>NC_143506.1:1920000-2553500 GCF_051622355.1 Phaseolus vulgaris | reverse complement strand
GCAGCACAAGAGCTCGAAGCCGCTCCTCAAGAGGTCCGAGGGAGAGACATATCGGAAAGACTCCCGGGCTTCCTCCAGGAGCGCCATATGAACCCTTCGTGTGAATTGGTAGCCACTCCCCAAGAGGTCGAAGGGCGTGGGCGAAGCCCAGGCTCCGGCCAAGGACGAGCCCACCGCCCCTTGAACCAAAGCCCTCGGCGAGGGTGGCACCACCTCGGCCACCACCCGACAAGAAGGGGGTGGTGTCGGCATGGACCCCGGCAAGCGCACGGTGGTGGCAACGTTACCACCTTCCCTCGGTCGCTTCTTGGACTTGTGGGAAGACCCGGCCGGTCCCTTGGACTTCTCGGCCCTATCGTGCCTCGGCGGCAGCACCTCTAGGTTGCGACGACCCTTCCGATCGGCTACCTTCTGTTGATGCTTGTCAAGGACGCTAACGGCGCTCGGTCGCTCGTTAACCATGATTTCTGCAAAACAAAGCAAACAAGTTATAAACAAGTTAGGATAAGACCGATCGACAAAGACAGACCAAGACACGTACCCCTCACGGTCGCCCATCACGCAGACTTGGCATACGCACCGATCAGCTCTTGGCACAGAAGCCTCCTCGGGAGGGCGTCAAAAAGGGCAAGGACCCCCAACTCGTCCTCACCCTCCATTGGCCTCGACCACTCCTTAAAGTAACAAGGCAGTCCAATAGAGGGGGAACCTTGACCGACCGACCGAGTCAAAAAAGAAGGAGGTCGCCTCGGGCCGAATCACAACCTTCACAAACCTCTCCTTGAAACGCTTATAGGAGAGGGCGAAGAGGTAAAAAAGGACACTACCAGGCCGGCCGGCCAACGAATGCCAAGCAACCTTTTTGGCAGGGTGAGAGTTATAGTAAGAAAGAAAACAAGAGGGAGTGGGGTGAAGACACATAACGTCGCACAACAAGCGAAAGGCTTGAAGGGACGCCCAGGTATTCGGGTGAACCTGGGTGGGAGCCACGTTGAGTGTCCGAAGGACACCCATCGTAAACTCATCAAAGGGAAGAGAAACGAAAAGGTCAACAAAAAAACAAGTGTACATGTAAAAGAAAGGGGGGTCGGAACCAGGCCGCCCCATGCACACTCTCTCGGTCGCCCCACAGGGCAGGATGCTAAAGTAAGAAGAATACTCTTCCGCCTTTAGAATCGGGTGCTTGAGCAAAAACTTTGTCACAGACTCCTCGGTCCCATAGGCGGAAGAAATATCTAATACCCTAGGATCCACCCACTTAAGATCCTCTAGGGGGACGACCATTGGAGGAGAGCCCGATCGGACAACAGCGTTGGTCGGGGCATCCTCCCTCACAACCTCCACCAGGGGTGGCCGCCACCCCAACCGAAGCAGGGTCGGTGGTGAATGACGAAGAGGAAGAAGATGATTCGGAAGACTCCCTAAAAGAAGGGTGACCGACGGGAGAAGACGGGTCACCCAAGGGAGGGGGGGAAAGACGAGGCTCACAAGACATAACTAACCTCGGTTGATAAGCTAAACTGGGCGAGAGAGGATGGTTGAAAGGTAACTCGGGTCTCGGAGCTAAGGGTGAGAGATCACTCGGCTATCAGTTCGCTCAAACAAATGAGGCACAAGGTTTCGGCACTGTAGAGGACCCCTATTTATAGGGCCCATGGGCCTCAGAATTCGAAACGACGAACCAATCTCAACTGTTAGATCTCTTAGATCCAATGGTCCACAAACCTTCCCGCCCAAAAAACCCCTCATCAATGCACATCACGTCACGACGCCTGAGGTCATGTCATGCCACCTAGTCACGTCACACCTCGGGGAACCAAACGACCACACGCCCACGAAACCGACCGACACCATCATTAAAAACTCATCAGGCACATCTGACATATCCGCCCTCGAGCTTGGGGGACAAGTGTACCAGTATGGGCAAAGCCGAGACCTAGACAACCTGACCGAGACCTGGTCAAACTGACCGAGACCAAGAGAGCCGGCCGAAACCTGAGAGACTTGGCCGAACGATGAGGCCGACGATCCACCTGGCTGAGACCTTAAAAGACCTGACCGAGACGACCGAGACCAGGGAAATCTGGCCGATGGCCGACTCATACCTGAGGATCTGGCCGACGGCCAACCCTGATTATCATTAACGCTCAAACCAAGGTCAGCGAAGTTAATCCATCATTAAGAATTAGGTAATGCAACCCTAAGTGATATCCACCTCAATAAACGGACCCAACAAGGTAGGCCCATTAGAATAATATAAATAACACGCATCCCAAGGAGTAAGGTATGCCATTTATTACTGTTCACCTACCTAAGAGCTGACCACCCTTTTTCTAACTTGAGCGTCGGAGTGCCTTCGCAGGTACCCCCACCATCCGATGTTCACCCGAGACTGAGTACCGAAGGAGAAGCAGGAGGACAAGAGGAATCCCAGCTCATCACCCAGTAACATGACCGACCGAAGGAAGGAGAAAAAGACTTCAATAGTTCTCTAGGTCCCATCTCCCTAGTAGGAACATATATGTATATATAATTGCAAAAGAAAGGTATGGAGATCTAAAAAGAATATACATAATGGTTATAAAAAAGAACATTGGTTAGACAAACAAGTTTCATTGGTTTTGTTGTAGTGACATCTATTTAGTGTTTTAGAAGAATAATATTATCTCAATATCGTTTTAATCAACCATTGTCTCAACCGAACAAGTATTAAAAGTAATTAGATAGCCTTAAAAAAAAGTAATGTTTATAAAAAATAGTATTAGTTATATAAATATATCTAAAACAATATTTTTGGAGTCCTTATTGTACCTGTTTTAGTGTTAAAAACATGAATAAAATCTTAACACTCATTAATTAACCAACATTTCCATATTAAAATAATTTTGATTATTTAAGTGTTCGTAGTATAAAAATGATTAGAATAAAAAATTGATTCAATTTGAAATTTTACTTCATCAATTTCATTGGAGGTAGCTACACTCGACATCCCAAAACAATAATCAATATTGAAAAAAAAAATAACAATTATCTCACATAAAAAAATATCCATTTCAATCACTTTTATAATATATCTATTTGAATGATCTAAAATTTAAACGAAAACTAATTTCATATTACAATATTATATAAAAATATATTTAATTCAAAATAATATAAATATATAAATATTTTAAAATATTAATTAATAAACAAATACTTTCAAATAATAAGTGTGTCTTATAATAGAGATTAATCAATAATAAGTGTATCTTATAAATAGGATTAATCAATAATAGGTGTGGTCTTATAAATATCATTTCAATCTTAAAATAACAAACTATTTAAGAAAAAAAATTATATAAAAATTTAGATAATCTAACCATATTTAATTACCAACTTTTTTATAATTTATATTTAATTTGTTATTATTTTTTAAAAAGTTTTAGGAAATATATTTTAAAGTTTATTCTAAGAAAATAAACACAACACATTTTTTTCTTTTTTTTTAAATGTAAACTTTCAAACTACTTCAACAATTATTTTCCTTTTGAAAATGTGAAAGTATATTAATACCACAAGTAGATATATTAATTCATAAACAATAAAAATATTTTTATTAATAGAAAAAATATTCATTAGATTACGTACAATGTCATTAAATATAATTACTACTTAAATTATTTAATTTTATAAATATATATATATATATATATATATATATATTATAATTATGTTATTTTTTTATATAAAATTGTGAGATATTCTAAGAATGAGATATCATTCTTTACCTACGGTCAAAAAGATGGAAATGTCACATATAACGGTCGGATTTGTGCATCTTATAACCGAGTTTTCATTGTCATAAATGATAATTATAAATAAAATGGTTAATAATCTATCATATTTTATATTTTTACTTTTAATACTATTGTTCACATTTATTACCATTTTTGTCTTCCTACTCACTTACAACAAAGTCTTAAGTAGACCACGTCTTCTTGATTAAGACCAACTAAAAACATTTCAAAAAGATAATATGAATAGATTTTTATTAAAAAAATTTAACAGATTAAATTAAATTAATTTTATCCCATCTTTTGTAAAATTAAAATTTATGGGATATATAAAAAAGAAATGTAGATCTAAAAATCATAAAACGAAGTAACTTTTATGATTAATGATAAAAATCAACTAAGAAAAGGGGAGGAGGGTGACCATGTATTTATATCCCTCCTTCGTGACTGCAACAGAGAATGAAAAAAAAAAAAAACCCTTGCGGCTGTGTGTTGCAAATAGAGGCGTTTCGATCATCCATATAGTCGTCATAACGTAACCGCCGATTCCATCTAGCGTTTCAGCCGTAGCTCTCTCAGGTTCTTCCCTTAATCCCTCTTTAATTTTGCGATATTAATATTTATTCATTTCGATGTGGCTCTATGTTAGGGTTAGGGTTAGGTTTTAATTCCCTTCGGATTCATAGTACGCCTTTATTGATTCGTGTACGATTTTCTTCCTTTGCCCTCATTTTTCGGCATTGATGGGAATTTCGTTTTACCCTGATTACATGTGATGTGACCGCTATCTGCACTTTGTAGGGTTTCGATTTCGAATCTGTAATTTTAATTAGGTTTGGGCCTGAAGGATTTGTGGCGTTTGGTGTGTGTTTTCTGGTAATGGTTAACTATCTAAGTGTAAGATTGAACGGCTTTCTTTCCTTTCCTGGTGCAGAGAAACAACTTTTCTCAGATGTATGCACAATACAGTTTTCTTGCTTTAAATTCTTGATGATGCTTAGGAAAAAAATGATAATCAAGCTCAAATTTTAACTAGTACTTTTGATTGTGAGAAATAAATTTCTAGCTGTGGTGGATCTTGGGAACTGGGAAGTGGAATTCCAGGGAGATGTTTTACCTCTGGAGCTGATGGATTTGGAATAATATTTTGTTTGGAATTACCAACCAAGGACAGTAAATTTGGATATATTCTATGTTACTTGCACTAGAACTGTCTGGCTTAAGTAGAGAACAAGTCTTAGTTCTGCTGATTGCACCTGTGGTAACTTGTGACATCCGAAGACCAACTAAAAATATATATAGTTTGCTGTGTGACATCCGAATTTAATTATGAAATAGAGCCACCCATACTCTGGACCAACTGATTCACCATTCATCGTGCCAAATCTGAAGATGCCCAAATTTACAATATAGGATGCCATTGTATGATACTTTGGCTTTTGTGAACTTTAATTCTTGAGAAATAATGTGTCATGTACTCTATGATAAGCTTATTGGTAATAATCAAATTATTTCTAACTTCCTCTTTATTGGATCCCCATCACAATTTAATGTATGGTACATGGACCAAAAAGGGAAAATCTCCCATAGTTGCAATGGTTTATCAGCAGTGTAACTGAATATTCTATAGCCACACCATCTGTTTGAATTGTTGGCTTTTGAAATCCATGTCGGACTCGGAACCATTCACGTACATCTTAAGTTATTGTGATAGTTGATTCATGATATAGTATCAGAGCCTCTATGACCATGACCATCCCTTCTAAATAAAATTTGTATCTTTGCACAACCTGGATGGGCTTTGGAGCATTGTCCATATTCAAGATGAAAGGGCTCTAGCGTTAGGGGGCATATTAGACATATAAAATATTCACACGCTTTTATCCAACACCTCGAGTCTTTAGGAATGCTAGTTCATAACAACCTGGACCTTCTAGAGAAGGATATTTTTCACTTTAAATATGGAGATGCAAATAATCTGTAGATGTAATGTTGGATGAAGTTAACCTGGTCCCATATAATGCCTAATCAACACAAGGATGGTTCTTCTTTTAGGGAGGGAAGTATGCTGAAGAACTTGTTTTCATTTTAAAGGCACACGTATTTTTACGTTAACAAGATGTAGCTGTCTATAAATAACCATATGTGTCTCCTTTCTTTTCTAAGTGGTCATTTTCTTTATTTTGTTCCTCAATTGCCTTTACAGGATAATAGTATTTCACCATTCACCAAACCAAAACTAGGCCTCCAGATGCTTTTCTGTCTGAATCAATATTTTACCTTATCCCTCTACTCTATTGGGTTAGCTTTGCCGAAAGATGAAGTGATATGCTTCTGTTGTTTTTCCAAAGGTAGAGTGATCTTATGTTGGGAATATATTATTTGTGAGAAGCACGTGAATATTATGAAGAATGGTGTCCAAGGGCTTGCTATCAAATTTTTTGGTGCTGAGTGCAGTGGTATTTGATTGATGTGAATGTGAGATGGATTGCATGTTGAAAATTTCATGTTCTATACTGTTGGAATTTGCGGTTTTTATATTTTGAAGGGGAGGTAGGGGGTTTGGCTTCGCTAGTTGGCTTAAGGATGATATTGGATGTTGGTTGTGATGTGGACAGGAAGGAGGCGGTGGCTGGTGTTGTTGGTTGTGGTGGAGGTGGTTTCGCTGATCAGTTGTTGTTGTGGGTAGGAAAGAAAAAAGGTGAAAATGAGTTCAGACAGCCGCAGCAGGAGCAGGAGCAGAAGCAGGAGCCCAATGGACCGTAAGATCCGATCTGATCGATTTTCCTACCGTGATGCACCTTACAGGAGGGATTCACGTCGGGGTTTCAGGTTTTCTTTTTGGAATTTAACTATGTATTTGCTGTATTGCTTTTCTACTTAAATGTATTGGTAGGGGCAGTTGAAGAAGATTGGAGTATGCTTTTGGTAGAAGAGGCTTTGAATCTTTATTTTTCTGTTTGTAAAACCCTAAGTATGTCCCATTTATTTTCTGTTATTGCGGCATGCATTCTTCTTGTTCTGGCTGCTGCTTTGATTAGTTGGGAACTTAAGTAATACACTTTTTACTCTCAAGCAGAAGGGTTATATTTACACAGCCATTTGACATTTGGAACACGAACATGCATTTCTCACTGTGGCAACACTAATTTGATTTTTTTTGTCAGCCGAGACAATCTGTGCAAGAACTGCAAGAGGCCTGGTCATTATGCAAGGGAATGCCCTAATGTCGCAATTTGCCACAACTGTGGCCTCCCTGGGTATGGCATTCATTCAATGTTTCTTTGAAGTTGTGTTTATTTAGATTTCAATTAACATGATTATGCTTTAACACTTCTTTTGCTGATATTTTTTGCAGTGAAATTTGTTTACCTGTCAGTAATCTTTTTCTTCTTGCTCATAATTTGACTGTGGTTAACTTTCAGGAATATGCCTATTATCATTCACCTTTTTTATTTTATTTTATTTCTATGTTAGGTCAATGTGGTTACCCTTTTGTTCTTAAAATTAAATTTGTCCTTCTTTCTACATTTATCATCTTTCCATGGATGGCACTGAGCTTCATTTCAAGATTTTTTTTTTTTTGCTGTATATTATTGAAGCATTACAACTTCAGTATCTTTATGTTGTCTGAATTTTTGTAAAAGAAGATTTGATTTGCCTTAATTCACCTCTTAGGTTCCATCCCACAGTGGCATCTTTAAATTCAAGGTGTTTATCTGTAAACTATTGTATTGTATTACTTCGGTCTAAATTTGTATTGCAACCATGCGCCATGTTCTTTGTGTTTCCCGTGGATGAAAGTTGTTTTGCTTGCTGAATGCGATGGCAGTATGTGTATGAGCGCCTTAGTGTTGCCATAGTGACTTGTTTATCATTCTAACGGTGCCTCTGCCACTCCGGGACAGAGGCAGATACTCTTTGCTTTTACCTGCTCTTTGATATGTTTAAGTTTGAAACTTGTGTTGTTTGACTTTACAATTTTCATATGGTTTGTATGCTTTTGTTTATCCATTTCTCAAATTTTGTGATTTCAAACTCTCAATTATATCGTATCTGCTGACTGGGGTTTACTTTTATGATTTTAAATGTTTTATCAGGCACATTGCTTCTGAATGTACCACAAAGTCACTCTGCTGGAACTGTAAAGAACCTGGCCACATGGCCAGTAATTGTCCAAATGAGGGCATTTGCCATACCTGTGGCAAAGCTGGACACCGTGCTAGGGAATGCACCGCTCCTCCAATGCCTCCAGGAGACTTGAGGTTGTGCAACAACTGTTATAAGCAGGGCCACATTGCAGCTGAATGTACGAATGATAAGGCATGCAACAACTGTAGGAAGACAGGCCACTTGGCACGTGATTGTCCTAATGATCCTATTTGTAACTTGTGCAATGTTTCCGGGCATGTGGCTAGACAGTGTCCAAAAGCCAATGTTCTTGGAGATCGCAGTGGTGGTGGTGGCGGAGGAGGAGGTGGTGGTGGAGCTCGTGGTGGTGGTGGTGGTGGTTACCGAGATGTGATTTGCAGGAACTGCCAGCAATTAGGTCACATGAGTAGGGATTGCATGGGCCCCTTGATGATTTGTCACAATTGTGGAGGTCGCGGCCACCTGGCATACGAATGCCCTTCAGGTCGGTTTATGGATCGCTACCCCAGGAGGTATTGATGGATCGAAATTTTCTGCGTTCAGTTGTATGGATGTTTTTTCTATGATTTTCTCGCCAAGGACAGATTGATGAGTCTTGGTAGTGTATGTGTTTGGTTTTTTACTATTTTTTAACTTGCTAGAGAGACGTGACAATGATGCCAATTTATCGGCCATTTAGAGTTTATGATATTGTGCCTGTGCTAGGAATAAAAGTTGCTATAAGACGTGATATTGTATGCATTCAGAGTTACGTGATGACGTTATCTTTAATTGTTCTAGTACATTACAAGTATTTAATGGGTTTATATTTACATATTGTCATTAGATTTATATATTCTTCTAAAATTTGTCTAAGCATTGTGTACTGCGACAATGTTTGGACTAGTTAATGTAATATAACAAGTTTCACTCTTACCTTATTTTAAACAAGATCAAATGAAATAATTACTTTTACTTCTCAATTTGATGTACGTGATGAAATTATTTTTATTCCATCATAA
This sequence comes from Phaseolus vulgaris, assembly GCF_051622355.1. Lineage (NCBI taxonomy): Eukaryota > Viridiplantae > Streptophyta > Magnoliopsida > Fabales > Fabaceae > Phaseolus > Phaseolus vulgaris. Next base: position 2,544,571 of record NC_143506.1, on the reverse strand, counting down.
AATGTCTAAATAATGAAATAACTTATTTATTTCCTTTAGTCATTTTGTTTTGATACTATATCTTTGTAGATTGGACGAGGCCTTAGTAAATTGGGTAATGTTCTGATTTTGGACTTGGTGGTGATAAGTGTTCTGATTTTGAATTGTCCTTGTGATTTATCCATTAGATTTTATAACTGTAAATTATTCGATAAATTGCTAAAGCGGTTTTGACATCAAAGTAAGAATGCGTCACTTACCTATAAAACACCTAAAAGTTCTGGTGCAAGAAATTAGAAATTAAATAAAACGGCTTAACATATACACTGAACTACTTTAAGGCAATTGCTTCTTGTACAGTGTTTTTGAACCTGCTGTTCACAAAAATGCTCTTTTTTTTAAATAAAAAAAATCACAGTTCAAATTTTAGAATACATTTATGGATCTGTATATTTAGAATAATTTTTTCGATTCTCGAGTTTTTTTTCGTTGGTTACATGTGATTGCTTTTGATACATTTTCTCATTAGGTTTTGTTTTTTAATTAATTGATGTATATCGAAAAAAGCCGTGTTAAAAGAAAATTGATTTTATTTTAAAAAAATTGTTAGAAAAGATAAGAAAATCTTGATGTTCTTCTTTTTTATTTTCATTGACACTAAGCGATACGTGTCGTTATTTGAAAAAAAAAAGGAAATATATCATATATCTCAAAAGCGCGGTCGATGAAATCATAAAAGCGAGCATTTCCAAGTTCCGCAAAACAGAAACAGTGATGGACGAATCCGGTGGGGTAGAGAAGGTAGGTAGAGCTGTCCAAGAGTTGGTGTTGAAAGCTGATAATGTGCCAAAAAATTACATGTACGACGAAGGCGGTTGTGGATTTGGAGATGCTCTTATGCCATCAGAGGATGATGGTATTCCTGTGCTCGATCTCCTTCGCCTCTCTTCTTCCTCTTCAGCTCAACAAGAGCTTCCTAAACTCCACCGCGCACTCCATTCATGGGGCTGCTTTCAGGTATCCCTTTCTATATCATCTAAACACAATCTCTGTTCATAACTTTATAAATCCAATCCCAGTCACCTTAGAAGGAATCCAATATAGTCCCAAATCAATATAGTCCGAGATCAATATAGAAGTTCCAGATCGATCGAATCGATTGAGTTGAGGTTACTAAGAATAATTTATATACTGTTTTCTTTTCTAATCCACCTAATTTACGAGAATTTTTTTTTTCAAAATAAAACTCTTCTTTTAAGAACAAAACTATTACGGAACATGTATCTCTTTTTACCAGAAATAAATTGTTGCCCGAAATAAAATGGTGCTAAAAATAATTTATATACGGTTCCTTTTTTAATCCACCTAATTTACAAGAATTTAATAAAATCTTGTTGTTTTAAGAATAAAACTATTACGAAACACTTACGATTCATTTTTTAATCCACCTAATTTACAAGAATTTAATAAAATGTTGTTACTTTAAGAACAAAAAATTGGTGATAAAATGTGGTTCTTTTTAAGAACAAAATTATTACAAACAAAACTATTACGGAACATTCCGATGGAGCCGCCGGAGGTGTCCGGTGGAGCCCGCCACGGGAAGTGTAATGTTCCTACCCAAAATAAATCGGAAAGGACAACTCGTGAGGAGTGTTTTCAAAAAAAACTTTCAACTGAATTGTAGCTAATCTATAATTTATAATTGATTTATAGTGTGATTTATTTATGTATTTTTAATATAATATTAATGAAGGAATTATTGTTTGAATGAATTGTCTTAAATATAATATTAATCAAATTATTATTATTTGAGTGACCTTGTCTTAAATATAATATAAATATAATATTAAATAAATATACGGAAATTGGTAGGATGTAGTTGTTTGAATGAGTTAATAATTTATAATTGATTTATAGTGTGATTTATTTATGTATTTTTAATATAATATTAATCAAGGAATTATTGTTTGAATGAACTTGTCCTAAATATAATATGGCAATTGCTTCTTGCACTATATCACTCTGCACCCCATTTCGTGGAATGACAAAAATTTCTTAAAAAAATGAGGTGCATATAAAAATACTTTTCGGACTTCATGTTCTGGATTTTTTTCTGGAACGAATTTTTTTATTATGAATTTTTTTTATTTTTCATTTTTTTTTTCGAATTTTATTTTTGGAACACAATAATCTTTCTTCTGGATTTTTTTTGGAATGTATTATTTTCAATTTCTTATTTTTTTCTGGAATAGAATTTTGATTTTTGTTTCTATATTTTTATTTCTGAAACTCAATAACCTCGACCAGATTTACTTTTTCAAAATATATTATTTTCAATTTTAGATTTTTATTTCCAGAATAAAGGGTATTTTTGAAAATTAAAAAATATGTTGGATAAAAATATGTTAGGTCCAGGTTAAAAATATTGGATATGATTGGATGTAGGAAGCATTTGCCATATAATATTAATCAAATAATTATTATTTGATGACCTTGTCTTAAATATAATATAAATAAAATATTAAATAAATAATTATTGTTTAAATATACAGAAATTGGAAGTATGTAGTTGTTTGAATGTACGAAAATTGAGAATATGTATTATAAATAATTAAATATGTAGTATAAATAATTAAACTTAGATGCCCATTTGTTTTAACGATTAATTGAATGGTGTTGATTAAAAGCTACAAAACTACAAGAAAGGTTCATTTTATGTTAAAATGTATTAGGGAGTAAACTTAGAATTCAGTTATTTCAGGTTATTGCTAAATTTAGTTGAGTTGCTTTCTTCACGAGTTTGTAAAATCACACTGAAGTTAGTGATGGCATTATTTTCTGTTATTCTCAATTATTTTGCGGGATTCAGGCAATAAACCATGGAATGGAAAGCTCGTTTCTGGACAAGGTGAGAGAAGTTTCAAAGCAGTTCTTTCAACTTCCAACTGAAGAAAAGAAAAAATGTGCAAGGGAACCAAACGACATCGAGGGATATGGCAATGATACAATATATTCAGAAAAGCAAAGGCTTGATTGGACTGACAGAGTATTCCTAAAGGTGCATCCTGAAGATCAGAGGCAGTTCAAATTTTGGCCTCAAAGCCCTAATGATTTCAGGTATACACGTTCTTATTTTCCTCACCATTATTACAAGAAAATCATGGAATACAAATCAATTTTTAAATCAATTTTTAGAGACAAAAAATAATTAGTCTTTATAGTGACTACATTAGAGACCGTTTTGAAGACTAAAAAATTTTTGATTTCTAAATTAATTTCTATTATTATTAAATGATTTATAAATTGATGTCTAATTAGCAATCAAAGTTTTTGCTACTAATTATTTATATTCTAAAATTTGATAGCAAAAACTTGATTGTTAATTAGACACAAAATTTTGAGTTCCTAAAATGATCTCTAATTTAGTTATTATAATAACTAATTATTTTTTTTATTTAAAAATCTTTCTATTTCATGATTTTCTTGAATTTCTTGTAATTTCTTGTAATGCATGAAATGTTCTTTTAATATCCAATACTGTATTGGCTCCAAAAAAAAACTAAAATACATATACATGTTTAGGATAAATTTCTTCTTAAATACCTATACTAAAAAAAATAAATGGTTTTAACTTATGATAATTCATTCTTTTATTTTATTTTCATATAACTAAATACTAAGTTATCTAATTAAATTAGACTTATATATAGCATTATTGTTTTTGGAAAAGGAATAAGAAATTTCATCCATTTCTTTTGTACTAGTGACACAAGCATACTCTCCTATTAATCACACTGGGAATCTCAATGCAGGAGTACTGTCCTACAATATACCGAAAGCCTAAGGCTGCTAAGTGAAGTAATCCTTAAGGCCATGGCTAAGTCACTGAACTTGGAAGAAAATTGCTTCCTGAATGAAAGTGGAGAGAGATCTAATATGTTTCTGAGGTTCTGCTATTACCCTCCATGTCAAATGCCTGATCATGTTCTCGGCTTCAAGCCACATGCAGATGGATCCACCATTACTTTTCTGTTGCAAGATAAACAAGTGGAAGGCCTCCAAGTCCTCAAAGATGATCAGTGGTTTAAAGTTCCAATCATCCCTGATGCTCTCTTTATCAATGTTGGTGATCAAATAGAGGTAATAACAATAACTGAAGTTTCTTATTCTAGTTAGACTTTTGTGACTATCATTCTTTAATTGATGAATATTCATATTATAACTGCATCATTCATGAATGAAATTTCATCATTTGATTCATGCAAAGAGCAAACCTGTGAATAGAGTTGATTGATACAACAGAAAAGCTTGTTTTGAATGTGATTAATAACAGATAATGAGCAATGGAATTTTCCGGAGCCCAGTGCACAGAGTAGTGGTAAATAAAGAGAAGGAAAGGTTAACAGCAGCAATGTTCTGCACCCCGGATCCAGAAAAAGTGATTAAACCGTTGGATATGCTAGTGGACGAGACAAGGCCATTGTTATACAGACCCGTCAAAAATTATGTTGAGATCTTTTTCCAATATTACCAGCAAGGGAAGAGACCAATGGAAGCTTCAAAGATTTAAGTTTTGATTAAGCCCAGTGCTTCTCTTGATTTAGTCAGATAAAAGAGAATAAAGATGCAGCCAAATTCCAAGTTATGATCTCTTAGTATAAATTGCATGTTTAGTTGTTAGATAATTACTACATGTATCCTTCTCGAAATAATTGCAGTTCCCTGCAACTTCTTGTGAATATGTTGTTTTGATGTTTATGCATTTTATATATAATATTGTTTTTGTAATTACTACTATTTTTGTATCGACAATCTTATTTTTAGTTTATTTTTTATTATATAATTTTATTTCTTAGAGATTTTACATTGACCCTTAAAACCGATCTCCAACACATTTTTCAAAGATTTTACAAAGATTTTACAGTTCGTACGTAAGACAACATATTATTGACAGTTCGTACGTGAGACAACATATTATGGATGATTCGATAACAGTCTGTTATAATTCGATAACAGTCCGATAAAAGGTGGACTTTAAACTTAATTCAACTTCATAAAATTGGCTCGAGTTTCGCACTCACTCATCTCCAATCAAGATTATTATTTGATAAAATATATGAACCATCATACGGATTTTTATACAAAAATAGTTGTATAATTCCTCAACTAAGAAATAAACACTGGTTATTTTTTATTTTTTAAAATTATGTTATTTTAATATAATAAATTTTTCCACTGGTTATAATAAGAATTATAAATATTTACTTGCTCCTTACCGGTATAAAAAAATGTATTACTTATTACAAAAATTATTACTATAAACTATTCACAATTATATATAATCACATCATCCTAACATCTATAATTTCACAACTATTATGCATTCTATTCTTAATCATTCTTCCATGTAGTCAATATTCTGTTTTGTTAAACAGATATGATAATTAACTTCTCAATAGAGGTAATATTTTTACTACCAAAACTTCCTTTCTCCATTCCTAAAAATCTCTCTAAACTTATAATAACCCTTAATTATAAACTTATACAGCGATAACATATTCTTTTGACAACATATTCAAAGAAAAAAAAAATCTTCACCACAAAAAATTACTGATCAAAATTAAGAATCTAAACTACATAGTATTTTTATAAATACCTATTAATTTAAAATTTTTAAAAAAATAACCAACACAATAGTATGTTAATTACAATAAAAAATTAATGATTTGAATACAATAAACAATACACAATAATGCAGTGTCTGTCCGGTAGAAATAGAAAAACTTTTGCGAGTGTCATAATTTAAAAATATATATTTTTGCTTATTTCTAACATTTGAAACAATTTACATGTGACAGAGTCTGATACTAATAGGTTTCTTTTTTTATTTATTTAATTGATGTATTGGTGTTAAAAGAATCTTTGTCTATACGATTTTCAATTATAATTTTTTTTTATATAATTTTTTTTCTCATTTTATTTTTATTATTTTATTTTTATATATTTTAATCATTTTCTATTTTTTAAGTATTTATTAAATAATTAATTATTCTTATAATTAATTTTATTTTATTTTTAATACTAATATATTGTCATTTTATGAAAACAGTTTTAAATTTTAATTATGAAATAATCTCTCACATGAAACGAAAGAGTTTCTTAAACGTAAAATAATTTCTACGTGAAACAGATTTTTTTATATCTTCGTATTTTTTTTAAATTATAATCTTTTTTTATTATTTGATATTTAGTTATAATTTTTATTTTTTTTATTATTTGATTTAGTTGTTGTTATTTTTTTATTATTTGATTTTTTATTTTTCAATAAAAATATGAATATAATAAAAATAAAAATACAGATAATCTCGTGCGTTGTGTTCCTGTATTCCTGTAGTTTGATGTAAAAAGAATAATTAATGAAAACAGAAACAACACGACTCTTGTTTAGTCTAAAAAAATAATGATGCTTATGCATCTCCACCATGGTAATAGCAAAAGCATATAAAAAAGATAAAACCATGCTTCTTTAGTCAAGTTCATCCCCTTGACCTTTTCATTCCTACAACTCTTCTTCACATATGTGATGGCGGAATCCGGTGTGGTAGAGATAATTGGCAAACCTGTCCAAGAACTGCTGTTGAATCCTCAAAATCTGCCAAAAAATTACTTGTACGAGGAAGGTGGTGCTGGATTTCGTGATGCTCTTGTTCCATCACAAGATGATGAATGTATTCCTGTGCTTGACCTTCATCTTCTCTCATCTCCATCTGCAGCACAACAAGAGCTTGCTAAACTCCACCTTGCACTTCATTCATGGGGCTGCTTTCAGGTATCCCTTTTAATTACTTTATGTCACCACACGTGTAAATTTAGAGGGGCTGCATTCTTTGATATAAATTGGCAAAATCATCTTGGAATATCTATTATAAACAAATATGCTGTGTGGAATTGTCAGGCAATAAACCATGGAATGGAAAGGTCGTTTCTGGAAAAAGTGAGAGAAGTTTCAAAGCAATTCTTTCATCTTCCAAAGGAGGAAAAGGAAAAATGTGGTAGGGAACCAAAAAATGTTCAAGGGTATGGCAATGATATAATATATTCGGCAAATCAAAGACTTGATTGGACTGACAGAGTATACCTAAAGGTGCTGCCTGAAGACCAGAGGGAGTTCAAATTTTGGCCTCAAAAACCCGATGATTTCAGGTATACAACTCCTAGCCTCTTCAACTCTTAGAAAACCTGAATGTTCTTTTGCATAACTGGCTAGGACATTGATACTAATAGCTAGCTCCACCGAAAGATTCTACTTAAACCTCATTAAGTGGTTCTCAAGTGAACTTCAATCATAACTCAATCCTCAAAAATTGGATTATGAGGTAAGGTTTGTATCCATTTATATATAATTAAATCTACTCACTCATCTCTAGTCGATTTGTGATCCTCAACGATTTAGTTTTTCTTTGTCCATGCCTTCCCTTGTTCTTCTCTTCTTTGCACATTCATCTTTTCATATTTCATCATGAATGTTAAGATGCTATCTTGTAGAAATAAATCTAAGATGACATTAAAACTCTTCTTTTGAAGAGCAGAGAGAAGAGTTCTGCGTATTTCTGATTTATGACATCTTCACCTACTGAAAATCCTGCCACATCTTGATTTCTCCTGTTCTTAATTCTAATAATTGTCACTTATGCGATTGTTGCGATGAGGTTAAGAATAAGGTTGACTTTGTGATGGGACTGTCGTTGAACCTAAAAGAAAATATCTCTTATCAACCTTGAAAACACTGTAATGCTATGGTGGTTTCATGACTGTAATACTATGGCGGTTTTGTAAAGCATTCTATGGATAGATAAAGTGGGAAAGATAAAAATTATGATTTTTTAAAAAAAAATATCTTAAGAAATTCGTATTTGTAAATTCGTATTCTACCCTAAATCTTAAATTTCGCTATCATATAATTCTTTACAAAATTAAGAGTTATAGATGAGCTTGAGAATTTTAGACCTAACTCTAAATACTCCTATAACACAAAATACACTTGTGGAATGATTACTTTAATTGTTCTGAGAGAAGAAAAAAAATCATGTTATGCATTTTTTACAAGAATTAAATAATTAAATACAAAAATGTTAGATCACATGTTATTTAAATGGGTCTAATTTCACTTACTACTAAAATTTTCTCTTATAGTTCAACAAAAAGGTCAAATAGTTGACAATAGTTTCATTACAGGATTCGAGACCAACATTAATGCAGCAACCTCTTGCTGTTTCCTGCACACACTGTGAAAAAAACATGTCAAACAAAAAGTGTCTGCTATAGGAAATATGAATTTCCTAAACAAGAACTTCAAGAATTCTTCAAAACCCTAACACCCGAAAGGATACATTGCATATAATCTCAAAACTCACAACATTGATGTCTCATGGAATGCTTTTTTTACGATGATCACTTTCCTCAATCTCATATTCTGCATGATACTGCTACCTATCCTCAACCTTCTCTACCTTTACTTGGAGAAGAAAATATTAACGAAATTATTGAAACTAAAACACAAGATGAACCTCTTAATGTGATTCGCTTTTCTCCTTGGTGATCCACTAGAATAAGAATTCCATCAAGGGTCTCTTGCATCCTTCATACCTATCAACAAAATCAGATATGCAATTAAATCTTTTATAACTTTTGTCAGACTCTTCCATTTTTTTTCAATAGATACCAACAATGAAACAACCACCGATGAAAATAATGAAAACAACAAATGAATCCAGTCTCTCATCAATTACCTCTGTACCTCAAAATTATCGCATTTAATTTCTTCAAAAGTTAAGATGCTTGAATTATTTTTAAAAAGAAAAGCAAATGTTAGGAAGTTTATTAAAAATTAGACCTATATTTGAAGTTTAACCAAGCATAGCAATTTCCTCCTTTTTTCTCTTGGGCTAGTGACAGAAGTATTGCTCCTCCATCAATTGCGTATCTACATTACATTGTATCAGTGGATGTCTGAATGCAGGAGTACTGTTTTACAGTATACTGAAAGCATAAAGCTGCTAAGTGAAGTAATTCTTAAGGCCATGGCAAAGTCCCTGAACTTGGAAGAGGATTGCTTCCTGAATGAATGTGGAGACAGAGGAGATACGATGCTGAGATTTAACTACTACCCTCCATGTCCAATGCCTGATCATGTTCTCGGTTTGAAGACACATGCAGATGGATCCACCATAACTTTTCTGTTGCAAGACAAAGAAGTAGAAGGCTTACAAGTCCTCAAAGATGATAAGTGGTTTAAAGTTCCAATTATCCCTGATGCTCTTGTGATTAATGTTGGTGATCAAATAGAGGTAATAACTAGGATTTCTTAAGTCCTGTTTTGGATAAACATTTCTACGTATTCTTGCAGAAAATGGAAAATAAATTACAGTAATCTCGCATATCTAGAATAACATAAAATTAACAGTTTAAGTTACTTCATTAAAAGTTTATATGAATTTGGTGTTATACTTTAAATTCATTGATTCATGTAATGAATAGAGTTGATCGATACAGCACTAAAGCTTGTCCATGATTCCATGAATGATGTTAACAGATAATGAGCAATGGAATTTTCCAGAGTCCATTGCACAGGGCAGTGGTTAATGCAGAAAAGGAAAGGCTGACAGTGGCAATGTTCTTCCTCCCAGATTCAGAAAAAGAGATTAAACCAGTGGACAAGCTAGTGAACGAGTCAAGGCCAGTGTTATACAAACCAATGAAGAATTATGTTGACATATATTTCCAGAATTATCAGCAAGGCAAAAGGGCAATTGAAGCTTTCAAGATTTAACTTCTGAACGATCAAACTGAACACTTCTCAGAATTTAGTTGAATAAAAAAAGAACAATGGTGCTATATATAGAGATACAACAACACAGAGTTTAAATTTCTATTGTGTTGACGATGCAGTTTGAAAACGAAAATAAAATTACTTTTTTCCACTATCTCTCGCAAGAGAGTGGAAGGAAGAGGAATGAGAAGATGAGAACGAGGAAGAGAGAGGGGACAAAGGAGATATTAAATGGCGGTGACATATGATGTGTAACATAGATACGAAATGCTGAGATACGGACATAGAGATACGTAAAATCTCTAAAATGTAAGATACGGAGACATAGATCTATATATTATATAATTATGAATTATATAAATTAACAATAAAGATTTATATGCACAAGTCTGTTCAAGATTATTTTTTGAAGCAGAAAGATGTTTTTCGTGACTGGTTCACAATTTATACAATAAAGTTTGAATTTTTAGAAAGTTAATGTATTTTTCCTTTTTAAAATTGTGTTAGAACCGTATTAAAATTGTCAGAAATCTAACAAATATTTTTTGAATTAGACACTTCACCGATACATGTCCTACAAGTGTCATACGAGTGTCAGATACAACATTTAAGAGGAGTGTCTGAACTTCATAGGAAGCAGATATAAGATCACATGAATCTAGTAATAGATAGAGAAATATCAATAAAATAAAATATAATAATGTAAATGTATTGGTGGATCATATTTTTCTTATAATAATATAAATATGTTGGGAAAGCAAATTTTAAGTAGTTAATATATATATATATATATATATATATATATATATATATATATATATAAAAGGTTGTGATTTTGTTATTTGATTCTTTGATTTTAATTCTTAACGTAGTTTAATTGGTAACCATGTTCACGAGTCATTCCGTAGAATATGAAAATAATTTTATGCGTTATTTAATATTGTTTTATATGATTGAATGGTTTTATGTAAAGATATGTGGTGATATCTAAATAAACAATATACTAATTATTGTGAGTATAATTGATACTTAAATATATTTTGAATATAAGTTATATATTTACAATGCATTTAATACATACTTGAAAACTAATCAAATAAGTACAATGCCTTTAATACACGTAAAAGAAAATACTATTTAAAACATTTTTTAAAATGTATTTTAATCATCTAAACACATTTAAAAAACCCGTTTTGGAAATAAATTGAATAAACACTAGGTTAAATAAATTGAGCTGAAAACAAAAATACAATTTATAACCCATAATTGTTTGAGGACGTGGTTTCTGATCATTTGTTGTGTCTTTACCAATAATATTATTCTACTAATAATGAAACACTAATTTCTTTTTTTTCAAATTGTTATTTTTTTACTTTTATTTAAAATATATGCATATACATATTTATTTATATATATATATATATTTATATTTTAAGTATACTTAACTATACAAATATTTTTTAAACTTTTAATTGATTATACCATTCCAATTAAAATTAATTGAGTTATCATGGTCGTGTTCTAAATTATTCATCCAATATTTATGCATGTTAAATAACGGTGAACATACACGTGCACTATAGTATGTTTTCACTACTATATTAATAATTAATAATACATTTTGAGAGATAAAATTTATTTAAAAAAATCTAAAATAATATTAAAAATTCAATCATAACATAAAGAAAGCATCTGAAAATAAAAAGTTACTAAAAATTTCATCAAGTGATTTATTTAAAAAATGTATCGAAGAACTTAATCATGAAATATTTGAATAATATATCAGAAACCAGTTTCGGAAAAAATCTACATATTTTCAAAGATATCTTCTTGATTTGAGAAAATATTTGTATAAAAAGAGGGAGGAAGGTGCGAATAGAAAAAGAAAGGAATAAAAAGTGTTTGAGAGACGGTAGCAAAAAGTAATCTGAAGCGAAGTTATCGGGCCGAAGGTGGACCTAGTGTGATTGTTAGGGCACAGCGCAAGAAGATGGTGATTCTGAGGACGAATGAAGGATAGTTTAGTCTTTGAGAAAGACGAGACAGAAGCACTTCGCTTTGCATTCGCACCCTTCTCCGTCCCATTCCCATTCCCTTCCCGTCACCTTCTTCTATATACCCTCTCCACACATACACACCCTCAACCACCCTAAATCTCTTCATTTTCTCAATTTTATTTAATTCACTCCTAAATTAAACGTTCAAATTGTTGTTCCTACAATCCCTATTCTGTTCTCCATGGATGCCGACGATGACGAAGCTCCACTCCAACCACACTCTGATGCACAATGCCACACCGACGCCTACGCAGCCGTGGGAGACCCTGAGCCCGATACCGTAGGGGAGCTGAGCGCCGCCGCTGCTCAAGAGGTTGTCGCTGTTGAACCCGATGCGACGATGGAGACGGCGGGTGAATCCGACGCGGGCGTTGGGACGCATGCGATGGACGAGGTAATTGAGGAGAAGGGGACTGAGGTAACCGATGTAGACGACATGGCTTTGGAGATGGAGAACGTGGAAGAGGAAGCGAATTTGACAATTGATGCGGAAGAGGACGAAATTGGGGACGAAGACGCAAATGAAGACGCTTTGATGGAAGAAGAAGAAGAAGATGAACAGCAACAAGGAGAGGAGGAGGAAGAGGAGGAAGAAAAACAGCAACAAGGAGTGGAGGAGGAAGAAGAGGAACAGCAACAAGCTGAAGAGGATGAGGAAGAAGAAGAAGAGGATGAAGGGGAAGAAGAACAGCAACAAGGAGAAGAAGAAGATGCTGATGCTGATGCTGGAATGACAAAAACAGAAGATACAGAGGAGAAGGAGGAGAAGAGTGTGAGTGGTGGAAAGAGGAAGCGTGGGGCTGGGAAGAATGCTAAAGCTACAGGGAGAGTTGCGTCCAGGAAAAAGACGGAAGAAGATGTTTGTTTCATTTGCTTCGATGGGGGTGATCTTGTGCTTTGTGACCGCAGGTGACTCTTAATTTTTTACTTGTCGTCGCATTGTTCTTATTTTTCTAGTTGTATCCATTGTTTTTACGTTTATTATGGAAATTCCTTGCCTTTTCTTTGATGTTCAACAGGGGATGTCCCAAGGCATACCATCCTTCCTGCGTTAATCGTGATGAGGCTTTCTTTCGAGCCAAGGGAAAGTGGAATTGCGGTATGTTTCATACCTTATTCTGTGGTCAGTCAGTTCATTGTTTGCTCTAATTTGCTAATTGTGTTATAACCTTGTTATTCTTTGAACTCTTTTAAGTTTTGGAGATCAAACTAACAGTTGGGCTTGGAGTTTGAATATTTGTTGGTGTCATGTAGGTGACACCTAACATTTGAAGTTGTGAAGTTATTTAAGACGATTTTAATTTCCATACACTGTTAGCCTAAAACACCCAATAGGAATTTATGTTATCGCCATCACATTAATGAATAAAATCATATGGTCAAGTTGTCAAATGCTATTAGATGCACGTGTACAAGATGATTTGCATCGGTAGCATATATAAATTAAATTCGAGGTTTTAAAAATATGATCCACAACTTCAATTTTGGCTAGGCTTTTAGGGTACTAGTGCCTACTACACAGTAGTCAATAGTGTGCTATAGTGGGTAGCAGAGCGGAGCAACCCTGGGATGCCATCGAATTCATATGGTGGAGGAGTTTTTGATATCATCTTTTTGGTGCTACAGCGGCCTTGCCATGATATTGCGTTAAAAATCCGTTTTTACACCTGGAACATAATTGTTGAGTGTTTTTGGGTAAAATATTCCTCAAAAGTTAGAAAGGGTGTCCTTTTTTGGAGCTGACCATGATCTCAATAAGATAGAAGGATTTTTTGTGGGGTTACCTTCTCCCTTTTGTGGGGTTACCTTCTCCCTTTAGGCGCAGTTGTCCATATGAACTCAGTTAGTTTCATTGCGCTCTATCAAAGAACATTTTTTTTATAAAATCTGGGATCCATTCAATGGTTTCTTTTAACGTCTTTAAGGTTTTGCACTACCCTTTTTAGTTACACTATCTTCCATTTGACCCACTTTTTGCACTAAAGTGTCTTTTAGTTTTATTTTCACATGACCAAACCACATAGATCCATTTCTGTCCTCATTTTGTTGATAGGCTTTTCACATATCTTTTCATTCTTGTGTGTTTCTTCCACTCCTGCATTCTCATATATGCTGCCCTTATTTTTGGCTTTGGTTAGCACTTTATTGTACAACATTCAATAACATCAACAACAGTCATATTCTACTGGGAAAGATTGACTATATGGATTACATGACAATACTGGGCTACTTTGAGTACACACCAATTTCTCAAGGGTACTATTTACCAATAGATTCCTTTTATTAATTTCCTCCAATGCTCGTGGTCCTCTCTCTACCCCTTTTTCACATGGTTAAAAATCATGTTATCTATTCCCCCCACCAATGTCTCCAATGATCTTTTTGCGAGTGTCCTAACTAGCTTAATCATTTTTCATCACCTTTTCCTCAACAAGTGCCACTCTAATATCTCCTTGTATGTTATCATTATGTATCCTATCATGTGGACTTACATCTATATTAACATACTCATTGCCCAACAGTAACTGGATTACAATAATCAAAATTAACTTGTCGAGTTAGATGGTTGTTCACATTGTTTGCTTTGTCTATCCTGTACTATGAAGAAGGGAGACATACATTTGGCACGATTCAGACTCCAATACACAACTAATGTCCAAAATATAGGATACATGGACACGACTCTGTGTGTGTGCATGTGTATATATAGTCCATCTACATGTCAAAATTCTTTTTTGAGAATTAAGATTTATCTACATTACATTCTACAAAACAGTTGTTTTGCTTTTCTGCTTTCACATAATAATGACCCTCACAATTGGAATATTAAGAAACAAATCTCTTCATAGATAAAACAACTAGTTAATAAGTTCCATAACAGGAGGCTCAGAAAAAAATGTTGAGACGTGCAATTTTTATAACATAAATTACTTTTTTTATGATAGGAGTGTCTATCAAGTCTTTAGCCAATAAATAGTGTTGGCTCCGTGCTCAAGCCCCATGTGAGAGAGGTGTCTATGTATGCTATGTCGACGAAGTGTCTGAGTTGGAATAAATTATTTTTTAATTGGGACACAATTAAGGTGTGTTTTATATGGTGTGTGACAAGTGTCTAAATTGATAAGTATACAAATACTCGGAGATTCCACCCTAAAAAACTAGCTATGGGGGGAACCAAACATTTGAAAACTTCATTAAGCTTCCCTTAGGTACATTATTAGGTACTCATAATGTCCAAGTCCCTATCATAGAACCTCCCCTAAAAGCTCATCTCAATATGACTTTCAGTATACAACAATTTATTCTAAGAAACTACACTCAACTTCTTTGTTGGTCAAAACTCTCACTAGTCAGAAGCCTCCATAGGTAGCCATTTTTGAGGCATCGACAATCAATTATGATACTAATTAAATGAGCATCCAAGTACTTGCAGAACTCACTTTCAAAAGCTAGTCATTAAGGGGTGAGAACCAACTACATAAATATTCCACTGAAACAATCCATAATTGATCTTATTTTGAATGCTAAGGTATCAGACTTGCAAGTCATCTTTGTAATACATTGCTTTACTGTATCTGACTTTCCATATGTTTGATCTTCACATGATCCTAGGTTGGCATCTTTGCAGCAACTGTGAGAGGAATGCAAACTATATGTGCTATACATGTACGTTTTCTTTGTGCAAGGGATGCATCAAAGATGCTGTTATCTTATGTGTCAGGGGAAACAAGGGATTTTGTGAGACATGCATGAGAACCGTAATGTTGATTGAACAGAATGTGCAGGGGAGCAATGTGGTACAAAATCCCTTCCTACCTCCTTTTCATGTCATATGCAAATTGTTATTTGAAAATGATGTACGTTTTGGAATTATTCTTTATCCTTTTGCAGTGCTTCATGTAGTTTCAAAGTGGTAGTGTTTGTTATTTTAATATTTACTACTCTTGTTGCTGATTTCTCTCTCATGTTTTATCTTGTGTTATATTTTAGATTTTTTCCACATTCATGTACTTGCATATTAACTTGGCAATATTGTGCTATACAAAGTTTAAATAATGGAGTGGATTTCAGTAAAGGCCGTCACAGCAGCAATAGTGGCCAAAATTGCTGCATTTTATGTGCTATAGTTGTGCGACCATGATGGATTTTAGACACCTTGTCCAAAGAATTATTCTACTAACCAATCAAACTTTCTTTAACTCTGGCCAAAATTGCTTCATAAAGTATGTTTATCATTCAAACTGTCTTAATTACTAACACAATCAGGTTCCTATATATGCAATGCTCTCTTTCCTGTTTTAACACAAACCTACTAATACCTATGGCCACTGTTTTTTTGCCAGCCAAGCTCTGCATTGTTTGCTAAGCCTGGGCATACCCATTTCTATATTTTCCATTTCTGTTCTGTCAGTTGGTATCTCATTATCTATTCCTTTCGGTCCAGTTCTCAAAACTCAATAGTTTTAAAGGCACTAAAAGCGTATTTAAGTAATTTTTTTATATATTTTTGAGCATTTATCTGTGTAATATTAATTTAGCTCGTATCTATAGTCTTCAGAATTATGGTCATTCCAATATCTGGTATCCAGTTGGTGCTGGCTGCCATGGTAGTAGAATTGAGATACAAGTAGTGTATTGGAGAGCTGATATTATGAATCGTTTCGTATCGTATCGTGAATCGTAAAATTCATAAACATTAAAAAATTTAATAAATACTTAAATATATAAGATATGTATACATGCAAGATACAATAAATTATATATATATATATGTCTATATATGTATATATATATATACCACACAATTTCACCAAACACAACCTCTAAAAAAATAATGTGGTGCATACATGTTATTAAACAAAATTATGTCTATATTTTTTTATTTACTCATTTTTTAAAATCCACACTGATTCACACAATACGGAATCGTTTCGTTTTGCGATTTAGTGATTCTTCGTGCAAATCGCACGATACAACTAAGATTTAGGGACAAAAAAAAATCTTCACACGATTCGTATTGCGGGAGGGTGAAACCGTATCGTTTAGTACGATACGTATCGTGAATTGTAAGATACTAACTACTATGCTGACTGCTATCTAAGAATGATGACTATGGGGTTAAAAACAGATGGATGTGGGGATCTGACTTTTTCAGTTTTGTTGGGGGATTGGAGATCCATAATATAGAATTTAAATATTGATATATGCTTGAAAAATACAGAAGTCAAGGAAAGGTTCCTGGACTTGCTCTGCCTCTGTTATACCACAAATTTCAAGTTCAAAACTTCAAATAACAACAAAATATAGAAAAATGTCTTAAATTTCTAATTACGTGACTCTTCAATTCCAACATAATTGTCTTTTGGGCATATCCCTCCTCCTCTTCCCCTTTAGAGAAACTCATGTCAAAATTAAGTAATTTTTTCAAACCCCGAGTCAGAGTTATCATGCATTTCATTCTCAACCCCACCCCAATTTGAATCTTATTTGGGTTGAAGTTGCACTTGGACCTTTCTTAGAAGCATGGGAAGATCCAATAACAATACCACCACTTTTGTTACATTCTTTTATTGGTTCTCCAACACCTGAAACACTTGCAATAGCGGTGACGAAGGCACTAGCAGGATTGTTAGCGACAACTAGCAGTGAGTGGCAAGCAACAACTAGAGTGAATAAAACAGAAGGAGAGGTTGCCCTAATGTGGGTAGGTTATTAGGTTGAATTGGGCAAGGTATGACTGAGCTCCTTTTAACAAAATGAATACTTGGCATGATATAATGTTAGGGTTTCTCTTGTTGTTGCATATTAGGATTTCTCGCACCACCTAAATCCTTTGTTTTTGGATGGGTCTTGTGCTGTTGCACAACCTAATTCATTTTCGGATGGGTCTTGTGTCGGTGCACAACCTACTTCGTTTTTGGATGGGTCTCATGCCTCGTGTTGTTGCACACATTAGGGTTTCTTTCCGCCTTTTTCGCTATCTACATTCAGCGCTAGCATTCCGTGGATAAAAAAGGACTTGTCATGAGAAACTCGCATCGTCACTGCCATGTTGTGAAGACAAGTTGTACATCCGCCATCGGTTGTTGCTATGGCGCTGCTATAACTGGTTATCGATAACATTGACTAAGAGGGAAAAGTTTTTTTATTGAAGGGACTAAATATGTGAGGTTTGGTTTTGGTCCATGTAAAATTGAATATTACTTCTGATTCCTAGTGTTATATGTCACTAACTAACTACTTATGTGTTGAACAAAAAGTTGAATTGTCACTTGAAGTCACAAATACTAGTTTTGTAATACAAAGTCGGCATCTGTCACCTAAAAAAACTCCTGAAATTCGTAAAATAAATTTTATTCATCTATCTTAAAATGAATATTATGGACTAAAAACTGTTAGTGAAAAGTTCAGAGGGATGAAAATCAAAGAAAAGTATTTTACAGGGGCAAAACTGAAATTCACACTTCATTAGAACAAAAAGAAGTGATTTCAAATTTTATAGGAATGAACAATTTTTATAGTGACCAAAGTCAAAACTCAATAGTTTTAATGGCACTAAAAGCGTATTTAAGTCCTTTTTTTATATATTTTTTGAGGTTTTATATGTGTAATATTAATTTAGCTCGTATCTATAGTCTTCAGAATTATGGTCATTCCAATATCTGGTATCCAGTTGGTGCTGGCTGCTATCTAAGATTGATGACTATGGGGTTTAAAACAGATGGATGCGGGGATCTGACTTTTTCAGTTTTGTTGGGGGATTGGAGATTCATAATATAGAATTTAAATATGCTTGAAAATTACTAGGATCAAAAGCTTTTTAATTGTGTTAACATGTGACTAGTTAGTCTGATTATTGGCACGATTTCCTATTTTGGATACAAGACAGATTACAATACCGAGTAATTTTGAGAAATTATATAATATACGCATGAAGTATAATAACTATGACGCATGTGTTAAACCCTAACATTCCCCACTCTTTAGGAGCCTATATGTACCGAGCTGGTAAACTTGTTTATGAATAAAGTAACTTGAGGTCATTTAAGTATCTCTCTTAGTTAACTGGTTGTTGGAGTTGACAAAGGTAAGGTCATTCTTTTCAGTTGAATGAACCTTTTATTTCATAAAATGTCTGTCAATCTCTATAGTTGTGATTATCACAGAAAAGACTTTGGTTGGCTTGAAGCTCCTAAAACAACGGCTTTTGTCACATATGTTGATGTTCATTGTTTGATGCTGCCATGGTGTGGTACATGACCTTTGCTTTCGATTTTTGAACAATGTTTTGCTCTGCTTTTTTCACTGACACCAAGTGTCCTTCAACAAGTATACAATAACCCAAATCTTCTTAGGGTATCATAACAACTGTCATCTGCGGTATAGCCTGTGTCTGTACAAAAGTAGCCCTTCCCCTGGTGCACTCTTCATGTACCTAAGGATACTGACCCCAAAATCCCCGTCCCCTTATGCACTCTTAATGTACCTAAGGATACTAACCACAACATCCCCTCGGAAGGAGCATTTAGAAACCAAGTTACCATGAAACAAAAATAGTGTCTGGCCTAGTCATTGTAAAATAGTTGCTTTTATCTACTGGATGTTTATATAGGCTATGTCTGTTAGGGGCTCCCCGTGATTCAGTAAGAGTTTGACATGTCCCCTATGAATAGTATATTTTAAACATAAAATGTAGATATATTATATTGACTTTACACCAGGCATTTCCTTTTTGCTAGTAATAATTATTTTTCATGCTTGGTGCAGGGACAAATAGATTTTGATGACAAAAACAGCTGGGAGTATCTCTTCAAGGACTACTACATAGATCTAAAAGAAAAACTGTCTCTAACATTTGATGAAATCACTCAAGCTAAAAACCCTTGGAAGGGATCTGATATGCTTCATTCTAAAGAGGAATCACCGGATGAACTTTTTGATGCCCCTAACGATAGAGGATCAGATTCTGATAGCTCCTATGAAAATGATTCAAATCGTTCTAAAAGAAGAAAGGCAAAGAAACGGGGTAAGTCCCGTTCCAAAGAAGGAAACTTGCATGGTGCAGTCACAGTGTCTGGTGCTGATGGGCCATCTGGAAATGACAGCACGGAGTGGGCTTCAAAAGAGCTTCTGGAGTTTGTTATGCACATGAGAAATGGAGATAAGTCTGTATTATCTCAGTTTGATGTGCAGGCTCTTTTGCTTGAGTATATTAAAAGAAATAAGCTTCGAGATCCGCGCCGAAAAAGTCAGATTATATGTGATGCAAGACTTCAAAATCTTTTTGGTAAACCAAGAGTGGGGCATTTTGAGATGTTAAAGCTTCTTGAGTCCCATTTCCTTCTAAAAGAGGATTCTCAGGCCGAAGATATGCAGGGAAGTGTTGTTGACACAGAAGTTAGTCATTTGGAAGGAGATGGGAATCCCAATTCGTATATGAAAGCTGGCAAAGATAAGAGGCGTAAAAATCGCAAAAAGGGTGATGAGAGAGGACTTCAAACTAACGTTGATGATTATGCAGCTATTGATAACCATAATATTACTTTAATTTATCTACGACGTAATTTGGTTGAAGATCTACTTGAAGATACAGAGAAGTTTCATGATAAAGTTGTTGGTTCTTTTGTGAGAATAAGAATTTCTGGTAGTGGTCAGAAGCAAGACTTGTATAGGCTGGTTCAGGTTGTAGGTAAATATCTAGATAACATTATTGCAATCAATATGTGCAATATCAAATAAACTTTAATTTTTGGTTTTCTTTTTAATTATCTACACGGTCAGGTACATGCAAGGCAGCAGAGCCATATAAAGTTGGTAAAAGGATGACAGATACGTTGCTAGAAATCTTAAATTTAAACAAGACAGAGATTGTATCAATTGATATTATCTCAAATCAGGAGTTCACAGAGGTGATTCAATGACAGTATTTTTATCTTTCCATTTTTTATGGTATTCTGTTATGCTTAAATAAAATAATTTATTTTAAAAGTAGATCTTACCCACTTTAAAACATGGCATGATAATGGTCAATATAGATCCGCAAACATTAGTACATTCTAATTGAATGAAGGGTAATATTGCATTTGAGAATCTACTATACTTCTTGCTGGTTGTTTCAATTTGTCGAAAATAGGCTACAGGGACAGCATTGCAACCATTTTTTTTAACCATGGAGTGAGTCTTTAAATTGGTTCTCAAAATCAGTGTGCCGTAATAGTACTTTTTCAAAATAAAAACCTACAAGTTAGTCCCTTGAAAACACTTAATATCTCCTCTTGTATCCACCACTATAATCCTTCATAGTGATGAATGTGTTGATGTTTTAGATTTTAGGGACTAATTTGGTGACACTCTGTAGATGACTAATGAGGTGAAAGTGATACACGAATCTTTGGATGACTAATTTGGCAGTAGAATCTTAACCATATGATGGTGGAAATTAATTATTTGTGTATTTTAGATTCTCTCAGAATTGATAATCTGAACAAATTAAACATTCGCATATATTAATTAATGTATTTCCTTCCTTAAGACATTGACTGGTTTTCTGTTAGGATGAATGCAAACGTCTCCGCCAAAGCATAAAGTGTGGTCTCATAAATCGTCTGACTGTGGTAATTTTATGTTCAATAAACTCATTTTCAGGTATCAGATGTTATACTTTGTACTGATGACTCAAATTTGTTCTTCTAGGGTGACATTCAGGACAAAGCATTGGTGCTTCAGGCTGTTAGAGTAAAAGATGTAAGTTGTTTTCTATACTCTTTATTCGGACCATGTGAGGTGTTTTCTTATGCATCTTTCTAGAAATCCTAATTTCTCAGTGTGTGGTTTATACCTATGATTTGTTTGATGTATTCAAGAAACTAACTGTCAATTGAAAAATTCAGTTTTAACGATGTATAGGTTTCTGTGAGTATGCTAATTGTTATTAGATTGCTGAAAATTCAACTCCTGCTTAACACGAGTCTTGAGAAAATCTTACGTTCTATCTGGTTACATCCTTTAGTTTGCATTGATCACAAGTAGGAGGGTTCATGATATTCTTTCTGTGGTTAAAACTTCTTGTTGATCATCTCAAGCTGAAATCTGTTAGGCCTAGTATAGACCTTCAGGAAACTCTTCAAAAAAAGACTGACATTCACTTTAGAAGTCAATAGAAGATAACTTCACTTTGGTAGTGTACTTATTGTCCCAATTTAGTTTTAAATTGTCAAATTAAATTTTTGGTGTGCTGTCAGTAAATCTGCATTTCATTTCATTTCATGTATCTGTGAATTTTGAAATATATTTCCTGGTATTTGTAATCTATTTCAAATGTTTATATTTGTAATACAGTGGCTAGAGACTGAGATAGTGCGGTTGAGTCATCTCCGTGATAGAGCCAGTGAGAAAGGACGCCGAAAAGAATATCCTTTTCTTTAATCTAATATTCAAATATGTATAATGATATATCTGGCGGTACTTTGCC
Organism: Phaseolus vulgaris; assembly: GCF_051622355.1. Taxonomy (NCBI): domain Eukaryota; kingdom Viridiplantae; phylum Streptophyta; class Magnoliopsida; order Fabales; family Fabaceae; genus Phaseolus; species Phaseolus vulgaris. Next base: position 2,522,232 of record NC_143506.1, on the reverse strand, counting down.
CTCGTTGCTTTTCGTTTCCTTTTGTTGTATTTTGACTTCTTGCGTCATTGGTTGATTTTCTTTCCTCCAATTTAATGTTCATCTTTCAGTCTTGTTTATAACACCCATCCATGACATTATCAGGATGTAGAGATTAGAAATCTGTGGATTGATTTTGTATTTCTCTTTTATAAATTTGTTGTTGTCACAGCTCCATATAAATTAGGAATTGATAATTCATAAATTATTAGTAAAGTTCAACTGTAAATTATTAATTATTAACTGCTCTGTACCGGCTTGAGGAGCTTAGCTTCCTGGTGAAACGTGACCAAAATAAAGAAATTAAAGTTGATTGGTCTATTGTATATGAAGTCTAAAATTTCTCTGGCTTTATTCAGTTAAATGGATGGATGGTTGGATAAATGCTTTGAAAGAATTCTCAGACAATGTTTGTGGTGATATTGAACAATTTCTATACATAAGGATTTTTCATTGTCTTTTTATGCTGTCTAGCACCAGTCTTTGGATTTAAATGGATAATGATCGTTTTAATTTTTTGTCCTACAGGATAATGTTTGCTGCCCCCTACTAGTTTATAATATAGTTATCATATTATTTGTAGCAAACGTTTTTTATGATTATGTTAAATTGACAAAAAAAACTCAGTTTTATTTTGTCTTGGTCCTTAATCCACTGCTCTTACGCTCAGAGAATGTGTAGAGAAATTGCAGCTTTTGAAGACACCTGAAGAACGTCAACGTAGGTTGGAGGAAATTCCAGAGATACATGTGGATCCGAACATGGATCCCAGTTATGAGTCTGAAGAAGATGAAGATGAAATGGATGATAAAAGACGAGGTAGTTGTTAAAACAGTTTGAACTTGTAGGATTCACTAAATAAAATTAAGTTTGGACTTGTAAACTCCTTTTTTTTTCTACGTCTGCAGAAAACTACATGAGACCTAGAGGGTCTACTTCCTTTGGAAGGAGGGGGAGAGATATTGTTTCTCCAAGAAGTGTTTCTGTTTCAAATGATTCTTGGAGTGGAACGAGGAATTATTCCAATGCGAATCAGGAACTCAGCAGAAATTTGTCCAGTAAGGGATTTTCAGTCAAAGGTGAAAATGCTTCTAATGTTAATGAGGTACTGAATGATACTCATTTGCACCCGGGAAGAGATAGGGAATCACAACTATCTAATAGCTGGGAGAGGCAAAAACTCTCTTCAAGCTTGGAGAGTGGTGCTAAAAGTAACCAATCATTGGTAACATCTGATTCTTTCTCTACTGCTGTATTGGAAGCTTCTGCAACACCATCTTCTGCCGGAATAACTCCTTCAGCTTTGAAAATTAATGAAACTGAAAAGACATGGCATTACCAGGATCCTTCCGGAAAAGTTCAGGGACCATTTTCTATGGTACAGTTACGCAAATGGAGTAACACAGGATACTTTCCTGCTGATTTGAGGATTTGGAGAACAACTGAGAAGCAAGATGATTCTATACTCGTAACAGATGCTTTGGCAGGGAATTTTTCTAAAGAACCATCGATGGTGGATAAGGCTCAAAAGGTGCATGATTTACATTACCCAGCCTCGTACTCTAGGAAGTCTGCACAAGGTACGGAAGGTCAAGTTGGAGAAAGACCATCATTTGATCAAAATAGTGGATCTTTAAATTCACATAGTACACTGGGTTCTCCGGGACAAACAACGGGCGGAAGTTGGAGATCTAAAGATAATATGAATTCTTTAGCAAATAGAACATCTCCATTGGCAGTTGAGGTCCCCAAGAACCCTGCAAATGGCTGGGGTTCTGATGCTGGTAGTAGAAATGAAGCAACAAATCTTCCTTCACCTACACCTCAGACTACCCCTGGTGTGACTAAGGTGCAGGCTTTTGAAAATAAATGGTCACCAACACCTGTCCAGTTGCCTGGGTCTCTCATAGGAAATTCATTCCCAGGCAATCATGGAGGTTTGCAGGCCTCTTTGGTAGTGCACGCAGAGCATGCTGTGCAGAATCCAGAAAAAGGCTCTTCACAACCTGGTATTAGTTCAGCATCTATAGATAATTCTAAGTTACATCCTCAACCGGCAGCAGTGGCACCTGTTCTGCCTTCAGGGGTTGACCTCAAAATGGCAGGTACAAATATGCAAAACCAGGTTGTGCGTAGCCACAACTCTCATGCTGAAGCTCAAGGGTGGGGTTCTGCTGGGGTCCCAAAGCCAGAACTGCAGGCTTGGGGAGGTGTATCATCCCAACCAAATCCTGCTGCTATGCCTGCCCAGCCAGCATCCCATGGCCCCTGGGTTGATGCCTCATCTGTGCAGAACACTGCCTCGTTTAACACTGGGAATCCATCTCCCAGTTTACCCACACCTGGATTTCTGGGCATGAATACCTCCGAGCCTTGGAGACCACCTGCTTCTAGTAGTCAGCCAAACATCACAGCTCCTTCTCCAGCTCCACCCAATATGCCTTGGGGAATGGGCATGCCAGGAAATCAGAATATGAACTGGGGTGGTGTTGTACCTGCCAATATGAACGCAACCTGGATGCCTACGCAGGTGCCAGCACCAGGAAATTCAAATCCAGGATGGGCTGCTCCTAATCAGGGGCTACCTCCTAGTCAGGGGCTACCTCCAGTGAATGCAGTTGGCTGGGTTGGACCTGGTCAAGGCCGTTCCCATGTAAATGTGAATGCAGGTTGGGTTGGATCTGGTCAGGGTCTAGCACCTGGAAATGCCAATCCTGTTTGGGTTCCACCAGCTGGGAATCCAGGCATGTGGGGAAGTGAGCAAAGTCATAATGGAGACCGGTTCCCAAACCAAGGGGATCGTGGTACACACGGTAGAGATTCTGGTTATGGTGGTAAATCTTGGAACAGGCAGTCATCATTTGGCAGAGGAGCTCCTTCCAGGCCTCCTTTTGGGGGACAACGAGGAGTTTGCAAGTATCATGAGAGTGGACATTGCAGGAAGGGGGACTCTTGTGATTTTCTACACACTTAGTTGTAGGGCTCTAATTAATTAGTGGCAGAGAAATATCTCTTACTGTACAGTATTTTGCAATTTCATTGCTAAACGTTGTATAAGGATGCGTCATGTATGTAGAACTTGTGCATTGTAGTATCTTGTTTATTTACCTTGCTTAATTGTCTTTTTGGGGCTGTGTTTCTTGGAGATGTCTTTTGCGAGAGTTAAGTAGTTGAAGAAGTTGAACTGGCTTTTAGATTATTAATAATGAAAGAAAGTTGAGGTTATCTCGTTTTTCTTTTGAGGTTATTGCGGGAAAGCATTACAACATGATTGACTTGGAATAATTTTAAGAGTGATCTCTTGCGCCGATGGTCATCGATTTTATTAATTAGACTTTTTTTTTTTGAAACAGCTGTGAGCAAAAACCCAACAGAAGAATTTATAGCTTGTAAACAATTTCATCACCCCGTAAGGTGTGAAACAAAAACTGCAACATCATGAAAAATAACAAATCCATCGCTTATGCTTAGACACCACCTTAGAATAAGATTCTAGCACCAGAAATCTGAAGCCATCTTCATAACTCAATTTAAGTCCGTTTACAATTGCTTTTAGCTCAGCTGTGTCAACATCACACCTCTGGACCATTGAGAATCACGAAACATTCCACCACAAGCTGCTCTATGTGAGGATGGATCAACGTCTCCATCACTGTTTAACTTCAAGTATATAGCATCATGTAAGTTACTCATATGCACTTCACAAATATCATTTACTACACCTTTGATATTGCTAATAAGAGTATTCGACTATTATGATATCTCGTCATTTTGATATTGACTCTACTTAGAGGGGTTAATATAGGTCGATATAGACTCAATGTTCTCTTAACCATGTTCATGTTCTTAGAAAGTAATTAGGTTTTCTTTATAATTAACCTTTATTATAAATTTGACTTGTTGGACTAAAAAGTCGATTAATTATGACTAGGATTTATCTAACCGAAAAGCTGAAGTGACAAAAGGTTTAATGTTGAGACACAAAGAATTAACCAGCCAAATATTCAATGCGACAAGATTTGATACCGACTCGACAATTTGGTAAGTCAATAGTACATAACTTTAAATAAGGTTGAAAATCCTATTTTACATAGGATGTAGTAAAAATAATGGCAGTGTACACTCTTAGAAGTAAGAATAATAAAACCTATTGTGTGGTAAAGACCCACGAAAGTGTCCATTGAAGCTCGATCTCTAACTCTTAACTCCAATCTCTATCTATTTTTATCTGTTAATTACTACAAAAATTACTTCTACCACTTTACTTCAATAAACAATAACCAATCTAAGTTATTGCTTCAAAACTCGGAGAAGGAATAAAAGTCACCTTCAATAATTTACGACACATAAGATTCACAAGCTTTCGTATATTATTAATAATAATAAAAATCGTTCTTAATATAATTTTCCTTTTCTATTTCTATCGTCATAATTTAACGGAAAGCTTAGTATTCCTTCACTTTTATAACTTTCTTTATGTTTATATAAGAAACAATATTGCTATGTATATCTTATTTAAAATTTAAAAAATATTCATTATTTTTACTATTAATTACATCTATTTATTTTAATATTTTATATACTTGTTACAAACAAGAGAAATGATAGTGAGAGTTATATTAACCATTTAAAAAAAATATAAATTAATATATTGATTTTATTTATTTATTTTTATTTGGGATAAAATGTAGTTTTAGTCTTAATATTTAAAAAAAAATCATTTTTAGTCAATTAATTTAGTATTCTTAGTTGTGATGAATTTACTTTTAAAAATAGTCCACATTATGACTTATTGACAAGGATACCATATAAAAATAGTGTTGATATACAATATTGATATCAATATGATTTGATTATTTTAGTCTACTATCTAATATGTAAATAGTATACTAGCAATAGTATAAAAAAGTTTATATATGTTATTTAATTATGAACTCTTTTTTTATCAGCAATTATGAACTTTGTGTGCATAATTTGTTGATTTATATAATAATTGTCTTAAAAATTATATCAATAATGATTTTTTATTTGTTGATAACGTGTTTTTCTTTTACATTTAATGTGTGTTTTAATTTATAACTTGTATATTGATAAAAATAATTGAAAACAGTAGTATAAAAAAATCTTATAATTATCGAAGAGAAAATAAACTTATAAGAAACTTGTTTATGTTTCTTCATATCTTAAATAAATTGTATATTAACACATTAATTACAACTTAATTTAAAAATATATAAAAATTCATAAAAAACGTTAATAAAAAGTTAATATAGGTAAGAACTATAACTTATATTTCGTATGTGATTTCAATTTTACTATTTAATTATATTAACAATTTATTTATATTTTAATAATCATGTTTCACATTAAAGTGTATGCACAAATCAACTGAAGTTTTAGATATATTTAGATTTTGATTAATATTAATTAGTTTGATTTTCTTAAAAGGAAAATACAATAGAATTTGGATCAACTCAATCATTTAACTTTTGTTTGGACGGAGTAGTTAATTATATTAATAAAGAAAACGCATGAAAAATGAAAAGACGAGAAGGGATAAAAAAGAGAAAGTCGTATTTTTTAATGAAATTAAAGAAGTTGATAAATAGTCTTATTAATCATAATCGTATAACTATAAAATTTATAAATTATATAATAATAAGATTTATTTAATACAAATGTATTTTTTTTTTAAAATGCTGTATAAGTTGAGGTTTATTTAGGTTAAGTTTGAATCTTTCGCATAGATTTCATTATTATTTTATAATTTGGGATAACAAAATTAATAAACCATAACTTATAAAAAGGACTAAACTCTAAATATTATAACTAGAAAACCTAAAAATTAAATCAAGATATTTTTAGTTTATGTATTTTTAGGTGGATAAGGTGATTAGGTAAAAATAAATATGTATTTATTTTTCATTTACATGATCGAACTGAATCCTAAATTAAAAGATTTTGTGTTGATAAAAAAATGAGAAATAAGTAATAGTAAGAAATAAAAGAAGTGATGGTTCTTAAAAAGGATAAAAGAAAAAATGGTGGGGGTGGAACCTGAGTTCTACTAAAGTTACGAAGATGTGTGTTAAAGCAGAATAAAATTCTTTGAGTGATGCAGCAAAATGAGAAGAACCAATTCCATTTTGTTGTGTTGGGTTGAGAAGGTTTAAAGAACCTTAAACAATTGACTCTGTCTCTTTCGGCTATCTTGGATGGAGAGATAAGTATCAATGTTTTTGGAATCCACTGCACCACCCACTACCTTCTCAACTTTTCTTTACCATAAAACCACTCAACTTCCAATTAACTACTTCCATATATATATATATATATATATATATATATTGTCTTATATACATCATTCTTTAGTTTAAACCTTAGGCAAAATATATGTTTGTAGCAGTCGTAGGTGTAGCAACAAAATTAGGAAGAGAATTAATAAAAAATTTGAAAGCACTGTAGAGACCAATCTCTCTTTGGCCTGGACATTCATTCTAACAGATACAGATTTTACAATAAATACTTTGGTACAATATTCATTCATTTTTGGTTGTCAGGTATAGAGGGAAGGACCCTAAGTTTTACTACTTTCTTTATTCACTCTTACCTTTTCTACTTATTAAAAACTAGCGAACACATGCGCTATGTCCGAGTGAATCAGTATTTTTTTATTTTTATTTTTACTATTATTATTATATATATATATATAAATATAAATTTATGTGTTACTGTGTTTCAAGGAATTTGAGAAATGAGAGAGATAAAATAAAAGAGAAAAAATTAAAAAATTGTTTTACATTCAAAATTACTTTTGATAACTAGTTTAAATAGAAGAATCAATCTTTTCGCTTGAAATGTCAGTTAAGTGACACCACAAATAAAATAAAATTAACGAATCTCTCAATTTTCTTGCTAGTTAGTTAAGTGATAACAAATAAAATAAAATAAAATATTAAAATTAAAAAAGTACTTATTTCATAAAGAAGAATATCAGTTTAAAATAGAAAAGTAACAAATTTCTCTACTATCCTACCAGATAGTGACAACAAATAAAATAAAATTTTAAAATTAAAAAACTATTTTATTAACTTCTAAAAATATAAAATGTATAACCAAAATAAACTAATAAAACAAAATATTAAGAAAAATAAAATAGAAAAATAATTTAAAGTAATTAAAAGGATTAAAAAAATAAAAAACAATTTAAAGTAGTTAAAATGGAGAATCCTTTATATAGGTATAAATAATTCAAACTAAAATTCTATATATAGACTTAATTTTACTTATTTTAAATTTTAAAATATTTAAAAAAATATATAATTAACAATGTTTGAATCTCTATTAAAGGATACAATACTAGAGTTACACAAGGATCATAATATTAATTGGGTGTCTTTTTTAATCTAATTATAAGTTATTTCTCTTTATAGAAGGGAATAACCTTTATTTTATTTTATCTTTGTGTGTTATGATTCTAGTATTTAATATTGATTATTTCCTTCTTTAGTTAAACCTATAATGAGTGTACTACTTGTATATATTAGACCATTTGTTTTGATTTGAATAATAAGAAAGAAGAGATATTCATTCTCATATCCTTTGTCTTCAGTTTACTCTTTTGTTCATCTCTGTTCCCTTTTGTTCATCTCTGTTCTATTTTGTAATATGGTATCAGAGCTCTGATCATCAGAGCTCTGCTTGCTACATTTATTCATGGGTGAGGTTGATGATCCCTCACAAGATCTTAGTTCACCTTACCATGTTAGTTCATCAGATAATCCTTCCTTTCTTATTGTCCCTATTATTCTTGAGGGACCAAATTATCATCATTGGTCTCGTTCGTTTCAAATTAGCCTAATTTCAAAGAACAAAATAGGTTTCATTGATGGAACTATACAAGCTCCCAATCGTACCAAATCATTGTTTCCAACATGGCAGAGAGCCAATATGTTGGTTGTTTCGTGGATTCTCAATCCATCGCGTAGAGCATCATCTGTATGAACAATGCCTTTGACATATTGAATGATTTAAAGGAAAGGTTCTCACAAGGAGATATGATTCGTATTTCTGATATCCAGGAGATGATTTCTTCTTTTTAAACAAGGTGAGTTGACTGTTACAAACTATTTCACTCAGTTAAAAATTCTTTGGGATGAACTTGATCTTTTCCGCCCGCTATCCGCTTCTTCATGTGCCTCTAAATGCAATACTCTTGTGAATGTTTCTAAATATAAAACACAAGACCTGATTATCAAATTTCTAAGGGGGCTAAATGATAATTATTCGACTGTGAGAACTCAAATTTTATTGATGGACCCTTTGCCATCCTTGAATAAAGTTTGCTCTCTTGTTACACAACAAGAGAGGCAAATATTTGGTGATCAATCCAAGGCAATGATTGCTACTAGCAAAGGAGGTTATAAAAACAATGCATGCTACAACCTATGGCAGAGGTGCTGGATACGGAAGAGGAAGCAATGGAAGAGGATATACTTCCAAAATTTGTAGTCATTGTGGAAGGACAGGGCATACCATTGATACATGCTATAAAAAGCATGGCTTTCCACCTCATTTCAAGTTCAAAAATCAGAATCATGATCAGAGTCATACTAATGCAGTTTTTCAGAATACAAATTTCAATAATAATGAGCAGAATCATGAAGGTTCAAAGTCAGAAGTGGAGTCTCAACAAATTGGTCTTACTCCTGACCAGTATCAAACATTGTTAGCTCTTTTACAACAGACCAAATCCAGTGGCAATGCTTCTAATCAAGTCTCTATTATTCCCTCCAATCCCTCCAATCAAACATGTAATAATTTTATTTCTTCTTTTTAGTTCTTGGATTATTGATAGTGGTGCTACTGATCACATTTGTTCATCTTTAACTTATTTCACTTCATATCATCAAATTGATCCTATTTATGTCAAATTACCAAATGGAAATCAAGTCATTGCCAATTATTCTGGAAGTGTTTTTCTCAATCAAAATCATGTCATAGACAATGTTTTGTACATTCCTTGCTTCAATTTTAATCTTCTTTCCGTAGCAAAATTGATTGATAAACTATCTTGTATTCTTACCTTTGACTCTAATGGTTGTCACATTCATGACAAAATAACAATGAAGATGATTGGAATCGCTAAGACGCAAGATAGACTTTATATACTCAGGATCCCATCTTACCAGAAATTTCAAATTAAACCCCTTGAATGTACACACACCATCAATACTGTTAATGTCAGTGCTAGTGATCTAGAAACCCTTTGGCATTTTCGATTGTGTCATATTTCAAATAAATGTATTGATGTTATCAAGAATAAATTTTCCTTTGTTAAATATAACAAATCTTTTGTTTGTGATGTTTGTCATTTTGCAAAGCAAAAAAGACTTTCTTTTCCCATTAGTACATCTAAATCAAAAAAAATGTTTTGATTTGATTCATGTAGATGTTTGGGGACCATACTCAATACCATCAATTCATGGTCATAAATATTTTTTGACCATAGTTGATGACTATTCGAGGTACACATGGATTTTTCTTTTGAAACAAAAATCTGAAGTTGTTAAGGTTTTGGAAAATTTTGTTATTTTTGTTCAAACACAGTTTGAGACAACAATAAAAATAATAAGAAGTGATAATGGAACTGAATTTTCCATGACTAATTTTTTTGTCAGTAAAGGAATAATACATCAAACATCATGTGTCTATACTCCACAACAAAATAGTATAGTTGAAAGGAAACATGGTCATTTATTAGATGTAGCAAGAGCTCTTATGATACAATCTCATTTACCCAATATTTATTGGTCATATTCTGTGATACATGTTGCGCATATTATAAACATGCTTCCCACACCTGTTTTAAACTATTCTTCTCCTCATGAAATGCTTTTCAAAACTGATGCAAATTTTAATGGATTAAAGGTGTTTGGTTCTTTATGTTATGCTAGCACCTTGTCAACAAATAGAAGAAAACTTGATCCAAGAGCATCAAAATGTGTTTTTATTGGTTTTCAACGGGGGACAAAAGGATATATTTTGTTGAATATTCAATCAAGAGAAATTTTTGTGTCTAGGGATGTTGTCTTTTATGAACATGTTTTTCCATACCAAAGGGTTCAAGATACTAGCAATGAAACTAACAATCCTGACGTTAATGATCAAATTTTGTTTGTTGAAGATCAATTTGTCTTAAGTTAGCCATCACAAGCCATTCTTGCACCTTGTGATAATACACCTTGTGATAATGTAATGTTGAAAATAGCAGTGATAATAATTGTGAGTCACAAATTGAGGTTTCAGAAGAAGATTATTCCCATATAGACCAAAACCTCAATGAAAATCATGATATAGAACAAAGTTCTGAATTAGATCCATCTGTCCGAATGAGCACAAGAATAAAAAAATCACCTGAGTATTTAAAGGATTATCATTGTAATCTTAATGTTTCCAGTACATCTTCAAGCGTTAAATATCCTTTGAATTTTGTTTTGTCTTATAACAATTTATCACCTTCTTACAAATCTTTTGTTATGTCTCTTTCTTCACATGTTGAGCCAAACACTTATTCTGAAGCTGTGAAACATGACTATTGGAGAAAAGCTATACAATGTGAGATATCTGCTTTAGAGTCAAATCAAACTTGGGAGACTGCTCTTCTGCCTCAGAACAAAGCTGCCATAGGTTGCAAATGGGTATTCAAAATAAAATATAAGGCTGATGGAACAATTGAAAGGTATAAAGCAAGGTTAGTGGCAAAGGGATATACACAAACATAAGGCATTGACTACCTCGATACTTTCTCTCCAGTAGCAAAGATGACCACCATAAGATACATTGCAGCATATCCAGTATTTCACGAGCGTACAAAACATATAGAAATAGATTGTCACGTGGTCAGAGAAAAATTAAAGAAGGGTCTCATCCATTTGCTTCCCATTTCCACCACAAAGCAACTGGCTGATATTTATACCAAAGCTTTAAGTCCTCAATCTTTTAAGAATATTTGTTCCAAGCTGGGTCTCATCAATATTTGCTCTCCAGCTTGTGGTGGGGTATTAAAGGATACAGATACAAGAGTTACAGAAGGATCATAATATTAATTGGGTATCTTTTCTAATTATCAGTTATTTCTCTTTATATAAGGAATAACCTTTATTTTATCTTTGTGTGATATGATTCTAGTATTTAATATTGATTATTTTCTTCTTTAGTTAAACCCTAGAATGAGTGTACTACTTGTATATATTCAGACCATTTGTTTTGATTTGAATAATAAGAAAGAAGAGATATTCATTCTCATATCCTTTGTCTTCAGTTTACTCTTTTGTTCCATTTTGTTCTATCTCTGTTCTATTTTGTAATAATCTCTTCCTTCATTAGTTATTGGTATGACGTTAAAACTTTCAAAAAATATACAAAATACTGAAAATAAGATATTTTTGTATTTTTTCTTTATTTTTTAAATATGAAAATAATGAAAAAAAAATTATGATTAAAAGTGACTTAGTTATCATGCCTATTTACCACATATATAATAATTCATAATAGAAAATAATGTGGTTATCATAAATTATCCTAAAAAATAGCATAAAAGAGATAAAAAAAATCCATAAAATATAATATAATTCGATTTAAGTTTTAATAAACTTCAATATATATTTACGACAAGATTGATTATCAAATAAAGATTATTACTTCAAGTTTTTTTTTAAGTGAAAGATCATTCCATGATAATTAAACACCCTCTCAATTGACAATTATAGGTTCTTATTTATACAAATATAGTTATCCTAACTAATTTCAATAAAAATGTGCATAATAACAAAAGACACATAGATAATGCTTCATGTTTCTTAGCTGAATTGTCAAAAATAACCACAACAAATGTGACTTACTAGGTGCAATTGAGAACTAGATGCAATATTGACACTAAATACCCCTAACATATTTGAACAAATTTTACATCAATCATCAAACTTTCATATGCATCCATTTATTACATCTCCATATAATAACTTCATTCATATTACATACACACATAACTTCATACATATTACATACACACAGCCACATAATATAAATTAAATTTCAACAACAATATCTAATAGAAAACAAATATATTTCGCTTGAATAAAAAACTCTCACTTAAATACTTATATTTACCAAATAGAAAAAGTTCATCACTTAAGCTATGAACTCACTGTTTAAGTAATACTTTATATCACTTCAATGTTAAAGATAATAACTTTAACTCGACAACTTCCTCAAATGAATATCCAACGTTTAAATGTTCAACTTCTAATGAAAAGAGAATCAATGTTGTATCCCATTGTTTGAACAACCAACCATTGCTTGAGTGAAATGATTATGAAGCCACAAAAATTTCATAATTTACTTCAAAATTATAATTATTTATTGATTGAGTGATTTTTTTTTATTGATTGAGTGATATGATTTATAAAGAGAAAAAAATTATCACCTAAAAAAACTTACTTCAAATGACAACTTAAATGATTAACATTATCAATTTTTAGCATTAATTGAGCAACCAACTTAACAAACAGATGAAAATAATAATAATAGTTTTTTTATCAGAAAATAATAATAATAATAATAATAATAATAATAATAATAATAATAATAATAATAATAATAATAGTAACAACAAGATAAATGTTGCACCAATAAAAAAAAACACCAATTTTAATACCTCTAATTTTAACCATCAAACTCAATTTGTTTTCTACTTAAAATGAAACTAGGATAAACCAAGTGGTTTCATCTTCAACAAATATAGTATTTCAAATTTGTAGAGTATTAATTCAACTTCGCAATGTTTAACCAATTTCATACATATTTGAATCAAAGTGATTTAACATAGGTAAGTTATTAGTTCCCTCACTTCGAAGTAGTTTGCATTTTAAGGAAAAAAACTGTAACATTTACAAGCTTTCCAACTTAGGTAGAAAAAACTCCAAAAATTAAGTTTATACCGTCAATATCTACGTTTGTTAAGATCACCTAAATATTATTATCCTTAGTTGACTTAGCTGAAGGGAATATAAAAATCACATAAAAAAAACAAAATAAATTATAGAGAAACAAAAAATTTGCCTAAATCAAAATTTTGATCGATATATTTTTATCTATTTTTCGTTAGATCGTTAACTATGTAATCATAAAAAGGACAACTGATTAGAACCATAACCCAGAGTCTAAGCTTTAAAAAGACATAATTGATAAGAATGGAAACTAAATGATTTTAAATTTATTTATAAATATTTTCAAAATATATTTTTATTATTTATTTAATTTAAACTATATCTTTCAACCTCAACTAAACCGAATTTTAATGTTCCAAAAAAAATAAAATATCTTAGTTTAAAATGTTATTTGTAAAATTAATTATATTAATTAATATTTATATAAGGCGAGACCGATCAATTTGAATACCTTCAAATTTTAATTTTAAAAAATAATACACTTATTTTCATACCTATTTTCATACGACTTATAATACATGGTTGAATTGACTCTCTTTAATGTGTTTACGACTTATAATACATGGTTGAATTGACTCTCTTTAATGTGTTTGATACTATTTTGGTTGAATTGAATGTTAAGATCTTGTAGGAATTTTGTTTTTTATAATTTTGAAGGACTTGATGTATTTGATCAATTCAAATACCTTAAAATTTTAATTTTTAAAAATAATACACTTATTTGCATACCTATTTTTATACGGCTTACAATACATGGTTGAATTGACTCTCTTTAATGTATTTGATGTTATTTTAGTTGAATTGAATGTTAAGATCTTGTAAGAGTTTTGTTTCTTATAATTTTGAAGGACTTGATGCATGTATGAATTATTGGAAAAACTAATTTAAAATAATTCAATTGTTTAACAAGTTTTTTTTATAGTTAATGAGATTTTACATTTATATTTATGATCTATTAAAAATACTTTCATTATGCGGGTTTATTCATATGTCTCTATTCTATCAGCCTATTTTATGAGTCTGGATTGTCATCTCTATATAAAACTATATAAAATGAAAATATATTTTTATTTTTGACAGCTGATAAAAAAAAATTGATAAAAGAATGAAAAGTCTCCTTCATATACATGTTATTGTGCATATATTAGGTCATTGAAAATTCGTTATCATTATAATAAATGTATTTAATGTTGAATGTTAAAGTATTCAATGCTAAAGATTTTCAGCTCGTAAGAAAGTTGCGTGTATAAAATAAACATGTATCCAGAAAAGTGTAATATTTTACATATTAGAATTATTAAATGTGTTTAAACGAACCTATATTTTTAATATATCGTTGTATTGTAATAATTTTTTTAAATCTGTTGATTCTATATTGTATTTATTTCTTAAGAAGGATATTATTATATATTTTTTACTTATTTACATCTCAATTTCGGCTTTACAATGCATTTAATAAGTCGTTTTATTGGTTACATTATCTAGACTCAATTTTTTTTTAAATAAAAGCTTTCATGTTAGGCATCACTATGTCACTTAAGATCTCAGCTAGGTTGACACCTCAAGTAACAATAATCATTTACCATCACATGAAAAAAATATTATTAAACAAAAGAAAAAAAGAAAGAAAATACAAAAATACGGGGGACTAGACCAAAACCCATATGTTAACAAAAACGATACATAGGTAGACTATACCTATTCATAAAGAATTCTAAGAACAGACAAGGTGTAAGCCTATTATACCAAAGAAAAGATTCTCTATGAAAAAATCCTAAATTAGCCAACTTATCAGCACACGCATTTCCTTCACGAAAAATATGAGTAACCGTAAACCTAATTTTCCCACAGTAATTAAGACAAACATTCTATCAATTATGAAGCATCCAAGGAACATTTGTCCTAGCAGTAAACGCAACACAAACCAAAGCAGAATCACATTCCAGCCAGACATTAGTAAGCCCATCTAGGCTCAATTTACTATTTAGCACCATTTACACTTTTATTTCCTAATCTAACACCATTTTGTTTTTATTTTTCTATCTAGCACTCTTTTGTTTTTATTTCCCTATCTAGCACCATTTCAAAAATAAATAAATAAATAATAAATTATTATTTTTTTGATAATTTTAATTTTGAATGCATTAAAAAATATATATTTTTAATGTTTAAAATAGTTAGAAATATAATTAATGAATAAAGAAATGAGTTTTTACAAAATAAAAATAAAAAAGTAATAAATTTAAAATGTTTAGTTTAATTTTTTTTTAAGAATGAAGAAAATAAAAAATTAAACCCTACAACAACATAAAAGTTGAATCTATAAACATAGTATTTATTTTTATTATTATTAATGATGTAATCATGTTAATTTCAAGTAAAAATTACATGACATAATTATAAAAAAACAAAGTCAATTAGTATTAATTAATAGTGGACACACAAATAATATTGAAGTATTTACCTTAAATGCAAAATCCAAAAAAAAAAAACTAATGCAAATGTTATCCTTAATTCTTAAAAATGAGAAGAAAAAAAAATGCAAAAAAAAATAAGTCTAGAAAATAAAAACAACAACAATAAAAAAGAAAAACAGAAATAAATAAAGAATGGCAGAAAAAAAATAATAACTAAAAACATAAAAGATAAAATAAAGGCAAAACAAAATAAGATAAAGATAAAAGATATAAAAAAAAAATCAAATAAGATAAATATAAGAGATATAAGATCATACTAAATAAATATATGTTGATCATAAAAAGAAAAATAAATGAAAGATGGTCATTCATTTAATATTTTCTTCAATGGTACATTAAATAGTTTGTACGAAATGAAACATAATTAATGATGAGAAGTGCATAATCCAGAAATGTTGGAACAAGTTCTTTATGTGTGTCCTAGTGTTTGACAATATGAATATTTTTTTGTTCGATTATGTTGTTCTCTTATGTCCATATCAGTCCCTATTCAACTTTGTTTTTTTATAATTATGTGCTGTATTTTTTACTTGAAATTAACATGATTACATCATCAATAATAATAAAAATAAATACTAATTTATGTTTATAGATTCAACTTTTATATTGTTGTAGAGTTTAATTTTTTATTTTTTTCATTCTTAAAAAAATAATTTTTAAACTAAACATTTTAAATTTATTATTATTATTTTTTTATTTTGTAAAAACTCATTTATTTATTCATTAATTATATTTCTAACTATTTTAAACATTAAAAATATTTTTTTTAATGCATTCAAAATTAATTATTTTTTTTTAATTTTTAATTTATTTTTGAAATGATGCTAGATAGAAAAATTAAAAATAAAAGAGTGTTATATAGAGAAATAAAAAAAATGTTATATAGAGAAATAAAAACAAAAAGATGTTATAGGTAAATAAAAGTGAAAATAATGTAGATAAAAAATTAATACTATGTAATGTGGTTGGAAGTATAAACAGATTTCAACAGGGTTATAGAAGAATGTAAGAAAGAGTTAACTGCTATGTAGTACTAAAACACGACATATAGGAAATGGAATATAAATTTATATATTAAAATTATGAATTATATAAATTGATAATAAATATTTATATGTATTAATATGTTTTAATTTTTTTAATGAAAAAATATTTTTTTTATGATTGTCGATTAAAAATGTTTATTTTTTATTTTTATAATTATAATAAAAATTTATATAATAATATTTATTTTAAAAATTGTGTTAGATACATGAGAATCCTAAAGAAGTGCGATAGCTTGAAACGTTAATTGTAGTATGATTGAAAAGAATGGATGCGAAAGAGCGTAATTAAGAGGGGTGTTTAAGAATAAAAGCGAGTTAAGAAATAGGAAGGGACCCACTAGAAATAAAAGCTCCCACACCTCTCTTCTTCTTCTCTGCGATAGTGTTCCTGTTTGCATGTGACCTCACTGACACTCTCTACTTTCACTGTCGGCGCTTTCAACGCACACATACCCTTCCTCTTCCCTCCAAACTTTGCTTTCAACTCTCACCCCGTGAATCCGCATTATAAATAACATCCATCTTTGACGGTTAACCACCATCGCACACTACAATGGCATTTTCCACTCCCAACCTTTTTCCACCTCTTCTGCTCCTTCTTCTCTCTCTCTCCGTTAATTCTGGCACCGCTCACGATTACCAGGACGCATTGTCCAAGGCAATCCTCTTCTTCGAGGGGCAACGATCCGGATTCTTGCCGCAGGACCAGAGAATGCAGTGGCGCGCCAATTCGGGTCTCGGCGACGGCTGGACCTACAACCTCGACCTCACCGGCGGCTACTACGACGCCGGCGACAACGTCAAGTTCGGGTTTCCGATGGCCTTCACCACCACAATGCTCTCCTGGAGTGTTATCGAATTTGGAGACATGATGCCTCCCAACGAGCACAGAAACGCGCTGGTGGCAATCCGTTGGGCTACCGATTATTTGCTCAAAACCGTTTCTCAGCCCAACCGCATTTTCGTTCAGGTAACTAACTAAATCAACAACTCACATAACCAACATTACTCTTCACTTCATTTCCCCCAACATTTTATGCCAATGGCTGTTTCGTAAATTCTCCTACCTCATAATGGGTCCATGGATCACGGGCTCAAGTTATGAATGGATGCCCTTTCCATCTCCTTGTTTTTACATATATTTTACTTACTTCATATAATCCATATTTTATTTTAGCAAGTGTCAGTTTTTGTTATTTCTTGCTACACTAGCTTGAATGGTAAATCAATGACCTCTTCAAATTTACATTTCTCTTAATTTATTGAATAATATATGTATAATAAAACTTACATGAGAAAAATATTTTTATTT
Source organism: Phaseolus vulgaris (assembly GCF_051622355.1). Taxonomy (NCBI): domain Eukaryota; kingdom Viridiplantae; phylum Streptophyta; class Magnoliopsida; order Fabales; family Fabaceae; genus Phaseolus; species Phaseolus vulgaris. The sequence continues at coordinate 2,504,369 of NC_143506.1, read as the reverse complement.
CTATCTGCTTATTTCAGTTGATTCTGTAATCATGGACGATGGCTTGGCTTTTTGTTTTGTTTGTTTACTTATAATCGAAGAATGAATCAAATCTACCACCCGCTATGGTCCTCTGAAGTGGAAAAAACTATTTTACTATAAATTTTTTGAATAGTTAGTTTTCTATTTTAACAGTTATGAATACACCGCGTCTCTAGATAAAATTAGTAAAGTTCAGCACTACGATTCAAAATGTGTTGTTTTCATCATACATAAAAGACATTGTTTTACATGAAGTAAAATTTATGTTGATTTTTCGTAATCTAATGGTGTGTTTGGGTGGGTGTGGGTGAAGTTAATGTAAGAACTTTTCGTGGTGTCTGTATCGTTTTTATTTTCTCACGTAGAATACGCGAGTGTAGGTGGCATAAAATGAAATTGAATAACTAAAATTAAAAAGTAGGTGTATTATTTTCTAATTATTTGTTTGTCTTTTTGGTGATGCACGAGTGGACCGTTTTTCGAAGTCCGTGAGTTTCACGGCTTACGGCTTATCAACTGTCCTCTACTGATTTCATAACGCCAAATTTAATTTATTTATTAATTTTCCCCCGAAAGAATATGCATTACCAACGCGCCAAGGATGGCAGTGTGTTCAATTCCCTGTGAATTTAACGAGTAACTAAAATTAAAGAATAACTAATGATAATTAACAATGTATGAATGTATGGTGTAGGTGGGTGATCCAATCTCTGACCACAGCTGTTGGGAAAGACCCGAGGACATGGACACAAGCAGGACTGTGTATGCTGTTGATGCACCGAACCCAGCTTCAGATGTGGCTGGTGAAACTGCTGCGGCACTGGCTGCTTCATCCATGGCTTTTCGTTCATCGGATCCTGCTTATTCAGAGACTTTGCTACGAAATGCTGTCAAGGCTTTTCAACTTGCAGATAACTATAGGGGTGCCTACAGTGACAATGCTAATGTTAGGGATGGTGTCTGCCCATATTATTGTGACTTCGATGGATATCAGGTAATTAATTCACTTGTGACTTTCAACAGGGGATTGCCTTTTCCTTTTAGATGCAATGAACCATAATAATAGTATTGTTTGCAAGTTTCAGTCCACGAGACATTGAAAAGGATTAATGGACAATTCACATATATTTATCTACACAGCACTGGCAAAAATATCGAGACAAATAAATACGATGCCATCCTGCAAAATTCAACAATTTCATGTTCATTCATGGGTCTTAGCGTTAGGGGAAAAACTATACTAACTTAAAAACTAAAATCTGTTTAAACTTTATTTAATAACAAAATTACTTGTTTGCTTTGATCTAATTTATTCGCATAACATGGGTCACGAGAATCTTTGGGACGACCTCAAAGGGACATGTGACCAATTTTTAGCCAGCATCAAACTATATTGGACAAATATTATACCATTTGTAAGCAATATGTACTATGTAATTACTATATATATGTATGTGTTTGATAGAATTGACATTGTGACAATTTGAGTGATTGGAATCACTTGGATTTTGACATGTCAGTTGTGATTTACTTAACACGAACAGGACGAATTGCTATGGGGAGCCGCATGGCTAAGGAGGGCCACTGAAGACGACAATTTCCTGAACTACATTCAAAGCAATGGCAAAACGCTAGGTGCTGAAGAAAATATAAATGAGTTCGGTTGGGACAACAAGCATGCTGGCCTTAATGTTCTTGTCTCCAAGGTTAGTCAGTCTCCCATTTACCCTTGCAATGAATACAATCAGTCTTTGAATGACACAAGTTATAAATTGTGACAAGTACTCGTATATATACCATTCACATAATTCTCTCATGCAAATAGTTAAAGGGGCTATGCATATATCTCTTCACTAACAAAACTTCCCATTTTTAGGAAGTTCTAGAAGGCAAGGTGTTATCTCTTGATTCCTACAAGACTTCGGCAGAGAGCTTTCTGTGCACACTGATACCCGAAACTTCAAGCTCACATATAGAGTACACTCCCGGTGGACTCATATACAGGCCAGGGGGTAGCAACTTGCAGCATGCAACTTCAATTGCTTTCCTTGAATTGGTTTACGCTAATTACCTATCACGCACTTCACAAACCATCAATTGTGGGAACATCTATGTTAATGCACAAACACTTCGCCAGCGTGCTAAGAAGCAAGTTGATTACATTTTGGGTGATAACCCAATGGGTATGTCGTACATGGTTGGCTATGGCAACAAATATCCACAGCGTATTCACCATCGTGGCTCCTCTTTACCCTCCATCAAGGACCATCCTCAAGTCATTGCCTGCAAAGAAGGCTCAATCTACTTCAACTCGTCCAATCCTAATCCTAATGTTCTCGTGGGAGCCATTGTGGGAGGACCCGGAGAAGATGATTTGTATGGGGATGATAGGGCTGATTTTAGGAAGTCCGAACCAACCACATACATTAATGCACCATTTGTTGGGATTTTAGCATACTTTGTTGCTAATCCCAATCCTTGATTGGGTACATATCCAACTTACTTACCTTTTGTAAATAAAAAAAATATATACAGAAAAGATGTCTCTCATCTTGAGAAAAAAGAGTGAAGAGGCTTGCTTTGTGTTGGATACATAGGAGGAATGTTACACAATTTCAAGTCCCAGAAGGTGTTCGTGACTTTTTCACTGGGAAGGATGAAGAGCAACAAGCTCAATTACTACAACGTGTTTTTTTTTCTTATTTCTTGCTTTTGCCAAGAAATATGAGTGATATTGTCATACTGTGGATTTTTCTTTCTTTTCTTTTTTTTCTCAGCACATCACAGTGTATGGGTTTATGATTCCTGATCATGATTATTTGGAAAATCATGTGTCTGCTGCATTTACAGTGATGCGTGACTTGATTTTTGATTGACTTATATTTCTTTTTTGGGGGTAGATATCCCAATTAATTACAGTAGATACATTTATACCAATAATTACTTTTAATATAATATTTAAGATATATAAATGGGATCATAATTTTTATCATAAATTATTCGATTATAAAATCTATTTATATTTTATAATAATTATTTAATGTTTTAATAAAAAAATTTATAAATAGGTGATATTCTTCCCAAACTACAAGCAAAACCATATATTATTATTATCTTATACTTCAAATATTCTTACTACTCAGAAACCCTTAATAAAAACCTCTCCACTAAAAATCATAATAAGAGGCTAAATTCGAGGACTTTCATACCTTCACGGTCAACTTAATGGGACCAACTTCCCAAAAATAGAAATGACCAAATTTAAAGAAGTACAATAATGAAAATAAATTTGGAGAAGTACAATGAAAATGGAAGACGTGATGAGAACCAACACCAAGTTTGATAAAAACAATTACAGAGATTAAAAATATATTTTAAAAAACTATAAATACATTAAATATGGTTGCAGGTCTAAAACAAGAGTTTGAAGCGTGGACATGACCAAGAATGAAGTCCAATATTTTATATTTAGGGTCGTATATTCATATATATGTATTTAGATTTAGAAAATAACTTTTAGGATATATAATTTGGAATATATTAATGTATTTTAGATTGTGGATGGTAAAATTTGGTAATATATTTTGGAATGTATATTTTGAAATATATTTTTGAATTAAAAATACATATTTCCAAATATACAATTGGAATGTATTAACATATTTTCAAATGTTTATTTTAGATTGTATTTTCATACATTCTGAATCTATAATCAAAGATATAATTTATTTTTAAATATATATTTTTAAATATTTTTTTAATTTTGAAAATACATTTCAGCATGTGTTAATATATTAGAAATATGTTCTAAAATGCATAATTCAAGAATATATACTTTTGAAAAATAAAATTGAAAATTTAATTTATGTATAGGATTAAAGAATACAATACTCATAATAAATTAGTGATATTATCCAAGTATCAGTTTGAGTCATTTATGTATTTGGGAAAATAAAGGAGTAAAGTTAGATTGTTTTAGTGGGCCTATCTTACCTCAAAGGAAGTATTTGACGGACTTTTTTTAACAGTGATATTGATAATCAATAATAGTTATATGAGCCATCGCTTACTTAATTATTATTATTACGTTAGTACAAAAACGTTGTTAAGTGAAAAAAACAAGTTCTGAATTTATTATTTATGATTTTGGTATGGAGAGAAAAAAAAACCGAAGAAGCACCTTGGACCATGAAAGAAGGGAGGGGCATAGCACGAACTTCTAAGCTTTCTCAGCGCCACACAGCTCTTTCTTGTATTCTTGTCTTCTTCAAAACTTTATGACAAATTAGGATGGATCCTCTGTAGCACATCCATAACTCCCTACTCAAGAAACGTCTTCTTCCAAGATGAAAAGCCTTGAAATGGAGGCGTTCAGTTTAATGGAAATGTTTGGTTACCAGTGATTGAAAAGTTCCCTTTCTTATTTAACATTTTTATAATTACTGGTAAACAAAAAAGAAGAAGAAGAAGAGGTGGTGTCATTGAATGTGCACCAATGCATAGGAAGAGGACAAGATGAGAAAAGAAAACATGCATTTGAACCACGAAGGGGGTGCAATGTGAGCAGAGATTATCATCCACGTGTCAAGCCTCAGGTGAAAGAAAGAAGAGTTGGAGAGTTATTAAAGCAGAGAGAGGGATTGCATGTGTGGTAGAAAGGTTGGTAGTGGCTGAGATAAGATTGTAGCATACATTCAACAATGGCCTCTGCTTCTGCCACTCTTCTCAACTCATCTTCTGTTCTTGAAAAGTGCGAATGGGTCAAAGCACAGACCCTTCGCCACCCTACACTATCTGTTCTCAGATGCAACCCCGCTTCAGCATCACCTCTCACCATCAGAGCTTCTTCCTATGCCGATGAGCTCGTCAAAACCGCGGTATATTACATACTACCTTACCAGCTTCTAACTTGTTATTGGTAGTGAGTAATGTAATGGTTTCATCGATGATGTGATGTAGAAAACAGTGGCCTCACCGGGGCGTGGTATTTTGGCCATGGATGAGTCAAATGCAACCTGCGGGAAGCGTTTGGCATCAATTGGGTTAGAGAACACTGAAGCTAACCGCCAGGCATACCGTACACTACTTGTCACAGCACCTGATCTCGGCCATTACATCTCTGGTGCCATTCTCTTCGAAGAAACTCTCTACCAATCCACACTTGATGGAAGGAAGATCGTAGACGTACTTCTTCAACAGAGAATTGTTCCCGGTATTAAGGTCGATAAGGTAACAAACATATCATCCCAATGCTATACTTTTCTCTGCCTTGTTATCAACGTTGTTTGTAGTTGAGATGTGCTGAAATTTTCGCACTCAACTACAACAAAAACACAACATTTTCCAAGCTATTTTTTAAAATAATTTGGTCCCTTCAACTGTGAACATCAGACACCCAATTTATTACAATATGTATATAAATTTTGTACCCTATACCTAGTAAAATCTTTCTCTGTTTTAATGATGGAAAGTGAGCTTTGGTGGCTGCGTGTGTATGAATGTTAATATATAAGGTGGTTTCATGAACTGTAAACTAGGGTCTGGTGCCGCTGGCTGGTTCCAACGATGAGTCGTGGTGCCAAGGTCTGGATGGTCTTGCGTCTCGCTCAGCTGCATACTACCAGCAAGGTGCTCGTTTTGCCAAATGGTGAGTGTCTATCCACCAATGCTTGCTTCCCACAAACATCAATGTATCGTCTCGTCCATAACTATTTTCACATTCACCAAACTTGAACTTGTGTTGAATCTTTTACATTATAGGCGTACAGTTGTGAGCATCCCCAATGGCCCCTCGGCTTTGGCAGTCAAGGAAGCTGCCTGGGGTCTAGCTCGCTATGCTGCCATTTCACAGGTAAGAAACAGAATCATTCAAATATCATTAGCGAGCTATACTATTTCAGTAGCTTTTGGTATACATCTACTTAGAATAACAGCTCTAATGCTTAAAGGGGTTATTGAATTATTTATTATGTAATGCAATGATTTAGGAGAACGGGTTGGTCCCAATTGTGGAGCCAGAGATCTTGCTTGATGGTGAGCATGGCATTGACAGGACATTCGAAGTAGCACAAAAGGTGTGGGCTGAGGTTTTCTTCTACCTTGCTGAGAACAATGTCCTGTTCGAGGGTATTCTCCTCAAGCCTAGCATGGTTACTCCAGGAGCTGAGTCCAAGGATAAGGCCACTCCTCAGCAAGTTTCTGACTACACCCTCAAGCTCCTTCACAGGAGAATCCCACCTGCAGTCCCTGGAATCATGGTAAGTGCTTAAAAAAGGCACTCTTCCAACCTCCATGAATGTTTATGTTATGTCACTGCAAACCTCACCTCATTAAGTCAGTTTTATAGGATTGAGTTAGACTTAAAGTACACTTCGTAATATGGTATCAGAGGAGTCATTTCGAGTTTATCATAGCGAGTGTTTGTGTTAGGTCTATAGTGCCATCTGCTATTGGCCGCTATCGGATCACCCATAATATATAGTCTCATGCACGAGTTGGTAGTCTCGGCGTGAGGGGTGTGTTGAAGATCACACATTAACTATAGATTATAGTTTTTTATAATATATAAGTGGGTGCAATCCTCACCTCATTGAGCCGGTTTTATAGGATTAAGTTAGGTTTAAAGTTCATTCGTAACGGTGACTCAAAACAAAAAGTTGTGTTGCCTTGAATTGTGCAGTTTTTGTCCGGTGGACAGTCTGAGGTTGAAGCAACCTTGAACTTGAATGCGATGAACCAGTCTCCAAATCCATGGCACGTGTCCTTCTCCTATGCCAGAGCCCTTCAAAACACCTGCTTGAAGACATGGGAAGGGCGGCCAGAGAACGTGAAAGCAGCACAAGACGCGCTTCTTTTCCGTGCCAAGTCCAACTCTCTCGCTCAGCTTGGAAAGTACACTGGAGAGGGTGAATCTGAGGAAGCCACAGAGGGGATGTTCGTCAAAGGCTACTCCTACTAAGATGTTGTCTGCACTCAATTCAATCCATGTGATACACATGTTCCAGTAACCCAAGGTGTTTGTTGGAGGATGGAACATTAATCTCTCTAAACTGTGCTGTAGTTTTTATGGTCTTGGACACTATTTTTATTCATAATCATTACTTGAACCTTTTCAACTTAATGAATGAACTTCTTGCCGACTAAACTCGAATCTTGTACTTCAACCCGTATATGTAGAACAAGAGTTTTCTTTCTCCAACTCTGTAGCTTCTTCTTGCAACTTTGTTGAAAAGTCACATTTACTCTTAATCAAACTAAAATTAAGCCTGACTCTATCACCCTCCATTATTTTGACAATATTTTAAATTCTTACAGTTAAAAAGTTATTTCTAAATCTAAATCACATTCCAATTATATTTTAAAGTAATTTTTAAAATTAGAAAATGAATTTTGAATTTTGAATTTTATAATTTAAAAATTATTTATGAATTTAGAAATCAATTTTTTTTATTGTGAATTCTATAATATAATTTGAAAATATTTTCAAATTTATAAAGTGGATTCAAAATTGTAGAATTTGATTTCAATTATACAATTTAAATATTATTTTTAAATTAAAAAATAACTTTTGAATTATAAAATTCAGAATTATTTTTAAATTCTACAATTTAAATGTCATTTTATATTCTAAATTTTATTATTCCAGAACGGATCCTACATTTTGGAAAAAAAAAACAAACGCTGTAGCTCACCTTCTCACCACAAAACCAACAACACAAACCACCATGATTTACTGCAAACAACTCTTATAGTGTGTTTGGATTGGGAAGAAATTAAGATTTGAGAGAGTGAATTTTGAGTCATTTGAGATAAAAGTGAGATTGTTTGGATTGGGATAGATTAGAGTAAATTTGTGAAGAAAGTTTATTGAATTTTGCGAGTGATGTGATAGTTGTGTGAAAATTTTTAAATTTTTAAAAGGTGTAAAATGTATATTATAAATTAATTTTATTTTTATTATTATTTATTTTTATCATTATTAATTATTATTTTTAATTATATTTATTATTTCATAAATTAATTATTAATATTTTTATTTTAATTATCATTTTATATATTTATTAATATTTTAATTATTATTATTATTATTATTATTATTTATATTATGTGAAGAAAGAACCTGATTCGTGAGTTCAAAAGCACATTCTTTGCAATTCTTGGCATATATGTAAAAAAAAGAACATTAATACAATTCTGTCTCAATTTTTATATTTTTTTATTTCTTGATTCGTGTGTTTTTAGTACATTCTTTCGCCTTCTAAAATTTCGTTGTTAGATACAAACAAACCATTAATGAAACTATCAAATACTACAACCTTCCTTGTAAAACACCACTAACCATATTCACCTTCAACAAACCTAAAAATATTTGAAGAATAGTACTTTTGGAATTACCTTAATTATGAAGGTGTAGAAAGAAATTATACTCTTGACCAATAATCTTCGAGCGAAATTAAACTCGGTAACCCAAACACAACTTAAAAAAAAAAATTATTAAATGTGCTACAAGATTGACTTGAACATAATTGAGAAAAAAATCACACAATTAAAAAAAACAAAATTAAAAACATCTTTGTAACACAACTTAAAAAAAAATCAAATCACATTTCGTGCGCACGACTATGAAATAAAAAAAATATTGATATGAAGTGATTATTTCATTTTAAAGTAATTTTTGCAAACAAAATTTATCCAATTGTATAATCTCTTAAAAATTTACTCATATGTGGAAATTACGGTAGTTATATAAAAGAAACTGAATCAGAAGGGATCAATGTACCCCTCTTATGTACTGTACTAGATTTTTAACTCGGGCACTGCTCAATTGGTATAGATTTTGGAAAAAATAAGTAATAACTAATCATAAACATTTATGTTAAAAAATATTCATCATAAAAGTTCAGTAACTTGATTATAAATGATGAATAAAAATGCAGGTTTCGACACAGAAAAAAATTTGGGTGAAGAAAACATTAAATCATGCTACCACGCAGGTTTATCATATAATTCTATTGCTTTTAAATATTGTAAAAAATTTCAGTGTAAACAACATTTTTTGTCCTGTTTGTTACATTTTCATCTTCACCAAGAATAAGAATTTTTAATCTTTTTTTCGTTGTAATTCTAGAAATAGCAACATACAACTGTCCATGAGTGAAAACTAGACGTGGAAGATATAAACCAACTTTGCTCAATGATTGACCTTGACTTTTATTGATTGTCATTGCAAAACATAAAGCTACTGAAAATTGTCTTCTCTAGAATTTAAATGGTATACCGGTATCTAAAGGAATCAATTTCCTGTAGATCTAACTGCAACAGACAATGTTCTCCACATGAAAGTTTTGCCAGTTCCACCATAACCATATAAAAAGAAGAAACCACTTTTTTCATAAACAACTGATGAAATGATCTCTTCATAAACATTTAATTGCTCAATAGTGAGACATTTCAACAATGACAAATACTCTCTTTCCATTTCATCTTTGTTATAGTTAAGTTCATCCATAATAAACTTATTTTGAAACAAACATGAAACAAAAGGACCAAGTTGAGGCAAACAAACAAACTCTTGTAATGAGCGCCCATTAATAACTCTTGTATTTTTAATAGGCAAAGATCATGTAGTTGCTTCTCCTCGAACTGAAGACCAAACATTATTTTTCAAAATATGCATCACTTTCATAATTTATAATGAAAATATGTAATTAATTATAGCATTTTAGAAATTCAATAACTACCAACCGTAAGTCTTTTCTTTTTTGGTATAAGATTTCGTCTAACATTAATTTCCAAGAAGCTTTCCAAACCACTTTCAGTTTGGACATTATGTTAATGAACAATAATGAAACAAACAGTCGCCTGAGTTCATGACTAGAAGCTAATTCACTTGCTTCTTTTATTGCATTAATGAATTCTTTGTCATCTTTCAATACTTCTAGTGCATAGCAAGCTTCTTCATATGTATTGAATGTTTGCTTGTTTACTGTCCTTATGCTAGCATAGTCAACACAACCCTTCTGAATATTCAACAATATCCTCATGTAATAATGTTCTCCACATCCAGGTGGTACATGGGTTAGTCTACCAATGTTGTAACCTTGCATCCTCAGTTTCCATTGTCTCTGTTGAGCAATCCATACAAACTTGCTTGAAAATTCAGCATATGTCAAGTTCCTTTCATCAACATATTTTTTGTTTACCTCAAACCAAGCTAGAAACATGGTCTACATAGATTCATTATTTTGCAACAATTCATGAAGATTATCATCATCTTTAAAAAAAATTGGTTGTTTCTTTGGCAAATGAAATGATAACCTTTGTACAGCTGGCCATCTATGATGTATATCAAAACCAAAAGTTCGCCAAACAGCTTGACCAATCATAATAATCCTTGATTTTGTGAACATTCGTTTTTTCTCTATCTTTTGTAGTACCATTGCTAATTTTCACCGTAGCCCTATGAAGACCTTTATTGACATATTTGAAAAGATATTTGATAGAATTTGACTTATTGCAATATTATGTATTCACATGTGCTTCATACCTCATAAGAAGATGGGGACTATATGGAACAACATTTTTGTTATCCATTTGGATACCATTTTTTTCCACAAAAAATCCAGTATTGCGACGTTTATATATTGGATATCCATCTTCATCAATAGTAGTTACAATTGTAAACTTTTTCGCAAAGAATTTTGAACATTTACCTTGTTTCATGCATGATGAATTCAATTTAGCGACTCCACATGGTCCATGTATCATGTAACTTGTAACAACTTTGAACAATTTCGGATACAGATTTGGGTGAGGTAATTCAGCAGATATGACATTGTCAATGTCTGTTGCATTATGCATCTTGTTTGATCCATCCAACCATAATAGTATACAAGCATGTGGTAAACCTCTTTTTTGAAATTCTATGGTGTACATGCCTGAAACAAAGGAAGAGAATGTGCCAAATTAATTATGGGAGTTTCATACTGTTAACACTTAACTATAAATATATAATGTAATGACCTACAATTGTTTGACCAAAAAAGTTATTCTTCTTGAAATTTGTCGTCATTTCATCAAGTTTGACTTTGAAGACTCTGCAAACAATATCAAGTCTATCTGACCTAAATCCTTTTGGACCAAGAACATCACGAACTTCAGGCCAATTGACATTGCATGTTATTGTTATGAACAAATCAGGATAACTAAATCTTTTACAAATGGCCATAGCATCTTGACAATTGTTGAACATGTAACGCATTCCACCAGTAAAAGATGAAGGCAAAACAATCCTTCTACCAACACAAGAAGGACCAGTTTCTCACCTATTAATTGCTTCTTGTAGGCCATTCAAAATTTCAGACCGAATTAATTTCTGATTTGACCTGATGAAAGACAAACGTTGTGCTTCAATCATGGTATAACAATCCACCACAAATTGTTGAAACAACCTACGTGCATAAACAGATGAACAGTGAATAGAATGAGATGAACGGATAAACACAAAACAACATAAGAAAATGAAAGTAAAAACAAAAAACAAAAAAACATATAGTAGATGAAAGGAAAAATGAAAGTTTGTGCTACGAAACCCAGACACAGGAAAAAAATAGATAGCAAATGAAAGGAAAAATGAAACCTTGTGGTACGAAACCAAGACACAGAGAACACAAGAAAACAAAAACGAATAAACATTTGCAGAAAAAAAAAACAACAGAAGAAAACCCAACAAATAGAAGAAAACGAAAGAAAAAACGAAAAAAAAGGCAAAAAATGGAAGTGAAATGCAAAATTAAAACTCAATATAAAACCTAGACACCGAGAAAAAAAATGAACAAGAGAATAAAACGAAGAAGAAAACGAAAACGAAAAGAAGAAGAACAGAAAGAAGATAACGATAGCCATATCAAACCCAGGAAACCCTAATTTTTGCAGGAAGAAAATGAGTACATTGGGCATGTGTGGATTGCTTCACTCTGAGCCAACTTGAATGCATATGACTGCACGACACATGTCCAACTTTTCTCTGAAAGGCTAATTGCATGACACGTGTCCAAATTTCAGTTTTAAGTAAAATTGAATTTTGAATTTTTTTTTGTAAAAAAACGTGAGTGCAACACGTGGCCAAACTTTTTGGTTGTGCTACCTAAAAATGTTTTAGATTTAGATATACAAAATTCAAATTTTTTTTAAATATAAGCTGCAACTTAGGCAAATTAATATCTTGTATTTAATTTTTCATTTCTTTTAAACAAATCAATTTAATCAGTCATTTGTTTCCAAATTTTTGAAACATATCATCGAATTAGTAAACATAAATGCTTTATTTCACAATCTTTCATGTCGCTGATATCATACAAGGCACAAAGGAAGGAAGTTGTACATGTAAGGACTGTACGATTGATGTCATGTCTCGGTCCCCATTACTGGGTCGATCAAGATCGTTGTCCACATCAATGGACTGATCGAACAAACCCAATTACGCTCAAGCAGAATTAATCAAGCTAACCCATGATTAAGAACTACGTAATGCATTCTTAAACGGCCCAATAAAGAAAGTCCATACCTTTTTTTAAACATTTTCACACTTGGAGCAAAATCGCAAAAGTGGAAGCACAGATTAATGCAGTGGTACGAAACCCAGCACCGAGCAAAGAAGAAAACGAAAATGAACACATACCACAGAAGAAAACGTAAAAAGGAAAAAAAAAATTGAGCAAAAAAGTGTTATGAAACCCAACAACAAGTAAAGAAGAAAATGAAGAAACTTTTGTACAAAAAAATAAAATAAGAAAAAACAGTGAACAAAATGAGATGAACAGATGAACAAAAAAAAACAGAAGAAAACGAAAGTAAAAACAAAAAAAAAAAACATATAGCAGATGAAAGGAAAAAATGAAAGCTTGTGCTACGAAACCTAGACACAGAAAAAAAACAGATAGCAAATGAAAGGAAAAATGAAACCTTGTTGTACGAAACCAAGACACAAAGAACACAAGAAAACAAAAACGAATAAACATTTGCAGAAAATATTAAAATAAACCAAAACAACAGAAGAAAACAAAAAAGAAAACCCAAAAAGACAAAAGAAAAAGAAAAAAAAAGCAAAAAATGGAAGATGAAACGCAAAAATCAAACTCAATCTAAAACCCAGACAACGAGAAAAAAACGAACAACAGAATAAAATGAAGAAGAAAACGAAAAGAAGAAGAAAAAAAAGAAGATAGCGGCAACCATAAGCAAAACGAAAAAATAAAAGAGGAAGAGAAAGAAGATAGCGACAGTCATAGCAAACCCAGGAAACCCTAATTTTTGCAGGAAGTAGAAGTTGAATACATTCGGCCTGTGTGGGCCGTTTCACTCTGGGCCAGCTTGAATGCATGACCACATGATAATTCATAATTTCAGTAATATTTCATATTAAAATATAACCACTTATGAGGATTTATTGCTAATTTACATATAAAATAATCCCTAATTTATGATTTTATACCATTTTACATTTTTATGAGCTTTATTGGAATAAAAGCATTTTATTCCCAAATTTGGTGTTAATTGCAGATTTCTATGGAAGATTGAAGATTTGGAATAAAAGAGAATAATTTGAGCTAAAAAGATAAAGTCGGAAAGTCCCAGAATGAAAAAAGATGCAAAAAAAGATTGGACCTTTTTTATGTTTTATCATTTAGCCCATTAGCACGACACATGAAGCAACCTAACCCTAGAAAACTAGGATAAATAGAGGGTTAAAGGCTCAACCCTAGTGTGCCAGATTGAGAGGAGAACACCATAGAGTGAATTGTAACCCAATTGGGAGAATGAAATGTGCTAGAAGTATGCGTGACTAATTCTACCCTTTGGGATTGAGAATAATCTGCTCAAACTCTTATGTATTGAGGTGATATTTTATATATTAATATTCGATTCTTGATTGATTATTGGTATTGTTGTTTTACTTTTAACTTTCCGTGACAAATTGAGAATCTTAAATCTGACCGAGAGGTATTTTTAGGGTTCAGACCTAAACATCAATACATAGCATATTTGAGTGCTAGAGATAGACTTGAAATGTTAATTGCCATTAACGTTTGAGTGTGATTTCTAAGTTGTTTTTATAAGTATGCGAGAGATCGATATTTAGGAAAAATTCTTAAGAATTTTATATGCGAGGGATCGATATAAATGAATTTTCTACAGACATCAATTTCAATCAAAGAACTTAATATTAGCATGTTAATAAAAAATACATGAGAGCGAAAAAGATGAAACCTAATCCCTATTTTTCCAATTGAAGCAACTAATTCTTTGTTTGTTTTCTTATTGATCAGTGTCAACATCATCACTTGAAACTCTTTTTATTGTTCTGTTGTTATATTTAGTTAATATTGTACTCGATAATTCACTGTTCCTTGTGGGATCGATATCCGTCCTTAGGGACAATTATTACTTCTGACAAACGCGATGCACTTGCCGTAAAAAGTCATCACCACACGACACGTGTCCAACTTTTTCTCTGAAAGGCTAATTGCATGTCACGTGTCCAACTTTTTCTCTAAAAGGCTAATTGCATGACACGTGTCCAAATTTCTATTTTAAGTAAAATTGAATTTTGAATTGTTTTTTGCAAAAAAACGTGAGTGCAACACGTGGCAAAATTTTCTGGTTGTGCTACCTAGAAATGTTTTAGATTTAGATATACAAAAATTCAATTTTTTTTTAAATATAAGTTGCAACTTAGGCAAATTAATATCTTGCATTTAATTTTTCATTTCTTTTAAACAAATCAATTTAATTAGTCATTTGTTTCCAAATTTTTGAAACTTAACATCGAATTAGTAAACATAAATGCTTTATTTCAGAATCTTTCATGTCGCTAATATCATACTAGGCACCAAAGAAGGAAGTTGTACCAATAAGGACCGTACAACTGATGTCATGTCTCGGTCCCCATTATTGGGTCGACCGAGTGATCCACATCAATGGACTGACCAAACCAACCCAATTACGCTCAAGCAGGATTATCAAGCTAACCCGCAATTAAGAACTAAGTAATGCATTTTTAAACGACTCAATAAAGAAAGTCCACCAAAGGTAATATAAATAACACACATTTCAAGGTTCAGGTACATCATCATCTATAGTGCTCTGACAACTGAGCGTCGAACACCTTCACTGACTTAACGTCAAAGTGCCTTCTGCAGGTACTCTCCGAGTCTGGACTACGAAAGTGAGACGAGTGAGGAAGAGCTAGGTGCTTGCGAGGAAGGAAGCTGAACTACGATCTGACCGATCGAAGGTAAATGAAGAATTATCTCAATAGTTCTTTAAGCTCCAACCCCAATTGAGAACATAAGCAAAATAAAACAAATGTACCAATTAATTTATCTATTAATTATTTGATAATGGCCCAAAATAAAATACAGTTACTTGATTTACGCAATAACACATGCAATGGAATGAAAGTGGACCTTTTCAAATTCTCTTCGGATTAAGTCTTACTTTATCATCTTAGACCTTGACAATTTTGCATGTGGTGCAGAAAAGAATGTTAATTATGGATTCATCAACAAGCTACACCCATACTTAATTAGTAATTAAACTTCCTCCTCATTTAATCTCTTCAAACACCTTAACTGCAACAGGTAGATACAAGGTCAATTTCTTTTTGTTATTGTCCCAACCAAATGGACTATTACTGCAAAGCAACTAGCCACCTAACCATACACACACACAAATTATTACCTAAAATTATATGAATGTTTTCATTTAATCATATGTAACTATATATAATAAATTTATTAAATTTTGATGAAAAATATTATAATTCACTATCCGTTAATATACTCGAGTTTTTAAATTAGTCAAGGAGATAAGATAAATATATAAATATTTATGTTTGTACTCATCTTCAATGTAAACTATTGGAACGTTATTAATTTAAAAATTTATAATTTATTTTTAAAGAAAATAAAATATATATCTCCATGCATCAATATTATCTTATAATACTAAAATATATTATTATTTAATTTTTCTTGCAACATATAAATAATTATTTGATGTCGTATAATAATATAGATTAAAATTAGTAATTTTTATTTTGGAAAGATAAAAGTAAAGAAATTTTAACTCATTTATTTTAAATGAGTTAAAAACGTATTTAAGTATGTGTACAGTTATATTTTTCTCTTCTTATAAAGCAGTTTCAAAATATTTTAGTGAAATCGATCATATAGTATTATTTAATAGATTGTTTTCTCCTTTTATTATTATATTTAAAGGTGTACTATAAACTTGGGTAATCTATGGCATTCATATAGGATTATCAGCAATTTATTGATTTCATAGATCATGAATGAATTTAAGACTCCATAAAAGAAGTTTCATAAACTTTTGGTGGGTCTGTCAGTATTGGAGAAAACATTTTTCCATTCTCTCTACACATTTTAAGTCATGATCTTAATTAGAGTAAAGACCTTTTTTTCTTCTTCTTTCTTATACAATAATTACTACCTATTAAAAAAAACCCAGCATATTATTTTTGGAAATAATACTAAACACTAAACAAAATCATATATGACTTAAAATTCATTTAGCCCAAAATCATATATAGTGTAAAATACAATATTGAATTCATACACGCCACATATCACATATCAGTTCCATCAACTTGAAAATCAATTCATGTACTTAAATTTCACAAACCAACTAAAGGATAAACTCTAACTCAACATGCACCAAAGCCTTGGCTAAAATATTCTAAGAGTTCAAACTTTAATCATACCAACATATAACTATCTCCCTAAAACCCTTTCCACTAAAAAAAATATTTTTTTCCAATATAATTTCAACAATAAAAGATAATTAAAGATAAATTACATGAAAAAACGCGTACTTCCAAGAAAAATTCAACTTAGAGCGAGAAATTGGTTTGTATGAAAAATAAATAAATGGGAGAGATATAGAAGGGTTTTACATAAACTCGTTTTAGCAATTATTCTTACAAGTTCTTAGGTTTTGTTGTCAAGCCCTAAATTTATTTATTTATTTTCTTTTCAATAATTTTTAAATGCACACTTTTTGGATGACTCAGTGCACTCTATTATATTAAAATTAAATTTTAACGGTGTCGAAAAAGTGGCGTGAATGATGGAACATGGGTGTAGTGTAAGTTTGGTAGTTAGATAGAAAAAGTGAAGATGTGAAGGAAACACGCATCTCTTCTTTTCACTCTCTACTTTCCAGTGAGTGAGGAAATGAGTTCACGATATAACACCGCCATTGAAGTTGGATCCTTTCTTTTGATGTATGTAGCTATGGAGTTTTTTTAAAAAAAAATTTACCACACCTTTCCTGCAGTTTTGGATAGAACAAAAATAGAAGAAAGCATTTTTTTTAAAATACTTTTACTTATCTCACTTTTCAATTTTTTACTTAAGATATTTAGGTTATAATCTTTAATTTCAGTTTTCGTAACCTTGTTTTTTTTTTTTTTGTCTATTTCTATTTTTTTAGTCCGCATCATTAATATCAATTTGTTAGAGTGAATAAAAAGAGCTTCACATTCTCTGTAATACTATAAATGAAAAGTAAGATAATGTGGTGATTGAACTGTCAATATATTGATTTATATAGAAACAAATTTAAAAAATGATTACTAATGAGAAAACTATAAAATAAGAATATGATTTATTTTGAAATGAATTAAAATATTAAAATTGCAATTAATTTGCGACAGAAAAGTAATATAAATGTATGTATGGTAAATATCTGCAGCTACGAAGAATGTTTGGTCGTTAAAATGGTTGTTAAAGATGAGGGTGTAAGAGGAGTAAAATAAATGTGTATATGGTACGAGTGAAAATAGGAGAGAAAGAAGATGTAATAAGGTTGACATGGAAATTAAAGCTCAGTGGCCAGTAAGTGGTTTAGTCTGCTCCCAAGTTTAAGGTGAGTTAGAGACAGACACAACATATGCTGTGTCAAGCCAAACCAAACCAATAAAAAAAACCGACAACATTTGCACATGTTCATTTTTCAGGTCGTGGGTCGTTAAACATTTACACAAAGGATCGAACTTTGAACTCTGAAGCAGCTAATTGCGTTGAGTAAGTGGCATTGGGGTCCCATGTAGCGAAATCTGAAGAGAGAGATCAATGCTGCGTTGATCTTAGTTTGTTTTACTCTTGGGCTGTTCCCTTACGTTGTTGTGACTTGTCGATTCGCATTTGTGGTTAAGCTTTCAGTTGCGGTTCGCTCAGCATCAGAAGAAGACGTTAAAGGACAGAAAAAAAGTTGGAATATAGACCGTACGTGTTTGTTGGAAAGAAGAAAAAGAGGGGTGAGTGAAAGGGATGCTCTTGTTTGTTGGGACGAGTGCTCCGTGTAACAAACGAAACGATTCATGGTCTTGTCTTGTTGAACTTCGTTCTCAGGTCTCAGACATTAAGTGGTTGCCACGATCAAAGTTTTTTTATTCTTTCACTGCAATTGGTTTGGTGAAGGAAGGATTAAAATATTTTTTATTTCCTCTTCTTTCTCTAGATGATGGTTCATCATCTATCTTTGTTGTTGAAGAGAAGTTCTGGTGATATAATATAAGGCCTACAAGCGAAGTGAGCAGTGAGAATTTATTGATGATTAAATAGTAATTAGTTAGTATTCTGTTTATCTTGGTCTTTCTAAAGTTAGCTTCTTGTTGCTGTAATTGCCTATTTATTTATGAGCTTAAGTTAATGGGTTGTTGTCTTCTCATTCATGGTTTGCTTCCCGTGGATAATGCTCATATTTAAGGGCTTGGTATTTTTGTGAACTGCCAGCTGTTTTCCTATAACTATCTTGCATTTTTTGGCAAGAAATACTAATCTTCATAATCAACCACATCACTTGTTTTCACTTTTAAAGGTGAGAAATGGGAGCTGTTACTGGAGAGGAGTTAGTTAAATGGGAGAAGATGGGAGGAGTGGGAGGCCATGAGGAGAAGATTCTGGTGTTAGTGAGGCTGAGGCCTCTGAATGAGAAGGAAGTTGAAGTGAATGAAGTAGCAGATTGGGAATGCATCAATGACACTACTATCTTATACCGGAACACCCTTCGGGAAGGTTCCACATTCCCAAGCGCCTACACCTTTGGTAAGCAAACGAGTATCTATGTTGCTATTCTATTCCCAAATATGCCAATTCTTTATATTTCCTTTCTCTTTAATTTTAAAAATGCTGCAATTTGCTGTCTTCGAAACACATTTTGCCTAGTTTTTTTGTAATGATTGTGTTTGGAAGCATTGTCGAGGAAGTTTAAGACACAGTATATGAGAGTATGGACAAAATGTTCTTAATTTTTACTATGATTTGGTTGTAGACAGAGTATTTCGGGGTGACTGTTCCACAAAGCAGGTATATGAAGAAGGGGCAAAAGCAATTGCTCTTTCAGTTGTTGGCGGAATCAACTGTAAGCATTTAACTTTTTCTCATGACTCAATTCTACTCATACTCCTTACTTGGACTCAAATACCTATTTATACATTCTTTCAGCAAGTATTTTTGCCTATGGGCAAACAAGTAGTGGAAAGACATACACGATGATTGGAATAACTGAATATGCTGTTGCAGATATTTTTGATTATATAAGAAAGGTAGTTGGAGAGCAAATTTATTGATCTAGCTGTTTAACTCTTCATTGTCATTTTTCACGGTAACTCTTGTTTGTGATAATACAAGATTACTGTGACCTTTTTAGCATGAAGAAAGAGCATTTGTATTGAAGTTCTCAGCAATTGAAATCTACAACGAAATTATTAGGGACCTCCTCAGCAGTGAGAACACACCACTAAGGCTGCGTGATGATCCTGAGGTGAATGCGTATGTTATTGAATTGAAATAAATGGCATTGTTTATTTATCTGTTTCTTGATTTTTCAGAGAGGACCTATTGTAGAGAAACTTATAGAAGAGACTCTACGGGACTGGATGCATTTGAAAGAGCTTCTATCATTCTGTGAAGGTAAAATAAATTTTCACAACTTTCTTGATATGCAAGTTGGTTTATAACATTACATTTCCCACTATATTCTTGCAGCACAGAGACAAGTAGGAGAGACATACCTCAATGACAAGAGTTCTCGATCTCACCAAATTATCAGACTGGTGTGTGTGCCTCCCCCCTTGCTGTTTAGAACTTTTGTTTTATATATTGCACATGTAGACTTTTATTGTTGGAATTGTAACCGTGTAGACCATTGAAAGTTCTGCCAGAGAATTCATGGGTAAAAGCAGCTCAACCACCCTAGCTGCTAGTTTGGTATGTTTGAATTTTTAAATTCTTCGTTTAATTCAACATAAAATGTTTAGGAGATTTTACCGTTATTTTGTTTCTTTTCTCTGCAGAATTTTGTTGATTTGGCAGGAAGTGAGCGTGCATCTCAGGCATTATCTGCTGGGTCCAGATTGAAAGAAGGCTGTCATATAAACCGGAGTTTACTCACTCTTGGAACAGTCATTCGTAAACTTAGGTTGTCCCCTTCTTTCTAAGCCTATGTTGTGTACCTTTTTATTCAGCTTCTAATATTGTTAGCAAACCTACATTTGGAGTGTGTAATTCAGCTGTGGGATTGTTTAATTGAACTGTAAGTCCTATGGATGCTTGCCTCTTATTTCATTGTTGATTAATAATCATATCTTTGTTGTTTGACTTCATGATGACCTATCAGGTTTCAAGGTGAACTTTATATTTTGTATGCAAGAACTGACTGTGAAACCATTGATATCATCATTGGCTCATAGCAGTAAATATCCTTTCTTTCAGAAAAGAGAAGAGCATTAAGATAGACATTTTATTAATCACAAGATACTGAGCTCCGTTTATAGACTTGAATATTAGTTAATGTTAACTTATCCAGTAAATAAAAATTTGTGTGAAGAAGCAAGACACGTGTTTTGTACCTTGTGTTGTGACTAAATAGAGAGAGCTTCTCACTGGAAAACATGCATGTTCAAAACTTATCTGATGGACTACACATTATATGAAGCTGTTCAAATATTAAATTTAGTAGTTTCTGTTGGCTGATATCATGTGCTTGAATGCAGTAAGGGACGACACGGACACATTAATTACAGAGATTCTAAGCTGACACGCATATTACAGCCTTCCTTAGGTGGCAATTCTAGAACAGCCATCATTTGCACTTTGAGCCCTGCCCGGTGTCACGTTGAGCAAACTAGAAACACTCTTCTTTTTGCTTGTTGTGCAAAACAAGTGACCACTAAAGCACAGGTTAATGTAGTGATGTCTGATAAGGTATTGGTCAAGCAGCTGCAGAAAGAGGTAGCTAGATTAGAGAGTGAGTTGAGAACTCCTTGTCCACCTTCAACCAATTGTGATTGTGCATCAATGTTGAGAAAGAAAAATCTCCGAATAGAAAAGGTCATAATTATTTTTTAATTCATACGATATTCATTTTGTGTTAATTGTTGATATCTCTAGACAAGGAACTTTGAATATATTGATTCAGAACTTCTTTTCTGTTAGCCTCTTTTTTCTGGTCAATTGTCTATTTGTCTTACTGAACAATACTTGTGTCCTCATATCTAAAATTCGTCTCATCGACTTAGGCTCTAGATTCCACATACATCTTTTACCCTTATGCATGTTACGTTTTTGTTACTCTTTGGATGGTGATAACGTGGGTTTCAAACTTTCAATTATTCAGATGGAGAGGGAGATTCAGGAGCTAATTAAGCAACGTGATCTTGCTCAATCTCAAGTTGAGGATTTGCTGGGCATGGTTGGAAATAATCAGAAAACTAAAAAAGTAATTTCATTCTTCTAATTAGTAAACTGATATAAGAAATTAGACCTCTGAATTTGGTTTCTTCCCTTGTTATTATTCAGCCTAGCATCAACAATTGTTTTAATATGTAGGAAAGGGTCGACACCTGGGAATATGACGATTCAATATCAGAGTCATCAAGCATCTATCCTTCTGATTTACGCATTAGAGAATTCAACAATTCTCACTATAACAATGGAAACAGTGAAAGTAGTCCTGATAGTAAGTTGTTTCTTCCCTTTGTCAATAGGAAGTAATCTATTAGAAGTTCATTGTTTATATAACCTTTTAAAAGTAGAACAGAACCGCACCATATGTAAACAGTTGATAACTTTTGTTTGTACAGAACATCCTGATGAATATTGCAATGAAATTCAAAGTGTTGGATTATTGGAATCGAGTAAAGATGGCTTGGAGTATCCTGATCCACCAGTAAGTGACAGCGGGATGTTGGCATTAACATGGTATGCAGAGGAAAATGTAACAAGCCAGGAGATACTGACTCCTGTGAGTGAAGATGCGGAAGAGAGACTGAACCAAGACGAAGCAACATATGATGTTTTGGAGCAGAGACTCGATGATGCACAGTCGAGTAATGGTTCTCCTCTGTCTATGTCAGGATCAGTGTCAGATTGTAGGAATCTTAAATTAACAAGGAGCTGGAGTTGTAGGGAATTCTATTCGACTGGCTCTCCTGGGAATGTGGGAGAAATTGTGAGGACTCCGGGCAGTAGTTTTGAAAAATGCTTTCATGGAAGACCAGATGGATTGCCCAGAAAGTTCCTTCCATTAACTTATGGTGCTTCCACAAAATTGTCAATGAATGGCTCTACGCCTTCTATTGGAACTCCGTCTACGGATGAGTTAAGAACCAACAGCACAAGAACATTCACCAATGAAGATATTACTAGCCTCCAAACTTTTGTTTCTGGGATGAAGGAAATGGTCAAAATTGAGTACGAGAAGCACCTTGCTGATGATGATCAGGTGCAAATGAGTAATTTCAAATCCTTTCTAATTTCTTAAAACTTAAGAAGAAAAGTTTACACCATTTATTAATTTTCTTTGAAATAACTGAATTGTTCCATTTTTCTTTTCTGAAAAGGCATTGATAATGCAATATTGGCCAGTTGCCGATACAACTGTGAATTATGTATTAATTGGAGTTCTTCATTATCGTTAGCAAATATTGTAAAAATCTTGAACTTCTACTTTATCTAGACATTCATATTGACACTTGCAGCAGCCATGCATAATAAGTTCACACAACCATATCTGCTACTACTGTTATCTTTTGATTGGTGTGAATCTGATCTGGAAAGTGAATATTAATGTTGTCGGCCCTTGATGTTGTTTGTTCGGGTTTCTGAATTGTAGGATAAGAAGGCAGAGACAACATATTTTAGATTTGAAAAGAATATGAAAGATGTAGGAGTGGATTCAATGTTAGAGGCACCTGGTTCTCCTATGGAATGGCCTCTACAATTCAAGCAGCAGCAGACAGAAATATTAGAACTGTGGGAAGCCTGCAATGTATCATTGTTCCACAGGACTTACTTCTTTCTTTTGTTCAGAGGTGATCCGACAGACTCAATTTACATGGAGGTGGAGCGTAGAAGATTATGTTTCCTGAAAGGAACATTTGGTGGTGGAAATCAGTGGGCGAAGGATGCTCCCACAGTGGCGTTAGCTTCAAGGTTGTCTCTCTGGGCATCTAATATACATGTTAGTCGTGATGATTGCTTAATGTTGAGTTTGACTGACATAAATGTGTTTGTTTGGGAAACAGTGGAAAGGGTGTGGAGAGGGAGAGAGAAACGCTGGTGAAGCTGATGAAGAGAAGGCTGTCAGAGGAAGAGAAGAGGAAGCTGTTAAGGAAGTGGGGCATTGCATTGGATTCAAAGCGCAGGAGGAGGCAGCTGGTGAATCGCATATGGAGGAACACCGATACGAAGCATGTGATGGAGAGTGCTGCAGTTGTTGCAATGTTAATGAGGTTTACTTGGCAGGGTGATAATGGCCTCAAGGAGATGTTCGCCCTTAGCTTCTCACCACATCGAATGTCATAAACACCACCAGTTTTATTACTATCAACATTTTTTTACAATTTACACCATAATTAATATTTTATTTGGTTTTGGTAGAAACATGTTTTCAATATACATTTTGTGTTTATGATTTCAAAATCTTAAATTTTATGTTCCAATAGCAAGGTCTTATAAAACCAGACTAATGGAAAGATCTTATAAATTTATGATGTTTATGACTTCAATGGAGATACCTTATCTTTCACCTTAAAAGATGAAATAACCAATGTATCTTAAACACTCCATTTCCATCTTAAAATGTTGAAAGTAATAATTTTACCATTTCAAATAAGTTTGCTTATATTGAAAAGGATTAAAGTATATATGAACAATTTTACTCAGTTATATGTTATTACTTTTAGAGTTATAACGAAAAAAAGTTGAAAATTTTGATTCTTATAAAAATGAAAATGTAATAAAGAGGACAAAAAAATATTGTTTACGTTGAAATTTTTGACAATATTTAAAAGTAATAGAACTATATGATAAATCCGCGTGGTAGCATGATTTAATGTGTTATTTACCCAAATTTTTTTTTTTAGAAAAGTGCATTTTTAATCATTATTTATAATCAAGTTATTGATCTATGAATTTTTTTTAACATAATTAGTTATTAGTTATTACTTATTTTTTCTCAAATTTATACCAATTGCTTTATACTCGAACAATTTATTTATTTATATTAGGTTATATTATGTTCATGTGTTATTTATATTAATTTTTTGTTTATATATACTAATTATATTTTTATATATTAATATTTACATTGTAATTTATTTATTTATTAATATATTAATAATATATCTTTACCCCGTGTAGTGCACGAGTTATAAATCTATTACTCTACATTTTAAAATAAAAATAGAAAAGTATAGTTTTTATCATTTTAGTGTACTTTTTTATGGTGGATTTAGCCTGGATTTTTAATGCTTAAGACTTTTGTTTTCTTGCACTCCCATGATTACTACCTGCGCTTCCAAACTAACAGCAAAAAAATTAAAATACCCTTCCTTACTGCCTGCACTCCCATGATTACTATCACTTTTTTGAGAAGAAGAAAGAGAGAGAAAAAACTTTTCTAAAAAGTAATTCGTTTTGAGAAGTTCATTTCAAAAAGACATTTCTGTCAGAAAATCTTGTTTCAAAAATTATGTTCTAGAAAACATATTATATGTTCCAAAAATCTTATTTTAAAAAATTTGTTTTGAAAAGCTCATTTTAAAATGTATTTTATATGTTTCAAAAATTTTGTTCTGAAAATTGTGCTCCAAAAATTTTGTACTTAAAGTTTTATTCTAAAAATCATGTTATGAAAATTTAAAAAAAAATGTTACAGGTAATTCGAAAGTCATCTTTATAAAAATAAAATTGTCATTTTAAAAATTATGAGTTATAAAAGATAAAGCCAAATAGAAATTGGACCCAACCATGAAAAACGAGAAGGCCCAATGCTGGTATGGTCTGGTCCAATTGGGATACGACGTGGTGCAGCGATTGAGTTGTTTGCCATTTTGTCAATCCCTGGGCAAAAACTAACTGAGAAGAAGTGAAGTAAAAAAAAAACAGAGAGGAGAAGAGAAGGGAAATTCGCATGGCATCGACGGCGGCGTACCTTGCTCGGCGCGCGGCGCAGAAGGAGAGGGTTCGGATCCTGTACCGCCGCGCCCTCAAAGACACTCTTAATTGGGCCGTACATCGCCACCTATTCTACGACGACGTATGTTAATTATTCATTCACTCCTTTCCCATTTTCCCCATTTTTCACTTCTAATCTCGTTTTTTACCCTTTCTCCAGGCTTCAATCCTCCGCGATA
Source organism: Phaseolus vulgaris (assembly GCF_051622355.1). Classification (NCBI taxonomy): domain Eukaryota; kingdom Viridiplantae; phylum Streptophyta; class Magnoliopsida; order Fabales; family Fabaceae; genus Phaseolus; species Phaseolus vulgaris. The sequence continues at coordinate 2,478,625 of NC_143506.1, read as the reverse complement.
GATTCGAGGAAAACAAACGCGTGGTTCGTTTTCCCCTTCTTCCCTCAATCTCTCCCTGCCATGAATTCTATAATTTTTACTTCCACTTACCATTCATTGGCTACATTTTCTTTGTTTATTGGTAGGAGCTGTTTCTGATCCGCACATACCTTAATTCCTTGCTATTTGCTGTTTGGTCTATTATCTTGTGATTAGGGATTTGTGTAACAATTTAATCCTTGCATTCGATTTCTTGTCTATTGTCATATGCTGTTGAGCTTGCTTTGTGTTGATTCGATGTCATATACAGGAAGATCCTGATACAATTGATAGGCTCATAGCGGATGCTGAAGCCACCTACAACAATTTTCGTCATCCAGATCCTTACATAGGTAAACATGTCACTCATCTCCTTGCCAACACTGTTCCTACGATAATATTACATCCACCACAAAATATTATTTCTGTGAATGTTTTACTATTTCGTAGTGTTTCGAAGGATCGGTAAAGAGATATAATTGATAATGTTTTGTTGATGTCTATAATTGTAAATAATCATTGCTTTAAACATAGCTTCACGATTGAAAGTATCTCCATTTAGTTTGGTGAGGGGCATACTGAAAGAGCGCTCATGTGAGTTGAGATAGAGGGGACTGCCATCATAACATTTTTAGCTATATTCTTCGTGATTGGTATCTTTGCTTGTCACTGCAATCAAACTGTTAAACTTGTAGGAAAAAAAAAAGGGCGTTATTTTGAATGATTAATTAACCCTAAGCTACAGTATACCTTGGAGCTTAGGCAAAGAGGCAGACATTGCCCATATTTTAGTTATTCTAGTGTTGGATAGTAGATTTATCTGCATGTTGCTCCTCTCATTGGTCCTTCTCTTTCCTGTTTTGTTATTTAGTCCACTTCAGATATTGACCCATTTTACACCTATTTTCTGTTTATAATAGTTCCTTGGGCTCCCGGTGGTTCCAAATTTACTCGCAACCCAGCTCCACCTCAAGGGGTAAGTTGTTATGGTTATACAATAGGTCTATCTTTTCCATTATTTTGGTGGACCACTTATTTACTTTGCTACTTTCATGGACATCACTGAATTTTTTTTTTTATCTTCAGTTAATACTTTTAAAACAAATCGTATATATGTAGTTATGTGTGGTGGAATTCAGGACAGGTTCCTTTGATGATAGATATACACATTGTCCGGTGCAACAGGACTAAAATACATGCATAACGCCCCCACACTTTTCTTTTATCATGGGACATTGTGTCCATACCTCTCATAATAGTCATCAGATGATCCAGTTGGCTCATCTTCCCTGTTGTGTGAGGATATCACAATGTTTCAAATGTGTATATGAATGTATTTAATCACTTTATACACTTTGTGGTCTTTTTGTTTGGAAAAGGCGCTGAACTCATGATCAGTAGGTGATTTATCGTGTCAATGCTCGTAGTTGGGAATGAATGTATCTCATCTCTGCATTATATATTCAATGTGTGTATATGATGATTTTAGAAGTTAACAATGCATCTTCCCCCCTCCTTTATTTCTGCTATGATTAAATTTGGTGGATTTGTAATTTTCACTTGAGTAAGTGATGAAATAGAATGTTCAAGACTGGATAATTGAGATCTCAGGTGGTCGTAATAATCTTATCGTGAAGATGAAGAATAAATTCTGCTATGAATTTCATTTCTTGTGCATGGCCAGCTTCCATAGTTAGGCTTTTGAAATAATTCATTCTATCGTTGTATAATCTACTGTTGGATATTCACTCCCCCTGTGCAAGAATATCAAGGTCTTTCATTTATCGGTGAAGTGGTATGAGATAGGGTAATATGCTTAAAATGTGATGAGGGATAGGACGAGGAAGTTCACCATTTGTGGGTAGAGGGTATCCTTCCTAGGCTTGTTTTTTCATGTTCCTCATTCGCTTACTTCTGTATGATATCCCCAAAGTTGTTCCAATTTATTGATGCGGAATATGCTTATTTCTGACTGACTTGGTATAATGTTTTCGATGCAGATTGAGATCGTTTATGATTATGGCCGTGAAGATAATAACTGAAATTTGAATTTGTTAGCACACTTGCAATGAATAAAGGTCTCTGCAATCAAACTGTTCTGTATTCTGAATTGTAGATTAAAATCACCCTAATTTACCCTTATGTGATGAGGCATATGTTGATACAGATTGAGTCCATCCATGCTTTATGATGTTGAAAAATTTGACCACCTCTGAAACAGATGGTACTTGGATCATTGAATGTTTTAAGATTCTGTCATTTATTCATGTTAGTGCGAGTTTGGAGTTTTCATATTGCACAACCCTCTATCAAAATCTGAATTTTGGTCTCTTCCAGGTATCATTGCAACCATATTATAACTGCTGTGCTGCACTATCAGTGGTTAAAGAAAGCTAGTTTACTTCAAACGAGACTTGGAAACATTATTTTGATTGAAAGGTTTTTATTATTGAAACGAGAACGATATAATGCATATAATATATGGAAGGAAATTTATTAGATAATAAAATTCTGGCTCCGTAGCAAGTGAAGCAGTATCACGTACGAGTAGAATCTTAGAATTGATCAATTGATATCTACCAGGAACGAGAGTATATTCAGTTGTCTTTAATCGAACTGGTGGGAGTGTCATTGGTTTTATTAAGATGTGACCACAAAAAGGGAAGTTTTTAATTTGGCTTGTGGTGGTAGAATCGGGATGGTGATATTGGATTGCAGCTAGGATCCGCAATTGAATGTTCTAATCGTTTCTACTGCATATTTCTCATTTACGATGTTTTAATTATTTTTCATTTCTGTTAGTGTATAATTTTCAACAAAACACTTTTTACAATGCTCTATAATTCTTTTTCATTCTGTTTATGTACATTTTCTAAATCACCAGGTCAATTTCAGAAAAAAATTGTTATAAATAAGTAAACAATTATTTTATTAAAGCATTAAAAAATTACTTAAAAATATTTTAAAAGGTTAATATATTAAAGCACTTTTCTTTTTATTATACACATTATATGTTGGACTCAAAAAATATTCTTATTATAGTCTCGTTTACCATTCCAAAGTATATGATTTTGGTATAATAAGCATTTTCGTATTATTATATTTAATCACGTAATTCAGTATTCAATTTTGGTAGTATCATTTTAAGTATGAAATAAACCATATTAAAAGAGATACTTCTTTATGTATGTTCAAGATTCCTAACAGTATTAATTATAATTTGAGTATGAAAAATTTGTATGTTTTGCAGTGGTTATCTATGTTGAATATGTATCCTATGGCGAATAGATGCCTGCATATTGGACATCTCGAATACACCGTCGCAATACGATGTTCCAAATCATTTTGGTTTGGTGTTAAACGCGTATAGGTTACTAATTTCCTTTAAATTAGCATACATCTTTTTCAGTGAGAAGCACCAACAAAAGAAACCTCTGCATCCCAGAGTTGTATGACTTTACTTCAGTATATAAATATAATTGATAGGCATCCACCAAACACATTATATATCGTTCAGACAATTTGTGTTCATTTGTGTCTCGACAGAATTCTTACGAGCAAGGACTCGCAGTTAAGCATAACTAGGACGACGAAGATGTCCCCTAACACCACTTCTTCAGGTGCCCGTGCAACAACATTGTATGTAACTGTGGCTCTCATAGCCATGGCCTTACTGTTATGGACTATCCACTATGGATATCAAACCACAACTGCACTACAAAAACACCCTCTACATACCCAATGGATTTCGTGCGTAGGAGCATTGATTATAATTTCAGGTTTTCTGCTTCTGGCTCTAGGGTTTCCCATAGTTGCTGATTTGTTTCTTAGGTTGTTAGAGGAGCTACAATACCCGAAGGAAACTGATATTCATCAGAAACTGAAATTAAAAGTTGACCAGTTTTTTTACAATTGAACGTCATTTGCTGAATAAATCCAGGTCTGCATACCGCAGGGTCTTTTCTTTTCTCTATTTGGTCCTTGTTGGAATAGTTATTTTCATCAGTAGATGTAGATCAGACTTCACTGCTTACACTTACACAGACAAATGGCAGCTCTTTATTTCTAACCTTCTATAAACAAAGATGTTACTCAGTTCCACTATTCTTGACCAAGAATTACCATAGAGGAATGGTTGGTGTAACGTCAAGTGTCAAGAATTGAGAGGCTTAGTAGAAGAAAAGACATTGCTTTTCAAAATTTTATTGCAAGAAAACAGGGATGACAAGATATTACATATTTTCTGTTGGAATTACAATATTTGATTATAACAACTTTTTTTACTGTTTCAGTTTCTTAACGGTAGTCTTTCTTCAAGTGAATCGTCAAAACAAAGGGAAGCATCAACAAAAATGATGAACTAAATTTCTTTTTGTTTAAATAAGATCAGAATATGCTGCTTATGTGATGAACTAAATTTCTTTATGTTTAAATAAGATCACAATATCCTACTTATGTGGTTATTTACACTGGAATTAATAATAAGCTGTGAGCAAATCCTGCTATTAAAATAAAATGTTAAAACACTTATTGACAGGATTCTTGATTCATAATTTATGATAAAATGGAATCCAACTACGGTTCAGTCAGACTCTCGTATGTTCAAAAACAGGAAAGAAATCACTCATTTGGTATAAAACTAGAAAGAAAACTAAATGGTTGTGCTACTTCAAATCAACACCATACGAATGTGTTATTCCTATTCTCTGAAGGCTGAGCAAAGGTGTGAATGACAATTTATCACATAACATACATGGGCTAATAGCTCGGTTAACAAACATGTTGGGTGTGACAGCATTTGCAATGGAGTTTTGTGTAGCATTTATACTATACAATAGCCAGGATTCTCGAAGTAATACAAATGAACCTAACAAATGTATAATGAGCAGTTTGCAAACATGATTTGTGTGATAATATTTATTCTTCTCACTCTCAACAAAGACGACCCCGCCCCTCTCTCTCACACGTATATAAACCTATGCCTAGCATAGAATTGATTTTATATGAAAGGAAGAGAATTAAAATCTACTCCACACTTCTTCCATAAAAGAGTCCTCCATAACCGAGTGAAGTAGCATGCATTCTAATCTCTCAGGAAAAGCTGCAACTCAGAAATCAACCATCTAAGCTCAAATATCTGTGTTTTCTAACGAAATCAAATCCAAAAAGAAGATTTCCTCCACAATCTTCTGACAATATCTGCATCTACAAAGAGTCATATGTCTCTCAGCAAATCCTAAATAAGATTAGTGAAGCGTCCAATATAGACCTGTCCACTCACTCATACAGCTGACAACCTCTTATTCAAGACTTCTTTTACTATATTTATTTTGACTATTTGCATAATTAACTGGAAGAACATTATATGTATTACAAATCAACAAGCATTAGAATTAATTTTCCTTTGTGAAGAATTTTTAGGTAAAAACTAGTATGAAAGTGAAGCATTGAATAGAAAATGATAGTGAAAGTACATGAGTTGTAAACCCTAGAATGAGGAGTATCAGATGAGCTTGAAAGGAAGAGGCCAAGGAGTAGACCTGGGAACTTCCACCTTGTCCTTTATGCGCTCTATCATCTTCTCCTTTTTCGGCCGAGCGTTACCGTACGATCCCTTGAATCTCTTCCCTTTCTTCGTCTTCTTGTCCCCGCGCCCACACAATTGGGGAGGCGCCGCCGCCCTCTCCGCCTTCATGAACCACCGCGCAGCCACGCTGCACCGCTGCATCACGCTCACACCACTTGAAGCCATACTACCTCCTCTGAACCCGCATTGGTTTTCCAATGACAACACTTGCAATGGAATGCCAAATCATGTGGGCCGGGCTACGTTTCAATATTCATGGGCCTTACCCAACTTCGACCTCATTAGGCCTGTTTTGTCCTGCATTTCTAAAAGCTTCTTGCGCACCCCTCTTAAAATACCAGAAATATCTTTTATTTTATTGATGTTTTCATGATGCGAAGAAACTTCGAATTATAATTTTCGTTCCAGATTTTATAATTCAAAATAAATTTATTTAAAATAATATATTTTAATTATAAAATCCGAAAGATATTTGTAGATTACAAAATTCAGAAGGTATTTTCAATACCTTTCAAATTCTAAAATTTAAGAGATATAAATAGAAAATATAGATTATAGAATCCATAATCTATTTTCTTAAGAAAAAAATGGTAATTTTGCCTAACATTGTCTTCCTCATTTAACAATTTTTTTATGCTTTTATTTTCGTGTTTTACACCATTAACTTCTTTTATTGTATTAAGATAATATGACTATCTTCTTTTAAAAAAAATTAAGTACATTTTAAAAATATAACAGCAAATTTAATTAAAACCAAAATAAATATAAATAAGTAGTTATTATTAATAACAAAATCAACAACAGGTTATGATTACATGAGAATGTGAAAATAATTTAAATTGTATCTAAATTGAACCATAATATAACAGATAAATTCAAAATATAAATTGAAAAAAAAGTAGAAATGGCAAGTGTGCATGATGGATTGAGTTTAGTCTAATTTTCAATTTGAATCAAATAATTTTTATTGGTACCAGATTTATATTTTTATTTCCACTCAAATAAATTTCATTTGAATGAGTGAACTAGATGAGCTCTATTATAATTGACTTGGAAGGTTAAATTATTAAAAACACATTTCAACATTTTTAACTTTTAACAAAAAATATATCTTAAAAATAATATTTCAAATATTGTTCAATATTTATAAAATAGAAACAGTATGTAAATATAAACAGTAGTTCTTACAATATTGAAATATTAAAATAATAAAATTTATTTCACAACTTGTTGAATATAGCCCAGAAAAATATGTGTGGAGTTAGATATTTATTAATAATATTCATAGAACAATATTCATAATCAAGTGTAAATTATTTTCTTTATATAGTAACATGTTGGAAATATTTTAATTATTGAGTAAATTATATCGGCACTCATTTTAAAACCATACATTGTTATTTTTAATTTTAAAAGTATTACATTACAACTCTTTAAGTTTTAAAATGATTATATTCGATCGAATCCTCTCACAATTTTACAAATTTTACAATTTACCCTAGTCTAGTCTGGAACAACTTTAACACATTTTCATCAATCTACTCTAACTCAAACCATACAAAAACAGGATAGTTGTAAATATTATGATCAGTTACTTAGGCTATGCTACATGCATAACTGCGTAAGTATCACATATATTCTTGTACATAATAGTTTAGAAATGAACTAGCATAACTGTGTAAGTTGAAAACTAAATACTATACATTTTTTACAATTATCTTTCCCATATAACTAAAATATCGTAATATATTATATGAAAAATGATACATTAACAACCTTATTCTATATAGGTTGTAAATATATCATTTTTTATATTATATTATATAGTAGGTTATCATGTGAACACATTAGTCATGCCTCACAAAGAAATATGACCACATTACTAACATTAATTCAATAACACATTATTTAGGGAGGAAAAGAAGCCAAGATTATGAGTAGCAATGGACATTAAAACTAGTACACAACACGGTAAGTATCATTATTGGTTAATAAAAGTGGCATGCGCCTGATATTTGAATGTAGCATTCTTCTATTTCCTTTACTTTTGATTACCAAAGGCAACTTCGATACTCAGTTTGTTCTTTTATTTGATTCATATCATAATCTAATACTTTGATTTTATATCACTCAACCCCTTAGGGAATACTTCTTCCCTACGAAAGGCTGAAATCTTAGTTGCTTCTGACGGGGTGGCTCTGGTTTTGGCTCCATCTCTTCCTACAATAAATAGGACAACGATGTCATCTAATGGGAAAACTGAAGAAGGCATTGAGGAGAAGCAGCAGAATTACCTTTCCTGTTTCTTTTGTACGGTAAAAGTTTGATCCAAATACTACTTTTCTCTCAGATGGACGAGCAAAATTTGGTGAACTAGATGTTGCAGAAGACACAGCATTCACATTTGGAACATCAGCTCCTTTGTATTTATGCCCTGATGAATAAACAGGAGGAATTGGTTTTCCATTCAAGCGTCTGCCAGTCCCAACAAATGGATTGAACTTACCTGTGAGGAGATAAAAGTCAAGTAAGATTCTCAGGGAAAATAACTTAGATCATAAGCAAAAAGACACCAACTAAAGAACATGAATCCACCTTCCTTTTGTGTTTTGTCTGTAATAGTAGGCTTTCCAAGATTCTTGTAATCCAAGGAAGGAGCAAAGTCCACCTCACAGTCTGTCTCGATGATGCTTATAGCATTAGCAGGCTTTGTTTCTATAATATCCAAGTAATACCTTTTGTTGTTGTATGTCACCATGATAGTATCTCCAGTAGTCAAGCATGAAAATTTTCTCAAACTGGTCTCTAAGCTGCATCGTATAATAAGATCAAAGTCTAAAAGGTTGATACTTCTATTTATCTGGTGAATAACATAGAGAAGGTGTCTAATAAATATATACAGAAGATGTAACAATGTCTATAGAATGAACAATACACTAATGACCATATTGGTTCTATGCCATATATCTAAGCAAATATTGAAATACGCATAATACTTCCATTGATACTTGATGGCCATAAGCCCTGAATTGACACTGCTACAAGGATATGTGTTGAAGAAATATTAGTTTATAATGTTTAATATGTATTAATTCGATCATCGACAACTCACATAGCTTTTGGATTGGAGATATCAAAAAAGTCCTTTGTGTGGGGTTGTAATTTAACGTATGTTCCCTTTGGAAGTGATGCATATTTCACTCGTACAGTGTCTCCCTCTTGCAAAAGCATATTCTGCATCATCTGTATAGAACATCTCGTTAAAAACAATGCATTAAGAAACTAGAGAGCTGGAGATCCATTCAACTTGTAACAAGCACATTCACAAAGTTTCAGTTCTTAAGGACTAAAGTCCTACCCAGTATGGCATATATATAGTTCCTTCATCTGCGATGAACTCCAGAACCCCACAATGAGAAACCCGCTCAGAAGCACCATTTGTGAGTTTAAACATCATAGGATAATCAATACGTAAAAATGCTGCAAGATTACACTCGATATCAGTCATGTTATTTTTCAGTTGGACATCAACATGTAAGTTTAGACTTGAAAAACTAACCTAGATGATCAAGGGCTGAAGGAGGCATTATAACTGAAGCAGCAACAATCATAGCATATTCAGTTCATTAGAAGTAACAAAGAGTATACAGTATTAAACCAAACATGGCTAGATGTGGAAACTTACTTTTATCACCATTTTCAATTTCGGGCTGCAGAATTCATGAAGAAAAGAACTGACAGTTAGAATAATTTTCTGTAAGATACATTTCTGGGTCATTCATACAATCAATTTATTGAAAAGGATGAAGTTATCTGCAGTTTACATTGAATGTTTTGTAAAATAATCATTATTTATTCTTTCAACTCATATCTAAATAACACGTATTTAAATTTTTAAATTTAATACAAAACAATTAATAACATTTTATGATATATCTTATAACGGTTAATTGAACGATGAACAAATGATAATTCAATATCACTCAATAATTTTTCTATCACATTCACTCGTGAAAAGTGGCAGATTGAGCAAAGTTTTATAACCATGCATATTATTTTCCCATTCTCTAAACTCAACTAAACTTAAAAAAAGAAAGGAAAACTCGTAACATTTTCATGCGTTGCAAAGGTCTACGCTAGAAGCGGGGTACTAAACTTTTGAAACTCAAAATAACCACGTAACTTAGATTCACAAACAAATCCATGCAAGTAAGTTTTAGTTTATCCTAATCATAAACAAGGTAGTATTTAGCATGAACAGTAATTAATAAAAGTGATGAGGTAATTAAGAAATGGTGACCTTTTCAACAAATGAAGCAGAGTAACATGTATATGTCTGCTCAAATGATGATGTCCCGTGATATCCGTCAATAAACTGCAATACCAAAACTTCATCACGGTTCTATTTCACTGTCTGTGTAAACTAGAGAGTTAATACGGGTTAAAGCATGCTTCTTAATTAAACTGTAAAAAAACGTGTAGACGCCGAAATAGATTAAAGAATGTTGAAAAAAAATACGAAGTACACAGAAATTTCGTTAGAAGTAACGTAGCTGAAATGAATAATTTAGATAATGTTCAACGGGTTGAAATAAATAGTATTTATGCAGAGAATACCATTTTCTTTCCTCCTCTCACACGTATCAAGAGTTGAATATATAAAGTAGACGACTAAACTTCCAAATCCCAAGCTTAGAAATTGGGCTATTCTATGAAAGATACGAAATTCAATGCAGTTGGGTGGAAACTTGAAAGTGGGAGGGAGCTTGCAGAAGTAGAAAACTAGAAAAACTGATGTTTACTGTTGTTTTTGAAGGTATAAGATAACCATGTGATTGATTTTTGGTGTGAGTTTAGATAGCTAGATCTATCTATCTACATCGTATATGTTCTTAGCGTGCTTAACAAGTACGCAAGATGAAGCGTAGAATCGGATCTTCTATCACCACAGAACAAATTTTAATTTTTTTTATAACCAAAATTTGCATGGTAAAAATATATTTTCAGAAATCATTTTTTTTACCTGAATAAATAAGATATATTGTAACTTATAATTAAAATTTTGCGTGGAATGTTTGTGATATGTAATAATTTTTTTTATGCATAAGAATGTTTGGTAATGAGATTATGGTTTAAAGTTTAAGGTTTAGAATTTAGGGTTATTTTTTCAGAAATTTCTAAAAAAAACTAAATCCACATAGCTAAGAATTCTGTTCCAATCAAACATCGGTTTTATACCAAAAATAATATTTAGAGATGCAAAATTAATGAAGGAGAGTTGCTCCTACCTAACCCACACTTGCTTAGCCTTCTCATCCTTATCGTTATTTTTTCATATTTTTTTAAATATTTCATCAAAATTTTGTTTAAATATATTTTGTGCTTACGGGTCGACATGGGTACTTGGATTATTACGTTTAAACTCCAAAACAGAGGCTAAAATTTTAGCTTTTAAAGAGCAGAAAGTAATGCATCTATATCTTCTATTTCCAAAGAAGGTTTATAAACATTTTTTTATAATTATAGAATCGCTTCTTATTTAATTGAAATGTTAATATAGGGGTCCCCAATAACTGGAAAAAATATTCTAAATATTACAATTATGACGGATTAACAACTTGATTGTGCAACGTAAGAATTTAAATACTAACATTAATTACTTTTTCTAAGTATAAATCTTAAGCGTCACTACAAAAATTTATAATTTTAAGTCCATGTACTTGAACTTATTCAAATATTTTTTTTCTCGTAATATTATTTATATTTTTATTTCTTCATATAGTATCTTTATTTTTCTATTTAGCATTGTTTATTAATTTTTTCCCTCAGTAACACTATTTCCATTTTCAAACATTTATAAAATTTTAGTTAATTTAAATATTTATAAAAATGAAATAGAAAAAAATTTAAAATTTTAAAAATTTAAAATTAAATATATAAAAGTTTATGAAAAAAATATCAATACAAAAAGAATGAAATAAAATATTTTGTATATATTTTGATGTAAGGAAATATTATGGGTAAAATTTATAATTTTAGTAGGGGTTTATTAGTGAAGGTTGTATATTAGAAGTTTAGGGTTAAAAGATTTTTTTTCTAAATAACACTATTTAAACTTTTATTTTTTCATTAAACACGGTTTTGTTTTTAATTCTTTATCTAGCACTGTTTCTGACTTTTTTCTTCAGATAACACTATTTCTACTATTAAATATTTATACACTGAAAATATTTAATATTATCTACAGATTTGTACTCACAAACCTAAATCCGTAGATAAATTTAACATTACCTATGCATATTACTCACAGATCTGGATCCGTAGGTAAATTCAACATTATTTACCAACTATTACTCATGGATTTCTATTACCTACCAACTATTACCCACAGATATCTAAAGTAATAATATTAACACTATTTATAATATTTAACAATATTAATAATACTAATAATATTTAATAATATTAATAATATTTAATAATACCGAATGCTATTACCGTTTCGGTGTAAAACTACACCAATACAGTAACCCTAATATCTAATTTTAAATAATTATAATAAACATTCTTCTCTAAATGACTTATCATTTAATTTATCTAATATAACAAAATAAATATAGACTAAAAAAATTATAATTTAATCAATCGACAAATAAATATATCTTCTCTTAATTTTTTTGGTTTAGGATTTTAGTACAATAATATTTATAATATTTTAAATTAAATTTACATTCCGTAACAATAAAAAATTGTATAACATTATTAATTATTTTAATTACATTTCCATTATGTAACAATAAAACTTTTTATAACATTATTAATTTCTATAAAAACTTATGTAACATTAACATTTACAATTTATAACATGTCAAATTTGCATTTGTAACATCCCTAGATTTTCTCACATCTAAAAACTAAAATCTGTATAAAATATTAAAAAGAAAATATAAACATAATACAAATATGTCCACCACTCTTTCTTAAAATGTTGCAAAACATATTTCTCTTCATAAAACTTTAATATCTACATAAAATTAAAACAAATATTCAAATTTCAACTAAAATAATTTCATCATCCAGCTTCTCACTGAGGAGGAGCTCAATCACCTGTAACATCATCTGCTCCCGTGTAAATACACGATCATCACATATAAGAAACAACACAAACAAATAACAGGGTAAGCTAGCCATATCAAATAAAATTCTATAAAATTTCTCTTTGAAATTAATAAAACATAAATCATCAAGCTTCATACAAATTCTCAAATCATCAAGTGTCTATTAAAATTTAATATTCCTCTTTCACATGTCAGACTTCCACGGACTCATCTCACATAGACACTTGACCCTACTTCCGGAAGACTCGTGCGTTGACTTAGACTCAGAGATCGGCACCTGTCATACTAAATCACTGTGAAATCCACACAGCTATGCGCATAAATAATCTCATTATCATCTCTCTCCTAGTATGACAGGGTTAACTCATATAACAGGTCAAGTTAGTTATCTTTCAAACAACTTACCCATCCATATGAACCTCCTTCGACTCTCACCACCTGAATAACTTCATCTATATGATTCCATTATCTCAGTAGAGTCAGGATATCTCCTTCTAGACGAATCCCTAGTCAATACACATCCTAAACAATCCTAACACGGTATTTTCTTTCCTGAAAATACTATGTCTTGATCTTACTTTCACATCATTGCACACTTCTTTTAACACATCAATACATCATACAATCATAACATATAATTTAACTTTCTAATAATCTAAATATATCCAAAAAGTTATCAACAATAGTAATCTAAAATAAACTATGATAAAATAATAAAAATAGCAATATTCATATATGTATACAAAATTTTGGTTTGAACGAAAATATTTTAGGTTGATCGAAATCACACCAGAGAGCACCCAGAAATTTTGGTTTGAACGAAAATATTTTAGGTTGATTGAAATCACACCAGAGAGCATCTAGAAATTTTGGTTTGAACAAAAATATTTTAGGTTGGTCGAAATCACACCAGAGAGCACCCAGAAATTTTGGTTTGAACGAAAATATTTTAGGTTGATCGAAATCACACTAGAGAGCATCCAGAAATTTTGGTTTGAACGAAAATATTTTAGATTGATCGAAATCACACCAGATAGCACCCAAATTAACAAAGTCCCTGTTATAGCTAAAATTACTCTAATCAACATCAACAACCAATACTCAACAACATTAAGTTGTATAACAGCAATCATATATCCAATTTCACCTTCAAATCTTCTAGCCTAGTGTTCTATTGGAAATTAAGGCTAGCTTCCCTTACCTGAAAATCAGCAGATATTCGCTAAGAGCTCCAAAACCACCAAGAACCCAAAGGTAACTTAACCTGTAACACAGAGTCCTAATAAAAAAATCTAACTATATCACTAAGACCCTGAGCTAACAGAGATTAACCCTGAAGCTAAAAGGGTCACATGCAAGCAAGGAAGAAAACAACCTAACAAGTTCCAAATTTGACTCAAAGAGAAGAGCAAAAATGAACTTACTCTATCAGAGATTCTGATCGGGCAGTCTTGTAGTACTCACTGCCAGGAGTATGATGGTGGACTCTGATCGTCGAACAGATGAACGAGGAAGTCAGAATTGTAGAGAGAAAGAGAGAAGGGAGAGGAAAGGAAAAGAACTTTATAGAGAGATGATGGTTCTTTTTAAAATGAAATCTGAATAACTGAATTTCTATTTATATGCCCTTTTCATTTAAAATTATTCAGGAGTCATTTAACATATACCACTTCTACTCTAATGTAATTTTGTCTAGATCCTTACAGCATTCATGCATTATGTCAAAATATTAACTATAAATAAACAAATGTATTATTTATAAAAACTAAATTTTAAAAAATATAAAAATAGCATTCCAAATTTCTATTTCTATTCTGTAAAAATAATAATTTCAAATAAATAAATCTATTTTTATAAACAATTTCATGTTCAAAAAATATTAACTAAGTAACCATATTATTAAAAATTCTAATTTATTATGTAACCTTTTTTCTGTTTTTTTTTTAAATTACTACAATATTTGATTTAATTTTTAAATAATAATATTAACAATTTATGTAAATTATGAGAAATAAATTATATATATTTCATATGTTTATGTAAAATAAAAAAATATATAAAAAAATATAACATTAAAAATTTGTATTTCTATTCTATAAAAATAATAATTTCAAATAAATAAATGATTTTTTTATAAAGCATTAAATGTTCAAAAAATATTAACTATCTACACATATTATTAAAACATCGAATTTATTATGTAATTTTTTCTGTTCTTTTTAATTACTACAATATTTGTTTTAATTTTTTCATAATAACATTAACAAATTTATGTAAACTATGATAAATAAATTATATGTATTTCATATAATTATGGTATGTATATGTAAAATGTCCAAAAATATAAAATATAGCATTCAAAATTTCTATTTCCATTATGTAAAAATAATCATTTCAAATAAATAAATTTATTTTTTCATAAAGAATTAAATGTTCAAAAATAGTAACTATGTAAGCATCTTATTAAAAAAATTAACTTATTATGTAATATTTTTCTGTTTTTTTAATTAATATTTGTTTTAAAAAATAACATTAAAAAATTATATTTACATTCTGTAAAAATAATAATTTCAAAAAAATAATCTATTCTGTAAATTTAAATCAAAAAATTTATTTATTAACAGCTTCAAAGTTAAACAAAAATAATTACTATGTACACATTCATAAATTTATTTATTAACATTGTTAAATGTTAAAAAAATCTTCTGTATATTTGGTTTTTCTGTTTTTTTAAATTACTGTAATAATTTTTATAATCTTTTTAATAAATATATTTTAAAAAAATAGATTCAGATCTTTAATTTCAATCTGTAAATTCAATTTATATCACAAAAATAACATATTCAAATTTCATGAAATTTTTCCATTATACAATTTTAGATAATAACTTAACACAATATTTAATTTACTAATATAACTATTTTAGTTTTTTTAAACATTCACATCTAAAATTAAAAACTAATTAACAAGTATTTTAAAATAATTTAAACAAATTAAATTTAAAATAAAAATAAACATCCAAACACAATTTAAAAAAAAAAACCCACACTACCTCAAAAGAGCATAACAAAACCACAATACAATGCAAGTCTAAGAAGATGAAACTATGTCTGAAAAAAAAATCATTCAAAAATTAGTTCAAAAAACACAAAATCAAAAATCTGAAAAATTAAGAAACATAATCGATTATCACTTCTGTTCAAAACAGCACATAATCGATTATCCAAAAGTTTATGTCACATAATCGATTATGCATGTAGTTCAAAAATCACCATAATCGATTCTCTCACGAAAATATTTACAGGTAATCGATTATGTCATGAGCATAATCGATTATCAATTATTTTTCTTTACATAATCGATTATATGATACGTTCATTTTCAGTGTTAATCGGTTATGCATGAAACAAAATTCACACAAAGCTCACCTGAGGTCAGAGACGAAAAACCAAGCGCACTCTCCTACCACTATGCTTACTCACAACCCTCTCCAAGCTCTCTATAATGTTGTTTGTGCTTTGTGAAGAACTCTTTGTGCTTTGTGAAGAACTGCATATGCCAGATATATAGTGTTGCACCACTCTCTTTATTACGGTCATCCTCTCTCTCACCAACTTAGTTATGCATTCATTGAGCATTGAAGTTGGTTAAAGAGATTCATGAACCATGGTTAGGAATCTCATGCGCTTGCTGAAAAGCTTCCTCACCTACCACTGTGCATGCATGCTTCCACGTTGCTGAAAAGTCATCTCATATACGTCCAAAATTCACACACAATACTGAAGGCACAAATGACTTTGCACTCATCCTACCTGGCATTCACTCACTCACCCTCTCCTTTCTCTTCACTTCTGAAAGGTCCCTCATTTTGGCCAACTTTCCCCTAACTCTCACCCTCACCCTCCACCATCAACAAATTCAAACGGGGTGGCACCCCACATCCATCTGTGGCTACAGTGTCACCCCCTCAATCCAAACACAGGCTTAGTGTGTCCAGCTTGTGTGGAGAACATCTCCCTAATCCCTAATCATTATTCAATTATCTTAATAAAAAATTATAATGACGTCTCTTTTGTGTCATTCCCGTTACCGAAAAATAAGCACGCACATTTTCTTTGAATCTATACCCTTGCAAGCAAACATGAACCCATTTCCCTCAAATAAAATCTGCACCAACAAAGACAAGTCAAACAAAAACGCAAGATATAAAAAAAAAAAACTGATCAAATAGGCAACTTCCCAAAATTGAAACATACCATCAATTCCATGGATAAAGACTCAACCTTGAATTCAGAAATGGAATCGTATAGGTGAGGGGTTTTGAGGATTCCAATGAAACCAACACCGTGGTTAACCAAATTCAAAGGCAACATCACAAACACTTATTGAAATCCTCGCATTCTCGTGATGTCCCTTCGCACTCTTCCTAGTATGCAACATTGTCATTCTCTTTTTCCCGAGATCGGTGCAACAGCATTCTGCCTCAGCTACTTGTTCCCCGAGCTTCGTGATTGTGTCCTCCCCTTAACCTTCTGAGTCTTCTTCTTCTCCATTCTCTTGCTCCCCACACTCAACCCAACCAAAAAAATAAAGGAAAAAAATTGAAAAAGAAAGATTAAGAAGAAGAGAAAGAGTATGCTCGATACATGATGGTGGTGGTGAGGTGGAAGGAGAAAATAAAAGGCAAAACAGAGAGGGAAAGAAGATAATGAGGCCATTGAATTTTGAAAGAAGGCATACCTGTTAAAAATCAAGACGAAAAATAATGCTCTGAGTTGGAAGGAAATGAAAACCTAGGATATACATTACATAGTATAATTAAAAAGAAGGAGAAGCAAGAGCAAATTGAAAGGAACATAATTACAATTCTTTACTTCTGCTTATTTTTATTAAAAAAATACTTGATGGTTACCAGAAATTTAATAAAAACCTCTAAAAAGTGTGTAATTTATTAGAAATTTGAATAACCTCTATTAAGTGTCTTCCTTCACTAATAAACCTCTACTAAAATTATAAATTTTTGTAATGGTTATATAAGGAAAATAATAATAAACCTCTACTAAAATTATAAATTTTTGTAGTGGTTATATAAGGAAAATAATAAGCATAAATATTCTAATACAATCAATCACACGAAATTTTGACTAGAATATATTCTTAAAAATATATTTGATTGCCTCTTGTTATTTTTATGAATTCCATTACTAAAATAATTTTTCTCATTCCTTCATCATAAAAGTGAAAAGGATGTAAAACATGAAAAGTATATTAGTTTATGAGAATAAATGTTGTAAATCTGAGCCGAATTTCTATTGATGAAAAAAAATCTAAGAATAGCATCAAACATGAAAATAAATATATTATTTTCTTATTTTGAAAAAGAATAAAAAGATGAGACGAAACCATGCCTAGTAAATTATTCCTTTTGACTATTCTGTCACTAAGGTTTACAAAAATGAAGAGTAACATAGCAACATTTGAAAATTGTTAACCAATTGAAACTGTAGAAAGTGGAATATGATACCCGTGCAGTGTTTCAGTTAAAATTGGGCACTTTCAAAGCTTTGATCTGTTCCTCCTGGAGAAGGTGCAGTAGTTGGAAAGTGGCTAAAGTGAAAGTATTATTACTATTAATGAAGATGGACCATACATAATATACAGAGAATATACAGAGAGCAATTTAAGGGAAATTAATTCACCGCCATAAACAGCATAACAGATTAAAAGATGCTTTTGGGTTTAACTTTAATTCTGTCAACTCAATGAATGGTCCCATAAAGTGGTTATTCACCTTCGAAGCACCATGCATAATGGTAAAGATAACAACACACTATATGCCTATTCCTGTGGTGTATTATGCTGAGCATGGAACTTGTTCATTCCGCATTCCTATCTATTCCATTCATATTCCAAAAACCCTATTCTTATTCCTCTAAAATGTTCAACTTACATGCCTAACTAAAAACTATGTGATTCTAAAATTCAAAAGGGCAAGTGATTTTTTTATCTACTAAAGGAATTATTGGCTTCGTCTGTTGTGCTTTAAGAAAAAAAAAAGTGTATGTGTTTAGTTTAAAATATGTTTAAGAACTTTTTATAATTCTAGAATACATTTAGACACACAACAGAGTAAAAACATCTAAAGAACTTACCTTGGTACTTTTGAGAAGCAAAAGTGATACTTCCACCAACCATATAAACTATATAAATTTATGTTCATTTATATGAATTAGAAAAACAAAATTAATAATTTTATGAATTACCTTTTATGAAAACATTCCACAAACTCACATGCTTTTAACATCAACTAAATCATTAAATTTAACTTCTTCTTTTTTTCAATCTATTATTTTAAATGCTTTCAATTCTATCTTAACTTCCAATATTTTTAAAAAATAATTTAAATAATAATAATAATAATATATCACAGTATTATAATTGTAAATTTAAAAATATAATTTATATGTTAAAAATTATTTATATAAATTTTAAGTATAATATAAATTATTTATTTAAGTGTTTATTTATTATAAAATCGTTGTATAAAATGAACATGTGTTCTTATAATGCAGTGACAAAAATACTAATTATTCATTGTGATCGAAACTTAATGCGTCAACAAAAAATAATATGTAAATAAATAAATAAAGACAGTGTTAATGTTTATTTGATTTGAATACATTTTTCCTTTTTGCAAATATCATAAATTGATTTTTATTTAAATTTTGAAAATTAAAAATCTAAGATTATATTGCGAGTCAGAAAAAAAACTTGAGTGTGTTAAATATGTGGAAGAAAAGTAGTGAATAAAAAACCCTTTAATCTCTAACAAAAATTTAAATTTGTAGGGATTAAATAATAAATATATTAATTAAAAAGAAGTTAATAAAAAGTAAAATCCGAAGAAAAACCTCATCAATGTATCACGTTCTATGGAGCTTCTTTCTTATCTTTTGATGGTAATCTCTTTTGTCTTGTGATGGAGATATTTAGTGAGCTGTTACTTTTGCAAAGATTAAAGATAATGTACAACACCAAATTGTACATGAGACAGGAGTGTTGAAGCAAGTATATTTTAAAATTGAAGTCCATTGCATGAACCCGAAAGAACAAAATAAACAACACAAAACACGTGGACAAAACAAAGGACTAAGCGTGACCACAACCTTAAACTGTAGATAAGCATGCAGAGTGTACATCACAGCCTTTCATTCTTAACCAATATACATGCGCAATGCATAACTAAATAATCAAGAAACAAACAACAGTAGCTCCAGCATATGTAAATCTTACCCGACAACAAAAATTTAATCACATGGGAACATTCGTGCCACAGCAGTTAAAGAAAAAGCTGTTACTAGGATTCATGTAATTGAGTTTTTAATTTTCATTTCAAAAGTATTCTATCTTTTTAAACTTTTTTTTAATATTATAAATCTTGTAGGGAACGTATGCAATGCAAGATTAACATGTGATTTGTGTCCGAAGCCTGGTCAAGATTTTTGAACCTAATATTTAATTCTATGTTCAGAGAAAATGATAAATGTTAAATAAGATAAACATTTTGTACACATTCATTTTTGGGTAAATTTCGACAACACTTGGAGGGTGTGGTGGGTCATGTATGTATATTATAATTATTGTGTATGAAAGAATAAATAATCTCATTTTTCAAGTGAATTATGATTCTTGTAATAGCATTAGTGAGATTCAATGTCACACTGAGAGCCACAATCAACGGAAGTATAATTATTGGCTATACGGCCATAATTTATGAAAGGACTGTTCTCTCTCCTTTATCTTTTGACACTCATAGCCATAATCAACTTAAGTATAATTATTGGCTAGTATATGTGTACGGCCCTAATTTATGAAACAATCATTTTTTATTACTTTGTCGCAGTGAAAGACTGAAATTTGGGTTGTTTCTAATGGATTGTTTCTTGTTTTCACTCAGTTTTTTCATACAATAAATGTAAAAATGATATATAGTTGATAGTCAGCTAATAATTATCTAAGAAAGTAAATACTACTAAGGGCATCGAGATGAAACAGTAGAATTACCTCTATGTCACTAGTTTCCCAAAGATGGATGAATGAAACTTGGTGAACTAGATGTTGTAGAAGACTCTGCATCGACATTTCTGAACAACATCTCCTTTCTCTAGCCATGTGAGGGAAACGAAAAGATAAGATTTTGATGCTCAGATCAGATATAACCTTTGACGAAATTATCTTAGATCTTGTACAAAGGAAACAAATTCAGAGGGGAAATTATAAGTTTATTAGTATTGTGGTGGTAGGTCAGCATCATGATATTATAACCGGTAGTCAAGTGGGGGGAAATCTTTCAAAGTGGTAACTAAACAACAATGTAAATATCTGGCATTGGGTTAGTGTATGGTAACTTGCCTACACAACTTACTTATACGACTGAATCTCTTCATGTTTCAACACTTAAGACTTGGAGATTATATGTCCTCTTAGTAGTTTCTCAACCAAACATATACAATCGACACTCTTCCACCTCAATGCTAAAAATTGTGGGATATCTTCTGGTCAACTGTGGGCCAAGTTGAAGTGGTCAAGAATTCAACCTACATTCTATTCTTTTATTTGACACATCTAGATATAACAAGTCATTAAAATCTTAATAGTATAAGTATAATTTTTAAGGAAATCATATAACTAAAATATTAAATCAATACGAAACTTATTTTTTGTTCAACCAAAACTTAGTATTGGGCGTACATACAAAATCCGAGCATGCATGTTCCTAACAGGCTACCTGTTTGAATTACCACCACCATGTTAGTGCATACAAAATCTAAAAAAATTAATTGCTATTGATGTTTTCATGAGGGCTTCCATCCTAGAGAGAAGTCTGATTGAGGTCAACCTTCCATATATATAAATGTTTTTAATGAAGTAAAAATTAAGCGGGCAAGCAGGCTTCTTGGTTTAAAAACTTGTTGTCTTATTGTGACAACAGAGATTGGAACCTTTTTTTATCAAACAGTAAATTATATTAATATGCTACAGAAGCATATGTAATGTAACAGTAACATGTTTGTGAAAGTTATAGAGAATAGAATTCTTTTTTATAAAAACATCCCTTCATAGAACTCGCGTGTCTTGCATGATTGGGCTACGCCAAGCATCCAATCAACCCCACACGCAAAGAAATCAACAAATGCAGCACGGCATCCCAATCTTGAACAAACAAGATAACAAGCAAATTAGTTTCTCTATTACTACCTGCCAATGCCAATGCCAATTCTGAAGTTGTTGTAACTAGGAATAAGAAGACCACGACCCACATGCATCATATACTTTACCTACCGCATTTTAAACATCCATTGAGGTTCAGTAACGACACAACGCCAAAAATCTTCAGAAGGCCCCCCCACCAACAATAATGGCATCACTATCAGAATAAACCCTTTAAACCTTTTTCTTCTACTACGCTATCTCCATGCCTCACCACACAGCACTCAATACACACACACACGATGAAGCCAGTTCAATTTTGAGCCACAAAACACAAACAAGCCAAAAAAAGTGCGAAAAAAAAAATGAATGTCCATAACAGAACATTTTTATTCTAAGTATAACAAGCAAGGCAACAATAAAATTTGTTACTCTAGAACTTGACGAAAGTAATAGACATTTGATTCGAAACAAAATGCAGAAAACAATAACTGACTGAACCTGTCCTTGTCCTGCATCCTGTGCTAAACTAAAAACAGCGAAAGCTGAAAAAGAAAAATTGAAGAGTTCGACGACCACGACGAACGACAACAAACAAGCAACACGAACAGACAGAAATGGAATGAGAATGCGAAACCCATTTCAAGCAAACACGAGCCCTAATAAGACCACGGCACGCCCTCGTCCTCGGGAGCGGCAGCGGCGTCAGCATCACCAAAGGAAGACAGGGGAACCAGATAAGGCATCCTGTCAAAAGTGCGAGCAAGCCCAGAGGCCAGAACCGCAGCATTGTCGTGGCTGACATACTCGTATGCACGGTGCTTGAGAGTCTCGAACATGAGCTCGGGCTGGTGCTGCATCACTCGAAGAACATCTCCACAGGATGGACCCGGCACGGCCCTCGTGACTGCGAAGCTGTGAGGGCCATCACTCTGCGACACCCTCACAACGCTGGGACCGCCGAACAAGTTGTGGAATCCACCGAGCGCCTCCTCGTAGGCCCCACCCAAGAACATTCCCAAATAGTAACTACCTCCTTCAACTTCATGCAGCGGCAGGCTGGACTCCCCGTTGATGAATTTGTCAATCTTGCCATCGCTGTCGCAAGTCAAATCCGAGAGAATACCCCTAACGGAAGGCTTCTCGTCCAACCGATGAATGGGGATGATCGGAAACACCTGTTCAATGCCCCACGCATCAGGAATGGAAGTGAAAACAGACAGGTTCACATGGTATCTCCGAACAGGTTCCCCAGCCCCAACTGCCTTCCTAACCAACTCACACAACCCATCCACCGCTGCCAGCTGTTCCATACACACCGCCCCCTGTTTGAACTGCTCCACACACCGCTCCTTCAGCTCCTCCGTGTACGCCAAACAGCTTTCATAGTCCCCTCCAAACGCCGCCTCCGACAGAAAACGATAGTCCTCCGACAAATCCCCCGCCACATATGGGGCAGAAAATGCCGAAGAGACTCCGCCGACGGTAGTGCTCGTTCCGACCGCCTCAAAAACCAAGATCGACTGATGAGACACAATGGCCCTTCCACTCTCGCTACAGATAACAGGGTTCTTAACGGACTTTCGATCGCACACACACTGAATCGCGTGAACAACCGCGGAAGCATACTCCTCCAGACTATAACCGACTGATATATCAGAGTCACACGACTTGGAACCGTCGTAATCAATGCCCAGTCCACCTCCAATATCGATGACCCGCATGTTCGCCCCGAGCCGAACCAGTTCACAATAAATCTGTGCAGCCTCTCCCACGCCATCTGCAAGCAACGCTGTCGAGGGAATCTGAGAACCAATATGAAAATGCAGCAGTTGCAAGCAATCCAGCATGCCAGCGAGGTCCAGCTTTTTCACAACCCTCAGAATCTGAGCGGTGGTCAGACCAAACTTGCCTTTCTCGCCTGAAGTCCCACCAAAATGGCCAGAATGCTTGGTTCGGAGCTTCGCACGCAGCCCAATCACAGGCTTAATGCAAAGCTTCTTACTCAATTCAATGATTAAATCAACCTCCTCCTCTTGCTCCAGAACAATCACGGTGTTGAGGGCGAGCTTGTTGGCGACCAGGGCAAGAGAAATGTACTCCGCGTCTTTGAAGCCGTTACATATCAACAACGCGTCAGGGTTGCCTTTGCACAAACAGCTCATAGCCAGAAGGAGTTCCGGTTTGGAACCTGCCTCCAGACCGAACCGGAAGGGCGAACCGAATTTGACGATGTCCTCTACTACGAATCGGTCCTGGTTGCATTTCACTGGGTAAACTCCTTGGTAATGGGAGCCGTAACCCTCAGACTGGATTGCGTAATCAAACGCCGACTGCAGGCACTCCAAGCGGTTCTTGAGAACGTCCGGGAAGCGGACAATGAGGGGAAGCTGAAGGCCGAGGCCGCCGATAGATTTAGGATCGGAGGCCTTCTTGACAATCTTCAGCAAATCGATCTCCTGGTGCGGCAGGGTGGCAGACCCGTGGGAGCGCACGGAGATGTTCCCGGCTGCGTTGACGGCAAAGTAGGGGCCGCCCCATCCGTCGACGTTATAGAGAGCGGCGGAGAGGGACGGCGACCAATGGCTAGTGTTGTCGTCTGTCGTAGGCAGAGGAACGTCGGTAAAGGCGACCGGCGCCGGAAAAGAGATGTCACCGGCAAATGCATAGCCGGGAGGTGGTGCAGCATCCACGCAACAAGCCAGGGCAGGCATCTCTTGAGGCGGCGACGATCAAAATGAATTAGAAAATGAATAAAAATAGAGGGAAAAAAGAAAAGAATACGGTTAGGGTTTTGTTGATAGGGTTGTGAAGGTGGGGGCTTTGAAAGCCGCCGAGGCCGAGGCCCCGGCTTCCCCCTCAAAAGAAGACAGTGGAAGATCTATTGAAAACGGAGAGTCCCCTCTCTTCCTTCCCGAAAAGACTCTGGTATCCCCACGCCTACCCCTCAGGAGCAAGACTCACACAATTGTTGAACCCAACCCAACCCACTCCCTGCACCAGATCTGGTGCTGGAGAGAGATCTAAAACTAAAATGCAGAAAATACGGAAGTGAATACCGCAAACGAGGGAAGGACACAGAGTACAAGGCTGGAACAGTATTTGAAGGAGTTACAGATTAGGAACGAGAGAGAAAATTAAGGCTTCTACGAAGGTGCGACTGGGCGAGAATTGCATGAACGTAAAAGCCAATTTATAGAGGCTGTGAACGAGGGAAGCAACTAGGAAGACGGGTGGGTTGGTTAGGGAAGCAACGTAATGGGCTTTTGGGCCCTGGGCCTCAACATTATTATTCACATTTCCGTGTCTATCACGCTCCCACACCACCCTTCACTTAAATAAAAAAATTATCCATTTTCCTTTCAACTATGCTTAAATTAAATGTAGTTACAATGTTTTTGGAGTTTAGAAGGATTCTGCATCATTATTGCGATTAATCAGCGTCGAGTTGCCGCGTGGCTTCTGCACTGTGGGACCTCTCTCCTAAACCCTTTTCTTTCTAGCCATTTCCAGCTATTACTTGTCCTGCATTTCATCTTCTCCTATTATTCTCCTACAACTCTTATCTTCAAATAATTTAACTTCTTTCACTATTATTTAATTTTAGTACTCTAATCTTTCCACAAAAATATCAAATACAATAACATAATTAATATTACATTAATTAATTAATTAAACACTTTTAAAATAAATTATTTTGGAGAATATTCTTCAATCCTACTGAAGTTATTAAAAGCTATATATACGATATTAAATGTCTTAAAAGATGAAATTTAATACTCTTTTAGAGCAGAAAATTATATTTATAGAATTTTAGATCAAATGAAATATCCAATGGTTATCAAATATTTGAATGAATAATCTATTATCAAATATGTAGCTAATCTATGTTGTAATAGAAAATAGTTTTAAAGTGAATCTAAATTATTTGAATTTGGAAGTGGTTTTGCTTATTTCGAGTGGTACTATATTCTCAAAGTTCCACAAGTTCCAGAATCTAAGTAATCGGGTTTTTATTTAAATTCTAAGTTTTATTCATATTTTTTTATGAGTTCTGGAAAAAAAAATGGATCGCATTTTTATGACTAGCTTTTTTAGGACGGATTTTGTGACCATTTATATAGTTTTGGTTTAACCTAACTCAATGATCTGAGCTTAATATAATTAAAGTTTAATTAAAACAATATTTATTAATATAAAACGATAATGTTAAGTTTTGTTTTTAGGGTAATCGAATTTTTATTTTGAGTTTTAGGATAATGGAACTTTTATTTTGAATTTTAAGCTCTAGTAATTTTTATCATATGTTTTTGAAAAATGGATTGTATTTTCACAAGTAACCTTAGGTTGGACTTTGCAATCATTCATATAACTCTCGTTTGAGAATATCTAGCTTAAAGATCCAATTTTAGTGTAATTAAAACAATAATTATTACCATGAAACGATAATACTAAGTTTTGTTTTCGATTTTACTATAATCGAGTTTTTATTTTGAATTTTAAGCTTTGGTCATAGTTTTTGCCAAGTAATTATTACCATGTAATGATAATACTAAGTTTTGTTGTGGTCAAATGACTTTTGATTTGACCATTTTTATTTTTTAACTAACTTAATCAAATTATACTTTTATTAAGAGTATCGAATTGTTTTGCAATGTATTAACGAACTTACCTTGATCCAATTAGTTTAGATAATTTGATTACTTTGACCTCGTGCTATGAAACAATCTCGAATTTTTATGGTCAATCATTGCATCCAAGCTGCTTTGGAGCTTGGAATTATATTATGGTTCAAAGTTTAAATGGCTTCAAACCAAAACATTTAAGTTGAGTCTCATTACTCGTAATGAGAGATGTATCTTATAGGACGTAGTTAGTTGCTTATTATCCTCTTAATCTAATTTTTAAAGTTTTTATATTCTCAATGATTTCAAGTACTATATTGTTAATAATTAATAGTTCTCATAACCAATTTTAGATAAGTTACATTCCATGTTAATAGTAGATCAATCCAATTATCAATACAACCCTCAACCTCAAGTCGAGTAAATGAGGCAAAGATGTTTATCCAGTGAAAACTAAGAAATAAATTACGATGTAAGTTGTGTCTAATACGATCATATTCTTCCTTATCGTTTTGTCCTGATCTGGATCTTTCTGCCATTAACCCTTATAAGACATTGTGAATGGACAACTGGTGGAAGAAGAATAGTTCTTTTTTGTTACAAGTTACATTACGTGCTTTTAAGTCTTAAGCTTAATAGTATTTGTTTCATGCTTATACTCTATGTTGCCTTATTACTATGTTTTTATTTCATCGTTTAAAGTATCACACTATTTTTACTTAGAAGATGAAAATATTAAATATGCACAATATTAAGTATGCACGTCTAAAGGCACAACATTTGAAAAACTATAAAATAAAGTCTGAAAAATACTAAACATTATATTAGCGTACAAAAATATTAATTTTGGAAAATACAAAAATTTAAAAAGTGCTAAGTTTCCTCTACACATGTTAAAATATAGAAATTTGACATATCAACATTTATTTCTTGCATAGTTCATTTTAATCATTCAGTTGTTTTACGTTCATTGTTTTGTTGCTTCTATTGTCAGATACTAAACAATTTACTCAGTTAGTGGTCAACCTTAGTTTAATCTATGGTTGGAATTTAATCGAGTTAGACTCGTTTAGTCGATGGTCAACATTAGTTTATTCTAAGGTTGAAATCTAACCAATGTAGATTCATTCATGCAATGGTCAACCTTAGTTTATTATAAGGCTAAAATCTAACCGAGCTACACCCGTTAAGTTGATGGTCAACCTCAACTTATTCTAAGGTTAGAATACAATTTTATACATGTATAAAGATACCAATATAGATATATAAGTGTATACAATTTAACTCGTGAACACAAACGCTCTCGCACCTGTGTATCCGCATTTTTTATTTATCTATATTTATGTTTGATATTAAAATTCTAATAAAAAAATGTTATTATTTGCACACTTATATTAACAATATAAATTTATAGTACATTATGAAAAAAAAGTCATTATCATCGTCATTATGTAAAATCATTATACCTTAGTGTCAATTGGTTTAACCAATGCGAGTTATTGATCATCCTTCTATATATGCAATTGTGCAATGTTCCTGAGCAAGTCTCACTTTGTAAATTTAGCTTTATCTGTTATGATAGTCTCCCTTTAAGATATAAACTAAAATTAAATTTTTTCATAAAATAAAATTAAAATAAAATTGCTCATAAAATAAAAGAAAAATAGAAAAAATAAAATGATAGTTAAAGTAAGAAACTGTAAAATACAAAATATCAATTATTATATTCTATTAATATTGCCTAAATATTAATCAATTACTCGGTGTGATTTTACATCAATATTCTTACTTATTTTTTATCATGAGATATAGAAAACTCAACAACACGCATTTTTTCTCTCTTTAAATTTACATGTATCTTTTACAAAAGACAATCCATATTGAGTTTTATAAAACAAAAACTTTCTTATTAAAAGAAGAAGAATGGGATATGAAAATTGTGGCTAAAAAAATAATAAGAAAAACCTTTAACTAAAAAGTCGTGTTTCACAAAAATTTACCAAAGCAAATGTGTTCTTTTAGTTATATACTACTATTCATTGTTTAAAATATTGGTCCATAAAATAAAATAATACTCAAAAGATTATAGTTTTAAAAATGTTTTTACCCAATAACTTCACCCAATCAATGAAGACATTACAATCATCTCTCAGTTGATCCAAAGAACCCATGAATGCATTCTTTTTGCCTGATTGTTGCATTGGGGTCATTTTCCAACCACGGGAGATTTATAAACTCAAAGGCAATCAAACGAGAAATCTAATAATTACATATTGTTGAAACAACCCAACACGAAAACTGCTAACAGAACAAAACATGTAGTTCTCTTGTTCCTTTTTGTTTATTTCAACCGATAAACTATGTCACTTTTTAAACATACCATTCCAACACGTGTTTAACAAAAACTAAGTACAACAACTACAACAACAATCTAATATAAAGATCATACATTAAGTAATTACAATAAAAGTAGACTTTACCATTACAATTGATAATATAAAAAAATTATTTTAAGTACATTTTAGATATAATGCAGTGTGGTGGATAAGGGGATTCGGGTTTGTCGGGTTGATGGCAATCAAGGAAAGCAAAAATTGGTCATTTTGAAAAGTCTCACATATTCCTTCACCAAATGAGAGATTCACTCATATGATATTATAAAAAAAAGAAAAAAAAATAATAATTAATTAGACAACAAGTAAGTACATAAAAAAATGTCGACGAAACTGAAAATGTAGAATTGTTGTTTATGGAATGGTTTTGCCAATTATTATAAGAAACAAAAAAAATAATAATTATATACATACTTACAAATTTGTCAATGTCAACGATGCAGAACGATGCAGAAGTCATTGAGAAACCGTACTTACTAGTTGATTTCGTGGTTCTTGGAATGAAACTACGACTTTTGATATTTTGAATACGAAAATAGAAAACGAAAAAAAAGTTGGATGGGTTTATAAAACATTCAGTTTAGTTTTAAATTTAAAAAATATTTAAAAATTTAAAAATTATGAAAATTTAAAAATTATGAAAATTTAAAATTTGAAAATTTGAAGTATTTCCAAAAGTTTAAAAAATTTGAAAATTTTTAAATTTTAAAGTGTTTCGAAAAGGTTTAAGATTTGAAATTTTGAAAAATCTAAAATTTAAAAGTTATGAAAATTTAAGATTTTAAAAATTTAAAAAAATAAAAAATTACGCAATACTCATAATAATAAAATAAAATAAAATATTAATATAATAATAAAATCAAATCAAATATTAATATAATAATAAAATCAAATCAAATATTAATATAAGAATAAAATAAAATAAAAATTGAAAAAAATTAAAGAAGGGAATGTATAGATTAAGTTTATTAAATTAAACTTAAGATTTTATCCAGTCTAATTCAATATTTGAATATTTCAAGTTTTTTTTATATTATTTGATTTTCAGTTAAGGTATCGCCAATAGATTCGTACAGTGAACGCATTTAAATCAACGGCAAGATTTAGTTATTTACTACCACTAACTTATAATTAAAGTGACGGTTACGGCCTAGATCGACGCACGTAACCATGTTTTATATTTTACTTTCTATTCACATGTGATACTTATAATATCACGTAGGCGTATTTTGTTTACTACTTCACATTCAAGTATTAGAAGCTCGTAAGTTCGTACTAAAAAAACAATTTCAAATTTGTTTTGTTTAATTTTGGTGGTTATCCATGGAAATTGCCCTTTAATTGTTATTGTGTGATATCTTCCACAGTAAATAAAAATTGATAAAGTATGATTTTGGCTCATCTACAAGTTGAATGTCATTTGTGCAATATGTCATACGACATATCTAGTATGTTTCTTCTTTTCCAATTATTTAAGACGTGGTAATATTGGTCCACAATTTTCTGACTTTTAATAGTTTATAAATTCGTTCTAAACTTTTTCAATATCCAATTATAAAATGATTTATCAATCTCAATATATGTTAATTATATATATAGGTGTATTAAAATCAGACAAATTTATTGGAAAAAAATATATACAACTTCAAAATAAAACAAGTTTTGAATATTGTGAGATACACGTAAATAATAAGATAAGAAGACCATTATTGTTTCCATCATTAAGAGATTACTATGAACATTCAAAATGCACAGATATATCACAGAAATTTAAAAATGACTGCTTAAAGTTTCTTTATTGATAAGATGGTTAAGTAGTTACTTATACAAATAATAACAATATTTGTATAAAAAATGGCACACCAAATCTAGTACTGATAATTTGTTGAATAACATTTTATTTTTAAAAATTTCACAAAAATAATTTTTTGGTAAATACTTTGAAAGGTTAACAAACTTTTTTTTTCTAGAAAAGAGTTGAAAATCTTCATCGTTAATCAGAAGATATTTCGCTATATTCATAGTTATTCAATATCTCACCTTTTATTTTAATCTCCAAAAAGTATTTAATTTCAATTATTGTTAAAAAATACAATTTAAGATTAAAAACATAAAAATTTATTATATATGAATTTAAAATTAAATTAAAAAAATAACTGAAAATGTTGCATTTAATATTTGTCAAAAATCAACTCTCAAAAGTAAAATTTGACGATAAATAATAAATAATGTTGAATTTGTGTTGAGAATTGAGTCCACTCTATTTTAGATAATTTTGTTTCTTAGAGGGAATCCAATTTAGGTCCCATTAGTAAATATAAAATTTATAAATACTAGACAAATTTTGTTACCAAATTATAAATATTATTATGATTATTATTATTACACTTATTAATATTGATATTATTATTCTTATTGATAATAATAATATTTATTATTATTATTATTATTATAATAGTGATTCATAAGTCAATTTTTTAAAAATATTATCTTTTTTACTTCTAGACCATATTTATAGGTTTGCGATCACTTTTATAATTAGAGTTTTAGGGCCTGTTTGTTTCAAGGGATGTATTGTTCATGAGGATGGAGGTGCAGTGATATTCCTTGTTTGGATCTATGGTTGTGTGAGGAAGGGAGGGAGAGGATATACCTGTGAACAGTAAATATCCTCTCCTCTCAAAATGAAGAGATGTAGAGGGAAAATCATGTCAGTATCCCTTATTTCCAAATTTACCCTCATTTAAATGCGTCACAGTGCTTCATTGGAATGTATTAGTATTTAAATTTTTTTATTGTACAATGTTTAAAATATATATATATATATATATATATATATAATACTTAAAAAAAACAAATCATCATAAATTTTAAGGAAGTTTTAAGTTTGTTTATTATTTTATAAAATATAAATTATGTAAATAATGATAAACCAGTGTAAAAAAAAATTATAGTTAAATAAAATCTTCCATTTATATATTAGTTATTGGAGTAAATCATGTTATACATATTTTTCAAGTTCTAATAAGATATTTTATTAAATGTGGTTGAATTTAGTTTTGTTTAAAGAAAATAATATATTATATCTAATTAACATTGAAAATATTACCTGGGTTGGATCATGGGCATCACCAATACTAAACATTTTTCATTTTATTTTATCTTTATTTTTTATTATAATTTTTTATGAAATCATTTTCTATGGTTAATTAAGGTATATTTTTGTTGTGGTAGTATTCTTTAGATTGCTTGTGAGGTTTTTTAATATTAAAAAATAGTAACTTTCTATTTATATAAAATGTGATTTATTTTCTAATTTTATAGTATATGTTTAATATTTAAAAAAATTATTTGAAGTTATATTTTTATTTAATTTGTTGTTGTATTTATATTAATATATTTCTATGTATAGTTATTATGTTTATGAGTTATAATTTTTTATGATTTTTTTTCTATTGTTAATTACGTTATATTTTTTTTAGTATTTTTTATTTTTCATTACTATAGGATTTATAATTTTAAAAAATAATATTTTTTATTTATATAAGATTTGATTTATTTTTCAATTGTGTAGCACATGTTTAATATTTTAAAGAAATTACTTGAAGTTCTGTTTTTATTTAATTTGTTGAATACATATTTTTTTTCTAATTATAATTTTTATATTATACATATTTACATTTAACATATATTTTTTTCTATTTATAATTTTTAAATCTACGAAATATGTGAAAGTTGTTATTTTTAAACAAAAACAACTCATTTTATTATTAATTTTTTTAATTGACAAGGGTAAATCTATAAAGTAACATTTTACACCTTTAAAAAAAATTCAAATTTTCTCACAACCATCACATCACTCACAAACTTCTATAAACTTTCCTCACACATCTACCCTAACATACCCCTATCAAAACACCCTCACTTTCTTCACACTTTCCTCAAACATCCACTCCCTCAAATCCTCACACATCCTCTCCCTGATCCAAACAGAGCCTTATTTTTTAGGCAATATATTATAAAGATAACACTTAAAAAAATGTGGTTTAAATATATAACAGTTTTATAAATGCGGTATTTGGTAGTTCTTAACCCACATTTGTGCAACCATTGTATTTTTTTATATTTAGGCAACAGTTACATAAGTGTGGCCTAGTTAAATGTTACCACGTTTTCATGTTTACATATATGATATATTAAAGTCAACAAGTAATAAATGTTGTCTAAATTACCCACAATTTAAAAAGTATATAAAATATTGTTTAAAACACACACATTTATAATATGTTATCTGAAGCACCTGCATTTTATTAAGTGATATATATAATTGTTCATATATTTTATAACATGTTATTTTAAATAAATAAACAACATTTTCTCCATATATTTTGGGTCAGAAACAAATAAAATTTACTATATAACAAACAATTAAAAACATTATTTATCCTTATTTTAAACCATTAATATATTACCAAAAATAAAAAATAGTATAATAACAACACAAATATAAACAATTTGATTCATCTATTTTAGAAGAGATCAACGATAAATCTAAAGTGCGATGATGGATAATTATGAAGTATTAAATTTATAATGACACCAACAAGCATGTCAAAAACCATGTGTTCTATCTGCATTTGGTCAATTGTTATTATTTTAAGTTACGAAAATATACAAATTCTAAAAACGACTGAATCAATATAAACTTATATAAATATTAAAAATTTGTAGTGATGTTAGTTCGATGGATGCTAAATTTAAAAATATTAAAAATAAATATTATTAATATCAATTTAGTAAATATTAATTTAAATAAATATAAATACTAAAAACTAATATTAACTTAAACTAACCTAACATTAATTTTAATAAATATTAAAAATAAATTGTATTGATGTCAGTTAAATAATCAATACTGATTAAAATAATTTAGGATAATATCAACTAAATTATAACATTAACTTAAATAAATATAAAATATTAAAATATTAAAATTAAAAAAATACAATAATATATTTAATAAAAAAATTATAAATTAATACAACGTTTTCTTAATTAAACTAACTTAAATAAATTAGATAAGTGTTAATTTAACTAAGGTTAACTTAAATAAGTTTTTATTCTAACTTAACTTAAAGTAATTTACTTATTCTATTTATATCGGTTATGTGTTCCTTGTAGCTAATATACGATATTCTTATAGTGATTTAAAATTAAAATAGATGGCATTTTTAAGGATTAAAAATGCTTTAGCCTTTAAAAGATGAAAAGCATGCATGGGAGTTTGTTTACATGCGAGTTTTTTACCAGGTTAGGTGTAGTTTCTCACTTAATTATATTTAGACTTTATTTATAGATAATATTTTTATTGATATAATAAGTTTTTATCTAATTTTTTCTTAGAGTTCTTTATTAATAAATATAAAAAAAAACTCACATCAATTTTTTTTTCTCAGACAATAGAGAGAAAGAAAAAAAAGAGTAAGTATTAATTCTTCCATCAAATCTCACATATCAAATAAAGAAATCTTCATTTTTAATCACTCTCTTCACTTTATTTCAAGAAACTCTATTCTTTGATAAAACCATCATTTTTTTTGTATCTACCATAAAATGAATATTAACCTTAAAGTTGAGGGTGAGTGGGAGTGGAAGTGTGAAGAAAATGTGAAGAAAGTTGAGGTTGTTTGGATTGGGGTATGTTACAGTGGATGTGTGAGGAAAATTTATTGAAATTTGTGAGTGATGTGATAGTTGTAAGAATATTATAAATTATTTTGAATAGTAAAGTTTGTAAGATTACAATTTTACCCTTGTATATAAAAAAAGAATAAATAATGATTAATCCTATTTCATATTTTAGTTAATTATAATTTAAAATTAAAGTATAATTTTATTATTTAACATTTTATTAATTAAATTTTATTTTTTATTTAAGTTAATTTATTTAAATAATTTTAATATTATATGTGAATTTTTAAATTATGTTATGCTATATATATAGAAATATATAAAAAATTAATTAAGTATTTTAGATGATTAATATTATTTATTATTATATAAATTTATTTTTTATAAATAATTATATATATATATTTTATTATTAATAAAATTATTAATATTTAATATTTAATATAAATAAAATAAAAATAATTAATATTATTATTATTATTATTATTATTCTTTATTAAAATTATTTGATTTGCATTTATTATTATTATTTTATAAATTAGTTTTAAATATTATTATTATTTTAATATTTATATTATTAGTATTAATAAGACTTTACATTATTATTATTATTTATTTGGCTATGTACAGTTTATTTAAAAATATTAGAAAAATTAAATGATTTTATTATTTTTTATTATATATGTTAAGGGTAAAACGTAATTTAGAAAAATCTACTTAACTTTCTCTTCTTCCCTTCAACTTTCTCTTCCTGAATGAGAAGAACCAAAAACCATTCAACTTTCCCTTTTCACTTTCCCTCTCCTTCATGCATCACGGAAAGCAAACAAGAAGCATCTTCTCATTTCCGTCTTCATGAATAGTACTCATGCGGAAGCAACAGACCCTAATGGTAGAAGAAAAAAAGCTTGAAGAAAAAAAAAACTCAAATAAAAAAAGTTGAAAAAAAAGTTGATTAATCAATTTATATTTTTGTATATATTATTTTTTATTTTTCAATTTTGATTAATTCAAAATTATTTATATATATATGTTAAATTTTTATAAAATTAAGCAAAATAAGAGAATGCAAATACACAAAATGCAAGAGCGCCTCGGATTCCACTAGGGTTGTTAATGTGGTTTGCAAGTGGATGTAATATTTTTAAAAGTATCAAATTAATATTTTCCTTTTCAAGTATTTTGGCTGGAAAACGTGGTTCGTGTGATAAACATACTTTTGTCAATTTTATCTTTTGTCCTAGTAACGATGAACAACGGATATACCTTATCTGTCACTATAGATCCAGATAAAACATCCAAATTTACTGTATTATAGTACTTCTCAATATAAGGTTATAAAAAAGAGAGTATATAATTATTTAAAATTTCACTAATATAATCTGTTCAAGATTAATTAAGTTTATATACTAATTATTTTCCTATGCAAATAAATAATATTATCGACTAAAGATAATAAAATGTAAATTAAAACATTAAATGAGAGTAAAATAAAACATTGATGGAATCTAATTTTTTTTTTCATTATTATATTTTTATTTTTTAGTTTTATGTTAGTAACAACCAATCAAAAGTAATTTTTTTAAAGTACAAAGTTAACTTGACATCATTGTTGATGTGGGTATCGACGGAGAGGATGAATGCGTTTCAAACATTCTTGCGGAGAAGTCGAAAGAGATTAAAAAAAAATATTTTCTTTAAGGTTTGTTATGGAGTTTCTTATCTTATTATTTTTTTTTCTTTTCATTATTATATTTTTCTTTTTTAATTTTATGTTAATAACAACAAATCAAAATTAGTGATACACGAAAATGATAATTGCTTTAAGGTACATAGTTATCTTGAATCATTGTTGATGTGGACATCTACCGAGAGGATGAATGCGTTTTGAATATGACATTCTTGCAGGAAGGAGGAAATGAATTAGAAGATAAATATTTTATTAAAGTAATTGGTTATGTTTATTGTGTTATAAATTTAAATTTGTTTAATATTTTTTTTTACTGCAACTTAATTATTAAAATAATAGGTTGAAACTCATAAATAATGAGAAAAAATATTTCTATCTTATTTTTATTTAATTATATTTGATATTTAAAAGATATGACACATAATAAGATACAATATAATAATAAATAAAAAAATGCGGATGCAGATGCGCGCTTGTGTTTCCGTAGTATATATATAATATTTTTCACAACATTAAAATTAACAATGTCATTACATAATTTTTTGTCCGTTCTGGATATTTTAGAAATGTAAATTTTAACTCTATAATTAAATTAAAAAAATCAAAATATTCAAAATCTGAACACATGTTTGTATTGTAAATGTACAATAAATTGTCAAATTTTTTTACAATTTTAAATTTTAATCTACATAATTTAAACACTTATTGGAGTTTAGATATTTTAGTCATTATAGGTTTTAAACTTAAAATTACAATATAATTGTTTTCATATGTAAATTTGTTGAGCAATTTTCAATCTAATTTAATATTTTTTTGCTAAACTCTTTAAGATTCCTTCAGTAAATCTTTCAAAATCAACTTCAAATAACAGATATGACTCGTTCTAACGATTCTAAAGCACATAAAATAACACCTATAACGCCTAATAGTATTAGTAAAAGAAATATTTTTCAATTTATTCTTGCTAAACTGATTGAAATGTAAAACTATT
This sequence comes from Phaseolus vulgaris, assembly GCF_051622355.1. Lineage (NCBI taxonomy): Eukaryota > Viridiplantae > Streptophyta > Magnoliopsida > Fabales > Fabaceae > Phaseolus > Phaseolus vulgaris. Next base: position 2,441,302 of record NC_143506.1, on the reverse strand, counting down.
AACTCCAAATTCAGTGCATACATTTTAATTACACCAACAAGAATTTCAGTAAAAAATTATTCTTATTCAAACAAACAAAATCAGTTATTTAAGGAAATTATTATTTTAATACAACATATCTCGTAATATACATTATTCTTATCCATTCGATACAACATATCTCAAATTATTTAAGACTTGGTAATAGCTATCAAATATCTATTTTTTTTTTATTTTAATCTTTACAAATATTTAACTTTGGTTACTATTAAAAAATGGAATTTTAAAAATTGAAGATGAAAAACATATGATGTTATTAGATCTAACAATTAAAATTAAAATTAAAAATATAAAATTAAAATACATGGTATTAAACATAATTGTGTTGTATATAGACTGAAAGGGTTAACAGAGAAATTTAATTTCTCACTGAAAAATTACAAAAGAAACTTCATCGTTAATTAAACTATCTCGTTATATTTGTAGTTATTAAATATCTCATTTTCTTTTTAATCTCTACAAATTATTATCATAATTAAAAATACTACAAGAAAATCGTGAAATAAAAATTAATTTTAGAAAAAAAATAATAATTAGTTGTTATAGTGACTAAATTAAAGATATTTTGGAGACTAAATTTTTTTTATTTTTAAATTAGGTTATATTATTGTTAAATAGTTTCTAAATTGATATCTAAATAATTGGTATTTAAAACCTTGGTAGTTAATTAGATACCAAATTAGAAACTATTTAACAATAATATAAACTAATTTAGAAACCAATTTTTTTTTAATCTCTAATTTAATCACTATAACAACAAATTATTTTTTGTCTTTAAAATTTGTTTATTTTATAATTTTCTTCTAGTCAAAATAAAGTTTAAAAAAATAAAATAAAATAATTTACGACTGACACCTCAATTCAAATCTAATTATATAAAAATTGTGTCGATGATACAATTTCAGTTGAAGCTAAATTACATTCCGTAATTCAAACACAATTTTGTTTAATTAAAAAATATTATTGATCGAATTATGTCATCTTTTTACGTAATACTTTTTCGTATTAAAATCGTGTGTTGAATTAATTTTAATTTATATTTTTAAAAAAGTAAATTTATTTTAATAAAATCGGATAAATTTGTCATGTTGATAAAAAAAACTTGTAGGTATGCATGAGGAAGTTGTTAACCGGGTGAGGTAAGGTTGATGAGTTTCTCACATATTTTCGGTGGAAAACGAGGTTCTTATGATATCATCACTCGCTGTTTTTTATTTAGTACTATGTCCCACAATCATCAACGTTATCAGACACACTAAGGGGACCAGATACTACCATGGTCCCACGTGATCAAATCTAAACTATATTTCTTTCACCATTTCACTCTTTTATTTCCGAAGTCTAGGGGAATCTAAAATCATTTCAAAATTACTTTATTGAAATATTAAAAATAAAAGTTAAAACATATAGCATAGTAAAACATAAAAAATACGTGTTGTATGATAAACATGAGAAAAAAAAAGTGTCTCAGAAGTTAAATTCTCAGTAATATAGTGTTTCATTTGGTTAATAAATAGTATACAGAAACTACTATTCTCTTATTCTTAAATAAAAAAATATTTTTCATAAATAACGTTAATGTTCACAACTGGTGTGACCACACTGAACAGATTAAATGCAAAAATAATTATTTTTTACCGAATAACCGTTTTTAGTACAGAAAAAACGGATTCCATTGCATTGAATAAAAAGTAAAAAACAAGTAACATAAAAGAATAGTGGTTTTATAAATATAACACATGAAGTACTTTAATAGATATATTTATTTAGAATAGTATAGTTAAAAAGGAAAATTCTAAAAATGTAATGTATTATTATAACTTATAGCAATTATTAAATGTTTAAAGAGAAAAATAATACAGTTTTGGCAGTGTAAAATAGTTTTACATCGTCATTCAATTAAAACTAATAAATTATTTAATTTTATACTGGAGATATCTTGGGTGTTTAGATGTATTTGATTTTAGTTTGAGCATTGTTTTAATGGATTTGACTGGTTGGAAGCATGTTTGGGCGGCGTTTAGAGGATTAATTGAGCTTGAGGTGAAATAAAGCGATTTTGAAAGTGATTAATCCATTTATTAGGTTCACCAAACAAGGCTCTGGTCCTCGTGCCGTGTCTAACCCAAGTGCTTGTTGTCCACGACAAGTTGGTCATACCCATTGACTGTTTGACCAGGAGATTCTGTAGACTCATTGAATATGTCAAAGAATGTGTAAATAATCACTTTCTCAATTTTGATTTTGCTTCCCGCGTTTTCAAAATTTTATTTAGCACTAAGCAATTACTTAAGGCCAATAAAGTTAAAAAAGGAAAAGAAAAGTAAAAAAAATATTCAAATTGAGAATGAATAATGAATAATGAATAATGATGAATGATGTATGTGGAGCAGGAATGAAGCATCTTATAAGATGAAATGGATGAGAATGGTAGGTTTTGAGGACTGAAGATAAAATGGAATCTCAACGGTCATGATGTATAGAAGGCAGTGTCTGTGGCAAGGTGGCAGCGTGTAATAATCGCGTAGGAATCGTAGACAACCAAACCCAACCCTGCTTCTTTTCTTTTTCCTCATTTTTCAACCATAATAAATATTAATTATAATTTAATCTTATATTTCTACTTGAGTGCATTTTCAGAATAGTAGGGAAAGAGAGAGGAATGGCCACCAGGAATGGACCAGAACCAGTTAGTAGCACCCGAATAATAAAAGACGATGTGGGCCCCAGGGGATATGAATTTTCCTTTATCTTCAATTAGGCCCACGATCAACTGCGCCCAATGTCCAAATTCTTGACCACTTGTGGGCTCGCCGCGGATTTCAAATCTAATTTTAACTTCTGTTTGTTTTTGGGGGACCATTCTTCATATCGACTCGTCTGAAGATGACTTTCACGTTTGCTTCATGGATTATGAATTCACTTTTTTTTTTTCATGCTTTTTCATTCTGTAAATACATATTTTTTGGTTTTATTTTAAAGTATAATTGGTTTTCTTCTTCAATAACTAATTATATTGTTATTATATTGTTGTTTTTCACATGTTGTTTTCTTTTCAATCATAATATTTTCGTTCTTGTGGATTGTTTCACGTGAATAATAATTTGTAGGTGTTATTGTGTTGGTGTAACTCTTTTGGTGGTGTTGCAACCATTAATGTAGGTGTTGTTGTATTGATGTAACTCTTATGATGGTGTCAAGATTGTTGTGTATATCTCTAAACATCAATAAGTAAGTTCTCGAAGATATTATCTTACATTTATGAATATCTCATTTCCACTATCCATGGATAAAAACTATCCATGAATAAAAAGAAGTGTGATATAGAATATATATTGAGCACACATAGACCTTGCATATGAGGCATAACCGATTGTGAAGACTTGATAACCTATTATGCTTGAATAATTAATTAAAATAATATAAATATAAAAATAAAATAAAATAATACTATGATAAAAAAATACATTACTAAATTTGTAAAATAGTAATTGAGAAATCTTGCAATCAAACATTTTTAGATGTATGACTAATCTCAATCCTTGATTTTGAGATCCTTTTATTGTTCAAAGTCCTAATTTAGTGAGGTATATTATGCTTAATATTGTGAAAAAAACTCATTCTTTATTTTATCCATTGTGGTAGAGTTCATTCTAATATATAGTGGACGTAAATTATTAAAACAAAATTTATTTAAAACGTAATGATTATAATTATATTTTACTTTGAATCTATTATTAAATAACTTACTTTATTTTATGATTGTGATTGATATATGAATAGAAAATATTGTAAACGTAGAAAATTACCATAAACATAATTATTGTAACATCTAATACTATATCATGTATGCAATATCTAATTAAATATTTATATATACATATTTCAGTTATACAATATTTCAAAATATATCCTTCTTCATAGGGATAACAAAATATATACATACAATAAAATAAGATATCAAAAGAAATAAAACACTTCATTTGTTTAGAATGGATCTCCATCACTTGAAATATCATCTATTCCCATGCAATACATGATACATATAAAGAAAACAAACACAAGAGAAACAATAGGGTAACAATTTTTAAAACTTCCAATGAAACTTTAAATTTGAAAGAATTCATTCACAAACATATCAATCATTATACATCCTCTATGTTCCAGACACTACACAGTCAAGTGTCTACATTTATTTCATATTTCACATCATTCATGCTAGAAATTCACTAACAACAACATATAGACATTTGACTTTGCTTCGGAAAGACTCGTGCATTGACTTGGACTCAAATATTTGAACATGTCATACTATTTCACTGTGAATCCACACATTTATGTGCATAATAATCTTAATATCAAATCACCTCATATGATAGGATTAATTCATATGACCTACCGGACCATATTATTTTTCAAATCACAAACAAAGTCATATAAGTAGAGTTAGGATACTGATGAGCATATTTATTCACATTTAATACCTTTAATCATAAATTATTGGACTATAATAAATAAATAAATCCACTGTAACATGAAACAAGATCTAATATAAAGAGTTAGAGAATTAAATCTACAAATATCTGAGAAAAGGATTGAATGCAAATTTCTACCAAGATATTCTCTAAAACTTCTACAATTAAAATTCCTCTACAAAATCCTTCAAAAATAAAGAAAATATACTTTGAAGATATTATTCAAGAAAATCTTCTACAATATCTCTCAGATCAATGTTGGAATCAATTACAATCAATGCATAAATTTGAAGAAAATTGGAAACAATATTTTTGGGAGAAAAGCAATGGAAAAAATATTATAAAAGAGACTTCAAGAGGAGGAAGAATGGGCTTTTTGGATCGTGTTTTAGAGGAGCAAACATATTCTAAACATAGTTTCCTTTTCCTCTTTATAATACTTTTGTTTTGCCTCCGCATGGAAGGCTAAACCTTTTTGGTTGGTTCCCTTGTAATTTCCAACTGAGAAATGAGGTTTTGGTTCATAAAAGTTTCATTTTTTTTAATTCTCTACAGCAGTTGTTTTAATAGTCTAATCTCCTGAAAAACTGGCTTTTGTGAGAGGTTGTACTTGAACGCATGATTGAGAGTTTTCCTTATCTTAAACTTTGATTTCTTAGCTAGTTCGCATTGTTCTAATTAATTTATTGGGTGCATGATTCAAGAGAGAGGAGATAAGCATTCTCATGGAGTATACGCATGGAACAAAGTGGGTATTGATTAAACCAGTAGACGCATGCTTTACTGGTGAGTTCAAGTTGAATAAGATTGACGCATGTTCAATCTGGTTTAGTTCTGTTTGATGATTGAGTAAAGAATAATCTTTAGAGAATTGGTGAGGAGTTTAATGGTGGAATAACTTGGGAGTTAACTTGCATTCTTTAGTGTTTTAAATCATCATTTATATTTTATTGCTTAACAATCACAACCCCTTTTTATTATTATTGTTATTGCTAATCCTTATTTCTTGCAGATAAGTTTTGAATTTTGTTCATTGTACTCACTATTGGATTCTTTGGGAGACGACTTATGGTCATCTGGCCACGACTTATGGTCATCTGGCCACTTTTATACTATCATCTTTCTAGCATTGGACAAGTCTACGCTGGAAACACATTTAATTTGACTGCTAAACGACAACTATCAAATTTGGCACGGTTGCTGGGGAATCCAATTTGATTTTGGTTATCAGGTTTTTCTCTTTATCTACAATTTATTTTTTTACTTTTATTTTATTTTCCTAATTTTTTTTGCATATTTAAATATTCTTTTCTTCTTATTAGTTTTTAGTATAAGCTAAAAAAAACAAAAAAAAGCATATTCTTTTCTTATTTTATTTCATAAACAAAAACAATAAAAAAAGGAAAAAAAAATATAATATTCAGGATTTTTTTTCCTTTTCTTCTTGTTTTTATTTGTTTTTATTTTATCTCCTATATCTTTTGTCTTTATTTTGTTTTGATTTTCTTTCTTTAAATCTTTTATCTTTATTTTGTTTTAATTTGTTTTAATTTTATTTCTTTATATATTTTATCTTTATCTTATTTTGTTTTGACTTTATTTTATATCTTCTCTATTTTTAGTTATTATTTTGTTTCTACCATTTCTATTTATTTTTGCTTTTATTTTTATTGTTGTTGTTTTTATTTTCTTCTAACATTAAATGTAGCATTTGCATTAGTTTTTTTTAGGATTTTGCATTTAGGGTAGACACTTCAGCTGTAACTCTTTGATTTTATTTTTTTTGAAAGCAATTTGGGGAAGACTGAGTCTAGGAAAGACTTGGTTTTTAAGTTTGTCCATCTATGACTCACCTCTCTTTCCTGGGAGTTGACTTGGGTTGTTTCTTAAAAAATAAAAAGATTTTGCTCTGAGGGGTCTAATAGGAAATTCAATTGAAATACATGTCAACTGATACAACTTCGTCTTCTAGTTCATCACCAACTGTTGCTGTAAATCCCAATTCATCACCGATTGCTGTCGTAAGTCCTAATTTTGGAATTATGGACGGACGAACCCTCAAAGAACTTGCTGCTCTAGATGTTTCCTTCCAAACTATGAGTATCCAATACCCAGATGGGCAATGTGAGCTTAAATCTGGTTTGATACACTTGATGCCTAAATTTCATGGCCTTGTAGGTGAAAACCCACATAAACATCTTAAGTGTTGAATCAAGTGTGTTCAAGCTTTGAAGAATCCCAATCCTTTGAAGTTTGATGGAAGGCTGGATGTGCTTGTTGTTGCTGAGATGTTTTAGAATAGGATTTGGGGTAGATTATCTGTGTAAATCCACTATTGATTGAATCCAAAGCTTAAGCATTCTCAAACCTTTTCATTGAAAGTGTTTTTCAAACTAAGTGAAAAACAACTTGTTGTTTTGTCGAAACAATCGATTGTTTTATACTTAGGTGTTTTTAGAAAGGTTGAAAACTGTTTTTGATGGTTGACTTGCTGTCAAACCAAAACAACTAATTGATTCAAGCATTCAATCGATTGTTTGTTTTAGGACCATAACAAAAAACTGTTTTGTGCTTTGACTGAGCTTTAAATGATTTTATAACTGAATACGCTCCAGTTTTAAATGCTTTGACCAGTCTTTGAAAGCAATAAATAGTTTGTTCAGATTATGTAACAAACAAGAACTGAGTTTTAATAAAAGAAAAACAGATTTGAGTTTTTCACTGATTTTGCTTTTGAAGAGTTGAAGATTGCTTTGAGATTGCTTTGATTAAGAGAGTGTGGAATAGGATTTTCATCTTGTATTGATTTCAGATCTTTCTGTAACAAGTGTAATCCTTTTGTACTTTGAGAAAACTCTGTGTGTGAAGCTGAGAAGTGTTGTGTGCTATTGAGGTTGTCAAGATCAGCATTCTTGGTAGTGTTTGTGCTGAGCCAAAGGAAGTGTGTGTCTTGAGGGGATCAAGCACTTCTTTGGTGGTGTTGTAAGTAATCTAGGGTTGACTGCTTAGTGGATTCCCCAGTGGTTTCTGGGAAGACTGGATGTAGCTCTTGGTTTAAGAGTGAACCAGTATAAACCTCTGTGTGCAATCTCTCTATCCCTTGAACTCTTTAATTTCAGTTTATATTTGTGAACTGGTATAAACAACCAATTGTTTCTGCGAAACAACCGATTGTTTTTCTGGTGTTGTGCTAAATTGCTTTGTGTTTTTGGCAAACTGAATTTTGAATCAAGTTTTCTTAAAGGAATTTCATTCTAGACTAAAAAGTTTGCGAAAACCCTCTTTAAACCATTCACCCCCTATAGTTTAAAGCCATACATTATAACATTAAGGAGTTTCATACAGTGTGCACCACCATGGGGCCAGTTGGGGTCACAGAGGAGCACATCAAGCTTAAAGCTTCCCTTTTCACTCCAAGATGCAGCTAAAGATTGGCTATATTATATGCTGGTAGGATCAGTGACTAATTGGGAAGGATTGAAAAGAGGGTTCCTTGAAAAATTCTTTCCAGCATCTAGAGTCACATCAATAAGAAAGGAAATATGTGGGATCAGGCAACAAGATAGAGAAAGTCTTTATGAATATTGGGAAAGATTCGAGAGGCTATGTACAAGTTTTCCATACCATCAGATTAATGAACAACTTCTAATACAATATTTTTACGAGGGTCTAATGGCTATTGATAAACAGATGATAGATGCTGCCAATGGAGGAGCACTAGTTGACAAGATGACAGCCGCTGCAAGACAACTGATTGAGATCATGGCTTTTAAAAATTAACAATTCCACACACGTAGCAACTCTGCAGCACCTGTTCGTGGAGTTCATGAGATGACAACCAATTATGCAACTGATCATGCTCAGATGAAGGCACAATTAGACGATCTCATATCCATGATGAATAAGCTAACTATGCCTCAAATGGTTGCAAGGGTGTGTGGAATTTGCACCGCTAACCATGTCACTGATGCTTGCCCCTTCAAGAAGTTGAAGGAGGAAACAATGTTGAATTTCCTCAAGCCTATGCTGCAAACATCTTTAATGGTGGTAAACAATCTAACCCACCTCAACAACCATTCAACCATGATTTGTCTACGAACAAATATAATTCGGGTTGGAGAAATCATCTGAATCTTAGGTGGGGTAACTCACAACAACAACAATCTTTTGTGCCCCACCAATCACAGAATACTGGAGCAAGCAAACAATCTTTTCCCCACCCATACCAACAACAACAACAACAATCATCCCCACCACCAGCTGTTGTATCAGAAAGTTCCAACAAAGAACAAATAAAAGAGCACAGAGAACAGAGGCAAGAATTCATAACTTGGAAAATCATATTAGTCAGTTAGCCACTAGCATGAATGAGATGAAATAAAATGGGTCTGTTAAGATTCCCTCCCAGACGACCATCAATCTAAAGAATGCAAGTGCTATCACTCTAAGAAGTGGTACTCAATTGAAAGCACCTATGCAAAATCCCACCAAAGTAGACGATCAATTGAGATCATCTAACACCTCTGACATAACTACTTCAACGAATGATGATCAAAGAAGGGCCAACACAAGGAATAATGACATGGACGCCCCTCCTAGACCATCTCATGAAAATGATGTACAAGGAGAAACTGTCAGTCTTGACAAACCATCTATTTCTCTTCCTTTTCCACAAAGAGTTGCCCAGATGAGTAAAAAAAATGGAAGAAGCTGACAAGGAGATTCTTGAGACATTAAAAAAGGTCGAGGTGAATTCTTGGAAAATTAGTAAATTGTACCACTATTAGAGATGTTTGCAGCATAAGCTTGAAGAGTGGGGCAAGCATCAGTGGCATGGTTAGCGGTGCAAATTCCACACACCCTTGCAACCATCTAAGGCATAGTTAGCTGCTTCATCATGAATGTGAGATCGTCTAATTATGCCTTCATCTAAGCATGATCAGTTGCATAATTTGTTGTCATCTCATGAACTCCACGAATAAGTTCTGCAGAGTTGCTACGTGTATGGAATTGTTGATTGTTAGAAGCCATGATCTCAATCAGTTGTCTTGCAGCGGCTGTCATCTTGTCAACTAGTGCTCCTCCATTGGCAGCATCTATCATTTGTTTATCAATAGCCATCAGACCCTCGTAAAAATATTGTATTAGAAGTTGTTCGTTAATCTGATGGTATGAAAATCTTGTACATAGCCTCTTGAATCTTTCCCAGTATTCATAAAGACTTTCTCTATCTTGTTGCCTAATCCCGCATATTTCCTTTCTTATTGATGTGACTCTAGATGCTAGAAAGAATTTTTCAAGGAACCCTCTTTTCAATCCTTCCCAATTAGTCACTGATCCTACCAGCATATAATATAGCCAATCTTTAGTTGCATCTTGGAGTGAAAAAGGGGATGCTTTAAGCTTGATGTGCTCCTCTGTGACCCCAGCTGGCCTCATGGTGGTGCACAATGTATGAAACTCCTTAAGATGTTTATGCGGGTATTCACCTACAAGGCCATGAAATTTAGGCAACAAGTGTATCAAACCCGATTTAAGCTCACATTGCCCATTTGGGTATTGGATACACATAGTTTGGAAGGAAACATCTGGAGAAGCAAGTTCTCTGAGGGTCCGTTCTTCCATAATTCTAAAATTAGGACTTACGGCAGTAGTTGGTGATGAACTAGAAGACGAGGCTGTACTAGACATGTATTTCAATTGAATGTCCTATTAGAACCCTCAGAGCAAAATCTTTTGTTTTTGTTTTTTAAAAGAAACAACCTAAGTCAACTCCTAGAAAAGAGAGATGAGTCACAAATGGACAAACTTAAAAACCAAGTATTTCCTAGCCAGAGTTTTCCCTGAATTGCTTTCAATTAAAAAAGTAAAATAATCAAAGAGTAGCAGTTGGAGTGTCTACCCTAAATGCAAAGTCCTATATACAAAACTAATGCAAATGCTACACTTAATGCTAAAAAAAATAGAGAAAAGAAAAAAAAAATAAAAATAAATAAATTATAGAAAATAAAAACATCAACAATAAAATTAAAAACAGAAAACAAAAATGGTAGAAACAAAATAATTACTAAAAATAGAGAAGATTTAAAATAAAGACACAACAAAATAAGATAAAGATAAAAATATAAAGAAATAAAATAAACACAAATAAAAACAAGATAAAGAAAAGAGATATAAGAGATAAAATAAAATAAAAACAAAATAAAGATAAAAGATATCCAGAAAGGAAATAAAAACAAAATAAAGATAAAATATATCTAGAAAGAAAATAAAAACAAATAAAAACAAAATAAAGATAAAAGATATCCATAAAGAAAATAAAAACAAATCCAAACAAAATAACGATAAAGATATCCTAAATACTAGATTTTTTTGGTAGTTCTTTTTTAGATTTTTGTTTTTGTTTTTTTAGACTATACTAAATAAATAAAAACTAATAAGAAGAAATTTAAATTTAAATATTGAAAAAATAGAGTTAGAAAAATAAATAAATTATGCAGATAAAGAGAAAAACCTTATAACCAAAAACAAATTGGAATCCCGGGCAACGACGTCGTTTTGCTCTTAATATAAAATGATTCTAGCGTAGATTTGTCTAACGTTAGAGAGATGATAGTATAAAAGTGGTCAGATGACCCCAAATGGTTTCCCAACGAATCCAATAGTGATTTCAGTGAATAGAATTCAAAACCTATCTGCAAACAATGAAAATTAGCAATAATGGTAAAGTAAAAGGGGTTGTGATCGTTAAACAGGAAAATATAAATGATGATTTAAATCAGTAAAGAATGCAAATTGACTCCCAAGTTCTTCCACCAATGAATTCCTTACAAGTTCTCTAAAGATTATTCCTTTATCAATCCTCAGCATAACTAAACTAGATTGAACATGCGCCAAACCTAATTCAACTGAAGCTCACCAGTAAAGCATGCGTCTATCGGTTTAATCAATACCCACTTTGTTCCATGCGTATACTCCATGGACATGCTTATCTCCTCTTTCTTGAATCATGCGTCCAATAAATTAATTATAACAATACAAACTAACTAAGAAACCAAAGTTTAAGATAAGAAAGACTCTCAATCATGCGTTCAAGTACAACCTCTCACAAAACTAGTTTTCTAGGAGATTAGACAATAAAAACAACTGCTATAAAGAATTGAAAAATGAAAACTTTTATTGATCAAAACCTTAGAACTCAATGGGGAATCACAAAGGAATCTACCAAAAGGTTTAGTTTTCCATGCTGAGGAAAAAAAATTACAAAGAAGAAAAGAAACTAAGAAAACCCTATGAAGCTCTCCCCTTTTCTCCTTGAGGCTTGTGTCTTTTTATAGGCTTTTCTGCTCCAAGAATATTCGAGAAAATATTGTAGTTTAGATTTTTTAAACAATTTCCAACTTTCCATAATTCTTTTTATTTTGCAGAAGATTTGCTTCCAATTCTGTTTCTAGGATCTCTTAGCTTTTATTTTCTCTTTCTTCTCAGAATTTGTTTTCTGTTTCGATTCAAAGAAAAACCTTGGACTTTTGCATATTTGGCTCATTCACAAGGGTAGACAACTTCATATCATTTACCCTAAAAACACAAAATTACCAAAAAATAATAGTTAAGGCCCAAATAAACTCAATTATACGAATATTAATTAAAACAACAGATTTATTTATTATTATAGTCCAATAGTCAATGATGAAAGCTATTAAATGTGAATAAATATATGCTCATCAACATGTCATACTATTTCACTGTGAATCTACACATTTATGGGCATAATAATCTCAATATCAAATCACCTCATATGATAAGATTAATTCATAAGACCTACCAGATCATATTATTTATTCACATTTAATAACTTTAATCATAGATTATTGAACTATAATAAATCCATCAATTTAATTCAGATTCATATAATTGGGTTTATTTGGGCCTTTATTATTATTTATGTTAATTTTGTATTTTTTAACCTAAGGTAATTCTTTTGGATCAAAACATAAAACAAGATCTGATATAAAGAGTTAGAGAATTAAATCTGCAAATATATGAGAAAAGGAATTGAATGAAAATTTCTGCCAGGATATTCGCTAAAACTTCTGCAATTAAAAGTCCTCTGCAAAGTCGTTCAAAAATAGAGAAAATATACTTTGAAGATATTACTTAAGAAAACCTTATGCAATATCTCTCACATCAATGTTGGAATCAATTACAATCAATGCATAAATCTGATTAAAATTGGAAACAATATTTCTGGAAGAAAAGAAAGAACAAAATCTGAGACTATTTGGGGATGAAGATACATGTTTAATAATTCGAAACAAGAAGGGAAACATCTGATAATTGTAAAACAATATCATAAGGCAGATTTTAATATGATTTCATGCAAGGGAAATAGAATTATAAAAGTGACTTCAATGGGAGGAAGAAGGGGCATTTTGGATCGTGTTTTGAAGGAGCAAACACAATCTAGACCTAATTTTCTTTTCTTCTTTATAATACTTTTGTTTTGCCTCCGCATGAAACGCTAAACCTTTTTGGTTGATTCTCTTGTAATTTGCCATTGAGTTATGAGGTTTTGGTTCATAAAAGTTTAATTTTTTAATTCTCTATAGTAGTTGTTTTAATAGTCTAATCTCATAGAAAACTATTTTTTGTGAGAGGTTGTACTTGAACGCATGATTGAAAGTCTTCCTTATCTTAAACTTTGATTTCTTAGTTAGTTCGCATTATTCTAATTAATTTATTGGGCGCATGATTCAAGAGAGAAGAGATAAGCATTTTCATGGAGTATACGCATGAAACAAAGTGGGTATTGATTAAACCAGTAGACGCATGCTTTACTGGCATGTTCAATCTGGTTTAGCTCTGTTTGAGAAAAATTTGAGAAATGAATAATCTTTAGAGAACCAGTGAGGAATTTAATGGTGGAATAACTTGGGAATCAACTTGCATTTCACATAAAAATTAATTAAAATAATAAATAATAATACATTAGACTTTCAAAAGCAAAAATTAAAATTTGAAGTTTTTTTTTGCTTAAGCGAAAATGGGTCTCACTAAGCTAAAATGGACTCGAGAGCACCCCATTTCCATTGTCCTAATCTAGCTTAAGCGAGGATCTTTCGCTTGAGCGAAACATAAGTTTTCTCTAAAAAATTCAACATCAAATATGTATTTTTATAAAACTTATTAAATCAAAATAGAAAATAGATACCACTTTACTCAGAGTCATTCAGAAACTCTTATTGAGCTACTATGTTAACCTATATATTTATATATTTATGATCTCTAAACCAAATTCATTCAAAATCAAATACCAATACCTAATCATCAATACACTTTAATTGATTCATATAACAATTTAAAACACATTCATTGACTTATTCTTATCAAAATCAATAATGAAATCTGCAACGTCTACCATGTTTACAATTCCACAATTCAATCTCAATCAACACTCTAATTTACTAAAAACAAACAACCCTGCAAGAAAATTTGAAACGGGTGACCACGTCATTGTCTTCCAGATCTTCTAACCGAAGGTTCTATTTAAAAAAAAAAAAACTAGTTTCCTTACTTGAGTAGAAGTAGGTGTACTCACAAATAACTTCAACTCCTAAAGAAAATAGAGATAATCTAACCTTCATCATAGAGCCCTGATCAACGATCCAAACATATCATCAGGACGGACTCTGAACAGAGACTAATCCTGAAGATCTAACCATCACATGCAAAGGAATCTATCTATTTAAACAAGAAAATTTAAAACTAACTCAAATTAAAAATGAAAAGATTTGAATGGGCTCTAATAAAAAAATTGTCGAGCAATTTAAAGGTGGTCTCTGATTGTTAGTATGACGAAAAATCACTACAAAAAAAATCAGTATTATCTACGGATTTTTACCCACGGATCTGAGTCCGTAGGTAAATTCAGCATTACCTACGGATATTACCTATGAACAACATTACCTACGGACATTACCTACAGATTCTGAATCCGTAGGTAAATTCAACATTACCTACGAACTATTACCCACGAATTTTGAATCCGTAGGTAAATTCAACATTACCTACCAACTATTACCTACGGATCTTATTACCTACCAACTTTTACCTACGGATCTCTATTACCTACCAACTATTACTCACAAATCTCTATTACCTACGAACTATCACCCACTGATCTCTATTACCTACCAACTATTATCATAATAATTATATACATAATATTAAAAACATTAATATAATATGAAAAATTATAAAAACATAATTCATATTCATAAATAATAATAACCATAACTAATTTATACCTATTACTAATATTAATATAATAATTTAAATAATATAAATAGTATTATATTAATAATATAAATAATATTAATATTAATAATATTTTATAATATTTAATAATATTAATAATATTTAATAATATTTAATAATATTAATAATATTTAATAATATTAATAATATTTAATAATATTTAATAATATTTAATAATATTAATAATATTAATAATATTTAATAATATTAATAATTATTAATAATATTAATAATATTTAATAATATTAATAACTATTAATAATATTAATAATATTTAATAATATTTAATAATATTTAATAATATTTAATAATATTAATAATATTTAATAATATTTAATAATATTAATAATAATTAATAATATTAGTAATATTTAATAATATTAATAATATTAGTAATATTTAATAATATTAATAATATTAGTAATATTTAATAATATTAATAATATTAGTAATATTTAATAATATTAATAATATTAGTAATATTTAATAATATTAATAATATTAGTAATATTTAATAATATTAATAATATTAATAATATTTAATAATATTAATAATATTTAATAATATTAATAATATTAATAATATATAATAATATTAAACAATATTAATAATATTAATAATAATGATGATATTTAATATATGAAGAATTTTATTAATTTTTATTTTATTAATTATATTAATATTGATAATCATACTTATAAATATAATAATAATCACAATATGACAACAAAACTTGACTGGTGTAGTGGTTAAAGTTTTTATGGACATATCTCAAGGGACTTGGCTTCGAGTCCACCTGCTGCAGTTTAGTTCTAACATTAATTATAATTGCCATGACATATATATAGGTAAATTACCGACGCCAACATTACATACGGATTTTTTTCCGTGGGTAATCCGTAGATAATGTTGATTTACCTACGGATTTTGGCCGTAGATAAATTGGATTTTTCTTGTAGTGAATGAGGCTAAAAGTCTAAAGAGAAGATAGAGGAGAAAAAAACTTTTATAGAAAGATAATCATTATACTAAAACAAAAACCTAAATAACCATTTTTTTTATTTATATACGCTTTTCATTTTAATAATAAATATTCAAATATTTTTTTAATTATATCACTTTTACTCTAAAACTATTTTCGGTCACTTTAATTCTATCACTTAATTATGTTTATTATATATAAACAAAATATATAAATATATATATATATATATTATCTTTACTTTATATACTTTAACTTGATATTTAAATATTAATTATTATAATTATCATGGATAAAATAGATTATATGGGATATTAAAATTAGCCTTTACTTATTTTCATAACTCCTTCTAACTTCTCTTCTTCCTATTTCAATTTTCTTTGATCTTAAATTTAATTGTTTATAATAATATTTTAAATTTAAATCCAGTCACATAAAAATAAACAAATGATGTAAATAATTGTTCTTGCCAAAACTTGGAAAGCTTGGAGGTGGACTCTCAAATGATCCTTCCTAATTATAACTCTTGATTGCTTAAAAATCACAGTCAAACGAGAAAAACTCCATTTGAGAAAAACTCCACTTGTTAATAATATTCCGATAATAAGTCAGTGAAAATATAAAAATCTGTGTAATTAATATGTTTGTATAAAATAGTAGTTACTTTTACTTCGAGAAGTCTACCCTTTTTGTAACATCATTCATCTCCATTTTTTTAAGAATATAACAAAAACCCTTAACTGCATCTCAAACCAGACGTTTATCCAGAAAAATGGTGTACAAAATATCTATTTCTCCTATTTTGAGTAAGAACGTGTATTGAAGTAGAATGAAATAAACAATAATATAAACAATAAATCCAATAAACTCAATTTTTGTTGGATTTTTAATGATAAGACAGAGACATTGCATAGTGACCGATCATTGTACCGATAATGTAGGCATAGCGATTTTACAAATAAACTCAAATTTTATGTACCATAAGTATAATCATAGACATCAATCATTTATTATTATATTTCAACAATGCGATCAGTTAACATACATATTAATATGTAAAATAATAAATCCCATACCGATAATTAACTTAAAAATAAAATAACATAATAAAAACCAGACACAGGTGAGCATATTTTCGCAGTTATGATAAACATCATCTCATCATGACACCTAACCTGATTCGATTTGAAAATAGTGTTAACTTTTTCCACTAAACTTTGTTTTAGCATGCACTTGCCGAAAGTTGTGATACAAAGTGTCACATACAATATTTGAAACTGCTTTCAAGGTGGCCATTATATAGAGAGTTTGAACTATTAAGAAAATATTCCATATTACGAGAAAACTTTATTGTGAGGGATAATAGAATATATATATATAATCTTCGTAAATGCTTGGTAAAACGAAAATGGAAAGGTACTATAACCAATTACTTAAGAATTTATAATCTATTTAGATGGGGATTTTTATAAATTTAAATAAATTAAAACATATTTAATTTTTTTAATTCAACTGTTTTATTTAGATAAGATGTTTTTAGTTTCATTTTTTATAGATTATTTTAATAACCAAAAACTTATTTTAAAAAATTAAAAATACAAATACACATAAATTTATAATAAATTAAAATATTGTAATATAAATTTATAGTTTATTTTTAATAAATACAAATATATATATATATATATATATATAATAAGTAAAGTGTCTATATTTCTACTAGTGGTAATAATAAAACGCTAGTTTAGATAAGATGTTTTTAATTTTATTTTTTATAAATTATTTTAGTAACCAAAAATTATCATTCATTTATATTTTCTCAATAGATGTTGGTCCGCACAATCTTTCGGTTGGATTCTGTCAATACTTTTTGATATGTTTTGGATCATAAAAGTTTAGATTTTGTTATCTATCTAATATGACTTGAAAATACAATTATTTTTATATATTAATTTTTTAATATATTTTAAAATATCAAAATTAATATAATTTGGAGTCACAACACAATAAATTAGTAAAAAATTAAATTTAGATAAAAAAATATTTCTCAATTAACATTAGGTGAGATTATTTTTTTATTAATGTTGACTGTAGTTATTTTGAATGAGATTATTTTTTGACAAGATTTGTTGAAGCTTTTTTTACATGCTTTTCAACCACGTTTTTCTTGAGTTCCCATATTTTTTTTTTTATAAATAAGGGCATCGATGACGTCAGTTGTAAAAAAAAACTTGTAGGCATTAACAAACTAATTTATAGATGTCAATTGGAATTTGGACACAAGTCACAGTGTCATTTCCCCACTAAATGTCAATACACAAACATCAAACTTGTAAACAGAGAACATTCACAAGTGCATTAACCTAATGATATAAAAATATATATAGATGAGAAATGAGAAATTAAAAAAAATGTTTTTTAAAGTTAATTTTGAGAATTTATAATTTAAAAAATGAAATTATTTCATAAATTTTTAAAATTTTATAACAAAATAACATATTTAGTGCACCGCTAGGACCTAGAGGTATGACTGAAAGAATGTACCGAAAGGTATAGACGAAAAGTATATATATATATAAATATAAATGATAAAATAAATAAATAAATAAATATATATAGTTACCGTAATTTAATAAAATCCAAATTAATGCGTATGTTTAAAATAATAGTTGGTGCAAAAAGAAAGACCCAAATAAGTTATAAGCTTAATAAGAAGACATTATAAATAGGACATCAGTCTAAAAGATAAGTAGAGTGAATTTTATCTAGTATAAATTATTTCTGACTTTGGCATCGAAACACCTTGCAGGTACACATACCCAATCGTGAGAGGAGAAGCCAAAAACCCAATCTGAAGAGCATAACCCTGAAAAGAGAAGCCGAGAGCCCTAGCCTGAAGAATCCAAACCCGAAAGTCCAACCTGGAGAGTCCAAACCCAAAAGCCCAATCCAAGAGATCAGTTTGTGAAGTTTGTGCAATCAGCTTGAAAAGAGTCTTCGACCCCTTTTGCAAAAATTTTTAGTATAAAATATTTTAAGTTTTCTATAAAAATAAATGAACTTTTAAAAACTTCAAAATAACCTTAACAATAATTATACATTACATTCTCTCTTTTTAAAAATGTTCATACATAGAATGCACAAATTATCTATATGATTTCTTTTTTGAGGGTTATGTAGTTGAACTTATATTGAATTTGGTTTTGGAGACATATAACCTTTCTTTTGTATATCAAAATACACATATTAAAATATTTTTAAATATTCTATTTAATTTAATTTATTTATTTTTTATAGAAAATATATATACTCTATTTTTAGGTCCAAGAAAAATCAAAAGTTACGTTGTGTCCGTTTTTTTTCATTTATCATTTTATAGATTTTCTTTAACAAAATATGGTATATTAGAAATAATAAAACCCATCAGATACCTACTTCCTGATTTTTAAAAGTTTACAAAAATTAAGAAGTATATTTTATATTTTATTTTATAAAACTCATCTTAAACGCAACTATAAACTATATCATCTGAGTTAAGTCTCAGTTAAAAAATTATATAATGAAATACTTATCAGAGGAAAAAAAACAAAAAGACAAAACTCATGCTCAAAACTTAAAAAAAAAAAACTCCCAGAGAATTAAACAAAATAAAGAAAGTTTATACTTATTACGAAAAAAATTTCGTTTAAGTTACTTTTGGTTATCTTTTCCGTTTATTAATTTTTTCTGTTATTTTGTTTATTTATTCTAAAATAAAAGGAACAAAAAAGTAGTTGAAATTGCCAATGGTTTTTAATTAAAAAAGTTAATTTTACTGCCCAATAAAAAAATTGTACACAATACAATACACATAACATGTACACGTTACCTATAAAATATAAAGTATATATGCTAAAAGACTCCATATGTATGTTTTCTATTGTATTATTAAGCCCTTTTGCAATTTATTTACCAAAAGTTAATACTATGTTACGTCAGTTTTTTTTTCGAGAAAGCAACTATGTTTTAATATTGTCTACTTTTTTTTTCTTTCTTTTGCTGCCTTTCAATTCTGTACCTAACAATTGCTGTGACGGTATCCACATATGGTTTTTGTTATCTCGTAACTTAAAAAGCCTCTTCACATTGCATCCATTTCAATAATAAGATACGTTCTTAGGGTTACCTTTTTGCAATACTAAATAGAGCGTGACGAAAGCTGATAAAAAGTCACAAAAAAACAAAACACTTTTTCAGTTGCGTCTCCATATAATTTTTGTATTTTTTTATTTTCTTATTAGATGTATCGCTAGTTTTCATAATAAAATTTATGTATTAATATTGTTTCGATTGGACAATATTATTAGAGTCAATCACCGTCAATCAAGTCTAAAAGGAGTGAATCTCTTTAAAAGATCTAAAACACATGTATCTAAGAGTTCGTTTGTTTTGGAGATTGATATTCCATCACAATTTTATTCAAAAAAACATCAAGCATACCGGAACAAATATAATGTTTAAAAGTATTTCATTTCAAAATATATATATATATATATATATATATATAATCTCTTTTAATCCTTTTGAATTTAATGGCAGGAAATAAAGTTTGTATCTATATTATTTCATTATTATATTAGTATACAAGCCAGACACCAATTTTAATTATTATTGTTTTAGTGCATTAATTTTTTACAATTATATATTTTTTATTATACTAATATTTTAATTGAGATGATAATGGGCAACTGGTAATACGTTTTTATTCATAATTATTATAAAAACGTATATGCAAACTTTAAGTTTGATAATTCGTATAAAACATCAATTTACAATAATAATGTGATATAATATAATATTGAAATTATTTTATTTTAGAAAAAAATAATTATTTTCTAGTTATAATATAACGCTGGATGATGAACATATATATTTTTTTTTTATAAAACACTAAAATTTTAGATTAAAAATTATAAATGACTTAGTTAATAATTTTACATTTTTTTAAACCTATGAGGATCACGCCACTTGTCCATAGTAATGCATAATGGACATAGACGTATTAGCTCATAAATAAATAAATTTTATACTAATACATATTTTGGTCTTTGACACAAGAAAAGTAAAGTGAGCTACTTTACATTTTTATCTATAATTTTAAGATAATTTATTATTTAATGTGGACCCACATTATTATAATCAGTAATTAAATTTTAACTATTTGAAAGTAAAGGAATCCATAAAGTAAAGGACAAGAATGTGTATGCTTTTAATCTGGATTAAAGTTTCTCTAATCATCTTAACTTCAAATCAATAGTATCCACACTTACTTTTCTCACTCTAATTTAATTAAACTTTCTCTAACTTTATTTTCTATAAAAATAAAGAAACTGCGTATAAAAAAATATAGTACAAAAAGACACTATTAAAAGTCCATGTATAGAAAATCATAGATAAGAAAGTACAAGTATCATTAATTAACATGCAAGTGGTGATATTAATAAACGAGGGGCTAATTTTGTAGTAGAGACTAGGATACATTTACAAACAAGAAAGGAATGTAAGTTGTTGAGTATTGTTTTCATGTAAATGAAAATAAAAATTACAAAAATTGACAAGCAATTGCTAGGAACCTAATTTATGAATTATAAATAAAAAATTCAACCTCAACTTTACTAAAATAATATTATTAGAATCAATTATTTTAAATATTATTTATTTTAAAACTTGATGCTTTGTTCATAATTTTATTTTAACTGATGTTTTGAAAAAAAATTAAAAAAATGTATATAAATTATATTTGATCTCAATTCTTTAATAATTTTAAGTTATTTAGCTGCTGAAACAAAAATCTTGTAAAAATATTACTATAAAAAATTTAAAACAAATATAATTTGATTATGAAAAGGTTAATTAAAACAACTATTTAATAAATTTGAAATCTAATATGGATATAATTATACATTATTTCTAAAATAAAATTCTCACTTGTTGAAATATAAAGTAAATGGTGAATTAGTGTTAAAAACTCATATGGTGATATAACATAAAATTTAAAATTACAAATTACAAATTATTAAATAAAATAATATATTTTATTTTATGTTATGATAAGTGACTGACTGATCTTAGCACATACAGTCTAAAAGTTGAATATGGATCCGTTATCTAAATACCTTTCAATCAATATGGTTGAAGCAGTTCTTATACTTAGCAAACATCTATCAACATAATATGATTAACATAATTATGTACAAAATGTTATTTTAAAAGTTAAGATTAACCCAACGACTCAAACAAATTCAAAGTTGATAAAGTCTTTTGTAGGAATCATACCTTAGATCGAGACCGCAACCAAAATCGAAAACTAGATCCATCGCATTTATTAAAAGAGAGATGGATTTTCTACCTTGTAAGAACATTTAAAAATATAATTACTAAATAAAAGAATTAATTAAATTGTGAGCCTTAAAAAGCTATTTCATGAAAATAAAATTTGTAAAGGGATATTAAAAAAATGATGCAATAGGAAGTAAATTTAGAATTAATGTAATAAGTGTTTTAAGAAAGATGACCGTAATTGATTTGGTCTTTTTTATTTTGGCTTTTGAGCTAAAAGAGAAAAAGAAGTATATTGAAAAGAGCGTTTGAATTGTATAAAAGATTGCAGTGGATTTGGTAGTAAGAAAATAGGGTGAAGAAAAGAAGGAAAAAGCGTAGAAGGCAGTGGAGATGTTTGTTTAAGTTATCCAAAAAATAAAAGAAGACGAAACCAAATTATGTCCTAATTTTTTCTGGTCATCCATCATCTTATACGTCAACACCTGCCGCTTAATTGCTTCCTCGCAAACCACACTACACCCATTATCATTTCTTTTTCCGACAAACATTTATCATAATATATATTCTATTAAAAAACTGTAACATATTTTATACTTCACACAAACTATACCTTATATACATCTCATACATACTCTTAACTTCCTTTACCCTTTAAAGTTATAAAATTATAACCAATTTATCATATTGTATACAAATTTATTAAGAACTGAAGTTTAAGTGAATTTTTAAAACTGATTTATAAATAAAATTTACACATATTTATATAATATAAAATATATTTTTTTAATTAAGTGAGAACTCCAACAAAACACTCATAGAAAAAAAAAACCACGTCTCCCCAACATTCATTTTTTTTTCAACTCACTTTCTCTCTCTATTTTTCTTTATTTTCCTTCTCTTTTCAATTTCTTTCCTATAACTCATTTATTTCAAAATCTGATTACGTCATGTCATAGTTAAGGAGTCATGCTACATTTCTACCCAATTAGATTTTCAAACAGAATAAGTTCATTTTACTCTAAAGATCCTTTATTTTTCTTTATGATTTAATCATCAATCTTAGTGGGATCAGTTGAGAAAAGTGTTTCTCTCAACTTTATTAAGTTCATACTAAAATTTGATAATATTTGGATAACTTGACCTAGGTTCCTAAAGAATTACAGGTAAGGGAATCTAACTTTAACTTTTAATAGTAACCTAGGCTAGAAGATCTGAATGTGGAGGGGACGTGGTATCAAGTTTCAATTTCTCTTGCAGGGATGTTAGTTGATAAAGTTGTTTGATTTTATGTTGTGAGAATATATATAAATATTATATTTTGATAGTTTGAAAGTTAAATATTATTTTTGATGTTGAACAAGTTCTTGAAGGGTATGAATTTTTAAATGCCATGTGATTGAATGATATATATTATATATGAATGATGAAAATTGTATGAAATTGATGTCATACATTTGTGATAATGTATGGGTTGTTGTTTGATGACATTAAGTATGAAAAGTCTATGTTTAATAGAGATTCTCTAGCTTCACTAATGATCTAAGTCATATAGACTAAGATATCAGGTGGTGAGAAGTTGATAGAGAGTTCATACACACCGGGTCCCGCTGTACACACTCGATATTGAATTTTTGAACTTACCATGATCCTTTCTCTTGGATTTGCTGGTAATCTTTGGATCAAGTGTTAGATTCTGGTAGGGAATACTTAATGAGTCTTTCGGAAGACGAAGTGAGATTGAAATGAAATTCAATGATTGGAATTGAAAATAGATCCATGTGTGGTTTATATGAATGATGAAATTAGTATTGAAATTTTATATGAAAACATTTAAAGAAATGTTTATAAATTATTAGTCTAATTGGTTCTTTTTGCATGAATTATGTTTTGGAATTTCTTTGCATTAACTTACCCTTGTTTTCCTTGTTGTGTTTGAACTGCGATGACTGTACTACGTACAAGAGCAGATGACCATATAGGTGCAGGAAAGCCTTAAAGGCTTTAGAGTTTTATTTTAAGCTATGAATTTGTAAATATTTGTATTTTTATAAGTTTTAATAATGTATTAAGAATGTTTTGAAAAACTCCAAACTTATATAGAAATATGTAAAATGTGTATTGTAATAGTTAGATGTATTTTCGGGGTGTTACATTCACACATATTTTAAATTATTTCTATTTAATCGAATAAAATGTGACAAATTTTTAATTCACAACTGGTATGATTAGATTAGTCATTGTATTTTGTGTATTTCTTTATTTTTTAAATTTGATAATTTCGTTACTAGTTTATCCTTAAAAATGTGTTTATAGATTAAAAGAGAATGTTGTTTTATAAATTATGATGGAAACCGTCCAACCTCACACAACCACATAATAAGGAGGATGAAGACCTATAGATTGTTTATTGACTTAATTGCAAATATGAGTCTAATTGGGCTTTTGTTTATTTTTGTAGGCCCAATCAAGAGGACAACTCTAGGTTGAAGGAATGTACAAACATATCCAAGAAGCCCTCCAAGTCATCAAAACATAAACTAGAGCTTTGGTCAGAAGAACACAAGAAGATTGAGTTTTTGCTACTAGTCAACATTATTTTTGGGCCAAGCTTTAACTTAAATAAATTGTATAAAGTTGTTTAGGATTTCATGGGCTAGGTATTGGGCCTAGTAGCATAAAATAATTGGACCAAATATTTGGGCCAAGTAATATATGTTTTTGAGCTTGTATTTGAGCCAATAGTAAAATATGACTAGTTAGGGTTAAAAGTGACTAGTTAGGGTAGCAATTGGGCTTCTTTGAGCTCAATGTAACCCTAAAACGTCTAGGGTATATTGGAGAATGAAAATACCTTGGCATGGAGCACATTGACGTCCACATGGAAACATAGGAGTGGAGAGGATTTAGCATGGAAGGTGTGAGCTAAACATGGAAAGCATGACTCCACATGGCACCTTCTCATTGGAAAGTTTTATTTTGAATTTTAAACTTTTGGTTCCAAAATGTTCAACCCTCTCTCCTATAAATTGAGGTGCTTGACTCTCATTTTTCAAGATTAATCAATGAGTAAATTGCTGCCAAATTTGTGCCAATTACACTCTTGTCTCCTACCCTCCCTAGGATAGACGTTTGATCTTCAACTTTCCACTACAATCCATGAAGCTTCCGCCAATCCACCAAAGAAATCTCAACGGATGAAGGCACTCTTCCATCAAATTATCTAAAGGATGAGAGTTTTAGTAGAAGAATTATTATAAAAAATACTAAATTTCGAAGAGTAATGTTGATTATGTTGATTGGTCTTGATAATTTCATTTCATTTAAAAATTTGATAAGTTTTATTTTTGATTTGTTCTTAAAAAACGTTTATATATAGATTAAGCGAGAAGGATAAGTTTTATAAATTACCACAAAATCTTGATGAAAATACGAGAACAATATTAAATAAATATGTGTTGATTGATTTTAATAATTATTGCGAACTGCATATATAGGGACATAGGCATCAACTTGAATAATAATAAATACTTTTTTTTTAAATATATATATTTGTGTGTTTAGTTTGTATTTTGAAATATAATAGGTTTCGTGTAACATCCGTATTTGTACTCATATTTGATAATATATTATGCATGCAATATATAATTAATGTATAAACATATACTACTTTCTTATATTGTATCTCAAAGGATATCCCTCTTCATAGGGATTTTAATACACACACAAAAGTTTAAAGTAAAAACAAAACACCCAAAATAAAAGAATATCCTCCTCTGGTTGCTCACTGATGAGCTCTATTACCTGTAACCTCATATGCTCCCGTGAAAATTGACACGATCATCAAAAATTAAAGAAAACAAACACAAAACAAAGCACAAAGTAAACTAGCTATTTTTAAAACTTTAAATATCAACATAAACCATCAACATTCGCACATGTTCAAAATTTCATCATGTGTCTATCATGTTCATCATTGATATTATTCTTGTCATATTTCTACTGACTCACATACTTAGACACTTGACTCTACTTCTGAAAGACTCGTGTATTAAAATTAGCATGAAGAGACTTGCACCTGTCATACTACTCATTGTGAATCCACACAGTCATGCGCATAATCATCTCAATGTCTCATCATCTCATAATTTCATATGACAGGGTAAATCCATTTGATATGATCTGATCAGTTCTTTCAAACTCCAGACTCGGTCAAATGAACCTCTTACGACTCTCACCAACATAATAACTTCATCTATATGATTTCATTATACCAGTAGAGTCAGGATCGTCTCATTCACAGAACACTCACAAATCAATACACCTTAATAACAATCTCAACACGTTATTTTCTTTCCTGAAAATACTATGTCTTGATCACACTTTCACATCATTCCATATCTCATATAACACATCAATGTACCATTCAATCATATCATATTTTAAACTTTTTCTAAAAAATTCAAATATATCTCAAAATTCACTTAAACACATAACTAAGTTCCATATATATGCTCTCTAAATCAATCATAATCTAAAATCAAACAACGCACTTCTCATCAAACATCTCATTCAAGTAATTCAAAAAAATATTAAAAAATAGTTCAACTCACTTATATAATAATTCAAACTCTTTCAATTCTCAATCACAAACACTTTCAACAACTTATTTGCCTTAAAATCAATATAAAACATTCAAAATCAACCATTTCAGTCAATATATTACTTTACTTTTCAAAAGAGACAATCCTGCAAGCAAAAATTGGAACAGATGACCACGTCACCCCACATTCAGATCTCGTCACCCCCACATTCAGATCTTCTAACCTAAGTTTCTATTTAAAAAATAAAACTAGCTTATCTTATATGAACTTTAGTCGGTGCTCATTAAGAGCTCCAAATCTACCAAAAACTTAAAGGTAATTAACCTGCACCACAAAGTCAGAATAATACAAGTAACATTGGAAACATGACATTATATTTCTACTTTTATTTATTTTACTCTTAACAAAACATTTCATACATTGAAGATAATTTTTCATATAGTTTCAAGTAGTCTTCTCCTTTTCAATTCTTTTCACTTCTAACATTACCGTAAGCATGGATTTCTATCATATCCATGTGTGCTTTTAAAACGAGTACTTATCTTAAAAAGTGTGCCATGCTGATAATTTGATCACCTTTGATAGTATTTGCTTCTGTATACAAGATTTGACAATTACGCAGAAGGTTTGACTCGCACTTAGAATAAGGAACTACGTGATCATATTAAGGAAATAATAATTATCAAATTATATGCAATTATTGTATGCAATATTGTACAATATTGTACGAAATTATATGCAATTAATTTAATAATTTTATAAATAAATTTTGATCAAAATTAACTAAGTCTAAATTGATTAGATAACGATCTTAAAAAGTCTGAATAATACAAGTAACATTGGAAACATGACATTATATTTTTACTTTTATTTATTTGACTCTTAATAAAACATTTCATACAGTGATATAATTTTTCATATAGTTTCAAGTACCCTTCTCCTTTCAATTCTTTAAACTTCTGACATTACCGTAAGCTTGAATTTCTATGATATCCATGTGTGCTTTTAAAACTCTAGCATCATGAGTACTTATCTTACCAAGGTTGGTCATGCTGATAATTTGATCACCTATGATAGTATTTACTTCTTTAAGAAGGATTACATAATTACGCAGAAGGCTTGCTTCGCACTTAGAATAATCAACTACGTGATCATATTAAGAAAATAATTATTATCAAATTATACGAAATTATTGTATGCAATATTGTACGATATTTTACGCAATTATATGCAATTAATTTAATAATTTTATAAATAAATTTTGATCAAAATTAACAAGTCTAAACCGATTATATAATGATATTGAAGAGTCTGAATAATACAACTAACATTGGAAACATGACATTATATTTTTACTTTTATTTATTGGACTCTTAACAAAACATTTCATACATGCTCCTTTTTCATATATTTTCAAGTACCCTTCTCCTTTTCAATTCTTCTCACTTACGACATTACCGTAACCATAAATTTCTATGATATCCTCGTGTGCTTTTAAAACTTTGGCATGATGTGTACGTATCTTAACAAGGTTGTAAATCTTATATATTTCACCACCTTTGATAGTATTTACCTCTGTATGTACGATTTTACAATTACGCAGAAGTCTTGCCCCGCACTTATAATAATGAACTACATGATTGTATTAAGAAAATAATAATTATCAAATTATACGCAATTATTGTATGTTATATTGTATTATGGCATATGCAGTCATATGCAAAAAAATAACTCTATTAATTTTATAAATAAATTTTGATCAACATTAACTAGGTTTAAACTGATTAGATAATGATATTGAAGAGTCTGATTATAAAAATTGATCTTGTCGGTGACTTGTCCTTTGAAAGCTCCGCAGCATCTCACTCAGCCTTCCGTAAGTCAGCGAACAAAACCACCAAAGAGTAGTTCACTCTATGATCTCGGTAAGGACCGTTTTCTCTGCAAATTCTCTCTCTTCTCTCTGCACGAAAACTAGCCACTTATCCGTATCAAAAGCGTACCCCTGTAACAACGTGGAATGCCTTTATATAACCTCCTGCGCTCCCACGTTGTCTATACACAAAGCAACTTAGCGTGTTTCTTTCGTTGGATGTCTCGTGCAACCTTTGTGTAGGTACCAGGTGCGACTGGGCCAATCGCGCATACCAGGTACTACCTAACGCATGGGCGATCACCTCTGTCCTGCCCCGTGCACGTTACGGGCCAAGAGGGATTCGATCACCGACCGACTGGCTTCCTTGGACCACTCTCATGCATGGTACCATAGAACGCATAACCTCTCCGATCTCCGATCTCCTCCTGATCACCGATCTCCGCCTGATCACCCTCTTCAAGACACACCCGCTTCCTTGGCCCACCTGTCTCACTAAGAACAGCCCACGTGGCCATCAGTGGCTGACGTCATCCCAGACCGATGACCGACCGGATCACAAGCCCCCCAGTCTCGAGCTGCGTACTCGTCCTCAGCGAAGAGACTAAGTGATGGCATTTCATGAAGCTCTTCTTGAATCATGTAAGAAAAGTGGTGCGGAAGCTATGAAGGTGTGTGAGCAAGATCCTCCTAAGAGTGGTGTTGATCTTGAAGGTGCATGAAAGGTATGATTATAGGGAGGTTCGGCCAGCCCAAGGAATGGTGAAGGATGTGAAGTTTAGAGCCTAGAATTCTAGGAGAAGCAAAGCTTGGCACAAAATGGCAGCATAACTTTACTCACAATAAACTTGCAAATACAAGGTGTAGGCCTTCCTATTTATAAGCTAAATGGCCGTAAGTTTTAAGCTAATATCTAATGAAATGAAAGCCAAATTAAATGCAATTCACAAAGCACATGTGCCATGTGCTCATGACCGGCCAAACCTAGAGAGTTTCTAGAATCTTTCACTCAAATATGCTTTCTACACTACTCTAATTACTAAGCACCCCTAATGGGCCTTTATGCAACATGTACAAAGCTTTCTCTCTTCCATCCGTGGCTTCATTCAATTGGGCTTGAATATGCTTAGCCATTGACCTTGTGATAGGCCCTAGACGGTCTAGGTCTCCTCCTAGACACTCCATGGGTAACCTTTCCCCTTCACGCCCTAGACGCTCCTTCCTTCTAGCTAGACGCTCTTCATGGTCTAGACGCTCTTCATGGTCTAGACGCTCTTCATGGTCTAGTGTTGGGCTTTGGCTTTCATGGCTAGATGTGCTTGGCCCTCCTCCATCACTAAGTGCTCGCTCTCGGTGGCCACGCGGCAAGTGACGCCACGTCACGTGCCGCGTCACATGTTGTGCTTTAAGTAACGTTACACTTTCCTTCCCTTATCTCGCGACACGTGTGCGCATCAACGGTTAGCGTGAAGCGTCGCTTGCAGTTCCTTTTTCAAAAACTTTCGCGCCTCTACTGTTCCATTATCTTCCCCAACACGTTTCTCTGCAACTTCTCGAACCTTCTTCCGCGATTCATCTTCCTCGCTTCCAGGCTCCCAGAAACCGTTCGCGATCACAAAAAGGTACTTCTTTTCTCCATCTATGGCGTATTTGGACATTTTCTACCGATTGCATTGCTCAGTAACTGTATTTGTTCATGCATCATGAGTCACTTTCCCTCTTTTGCACTGTATCGAGACCTCTTCTGACTTTTCTACGTTCCGCTCCTTCTTCCTCTTCGTCGCTGTCATTTCTCTGCCCCTTCGAACCATAGCATTTGCTCCCTTCATCTTTCCTAGTTTTTACTGATTCCTCACCTTTTCCCTTCTCCATTGTAGTTTACAGACAATGGCTCGCACCAAAAATACTGTGCGCCTTGCCTCGACTTCTGGTGCACAGCCTTCCGCCAGTGCACCTTCATCGCCCTCAACGAGCGCTACCCCCTCGGCGGGCACACAACCCAGGGCAACACTCGCTCCACAAGACTACGCGCAAGCGTACAAGTGGGCTCCCCTCCACCTACTCGCTGAAACGTCCAGCCAGCTCCCAGCTGATCACCTTGCCACCCTGCTGAAGGGTGCTAAGGACGAGCCTTCATGCGCCATCGACAGGGAGGATGATCGAAACCTGGGTGTGCGCATCCCCCCCAAAAGCATGCCCATTTGCGTAGATGACAGGGCCACCAACGGGGTGCCCTTTACATTCATCTACTCGGCTATCTTCAAGAGGCTGCGCCTCCGCTTACCCTTCACCTTCTTTGTGAAGGAGCTCCTTACTGAGTTGAACGTTGCCCCTTGCCAACTTCATCCGAACGCTTGGGGCTTCATCCGGGCGTTCGAGATCCTATGCAACCACTTTGGGCACCCTCCATCAGCCGACGTCTTCCTCTACTTCTTCGAGGCCAAGAACCCGGGTGATAGGTCGTGGGTCAGCCTAAACGGTGTGATAGGGAGGGTGATCTTGGGCCTGTATCAATAGTCTTTCAAGGATTGGAAAGGTAGATTCTACATGATCACCTCCAATAGACACAACCCTTCCCTTCTTGAGGGCTTTCCCCTCTACTGGGTTCCTAAGGTGGAATTTAGGAAACCCCGAGGCTTGGAAACCATGGCCCCATACGAGCGCGAGTTGTGCGGCCTTCTTTCTGGCTTGGGCGCCAAGTTTGGCTCTTCCACCATTATCAAGCACGAGTTCGACGCCGAGAAGCTCGAAAGATACATCGGTTTGTTCCCTCCTTTCTCTTCTACCTGCCTTTACCTAGGGCTTCCGATCCGCTTCTTTCCCCACACGCCCCTCGTGCATATACTTGCCAACTACCTTTATGTTTATACTGCTTGCTTTTTTGAGCCTTGGTATGCTAACCTTTTGCCATGTTGAATTGATGCAGATATGACTTCTGACAAGGAAAGGCGGCAAAGGCTGCTCGCTCTGGCCAAGAGCCCCCTAAGGTGGAGGCGATCGCCGAACCCATTTGTGCCTCTCCAATCTCGGTCGCGCCAGCTGAAGGGCGTGAGACCAGGGGTGACAAGAAAAGGAAACGGTTGGCGAAGGCCCCCACCACCGTCATAGCCATTGAGGAGGAGAGCTGTGGGTCGCCTTTGGTCCAAAGAAAAAGAAGGGGAACTGAGGGCCCCGAGGATGATGCCAACCCGCTTCCTCGAGCCCATGCCTCTGCCGAGCGCCCTCCATCACCAACCTCCCTTTCCTCCCCACCCCCAACAAAGTCACCCCCTTCGACTCAAGCAGCTGGGAGTGGGATTGCACGCTCGGAGGGAACCCCTCATCCCCAGCCATCGCCGCGCCCCAAAGACTCTGCCACCGCATCTGAGGGTGGTGGTGAGAGCTCCCCAAGGTTCTCCGCCTGACCAAGCAACTGCTACAAAATCAGGAGCTGGTCAAGTGGAGCTCCAGTGAGGTGGACCTCCATTTGGCCCGTCAGATGGTGCTCTCCTTGGAGTTCTCCACACAACACCGCCGCCTCGAAAAGCTGGAGGGCAAGGTGAAGGAGCTGCTTAGCCAACAGGAGTCGCTGCGAAGTGACTATGAGGCTTTGCAAGACACCAATAGTATGTTGAAGGACATGCTGGAGGAATCTAAGATGGCTCGCGTCCAACAAGTCCAGGAGACCATCAAGACTGAGATGCTGATGGGGGATGCCGTCACCGCCCTTGACTTCCAGCTGATGGAGACTACGGGTAAGGCCATCCAACTCGAGGCCGAAAACGCCTACATGCGTCAACAGAATGCTAACTTGACGGAGGCCCTCGCCGAGAGTGACCGGAAGCTCAAAGAAGCCGAGTCGACCATTGCCGCCCTGACCACCGAGAAGGTTGCGCTCGAGATCGATAAAGCTGGGTTCGAGGCCGAGAATACCAAACTATGGGAAGAGGCGACCGACACCTTCGCTAAGGGCTTCGACTTCGCTCTTGAGCAACTCAAGTGCGCTTTCCTCGAGGTCGACCGCTCCCAGCTATCCATTGAATTCGAGGTGGTGGATGGCAAGGTCGTCCGTCCCTGACTGCCCTTGACGTGGCTTTCTTTATTTTGCCCATAAACATTTGCCTTGTGAAAACTCAAACTATAGATTATTAAATTCTTCTTTTGCTATTGCTTGTTTGTTTGTGTATCTTCTTGCCTTTATTCTCTTGCTACGTGTGATTAACTGTTAACCTACACGAGCTTGATGCCAAACCTTAACCGTATTTGAACTTCTTTTATCTCTTACTTTGATCACAACGAGCAACCCTTGATAGCTCATGACCGATCACCACGACTACCACCTTCTCATCGGTCACCGCGGTTCTACCTTACATCTTTCCTCATTGCTTTGTCGCTCCAACGCTAAGTGCATAGAGGACTTCCACACCGATCGGTCTAGGATGGCGCCTTGTTTTTGGGAGGAAGAGTGTTTCTCGACAACCCCTCTTACCTGCCCCAAGGCCACCGTTCCTCAAAGCTTCAGGCGGTTCTACCATCTTCTCACTCCTTGGGTGAGAAGGTATTTGACTAAGAGTCCTACCGAGCCAATATTGACACTACGCCACTTGGGTAAAGGCGTTTCTCGAATCCTTCCTTTCCCTTCTTTAGGCTTACTAGCGCCCCTGGCGTTTCGAACTTAACTGCCTGCACTCACGCCTGGGGTGAGGAGGATTAAGACCGGTTGCCTTCACTCGCGCCTGGGGCGAGGGAGGCCTAACCGACCACCTGCACTCGCGCCTGGGGCGAGGAGGATTTTAAACTCAAAACTTTTGCAAACTTTATACTGATAACCTCTTTTTATTTCTGGGAAAAAAGGGGCTTACCCTTAACTTGTTCACATTGTTCACCCTGGCGCGAAAACGCGGCCTCACTACACATTTTAACTAAAATAGAGTTTTAAATGCGTGGCGTTCCACGTCCTGGGGATCGCTCCTCCATCCAAGGTTTCCAGCCGATAAGCGCCGTTCTCCAATGCCTCCACTATTCTGAACGGGCCGGTCCACTTGGGAGACAGCTTATTCTCTAACTCGTGCTGATGCGCTTTCCTCATCACCAGATCTCCCTCCTGGAATCGCCTCTGCCTCACCTTGGAGTTGTGCATTCGCTCCACCCTTCTCTTTATAGCTTCAGCGCTGATCCTGGCTTCTTCTCGTATCTTGTCCAAAATGTCTAGATTCACCTTTCTCTCCTCGTTGGACCTCTCTGCCACAAAATTCAGAAATCTTGGTGAATTTTCCTGTATCTCCACAGGGATCATAGCGTCTGACCCATAAACCAAACTAAAAGGTGTCTCATGGGTGCTAGATTGCGGAGTGGTGTGATAGGCCCATACGATCCTGGGAACTTCTTCCGCCCACGTTCCTTTGGCCTTTTCTATTCTTCTCTTTAGCCCTCTGAGCAGCACTCGGTTGGCCGATTCTACCTGCCCGTTCGTTTGAGGGTGCTCTACCGAGGCGAACACCTGTTGTATCCCCACCTCCTCGCATAGGTTCCTCAGCTGATGGCTCGTAAACTGAGTGCCATTGTCGGAGACTAGACGCTTGGGCACTCCGAAACGGCACACAACGTTTTTCCATACAAACTGTTGAACCTTGTGAGCGGTGATCTGTGCGACCGGCTTTGCCTCACCCACTTCGTGAAATATTCGATGGCGACGATCAAGAACTTCATCTGCCTGATCGCCAGGGGGAAAGGTCCCAAGATGTCGATTCCCCACGTATGGAAAGGCCAGGGGCTGTGGATCGACCTTAGTTCTTCGGGGGGCGCCTTGTGCCAATCTGCATGTTGCTGGCATTGCTTGCACCGCTGAGCGTAACCCACACAATCTTCCCTCAGCGTTGGCCAGTAGTACCCTGCACAGAGAATTCTACCCGCCAGGGCGCGACCGCCGACGTGGCTCCCGCATATTCCCTCGTGGAGCTCTGACATAAGCCTCGTGCACTGCTCTCCGTGCACGCATACTAAAACCGGATGGGTGAATCCGAATCTGAAGAGATCCCCATCAATGAGGGTCAACTTGCTCGAGCTCTTCTTTATTCTCTTTGCCTCCGCCGGCTCTAGCGGAAGCACCCCATCTGCCAGATACCGCTGGTATGGCGTTAACCACGTGTCGGCCCTTCCCACAACGTCAACCTCCATCACCTCGTTGGATGCCGTCGGTCGAGCTCTCACCCTCGGTGCTCTCAAGGTTTCCTGTGTGAGAGACCGATGCCCGATCGCGGCATGCTCGCGAGAATCGCACACTTGCAGCACTTGGTTGTCTGTAACGAACGCACGAGGTACCTTCAGCGTCTCCTGGATGACGGTCCTCTGCCTTCCCCCCTTGCCCGAGCTGGCTAGCTTGGCGAGCAAGTCGACTCTGGCATTTTGCTCCCTTGGTATGTGGATCAATTCAAACGCTGTAAAGGATACCTTCAAGGTGCGCACATACTCAAGGTACGCAGCCATCTGCGGGTCTCTGGCCTGGAATTCCCCGGTTACCTGCCCAGCGACCAACAGGGAATCGATTTTGGCAGTTAAACTTCTTGCTCCCATCTCCTTTGCCAGCAGCATTCCAGCGATTAGGGCCTCGTACTCCGCCTGGTTGTTGCTGGCTTTGAAGGCGAAACGCAGGGACTGCTCGATCAGTACCCCGTTCGGGCCTTCTAGGACGACCCCCGCGCCACTCCCCTGTTGGTTTGAGGATCCGTCTACCGATAAGACCCACCGGAAGACCGAGCCCTCTGGCGGTGCGTCGCCCGATGACAACTCAACGACGAAATCCGCAAACACCTGCCCCTTGATCGGTCCTCGGGGTTCTTATCTGATATCGAACTCAGATAATTCTACTGCCCACTTTACCATTCTTCCGGCTACATCCGGCCATTTTAGCACATTTTGGATGGGAAGATCAGTCATCACTACAATCGTGAAGCTAGGAAAGTAGTGACGCAGCCTTCTTGCTGAGAATACCACCGCCAAAGATGCTTTCTCCAGAGCCTGATATCTTACTTCGGGGCCCTGCAACACCTTGCTCACAAAATAGATAGGTCTCTGGACCTGCTTCTGCTCTTGGACCAGAACCGAATTGACCGCTCTCTCTGTTACAGCAAAGTATAAACGAAGAGGGGCGCCCGTCTGCGGCTTGCACAGCACCGGCGGGCTTGCCAAATATTCCTTAAGCTTAACAAATGCCTCCTCACATTCTTCGGTCCAAACGAACCTGCTGTTCCGCTTGAGACATTGGAAGTAAGGATGGCCCTTCTCCCCTCCAACGAACATGAATCGCGACAAAGCTGGCAGCCGACCGGTGAGTTGCTGCACTTCCTTCACCGACGCCGGGCTCCTCATCGCCATGATCGCCGCACATTTCTTGGGATTTGCCTCAATCCCTCGCTCTGTTAGGAGGAAACCTAGAAACTTCCCCGCTTCCACACCAAAGATACATTTCTCTGGGTTGAGCTTCAACCCGTACTTGGCGATCGTTGTGAAAAGTTCCTCCAGATCAGCGACATACTCCTCCTTCCCTCGCGAGGTGACCACCATGTCATCGACGTACGCCTGTACGTTCCTTCCCAGCATCGGCGAGAGTACTCTATCCATCAGCCTCTGATAGGTGGCTCCCGCATTCTTCAAGCCGAACGGCATTACCTTATAACAGTAGCAGGACCGCTCGGTCATGAATGCGGTCTTGCTCTCGTTCGACGGGTGCATCCTGATCTGGTTGTAACCCGAAAAGGCGTCCAAGAAACTCATCAGCTGGCATCCTGACGCACTATCTACCAGGGCGTCAATGCTAGGCAGGGGATAGGAGTCCTTGGGGCATGCTTTGTTGAGGTCGGTGAAATCCACGCACATCCTCCATTTGCCGTTTGACTTCTTCACCAGCACCACATTGGCCAGCCACTCTGGGTACTGGATTTCCCTGATATGCCCTGCGGCCAAGAGTTTGTGGGTTTCTTCATGGATCACCTGCCTCTTCTCCTCATTGTACTTCCTCCTCCTTTGGCGCACCGGTCGGACCTGGGGATCCATTGCAAGGCGATGGTAGAGGAAGTCCGGGTCGATGCCCGGCATGTCCGAGGCCGTCCACGCAAACGCGCCCATGTTCTTCTCAATTACCCCGGCGATCTGTCGTCGCGTGTCCTCGTCGAGCTGTCCTCCCAGCTTGAACCCCCTTCCCCCGATCGTCGCCTCCACCCACTCCTCAGTTGAGTGGGGTCTTCTTTCTCTGGCGATGACCGCCCTCGCTATCCCAGACTCGCGAGGCGCGATCCCTCTCGCCCCCTCAGCTTCAACCCCGGGCACTTCCCGTGCCCCCGAGCATCGCCTCTTCCATTTCCACGTCACCGTGCGTGCCCCTTACCAACGTCGCGACCTCCGCTCTTCCCTCGTCTGACCTTGGTGGCGGCGTCGTGGTAACATGGCACACGCTTCTCCGCTGCTTAAGACTGTTTTCATAGCAGCGGCGGGCTTCCTTTTGCTCCGATTTAATGGTAACCACTACCCCCTCCATCGAAGGCATCTTTACCTTCATGTGCCTTGTCGATGGTACGGCTCCTAACCTGTTGAGCGTCGGTCTTCCCAACAGTATGTTGTAAGCGGACGGGGCATTGACCACCAAGTACTTAATCTTCTCAGTGCGGGCTGTGGCACCATCCGTGAATGTGGTCTTCAGCTCCACATAGCCCCGCACCTCTACCTGGTCCCCTGCGAAACCATACAAACACCCCGGGTACGACTTCAAAAGATCAGGGGACAGCTGCAGTTTGCTGAATGTCGGCCAGAACATCACGTTTGCCAAGCTTCCCCGGTCCACAAGGACCCTGTGCACCTTCCTCCTTGCCGTGACAAGGGAGATAACTATCGGGTCGTTGTCGTGAGGCACAACGTCCCGGAGATCAGCCTTGGTGAAGACAATGTCGACGTCGGGGGAGTGATCCTCCTCCGCCGAGTCGACTGCCAACACCGATCGCGCGTACTTCTTTCTCTGAGAGGCTGTACATCCTCCCCCAGAGAATCCTCCTGCGATCGTGTGCACCTCCCCGTGCACCGATACCTCGTGCTGAGGATCCCCTGCTGGGGCTCCCGATGTCTGATCGCCCTGTGGCTCTCGCAGGTAATCACTCAGAAAGCCGTTTTTTACCAACTCCGCGAGTTGGTGTCCCAATGCCAAGCACGCGCGAAGTGGGTGGCCATGATAGAACTCACACCACACGTCTTTCTTTCGCCCCAGCACCCTGTCGGTCTTCTCAGGTGCTCGCAGCCGTGCTGCTATAGCTGGAATGGCGATCAGTTCCGCCAGCTCCACCACAAAATCAAACCTGGGGGTGTGTTACTCTCCCTCGTGCGCCCCCCATTCTGATCCCTTCGAGGCTCGTAAGGGCGGGGTTTTCCTTGAGCCCTCTTTCCCTCCTTGGCCTCGTGCACCCTCATCGGCTGCTGAGTCCTGCTTGGTCCTGCGCGCGACTTGTTAGGGACCCCGCTTTCCCTTTTCTCAGAAACCACTGTTTTTGCAGTGATGTGCGCCACGACACGACGCCTAATCTCCGCGAACGTGCTGGGGAGGTGCCTGATCAAAGACTCACTAAAGGGACCCGCAAGAACCCCTTTCTTGAATGCGTGCACCAACATATCTTCATCTTTGCTTGCTAGCAAGGTGCACCACATTTTCC
Source organism: Phaseolus vulgaris (assembly GCF_051622355.1). NCBI lineage: Eukaryota > Viridiplantae > Streptophyta > Magnoliopsida > Fabales > Fabaceae > Phaseolus > Phaseolus vulgaris. The sequence continues at coordinate 2,403,022 of NC_143506.1, read as the reverse complement.
AAAGAAGAATATTCTTGTAACTCTACCACGTCTTGAATGTCCCTTCGAAGGCCACTCACAAACCTAGCTATCTTAGCTTCCTCACTCTCATCCATATTAACTCGAATTAAAAGCGTATCTAGTTGTTTAAAGTAATCATCCACACTTAGCGCGCCTTGATGAAACCATTGGAGTTTCAACATAAGGTCTTTCCTAAAGTGTGGGGGTACGAATCTAGCGCGTAAACATGCTTTCAAATCGTTCCAAGAGACCACGGGCGGCCTCTTGTGTAGGTCAATGTCCATGAGGTATTGATGCCACCATTGCATGGCATAGTCCAAAAATTCTAAAGAAGCTAACTTAACCCTATGCTCATCCCTAACCCCATTTACATCAAAAATTTGGTCCACGTTAGCCTCCCATCCTAAGTATACATTGGGATCACTTTCACCACTAAAACTAGGAAGTTTTACATTAGGAGAACAAGGGCCAGCCACATGTTGGCGCCTCTCTTCATGGTGATGATGTCTTGGCCTTGGATTGTCTTCATAATAACCATGAGAAGAATGGGAGTGCCTTGAAGAATGCCGAATTGGAGGAGGAGTTCTTCTCTCACGGTTTTGATGCATTTCTTCTCGGTTTAACTCCAAACTTTGGAGCCGTGCTTCCATCTTCCGTATCACCTCAAGATAGTGAGCATTGGATTGCTTGACATTCTTTAAGTTTTCATAAAGGGCTGCCTTTTTTGGTGAGCACGGTTTGGAGGACTCTCCACTAGAGAAATGAGCCATGATAAAAAAATACAAAAACAGAAAACAAACAGTGAAAGAAACTTGTTAGACAACAAAAACAGTGAGATATAGGTTGCTGGAAAATGTCCAAGAAAGCACTCAAACCACTCCAAGAAAATATTCTGTCCTCAACCAAGCCTTTTTTGTGGAATGGAGTAGCTTCAAGTGAAATATGTCACAGCAAACCAACTTACTTAAGAACAAGTCTCCACACAACTTTAAGAAAACAAAAAGACAAGCAAGAAAAAGGTGTAAACAATAAAAGCTAAACCAAAAACAGAGAGCAATGTATGACAAACTAGAAAGAATATGAATGAAAGACAATCAAGAAAATAAGGAACTCAATGAATAAAGAAGGCACACAAAAAGATTCCTAAAGAAAAGTGCTAGAGTAGATTGAAGAAAACAGAAAACAGCTACTGGAAAAAAAAATTTAAATGCAAACTGTGCTATGTTTACAGATTTAACTGTACTGATTGAAAGCGAACTGAAATGTGAAAATTAACCACATAAACTTCAATGTCTCAACTCAATAATGGCACTGGAATGAGGTAAAAAAAGTAAGCCAATTGAGAGAAATAAATTTTTCAAAATCGCTGCCAGATTACCGTATTTTTTTCGGCAGATTTGTACACTTTCCGTATTTTATTTATCATTTTTTGTGTACTTGGAATTTTTGAGTAATTCTTTTTTCTATGCTTTTGTAACACTTTGAAGAATGTAAATCCAAATTTTCACAAATTTCCTATGAGCCAATTAATTGCAGTAAATTGAAAACAGTAGCACGTTTGTAAGAAAACAGAGGAGCCTATTTAGGAATGAAAAACAGTATGATGAACTAACAAAGACATAATGGAAATTATGTAAAGGAACTTGTATAGAATGAGAATACAAACATGAACTCAAATCTAAAAATGAAAATGCACAAAGGATCAAGCAATAAACTCAAAAACAGAAAGTAAACCAAAGCAAGAAACAATCAAAGCAATAAAAGTACTACTAGAAGTAATGACAATTATGGAATAACATGACTAAGACATAACTTGACATGATTACAAAATTAAAAGACATATAACAAGATATAACAACAAGTGAAAGGAAGCTTAAGGTCAGCTCTAGGAAGGAGAATGCCATTCCAAAAGAGCAGCCATACTCATATGAACAATGAGTGCTAGAATCCTTTTCACAAACACATGGTGTAACAAAAGAAAACAGCAAGAAAACTCAAAATAAATCCTAAAACAGAATGGTAAACAACTTGAATTAAAGAGCTCTTGAAAAATAAAGTGCAATACAACTCAAAATTTAAGCAAAAACAAGCCTAGACTCTAGATACCACATGATGTGAATGTAACAACAAGAATACATGATTCTTTGACATTCTTAGGAGCAACTTGAGCTGGTTTTGAAAAGGCACTTTACTTCAGAATTGGATCAATGTTCTAATTCAAGAACTCACCAAGACTTAGCACCAACCAAGACTCATATGGAAGTCCATATATTGTCAAATGGAATCAAAACACAAGGAATGAAGAACAAGAATTAAAAACTGGACAGAATTGAAAAGCTGGCTACTGAACCAAATAGAAACAAAGAACAAAGCTGGAAGTGCAAATTTAAACGGTGCAAATGAAAGGGAAGACTAGGCAATTAAAAACTACCGAATGAAATTGATAGAACATGAAAGAAGAAGAACACTTATAGGATAAGCTTGCTGGATTTTGAGAATTGGAAGAACACTTCACGCCACTTGGTTCCTTGACCCAAGATAAGTGATGGAATGCCGCCACTTGAAGCTCACCATTGCTCACAAGATAAGGCAAAGAAGAAGAAGACTCAAGACTCACAATTTCTCTCCAAATTTGAGTATAGTCTCTCTACAATAAAATTCCAATCTGAATTGTGAAGGACCTAAGCCCTCCTTTTATAGGAGTAAGGGTTGGTCATTTACATAGCTTATTCCCTAAGCTACCCAAAAAACTCCTAAGATCACACCCCCCTTACTAAGCTCACTCCCCAAGCTTCTAGAATTTGCTAAACTAAAGCCTAAAGATGCTTTTACAAAAGAGGTGTCTCGTGTTTCCCTCTAAGCACCTTTCTAAACATTATTCTATATTATTTACAATTTAAAAGAAACTATAAAGAGAGATATTTAATATGAAGCCTATTATTTGAGAGTTTGTAGACTTCTTTATCTTTAGGCTTGATCTTCTCTTTGACTTCTTTTAATTTGTGAGAAGACTAGAAGGAAGAACTTCAAATGTGTAGGTGAAAATCCTCTTCCTTCATTAATAAAATCCTCTCCTAGTGGATATCCAACATAAAGTCTGCTTGCATCCTTTCTTGCGCCATTCTTGACGCCGCCACATCGTCTTGCAGCGCGCATTATCTCCAAGACTTGCGCCATCGTTACAGCTCCTTCTTCGACGGATGGCGCGGGTGTAGTTTGCCTTGTCTTCCTCATTCTTGCAGCAAAGAATCTTAAGAACACACGAAATCTGGCAGCGCAGTGGATGGGATCACAATTTCACACGGGCCCCACGGTGGGCACCAAATGATCTTGTCGGTGACTTGTCCTTTGAAAGCTCCGCAACGTATCACTCAGCCTTCCGTAAGTCAGCGAACAAAACCACCAAAGAGTAGTTCACTCTATGATCTCTGTAAGGACCGTGTTCTCTGCCAATTCTCTCTCTTCTCTCTGCGCGAAAACTAGCCACTTATCCGTATCAAAAGCGTACCCCTGTAACAACGTGGAATGCCTTTATATAACCTCCTGCGCTCCCACGTTGTCTATACACAAAGCAACTTAGTGTGTTTCTTTCATTGGATGTCTCGTGCAACCTTTGTGTAGGTACCAGGTGCGACTGGGCCAATCGCGCATACCAGGTACTACCTAACGCATGGGCGATCACCTCTGTCCTGCCCCGTGCACGTTACGGGCCGAGAGGGATTCGATCACCGACCGACTGGCTTCCTTGGACCACTCTCATGCATGGTACCATAGAACGCATAACCTCTCCGATCTCTGATCTCCTCCTGACCACCGATCTCCGCCTGATCACCCTCTTCAAGACACACCCGCTTCCTTGGCCCACCCGTCTCACTAAGAACAGCCCACGTGGCCATCAGTGGCTGACGTCATCCCAGACCGATGACCGACCGGATCAAAAATAATATTGGAAACATGAAATTGTATTTTTACTTTTATTTATTTGACTCTTAATAAAACATTTCATACAGTGATGATAATTTTTCATATAGTTTCAAGTAGTCTTCTCCTTTTCAATTCTTTTTACTTCTGAAATTACCGTAAGCATGGATTTCTATGATATCCATGTGTGCTTTTAAAACTCTAGCATGATGAGAACTTATCTTACCAAGTTTAGTCATGTTGATAATTTGATCACCTTTGATAGTATTTTCTTTTGTAAGCAGGATTTGATAATTATGCAGAAGGTTTGTTCCGAACTTAGATTAATGAACTACGTGATCATATTAAGGAAATAATAATTATCAAATTATATGCAATTATTGTATGCAATGTTGTACGATATTGTACGAAATTATATGTAATTACTATATTAATTTTATAAATAAATTTTGATCAACATTAACTAAGTCAAAATCGATTACATAATAATATTGAAGAGTCTGAAGATTACAAGTATCATTCGAAACATGACACTATATTTCTACTATTATTTATTTGACTCTTAACAAATCATTTCATACAGTGATGATAATTTTTCATATAGTTTAAAGTACCATTTACCTTGTCAATTCTTTTAACTTCTGACTTTACCGTAAGCATGGTATTCTATGATATCCATGTGTGCTTTTAACACTCTGGCATGATGAGTACTTATCTTAACAAGGTTGGTCATGCTGATAATTTAATCACCTTTGATAGTATTTGCGTCCTGATTAAAATCTAACTATATAACTAGGACCCTGAGTTAACAAAGATTAACTCTGAAGCTAAAAAAGTCATATGCAAAACATAGACAAAGACAACCCTAACAATATTGAAATTAACTTTGTTAGATATTATTAGATATAATTAGATATTATTTGATATTATGAGATATTATGAGATATTATAGATATTGTTAGATATTTCATATTTATGTAATGGGCTTAGCCCATATGTTTCTTTTCCTATATAAACATAACCCTATGTGTTCAATATACACAAAGGATTTATCCTATTCTTTCTTTTCCTTTAATATGGTATCTAGAGCATAAGGTTAGGGTTTAGGGTTCAATTTTTATTGGTGAACCCACTATTCACTGGAATTTTCTAGCCACCGCCCCACTGTCTCGCCAGAGCTACCACTACCTCGTCGGAGCAGCCGTTGGACCCTTGCCGGACTCGTCGCCGGAATCTCGCTGGAGCCGTCGCCGAATCTCGTCGAAGTCGTCGCCAGAATCTCGTCGGATCCTCCACTGGAGATGCTGCCGGAATCGTTGTCGGAGCCTTCATCTTTGTTGCTGCCGCCAATTAACCGAAGACTGGATTTGTCCTTATCTTCTATGGCTTCTTCCGCTTCCGCTACCACTGTGGCTTCTTCCGCAGTCATTATGCCGGATTCATCTATTTATACTAATTTCGTCAATGTTCATCTTTCCATTAACAAATTGGATGGAACCAATTATGACACTTGGGCATCAGGTATTAAATTATGGCTTAAGAGTCAAGGTTATGTTGATCATCTTACTCATCTTACTCTTGCTGAAAATGAGGTTTTTCGTTGGTTGAAAATTGATGCTCAATTATGCATTGTTATCAAATCGACCATTCACTCATCTTTAAAAAAAAATTTTCGTACCTATGAGACATGTTCAAAAGTTTGGGAACAAGCAAAATTATTATACACCAATGATACTCAACGTCTTTATGGTGTGTGTCAAAATCTTCTCACAATTGTTGCTCCCAAGTCTAGATGGTACAATGGCAGAATATCTAGGTAAACTTCATGCTCTTCTTCATGATTTTAATGAGTTATTACCTCCTGTCTCTACTCCTTCTCAAGAACTAGAACAAAGATCCAAGTTCTTCATGTTATTGGGTTTACATGGCCTTCCTGATGATTATTCTCAAGTTCGTGATCAAATTTTGGGATCTCCTATTGTGCCCAATTTTACTTTCACTTGTTCTACCCTTTTGCGCGTGTCAGGTAAACACACCACTGATATAACGTCTCATGTTGATGACTCTTCTGCTTTAGTCTCTCAGCATAATGATTGTACTCGCCCTCACAAGCCGGGCAAAGGGCGTCACAAGTGTGACCATTGTGGCAAACTTGGCCACAAAATTGACAGATGTTATGCCTTACATGGTTGTCCTCCTAGATCTGTTGCAGTTGCTCAAATTGCCCCTGTGCAACCTTCTACCATGGACCATACTTCAATTGATACCCCAGGCCAGCTTGCTATTTTTAATGAATTTCTTAAATGGTATGAGGATCGTCAGAACCCTAGTTCCACGACTCTTGTTGCACATTCAGGTACATCTTTTGTTGGCCTCACTCACTCCACTTCCCATGGCCCTTGGGTTCTAGATTCAGGTGCCACTAATCACGTTACTGGTAATAAATATTTTTTCTCTTCCCTATCTACTACGGGTTATTTACCTTCAGTTACCATGGCCAATGGATATAGGGTACCATCACATGGTGTTGGTACTATTAATCTTTTTTTCTTCTTTATCTATTGATAATGTTCTTTATGTCCCTGGGTCTCCATTTAACTTATTATCAATTAGTTTTCTCACTCGTTCCCTTGATTGTGTTATTTCTTTTATTGATGATTATTCAAGATGTACTTGGATATTTTTAATGAAAAACCGTTCTAAGTTGTTTTCTATATTTCAAATATTTTACAATGAAATTAAAAATCAATTTGGAATTTCCATCTGAATTTTGCGCAGTGATAATGGACGTGAGTATCTTTCTCATTCTTTTAAAAATTTTATGGCTTCTCATGGTATTCTTCATCAAACTTCATGTGCTTATACACCTCAACAAAATGGGGTAGATGAGCACAAGAATAAACATCTTGTTGAAACAACTCGTACTATTTTAATCCATGGTGATGTTCCTCAGTGTTTTTGGGGTGATGTTGTTCTTAGTGCATGTTATCTCATTAATCGCATGCCATCTTCAGTTTTAGATAACAAAATTCCTCATTCTATTTTATTTCCACATGACCCTCTCCGCTCTTTACCTCCCAAAGTTTTTGGGTCCACATGTTTTGTTCATAATTTTAGTCCTAGTCTTGATAAATTATCTCCTAAGTCACACAAATGTGTCTTTTTAGGGTTCACTAGATCAAAAAAAGGATATAAATGTTTCTCACCGTCTTTAAACCGTTATTTTATTTCAGCAGATGTCACCTTCAGTGAATCTTCCCTTTACTTTAAGTCTTGTCCTTCTCCTTAAATTTCTTCATCTAATCAAGTTAATATTCCTCTTGTTGTGCCTAGTGCACCTAACGATTCACCACCGCCACCAAATCTTTAGGTGTATAGTCGTCTTCAAACATCTCATCGTCCATCAGCAGACTCTATTCTGGTGCCGACACCTCATCCCCCTCCGGCTCCTACAGTTGAACCTCCGACTATTGAACCTGATCTTCCTATTGTTATGCGTAAATGATGGAGATCAAGCTCAAGTGGACATGGAGGCCAATCATCAAGAGCAAGAAGAGGTTGAGGCTCAAATGGAGGACGCTCATGGAGTTAGTAGCCCACCTCAAAGGCTTACAAGGAGCATGTTCAAGGCTTTAGGAGCTAATGGACGTTTGTTTTCTCTTTTTGTAATTTCTTTGTTTGAAGGTGCTTAGAGGGAAACATAAGAAACCTCTTTTGTAAAAGCATCTTTAGGTCTTTAGTTTAGGAAACTTAGGGGGTGTGCGTTTAGTATAGAGGTGTAGACGTAATAGGGAGGTGACAAAGTAAGAGAGGAAGTCACACCTTCCTCATGCTCTAGGATTGGCGCCACTTTCATGTCATTTGGGGGGGAATTTTGAATTTAATTAGCTTTGCATTTCAGCACCTCTAGGCTATAAATAAAGGTGCTTAGCTTGTACAATTCAGATTTGAATTTTGAATTAGAGAAACTCTACTCAATTTGAGAGCTTTGTGCCTTCCTCACTTAGTCTTATCTTGAGAGTTCTTGGTTACCTCAAGTGGCGGCATAGCACACTCATCTTGGAGTCTCCATCCTCTAAGTGGCGTGTTCATCCAACCAATCCTTCCATCTTCATGAGCTTTCTCTTCTCCTTCCTTCCTTCTCTTTTTATGTTCATGTCTTAGCTTGTGTTCTTTGCTTTTTCAGTTTCGGTATTCTAGTTCCTTTGTGTTTTGCTTTGGTTCCTTTTATTTCTGTCGTTCATCTTTTCTTCTTCTTCATTTCTAGTTGTTGTTTTGATTCAATTGACAATACATGAATCTTCCATGTGAGTTTGGGTTTTGGTACTAGTCTTGGTGAGTTCTTGAACATAGAACCTTGATCCAATTCTATCATAAAGTGCCTATCTCATATCCAACTCTAGTTGATTCCTAAGAATGTCAAGAATCATTCATATTGTGCTATTGGAATCACATCAGTAAAGGTATACGTTGTACTTGTAATCATTCTCCACATTATACTGCTTTGAGTTACCATAGACTATCTTAACCCTTTTATACTTGTCTTTCGTCTATTTCTTCTATATCCATTCCAAAATCTGTAGGTGATGCCTTAGCTCATCCTGGTTGGCGTCAGGCCATGCTTGATGAAATGAATGTGCTTCAGAATAATGGAACTTGGGAACTTGTTCCTTTACCATCTAAAAAATTTGTTGTTGGTTGCAGGTGGATTTTTGCTATCAAAGTTGGTCTTGATGGTACTATTGATCGTCTCAAAGCTCGTCTTGTGGCTAAGGGTTATACCCAAATTTTTGGTTTAGACTATGGTGATATTTTTTCTCCAGTAGCAAAGATGGCCTTTGTTCGCTTATTCATAGCTATGGCTGCTCTTCAACAATGGCCTCTTTATCAACTGGATGTTAAAAATGCTTTTCTTAATGGGGATTTGCAGGAAGAAATTTATATGGAGCAACCTCCCGGTTTTGTTGCTCAGGGGGAGTCTTCTGGATTGGTATGTCGTCTTCGCAAATCCTTATATGGCCTCAAGCAGTCTCCTAGGGCTTGGTTTGGAAAATTTAGCAATGTTGTTCAACAATTTGGTATGACTCGCAGTGAAGGAGATCATTCAGTTTTTTATCGTCACTTGAGTGTTGGGTGTATCTATCTTGTAGTATATGTTGATGACATTGTGATGGAGGAGGGCCCAAGCTCACCACACGATGAAAGCCAAGCCTCCAAGACTAGACGGTCTAGCCTATGATGAGGAGCGTCTAGACTCAAAAAGGAGCGTCTAGCCCATGAAGAGGAGCGTCTAGGCCATGATGGGGAGCGGCTACATAAGGAGCGTCTAGGCCATGATGAGGATTCCTTCTAGACCGTCTAGCTTCACATACACATGGGTCAAAGCTACGGTTTTGGGAAGAGAAGACCTTTGTAATTGTTACATAAAGGCCCATTAGGGGTGCTTAGTAATTAGAGTAGTGTAGAAAGCATATTTGTGTGAACATTCTAGAAAGACCATGGAGGGGGTGAGCATAAAAACTAGACACACCCCTCCCCATGTGCTCATTTGTGCACCCATGTGCTTCACATTTACATTTCATTTGGCTAGCATTAGAGTTGCATTATGGTCCTCCTTAGCCTATAAAAGGAGGAGCCAACACCTTGTATTTTCAAGTTTATTGTGAGTAAAGTTATGCTGCCATTTTGTGCCAAGCTTTGCTTCTCCCTAGAATCCTAGGCTCTAAACTTCAATTCCTTCATCTTTTCCCTTGGGCTGGCCGAACCACCCAATACCCACACTTAACATGCACCTACAAGATCAACACCACTCTTAGGAGGATCTTGCTCACCTCATCCATTGCTTCCGCCCCTTTGCTCTACTTTGATTCAAGAAGAACTTCATGAAAAGCCATCACATTGTTCTTATAAGCAGTGATCACCATGGCATCTCACAAGTAAAACAACACCTTTGTCAACACTTTCAGACCAAAGATCTTGGCAAACTCAGATATTTCTTGGGGATTGAGGTAGCACAATCCAATACTGGTATTGTTATCTCTCCACTACAAGAAAAATTGCTTTTAGAAACTAAATTTTTGGTTTCTAAAATGATAAAAATAGTCACTAACATAATTAGAGACTAATTTAGAAACTAATAGCACTAAGTGGCTAAAATCATGGTCGCTAATTTTAGATACCAATTTAGAATCTAATTTAGAAGCCAATTTAGTTACCATTAAATAAAAACCAACTAATATATAAAAACTAATTTAGTGACCAATTATATAGAAACCAAATTAACAACCAATTTCATTGAAACCAATTTAGTGACCAAAATATATAGAAACTCATTTAGTGACCAAATATATAAATACCAAAAAAATGGTCACAATATTGGTTTCTAAATAATGTAATTTATTATAAAATATTATTTTATTCATCTACTTTTTTTTATTTATTTAACTACTTACTCTTTCATATTTTATATTTATTTGTAGATTCAAGTTCACTAATTTTAAAAGTTCATCAACTCAAAGCAATTATTTTCAGAATCAAAATATAGTTATAAATGAGAAATTTTTCAATTTTTTTTTTTCAAATTTTACAAAAGAACTTTTTTATGAATTATGAATGTGAACTAAGATTGTGGTAGAAACTAGAAAATAATCACATAAACTCAAGATACTCGCCGTAGTTTGAAATCTACTTTCAACTTTTGTTAATATCCATGAGTTATATGTACAAGAAAGTTTAGTCTATTCCTATCTTGATTGAATTTACATTTTTTGTGCCTACTTGCAGCTCACAAGCTTCTGGGCTGGAACAAATCAAGGACGGTCTTGGAAGCTAGAACTGAAAGATTGTTACAAATCAGTAAGAAACAAACGCAAACAATGGATAAAGGAATGAAAGAATGAAAATTGAAACACAAGATGAGTGCAGAATTGTAAATCATTGATTGTTTATTAACTTACCTTCTCAAATGATACTAGCTCAACCTCATAATACAAAGTGGAGTTACAAGGAACACAACAAGTTCTTGTTGAGACTCTGATGAGCCAAAACCATACTCGGGCGCAACAGTTAACAATGTCACCTCACCCTTCTTCATAATCAAAATAGCTTTGTCAAACCCATCAATTGCTTGTTATGCTCAATCCTAAAACACTCACATTAGCTAGCTTAATAAATAATTTAGTGGGAATCGGGAAAAACATTGAGACATTTTTTCAAGTTACCCTTATCAGTTTTGAATTCAAACAGCTCCCCTTCATCATCATGACCCTTCTTCAAAAACAAAGTACCATCTTGTAGCTTACCAATTACTTTCACTACAAGAATGCAAAAACAGGTAAGGAAACATCAGAACCATGTTTTAAATCCATAAAATGACAAGGTTATCATCCACATTAAGAATTACAAGCATTTACACTTAAATTCATTAGCAGACAACTTACATTGAGGCTTCACACTTAAAATCACTTTCTCTCCCTTCTTCATGGTTTTAACAGTGCAAATACTGATGTTATGAGGTTGGGCAAGAACTATGGAAACCTACAAAATGATTTATGTTTGGAAAATAAAAATCAGCACATCATTAAGATTTTATTTGGATAAAGTTCTCCATGAGAACTTATAGGAAGATAAAATAAGAAAGAAAAACATAATAAGTAAGCAAAAATCAGATTATTCTTAATCTAATTTGTAAAAGTTTTCTTGTACTAGCTTCTATAAAAATGATTCAGGCATAAACTAATTTTCTGGAGAAGTTTATCTAAATAGGTCCAAATGATAAAGCAATTTAAACAGAAACTGAATATGAAAGTCCACTTACTTATCCCAAAAGGAATTCTTTGGAAAAATATTTGGGTACTTCTCTACTGGCTACAATTAAATACAGAATTTCAGCAGTTAACCTTCTCAGAAAACCAGAATACTTTCAATTCAAAACATTTCATCTTATAAACATATGGAAATTCAAGGCTTTATGCAAGATTTATCTTATACTCCAGATGGCTAAGAATATGAATAGTACCTGAGCCAAATAGCCTCTCAATGAAGGGCCAATTATTAAACCAATCACAACATGACTTGTTGTGGAAATGCAGTTCTAAGAATTAACAATGTAAAAGAGTTAGTGATGCTTACAGTTGACAGTCCTAGAGCTTGGTGTTCTTCTCTAAAAAGTTCAATGGCATAGGCTTGTTAAATAAAGTAGTTAGACAAGAAAATGTAGAAATGAAAGTTTGAAAGAGAATGAAGTTATAATCAACACATGCATTCAAAATTTGTATCCAAGTACTGGTGGAAAAAACAAGAAAGTGTGAAATAGTAGGAGTTAAAGATATGATACCCTCACTGGTCCTAGAAAACCATTGAAACATCCGAGAAGAAATCTCGTAAGAATAGCCATCCAAAAACTTTTGCTAAGGCCAAATAGTGTGTTGAAAATGACACTGAAATGAAGTAAGCATTGATAATTATGGGAATCTTCAAAGCTAAGCATGCAGTTCATTGACATGTATACTTACACTGAAATGATCCCTGCAAGTATTACGGTTTTCGACCAATGCGATCAACTATAGCTCCCCACAACAAAGATGTCAAACATCTGCCAAGCATGAATACAGAACCTACCACATTTTTATCAATATGTAATTAGGTATACGGGCAAAGATTTCCCCAATCGAAACTCTAGTATGAGAATCATTAAACTTGCTAAAAATAAAATCAAAATAAAAAAACCATACCTAATTGTGCAAACAACTTGAAGCCTGTGACACTGAAGATCATATTGCGTTTGAGCACCGTCACCGACAATATTCGGAGTCGCAAGCACGAGATATAGAGATTGAGAATGATTTACCTGAGCTTGAGCAAGGAAAGAGACAGTGAGATGAACCAATTGGACGAGATTGAGAACGAGAACGGCAGTGATAAAGAATAACGAAACTGAGAGTGAAGTAGATGAAGGAGACAGTGTGGAGAAGAAGAATGAGACTTACCTGGATTTGAACAAAGAACAAGATAGTGAGACGAACCAATTGAATGAGACTGAGAGTGAAATCAAGAACAAGCAATACTGAGAAAGAGGAACGAGATTGAGATTGAGAGTGAATAGGAAGGAAACAGAGAGTGGAGTGAAGGAAGGTTGCGACTGAAGAAGAAGAAGAAGAAGAAGAAGAGAGGAAAAAAATATTTATCAAGTAGAATTTTAGAAAAAGTATTTTTTCTAAAAAAATATATAAAAAACATTTAAATATATACAAACTTAAATAAAATAAATTTAGTAATAATTTCTTGCAAATTATTATTGAAATAAAATTTATAAATATTTTATAAGAAAAATAATTCTAAATAAATTAGTAAAATGTACTTATTTCTAATAGCGTTAGAAATTCAAACTGCAGAATATTTTCTCATATTTAAAAAAATTAAATAAGTTTTTAAAAAGTATGTATATCTATTTAAATTAATTCATAATTTTTTTAATTTAAAAAATATTTTGAATTTATAATTAATTTAATTTTATGTTTAAATAAAATTAAAAGATTAAAATACTATTTTAAATTAATATTAATTATTTTAATATTATACTAAAAATAATAGTTTAGTAAATTTATTCATATTAATTTAAAATATTTTATAAATTAAAAATTAATAATTAATTTTATAAAATTTAATTATTCTAAAATTAGTATCTAGATTTAAATAATAGTGACTAAAAATTTAAGTATCTAAATTATATGATGATTAGAAACTAAAAAATTAGTTTCTAATTTTATTATTTTTAGAGACCAAAAATTAGTTTCTAAATTAAATTAAAAGTGACTAAAAAAATGGTTTTCAATTACATCTTAACAAGAGACTAAAAAAACTAATTTTTATTTTTATTATTAGCTACCAAAAATATAGTATCTAATTATATTATAATTTTTATTAATAATAGATACCTTTTTAGTCATATATTGAACAAATGAAACTGTGAAAAAACAGAACCCGCGCGCTCACGCTCTCTCTTGTGGTGAGTTTCAGCGTTGGCGTTCTTCAAAATTGGCTTCTGAATTCAATCAGATATTTTCTCGGAGAAAAGAATACGAAGAAGGAATACGTGCGTCGTGCGTCGTGCGCCTCGTCGTGTCGCTGCAGCCACCTGCGAGTGGTTCGTCCTTTTGCGGCTGTCCCGTCGCGTGTCGCATCTGGTCCACCCATCGTGCGCCGCGCTGGTTCTCTCCACCGAGAATGTGAAAAAGTGGTGCCCTAATTCCTCAAATCGGAACCTCACCGCCCCAGCCTTAATTCCGATCAACACCTTCGCTCCAGCACAAAGGTGATTGGTTGAAACGAGACTTCAATTGACAGAGCTCCAAGCACCGCCAGCAAAACCCTAATTTGGGGGTTTTAGGGTTTTGCGGAAGTTTTTGGCGGCAACTTGTTAGCCTTTTAAAATGGTGGAGGGCTCTGCGGGTTTCCTCATTCCATGGACTTGTTTGATCGATCGAAAAGTCTGTCCTGATAATAAAGTATATTCCATGTCCGGTCAAAGGAAGACTTTTGCTCAGGCTTTGGGAAATACATGTGATATTCCTTTGTCCCAACTACCTACCCCTTGTATTAAGGGTGACATGATTGCTGTCCAGATTGATGAGGCAGATTACTTGGCTGGTCTTGAGGATTGCAAAACCCATCTCCATGGTCGGGTTATTCTATCTAAGGGGGATAAACCTCTCACACACCTGGATTTAACTAAAAAGTTGCAGCCGGTGTGGAAAGCTCTTGGACCATGGAAAGCAATTCCTCTTGGAAAGGGTTTCTATGAGTTTGAGTTCGCTTCTATAGAAGACATGAGATGGGCCCTCGGTATGGGTTCCCTCAAGTTATCTCTTGGTTTATTGAGATTGTTTGCATGGACAAAAGACTTTGTCCCAGCTACCATGAAGAATACCAAAACTCAGACATGGGTTAGAATCTACCATTTGCCTTTGGAGTATTGGAAACCAAATACAATATATTCCATCGTTAGAGGCCTCCTTTGTCTTTGGATGAGCATACTATGAGAAAGAATAGGGGTATGTTTGCTAGAGTGTTGGTGGATATTGATCTTCTGTCCCCTCTCTCCGATCAACTTTTGGTTGAACGTCCAGACTTTGCTTTTGTAGCTGGTGTGGAATATGAATGGCTCCCTCCTTTTTGCTCTCATTGTAAGATGATTGGGCACGAGCTTGCTCAGTGTCGGGCGATCCATGACCAGGGTCGTGTTCTTGGGCCTCAACATAAACCTTCTCAGAAGGCATCTTCTGATGAACGGGACCAAGGGAGGACCGTGATTCCTAAACAACGTAAAGAATATAGGAAAAAAGATCCGGAGACAAAACTCGTGGAAGGCCTCATTGATAAGTTGAAAGTTGATGAAACAGGTGGAGAGGAGGATGTTTTTGCAGATATGCCTCCTCTTGAGGATGCTTCAGATCATGATAGGTCCTCACCCAAGCAGGGGTTGTCCACTCCCACTTTGGACTCACTTGCTGTTATGCAAGCTAAGGACTCAGAGTCAAATTCAACAACTTTTATTGATGATCATCATGTGGAGGTATCTGTTCCTGTGATTGTACCATCTCCGTTGCGTACTACCTCTCCTCAGAGGGTTAAATCACATGCGGATACTAATGCTCCAGTTCCTAATGTGGAGGTCTCTGCTATTGTGACTGTACCATCTCAGTCGCCTCATCCCTCCCCTCAAAAGGCTAAATATCTTGGGGATGTTAAAGCAATATCGTTGGTCCTTCAAAATCACTTTTCTTCTCTTGATGGTTTGGAAACTACAGATGTGGGAGTTGATTCTCATATTGGAGCGTCAACTATTCCGCCTACCATTGTTGGAATTAATTCTGATCATATTGAAAATCAGGTTGTTTCAAAATTTTGGACTGACTCTAATGACATGGAGGAGGATGATAGTGATAATGGGGAGGAAACAGTTCGCACTAAAAGAAAACCAGGGAGACCACCTAAAGGGACTGGTAAATCCAGGAAAACTGCTAAGGCAGTTCTCTCTACAACGTCGCAATGAAGGTCTCTTCATTTTTTTGGAATGTTAGAGGATTGGGGAACCACAAAACTGTGGAGATGTTGCTTAGTTTACTTAACCTACATAAACCTCTCCTGGTTTTTCTTGCTGAACCCATGATGTCGTACACTAATGCTTTCGACGTCCTTTTCAAATCTGTTAATATGCATTTGGTGGCTACGTCTCCTATTGTTAATAAAGTTGCTAAGCTTTGGTGTTTGTCGGTTCCTAATCTTGTCCAAAATTTCTTGGTTAATGATCAATTTATCTCTGTAACTTGTCGTTTGGAGGATAAGAGTTTTAGCTTTGCAGGTGTTTATGGTGCTACCACATACTTGTCTAGACGATTTTTATGGAGGGATCTTAGTTTCTTCACAGGGCCTTGGTGTATTCTGGGAGATTTTAATGCTATGCTCTTGGCGGATGATTGTAAAGGGGGGGTGGCTCCTAATCAGGTTTCTTGTAATGAATTCCTGGACTGGATTAATACTAATGATCTTTCTTGTATGCCTTTTACTGGATCTTGTTATACTTGGTGTAACGGAAGGAGAGGGTTGCATAGAATTCACAGAAGACTGGATAGGGCTTTATGTAATGGAGTGTGTCTGGATGAATGGGAATCTTGTTCTTATCAGGTTCTTGTTAAAAATTGTTCTGATCATTCCCCTATTCTTGCTAGTCTTGCTAGTAATTCTTTGCGGAAGGTTAGCAATTTTCGTTTCTTTTCGATGTGGCTTCAGGACACTTCGTGTCTAAAGCTTATTCATGATTCTTGGGCTAATCAGGTTGTTGGTTGTCCTATGTTTATCTTGCAACATAAGTTAAAAAGGTTGAAACTTGAGCTCCGAGACTGGAATAAAAATTCTTTTGGTAATGTTCATAATGGAGTTCTTCTTAAGCAGGACATCCTTCTTGGTATTCAAAAAAGCTTAGAGACTGCTAGTTTGTCTGATAGTGACGAACTTCTCTGTCAAGAAAAGATTGCTAAGGAGGAGCTTGATCATGCTCTTCACTGTCAATATTTGTTTTGGAAAGAAAGGGCTAGGATGTTATGGTTCAAGGATGGAGATCGAAATACTGCTTTTTTCCATGCGGTGGTCAAAAGGAGATATAATTCTAGTGGGATTCATCGTCTACGGATTGATAATGAGGTTACGGAGGATCCTAAAATCATTGAGGATCATATTTTGGACTTTTATAAAAATCTTTATGTTGAGTCTATTTCTAATGTTCTGGATACTGATAATATGGAAGATTTTATTGGTACTTATATTCCTGCGATGGTTTCCTCTGAGGAGAATATGATGTTGATTAAGTGTCCAGATTTCTTTGAAATTAAAAATGTTGTTTTTAATCTTAACGGTAATAGTGCTCCTGGTCCTGATGGTTTTGGTGGTGTTTTCTATCATTCTTGCTGGGAAATTATTGGGACAGATGTTTGCAATGCTGTTCAACATTTTTTTAAACAAAACTGGGTTCTCCCTGGAATGAATAGTAATGTGGTATCTCTTATTCCAAAGGTTCAGGGTGCTGATTCCATTAAAGATTACAGGCCAATTGCTGTTACTAATTTCAAGTTTAAGATTATTTCCAAGATACTGGCGGATAGGCTTGCACTTGTGGCTGCTAGAATCATTTCTCCTAATCAATATGGATTTGTGCAGGGTAGACAGATTCAGGATTGCATTGGTATTGCTTCTGAAGCTATTAACCTGCTTTCTAAAAAGGTTAGAGGAGGTAATGTGGCTTACAAAGTTGATATTCATAAAGCTTTTGACACTCTAAGTTGGAAGTTCTTATTATTAGTTTTAAAACGCTTTGGTTTTCACCCCTCATTTGTCGGTTGGATTAGTACAATTCTCCGTTCAACTATGCTTTCTATAAGAATAAGTGGTAGTTTGGTGGGTTTTTTTCCTTGCAGTCGAGGGGTAAGACAAGGTGATCCATTGTCTCCTTTACTTTTCTGTCTTGCAGAGGAAGTTCTTAGTAGAGGTCTCTCTAAGCTTGTGAATGATAAGAAGATTTTAAATATGGTCAGTCCGCACGGTTATCTCACTCCCTCTCATATTTTGTATGCTGATGACATATTTATTTTTTGTAGGGGGGATATTAAGTCTCTTAGAAATTTGAGTTCTTTTCTTAAAACATATGGTGATTTTTCTGGTCAATATATTAATAACTCTAAAAGTAGTTTCTTCACCATGGATAATTCTCCAAGATTTGTCACCAAAGTTCAAAATATTCTTTCCTGTAGTCAAGGTTGTTTGCCTTTCCATTATTTAGGAGTGCCTATCTTTGTTGGTGCTCCAAAGTGTCGGTTTCTTCAACCTTTGGCTGATAAAGTTAAATTGAAGCTAGCATCTTGGAAAGGTAAATCTCTTAGCATGATGGGTCGAATTCAGCTGGTCAATACAGTGATTACTGGATCTCTAGCTTATAGTTTTAATATGTATAAGTGGCCTGTTTCACTTATTAAGCAAGTTGAGCAGTGGTGTCGGAATTTTATTTGGACTGGTGATATTCTGAAAAAAGGTATTGCTACCGTTAATTGGGGGAAAATTTGTTCACCTCTTGAGGATGGAGGCTTGAATATCATTAATCTTCATCATGAAAATAATGCATATCTTCTTAAGCTTGCTTGGAACTTTGCTTATAGCGACAAACCTTGGTCTTTACTCTTGAAGGCCAGGGTTCTTAAATCAAAATATGAATTTCGAACAGTTTATAGATCTTCCTCTCTCTGGCCTGGAATTAAGCAATTTTATTCTACCATACTTGACTATACTTATTGGACTGTTGGTACAGGTTCTTTTATTAATTTCTGGAATGATAAATGGTGCTCTACTACTTCTTTAGCAAATATTGCAGGGTCATCTGATGGTGTTAGCATTCCGGATACAGTCTCTCAATTTTGGACAGGTTGTGATTGGAATATTCCCTTCTCTTTACAGCAGATGCCTCTTTTTTTTAATCATATCATGATTAGAGAGGAACAGGATATTCCTAATTGGATTCTAAATGAGTCTGGTCGTTTCACTCTTAAATCGGCTAGGACTTTTTTCTTGGAACCAGGAGTTCCAGGTGGTTGGGGTAAATTCATTTGGTCTTCATCTATTCCGCCTTCCAAAACTCTAGTACTCTGGAAAAATTTTCATGGGCGACTTCCTACAGATCAACATATTCAGAATAAGGGTTTGCATATATGTTCTATGTGTTCGCTTTGTGAAAAGCAAGAGGAATCTATTCAACATCTATTTTTTGAATGTTCTAACGCATTGCATATTTGGAGTTGGGTACGACAAATTTTTCTTACTTCTCATTTCTCTAATAAGGATGATCTAATTTCTTTTATTAAGAGTGATGGTAGTCCTTTGGTTAAATTGATTAAGCTTGCGGTGATAACCTTTTCTATATGGATGATATGGCGTATGAGGAATTATGCTAGATTTCAGGATAAGATTGGGGTTTCTAAGGCTATTTCGATAATTAAAGATTTAACTTGTCTAGTGGGAAATTCGTCTAAAGCTTCAATGAAGAATGATATGTTGGACTTCAACGTGATTAAGTTTTTCGGTATTAAGACTCGTAGTGGTAAAGTTCTTCGTCCTCTTCCTATTAGATGGGAATTTCCTTCACCAGGTTGGGTCAAAATTAATACTGATGGGGCTGCTAGGGGGTATCCTGGTCTTGCTACTTGTGGAGGTATTTTTCGTGGGAGTATGGGAGAATTTATTGGTGCTTTTTCAGTGTTTCTTGAAGTTCAAACTGCTTTGGTTGCTGAGTTTTATGGAGTTATACATGCTATGGAGGAAGCTCAAAAAATGGGACTTACTAATGTCTGGCTTGAATGTGATTCTGCCTTGGTTTGTGCTGCGTTTACTGCTAGGACTAATGTTCCGTGGATGCTTCAAAATCGATGGAATACTTGTCTTAATTTTTGTGGGACAATCAGGTTTAGGATAACTCATATTTTTCGTGAAGGGAATGCGTGTGCTGATAAGTTGGCTAATTTAGGATTTATTCATAGAGAATCTTTTCATTGGTATAATAGACTCCCAGCTAGTTTGTTCTTAGAATTCTTTATGAATAGGTATAATCTATCTATGTATCGTTTGTGTTAACATATGGGTTTTGGTCTAGTCCCCCCATATTTTTGTTTTTTGTTTTTTTTTTCTTTTTTTAATAATATTTTTTTTTTCATGTGATGGCAGATGATTGTTGTTACTTGAGGTGTCAGCTTAGCTGAGATGTCAAGTTGCATAGTGATGCCTAACACGAAAACTTTATAAAAAAAAATAAAAAAAAAATAGATACCTTTTTAGTAACCAATAATTTTTAGTTTATAAAATAGTATCTAAATTGGTTTCTATAGAAACTATTTTTTTTTAGTTTCTAAATTAGTTACTATTACAACATTTTCTTGTAGTGCTCAAAGAAAATACACATTAGATATTTTGAAGGAAATTGGGTTGATGAATTCGAAATCAGTTGATACTCCCATGGATCCCAATGTCAAGCTTCTACCCAATCAGGGGAGCCTCTTTCAGATCCTGAGAAGTACAGGAGATTAGTTGGAAAATTGAACTATCTCACTGTTACTCATCCTGATATTTCCTTTGCAGTCAGTGTGGCGAGTCAATTTCTTAATTCTCCATGCGAAGATCATTGGAATGCAGTCATTCGTACAGTGAAGTACATTAAAGGCTCTCTTGGAAAAGGTTTGTTATATGGTCATAATAACCATACTAAAGTCGTTTGTTATTCAGATGCTGATTGGGCAGGATCTCCATCTGATAGAAGATCAACTTCTGGTTATTGTGTCTCCATTGGTGATAACTTGATCTCTTGGAAGAGCAAGAAACAAAGTGTTGTGGCAAGATCTAGTGCAGAAGCAGAATATAGAGTTATGGCATCGGCTACTTGTGAGCTTATTAGGCTTAAACAGTTACTTAAAGAATTACAATTTGGAGAGGTTACTCAAATGACACTTATATGTGATAATCAAGCTGCTCTTCATATTAGCTCAAATCCAGTTTTTCATGAAAAGACAAAATATATTAAGATTGATTGTCATTCATTCGAGAAAAAATTATATCGAGAGATATCAAGACTGAGTTTGTTAATTCAAATAATCAATTAGCAGATATTTTTACTAAACCCTTACGAGGGCCTAGGATTGATTACATTTGTAACAAGCTGGATACATATGATCTATATGCACTAGCTTGAGGGGGAGTGTTAGATATTATTAGATATTATTTGATATTATGAGATATTATAGATATTGTTAGATATCTAATGGGCTTAGCCCATATGTTTCTTTTCCTATATAAACATAACCCTATGTGTTCAATATACACAAGAGATTTATCCTATTCTTTCTTTTCCTTTAATAAACTTAAAGGAAAAAGGAGCCAAAAATGAACTTAATCTATTTGAAATTTTGTCTGGGCAATCTTGTAGAGTTCACTTCTA
Source organism: Phaseolus vulgaris (assembly GCF_051622355.1). NCBI lineage: Eukaryota > Viridiplantae > Streptophyta > Magnoliopsida > Fabales > Fabaceae > Phaseolus > Phaseolus vulgaris. Next base: position 2,381,577 of record NC_143506.1, on the reverse strand, counting down.
GGAGTCCAATGGCAGACTCTGATCGTCAAACTGATAAACGAGGAGATCAAAATCTTACAGAGAAGGGAGAGGAAAGAAAAAGGAACAAAATTTCACTTACTCTATCGGATATTCTAGTTGGGCATTCTTGTAGTCTTCGCTTATACCACTTCTTTATAGGTTATTTTCTAGATCTTACATTTCATATAGAATATTTCTTTGATTTTATAGTACGTAAAGTGAGTAGTTCTTGTTGGAATGTTACAAAACCAAACTTCAATTAAATTTTATCAATATTAGTGTAATTTAGTATTTTAATTTAAGAAATTGTTGTATTTTAGTATATATTTGGAAAACTGATTTAAAATTTATTGTATTCTAACGTAATAAAAAAAAAATAAACGAGTATCGCAGTTGGAGACGAGATTAAAAAGTAGGAAAAAGAAGAAAACATTATATGTTCTTTTTCTCATTATAAATTGAGACAAAACAATTCACATGGATTTTATATTGAGATGATTTTATAAAACTATAATAATTTTGGCCTAAAATTGTTCTTTTTACTAGTTTAGTAAACTGCGAAATAAAACTTATAAACTAGATATACATGAAATATTTTTTAAATAATTATATAAACAAAAAATAACCATTTTTTTTATCTATTTAACCAATTTTCATCAATTCTTTTAAAAATATCATTAATATTTGAGATATTGAATGCTTTCATCAACCCGTTTAAAAATATAATTAATATTTGAGATATTGAATCTTAATATACAAAGAAAAATAAAACTGTTTGAAGAGGTTAACTAATTTAATCTATACATTGGTTACTTGGTAGGTCAATCCAATTCGATTTATTTATCAGTGAGTTTAAAAAAAATTAAGTCTGATTCGATCCACCACGAATTGGTGACTTATCCATGCTAATTCAGTTGATTTTTAAAAAAAATACAGTTATTTATTTTATTTTTTCTTCAATCCATCTTTTTCTAATATAAATGTTTCTAATATGAACAATCAAATATTGCATAAATATAATTCAATTTTTTTTAAATCATTATTTATTATAAACACCAATAAATAATCACGAGGTTGCTCCATTTTTTTTCTAGAGATTGCGTTGTTGTTAAACACTATACAAATTATTATAAATAATGAATAAAGTTATTATCAATAAAACACAATATTAAAATTTATAATAAAATAATACATCTTTATTTACTTTAAAATTAAATAATCTCAAAAATTTACTTTTAGTTCATTTCTCTTCAACTAAATAATTTCTATTTTCATTTTATTTATTTCCCAACTCACATCACATACCATCAATCATTAATATTATACTTTTTGAAATACTACACCTTTTTTTAACTCACATTAAATTTTGGAAAGAAAAAATAAGTAAAAGAATGGAGTAGGATTGGATAATTATTATAGAATTAACTTCAATCATAGAGAATGAAAGATGTTATTGTGGGTTGACTGGATTGTCGGTTGACTTCAGGTTGAATGTCTTTCTGGATCTACCTCTTCTGGAGTCGAGTCCAAACCTTCCTGTTGTATTAGTATAAGGCTTTGTTGAGACCCTACTTGTTGATTACACTCTGACGATCAAGTCAGCTAGGGCTCACCAAAAGTAAACAAGTTTTCAGTCTAGTGTGCAAAAATAGCGTACCTTTACCTGAAGACTTACTATCCTTTTATTATCGTACATGCAACATGCAATCACTCTCCCCGGAGATAAGCGAATCTTAACTTAAAATAATTATATTAAACTTTTATTTGCAACAAAAAATCACCTGTCACATACGCCTATGATAGTTATGTGTTATCCGCAGGTTCACTTTTTGTTACCAAAGCATCTCCCTATCTTATTAGGGTTAATAGCAACTAGCCACATGCAAAAGAAAAATATTGCCTCAATAATAGCAATACATACAATAATAATAAGATTATATTTAACAAAATTATATTCATCACCCCAAACATATCTCTAAGCAGGTGTATTAATAAAATTACTTTAACCACGTGCTTTAGGTCTGTCCTGAAAAAGGACCACCCGCATAGGTCTTATCCACACCCAATCAACCAAATTGACTTTCCACGATCAAAAGAACCGAGCATCCAAACATTTTGGTTTATATAATTATTTAAAACAAGTTAAATATTTTGTTTCCATTAACATTTTGGTTTATATATAACTTGAATATTTTTTAATAAACAAGCCAGACAACCTAGCTTTTTGATGAGACTGAGGGAAGACCCTCAGTATGTCTTAATTATTTTCACCCTAAATATTGGTTCGTGCTTATTTCACTCAGCCATTTCTAACAATCAATTGTAACATGCTTGTCTGAAATTCTAGAATTAATAAATACTTTTTGAAAATGCAAATTCGTAATAGGTTATTTTGCATTCAAAAATGAAACTTTGAAATAGAATTAAAAAACTAAAATCACATTTTACATTTTGAAAAGACAAACCCAGAATACAAATAATAAAAAAATCAAAACATAAAATCCAGAAACATATTTCAAAAATGTTATTCCAAAAAAATATGAAAGCCTAATTAAAATATAAATGATACATTTCAAAAAAGAAATTCTAGAAAACAAAATCTAAAAACATATTTCAAAAATATTATTCCAAAAAGCAGTTATAGGAAGTCTGATAGAGAAATGTGTTAGGGAAACTCAAATTGAGAAAGAAATTTCAGAAACCCAAATCCAAAACACTGCCCCCACTCCTATTTAAAATTAAAAAAAAAAACACATTTTTATCATCTCACATCAATAATAGGGTGGAAGTTAGAATTGATTAGGTACGGAAAGTAACCATAAAAAATTTGAATTGTTCGTTCCAGTCTACTAGGCCCAAATTGTGTTATAAACCAAAAAGATTAGATTGTGCATGATAAAACATACTCTAATCATTCACATGCATGATACTCCGATCCTTGAATAATGGGAACAAACCAACCATCTGTTAATCATTTACTGGGTTACTAGTTATTTAGAGTATGTTTTATTTTTATTTAATTATTACTGGTAAATAGTAACTTGTTTCTTTCATTTCAGTTCTTTCAATTATATGATTCATTTTTCACCAAACCATAAACAAAAAATTTAACACAGAAAACAGCTATTACCAATTCCAAAATGGAAAGACCCATGAAATACGTTTTCATTGCTAGCCAAATCATTACATGCACCAGTTTCAACAGCCCAAAAAATATATATAAGGTCAGATGATATGGCATAACACAATCAATAAAGAAAAAAAGAGAGGAAGCTTAAGAAGCTTTATTAAGTAAAGATAGCCCTAATTATACAAACAAACACCACAAATGGCGAATTGAACTTTCACACAATTGCTAAAGCCTGAAAATGCTGCCTGAACATAGCTAATCTCGCAACAACTAGTAATTACCTCCCTCACCCCCTTTAAAAGGAGGTTAAAACAGATGGGTGGTCAAAGAATATTTAGCACAACTCCTTTCTTAGTCGGCTCTAGACTGGCCAGCACGAGAAGACAGGATAATACCAACAATGAGACCATAGAGGGCAAGAGCTTCAGCAAAAATGAGGATGAGAATCATTCCAACAAAAAGTTTTGGTTGCTGTGCATTGGCTCTGCAGAAGTAGATTGATTCAATCGGTAAAATTGTAAGAAAAGAATCAACAGTCAAATTCAACAACAAATGCATGATAGTAAAGGCAAATACATGTTCCAAGAAGGATAATATGTTATCGGACAGCAATGAAAGATATATTCAGGAAACAGGACAATGATATACAAATGCATGTAGAATGTATTTCATGTAACTTGTAAGAGTTAGTGGATCCAAGAGTTGAATGTACCCATACAATGTTGAATTCAATAAGACCTAAAAATATCAGCAAATAAGAAACAAATGATATATCAGAAAAGAAGTAGAAAAGGGTTATACCTAACACCAGCATCACCAACAATACCAATAGCCATGCCAGCAGACAGCCCAGCCAAGCCACAGGCAAGACCAGAGGAGAGATGTGCGTAACCATCAAAGAGGTAATAAGATTTGGCCTTTGGATTAATACCGGTACTAATAATAACAGCAATAATAAGGCCATAAATACCCAAAACTCCAGCCATAACAACTGGAACAATAGACTTCATCACTAGCTCAGGTCTCATTACACCCATGGAAGCCACGCCCACACCACTCTTTGCTGTTCCATAGGCAGCTCCCATGCCTGTCAACAATTCAAATTGAAATTGAAATTCCTAATAAGCTCAAAATTTTATCACTTAATTTCGAACAACCCTAAGATTCGATCAATCACTTTCACAAGCGTGACAAATTACTCTTTGACATGAAATTATTCCGATTTCCTCACAGACACAGATCAAACAGTTTTCAGATTTCATACTATTAAACTAAACTATTTGCGGTAACTAAGTGAATCTCCAATATCAATTGTTACATATTCAACAACCATGACCTTCTACACCTAAAGGAATATAATAATTGAGAAGAAATATACGGTTCTGAGCATTGGAACAAAAAATTGGATTAAAAGTGAGATTCACGAATGGATTATATAAATAATGAAACGCTAAACACGGATCTAATGGAAGTGATTGGGGAGATGAAGAGAGTGGATTACAGGAGAAGACGAGGGCAGCTGCGGCTCCGAGGAAGCCGAAAAACGGTGCCGTTTCATCACCGCTGAAGCCAGCCATGACCGTTGATGGATCTGCAACGACGTCGGATAGATCTGAGAAATTCAAATTCTCGGCAGAGACCGATCTCTGAGCGTGTCTCGATGATTCTATTGCCGTGAAGAAAACGTGGGATTTCCATGTCTATTCCCTTTATAATCTCACGCTCTGTACCCGACTTGAATCTCCTATCGAGCGGGTCGAATAACCCAGATTTTCTTACACTCTTAATATGATGGGCCTACAAACTAGGCCCAGGCCCATCTTTTGCTATTAGTCAAAATTTTAACCATTCCTTGCCAGCAATTCCCAATCATCAACTAGATAACCCCTAATCATAGGTTTCAGTCTCCATCCTCGCGAAATTTCAGGTTAATTTTTTTTTTTTGGAAAATAGAATACAATCTAGAACATGGATAACTAATTATATTTGTTTTGTACACTTCTTTTTCTTATATTTTAATATTTTTTTATCATCTTCAACATTATCTTATCAGTTCTAATAAAAATTCTCCATTAATATTACATTGTTTTTTAATCATCACACTATCTAATCTTTTCGTTTTATTTAAAAAAAAACTGATATTTAAATAAAAACTATAAGAGTTTTTGAAAAAAAAATAGAACCCTAAACACAAAAGGCGGATATAAAAATACACTCTTTATAATATTTTATATTCACCATTAACTTTACAATATTTAACTTTTAACTATTTATTTAAAACTAAAAATTATCTAATCTTATAAATAAACAAAAAAAAAAAATAACTTATCAGATTTCTTTTGCAGAACATCATTTATTATTTACAATCAATGATGAATCCATACAAGTACGAACGATTTAATAAAAATATCCAAGGAGATTCTCATTTTTTTTTCACATTTCATATATATATATATATATATATATATATATTTATAATTTAAAATAAAAGAATATAAAAAACTATATAAATGTTGAAAGTAAATTATACACATTTAAACAGTAAAACACTTATAAATTTTGTACCGTCCCATACCCGGACGTTGACCAGAAGTCAAAGTCAACACATGGTGGGACTCCTCAAGAGACCCAAGGAAGAGAAGTCAACAGGTCGATCGCTCGTGACGTCGCCAAAGTAATACGTCGCCCTAAAGTAAGACGTCGCCAAGAGAGGCATCGCCCAAGAGAGACATCGCCCAAGTAAGACATCGCCTAAGCAAAGACATCGCCCAAGAGAGACATCGGGCCTCGACAGTTCAGAACAGTAGCAAGGAGAAGAGAAAGGCGGCTTCAAGGCCATAAGTTCTAGTACCAGTAGGGGGTAAACCTGACTCGTGAAATATCCACGCCACTGCTGGGAGACCCTGGGACAGATACGACCCATGAGAGGGCCATGACCAGGGGAGAACCACGTGCATGATACGAGAGAAAGGTAGATACTGATGGCAAATTCATGAAGTTCTTCTTGAATCATGTAAGAGATGGTGCGGAAGCCATGGATGTGTGTGCAAGATCCTCTTAAGAGCTATGGTGATCTTGAAGGTGCATGGTATGTATGGTAGTTGGGAGGTTCGGCCAGCCCAAGGAAAGGTGAAGGATGTGAAGATTAGAGCCTAGAATCTAGGTAGAAGCAAAGCTTGGCACAAAAATGGCAGCATAACTTTACTCACAATAATCTTGGAAAATACAAGAGATGGCCTTCCTATTTATAAGCTATAGGGCCGTAAAAGCTAAGCTAATGTCTAATGAAATGAAAGCCAAATGAAATGCAAATCACAAAGCTCATGGCACATGTGCTCATGACCGGCCAAGCAAGAGAGATTCTAGAATGTTCACTCATTTATGCTTTCTACACTACTCTAATTGCTAAGCACCCCTAATGGGCCTCCATGTAACATGTACAAGGCTTTCTCTCTTCCATCCATGGCTTCATCCAATTGGGCGTGAATGTGCTTAGCCATTGACCTTGTAATAGGGCCTAGACGGTCTAGGTCTCCTCCTAGACGCTCCATGTGTAGCCTTCCCTCTTCACGTCCTAGACGTTCCTTCCTTGAGTCTAGACGCTCATCACGGTCTAGCTTTGGGTCTTGGCTTCCATGGTGGGATGTGCTTGGCCCTCCTCCATCATCCCCTCCCCCTTGGAAATGATTTGTCCTCAAATCCAGCTCGTCATCATCATTGGTACCTACAAATGGAGAAAGGTCAATTACATTAAAAGTGTCATGAACTCCATATTCAAGAGGTAGGTCCAATTTATATGCATTGTTATTGACTCGCTTGAGGACTTGAAAGGGTCCATCACCTCGAGGACTTAGTTTGGACTTCCTTTGAGTTGGAAATCTATCTTTGCGAAGGTGAAGCCAAACTAAGTCTCCTTCCTCAAAAATTATTTCCTTCTTCCCTTTATTGTTATATTTTGCGTACTTCTCATTTTGTTGTTGTATTTGGAGTTTAATCTTCTCATGCATTTTCTTTACAAAGTCGGCTTTGATTACTCCTTCCTTATGCACAAATTCTTGTGGATTAGGAAGAGGTAACAAATCCATGGGTGTGAGAGGATTAAAACCATATACTACTTCAAAAGGAGAAGCATTAGTAGTCTTGTGAACTACTCGATTGTAAGCAAATTCAATGTGGGGAAGATACTCCCCACTTCTCTAAAGAAGAGTCTAGAAATATTTTGAGCATCATCTACCTTGTGGCAAGGGATAAAATGGGACATTTTGCTAAAACGGTCCACTACCACAAAGATAGAGTCATGGCCTCTTGCAGTCCTAGGAAGTCCTAAAATGAAATCCATGCTAATGTCTTCCCAAGGAGCATTTGCAATCGGCAAAGGGGTGTAGAGTCCATGAGGCATTGTTCTAGACTTTGCTTTTAAACATGAGATGCATCTAGAGCAATGTCTTTGGACATCTTTCCTCATGTGTGGCCAACAAAATTTTGCTTTTAAAAGGTCTAGAGTCTTATCAACTCCAAAATGGCCCATGAGTCCCCCCTCATGTGATTCCTTGACAAGGAGTTTCCTGTGTGTTCCTTGGGGAATGCAAAGTTTTCCCTCTTTAAAAAGATATCCCTCGGACACATAATAACCTCCTTGCGCTCTATGTAGACATTGGGCATAGATGGATGAGAGTTCTTGATCCTCTTGGTAAAACTCTCTTATGTGATCAAATCCAAGAATTTGGGCACCCAATTTGGAAAAGAGTGTATGCCGTCTTGAGAGAGCATCGACCACTATATTGGTGCTTCCTTTCTTGTATTTGATTACATAAGGAAATTGTTCAAGAAATTCCATCCATTTAGCATGTCTCTTGTTGAGCTTGTGTTGGCCCTTCAAATATTTTAAAGACTCGTGACCACTATGGATGACAAATTCTTTGGACACAAGGTAGTGTTCCCAAGTCTTTAGGGCTCGCACAAGAGCATAGAGCTCTTTGTCATAGGTGGGGTAGTTGAGGGTGGCACCATGGAGTTTTTCACTAAAATAAGCAATGGGGTGTCCACCTTGCAACAATACCGCACCTGTTCCGTCCGGTTGACCTGGGACGCCTTCGTGCACGACCTCAACCGTCAGTTAGGGACTCCTTCTCACTGGATACCTGTGGATTCCTGCAAAGAAGGACAAAAGGGCGCCCTAGCGGCCGTTTGCACTCCGACGCTCAAGTCAGCTAGCAAGAAACACCAAAAACTATGCACCTCCATGTCGGAGCACCGCGTATGGCACTCTGAAGGTGGTAAAAAAGGAAACTGTATCTAGTGTATATTTCTCCTTCTAGCAAAAAAATTTCCCTAGTCCCTTCCGCGTAACCTCAAGGCTCGAGCAAGCAACTAGAGAGTTTCTGGGAAATTTGTCAAAAGTTCGAACCCTGTTTCCAACATTCTCAGCGCTATTTAAACTACCCAAGCATTTAAAGCGCCTTAAAGCGCTTTTAATCATAAAACATAACGCCCTCAATTAGCGCGTCTAATTAGAAAACGTAGCGCATTTAAGACGTTGAAACGTTTGGGAGCCTTTATAGTACCTTAAACGTTCGAAACAGAAACTGTATTAAATGACTTTAATTACCTGGTACCTGACTAAATGGTGCTTCCATTCTGACCTGGCTGTCGTACACGTGGAGGGCCTCACAGCGCCATGACCCCATCTGGGGACGTTTCTACGTGTGAGTCCTCCTGCTTGGGAGTGCTACTGCGCAAGGGGTGACTTTTTTGGGTGCCAACTCATGCCCCCAATCATCTAGTCACTCACTTTGAGAGCGTATCTGCCTTCCTCTCGTACCCTGCGCCTGGCTACCCTGGGCGTGACCCTCCCCTTGAGTCGTATCTGTCCCAAAGGCGTCTCTGGGGCGGCAGGAATACTTCACGAGTCAGGCTGCCCTACACTGGTGCTACCACTATGGCCGTGAAGCCACCTTTCCCTTCTCTTTATCACTACCCCGGATTATCGGGACCTGAGGCCTTCCCACGGCATCGCTCCCTCCATGGTCTTTCCTACCCATGGGTATCGGGGAACCGCACTGTGATTGCCTTGACTTAATGATATTTGATCTTGGCGACGCCCTGGTTAGGTGACGCCCTAGTTAGGCGACGCCTTCACCTAGGCGACGCTTCCTCTTGGCGATGCTGGCACTTGGCGTCTCTTTACCTAGGCGACGCCTTGTGTTGACCTTGACTCCAGGCGTTGACTTTAACCTTGACTTTGTCAACGCCCGGATACGGGACGGTACAACACCTATGCCTACCCCTGATGCATCACACTCTATCTCAAAAGTTTTGGAAAAATTTTGGAGAGATAGAATTGGTGCATTGGTGAGTTGAGCTTTTAGCCTTGGCTTGGTCATGCTTTTCATTCCAACAAAATGCAACATCTTTTTTAACAAGCTCATTCAAAGGAGAAGCTAGACTAGAAAAATTAGGCACAAACCTTCTATAGAAGCTAGCTAACCCATGAAAACTTCTTACATCACTTACATTTTGTGGAGTGGGCCACTCGCGGATGGCTTTGATTTTCTCGGGATCTACATGCACCCCCTTTTTGTTTACTATGAAGCCTAAGAAAACTACACTATCTACACAAAAGGTACACTTATCCCTATTTGCAAAAAGACTATTTTTCCTAAGCACTAGAAGAACTTCCCTAAGGTGACTTAAATGGTCTTCTAGGGTTTTACTATACACTAAGATATCATCAAAATAAACTACTACATATTTACCTATACAATCTCTCAAGGTGTGATTCATAAGCCTCATGAATGTACTTGGGGCATTAGTAAGCCCAAAGGGCATCACCAACCACTTTGACCCATGTAGTTCATCAAGCATATCGTCAAGCCTTGGGATTGGATGCCTATACTTGATGGTGATGTTGTTGATTGCTCGACAATCACAACACATGCGCCATTTTCCATCTTTTTTGGGCACCAACAAGACAGGTACAGCACAAGGGCTTAGGCTCTTTTGAACCCAACCCTTCTCCAACAAGTCTTGAACTTGTGATTCTATCTCCTTTGTTTCCTCGGGGTTTGTTCTATAAGCAGGCCTATTTGGTAGGCTTGCCCCCGGAATGAAGTCAATTTGATGTTCTATACCTCTAAGGGGAGGAAGCCCAATGGGACCCTCATTAGAGAATAGATCTTCAAATTCACTTAAAAGGTGTTCTATTTGAGGAGGTAAATTCATAAGTTCACTACTTGTGGTAGTGCATGTAAGTGCTCCTTTACAAAAGATAAGGCTTGGTTGTTCAACAAGAAGCAAATTTTCAAAAACGTTTTCAAAAGGCTTCTCTTGTTGATCAACCTTGTGGGAAGGAACATTCTTCTCCCACGCCTTCCTATCCCTAAGGATTTTCTCTTTTTCTAGCGCTTTTTTTTTTGTTTTCCTCATCCCTCTTATGCTTCATTTGTATTTGGTCTTTTACCCCTTGAGAATGTGGTAAAGGACTAAGTACAAACTTTTTATACTTGTGGGTGAAGGAAATCTCGTTAGTGAGACCATCATGTAAGGTTTTCTTATCAAATTGCCATGGTCTCCCTAATAAGATATGACAAGCTTCCATAGGTACTACATCACATAAAACTTTGTCTTTGTAGTTCCCTATGGAAAACTTGATTTCCACTTGCTTGTCTACATGTAGTTCCCCATTTTCATTAAGCCATTGAAGTTTATAAGGTTTTGGGTGAGGAACTACTTGTAGCTTAAGCTTTTCCACCATCCTAGCACTACAACAATTACAACTAGATCCACTATCCACAATGAGGGAACATATGTTTTCTAAAACATTGCATCTTGTATGAAATATGTTCTCTCTTTGTGTTTCAATGGATGTGCTAGGGTGATTGTTGAGGGTTCTCCTAATCATAAGCAATTCTCCCTCTAGTGGAGCTACCCTCTCATCCTCTCCCCCCTCTTCTCTCTCACTAGGCTCATCCTCGCCACTAGTGTACTCGTCTACACCCTTAAGAAACAAAGTCCTTTGGTTTGGACATTGTGCTTGTACATGCCCTCTACCATAGCACTTGAAACACTTAACATCTCTAGCTCTGAAGGGTGGGGTGGAGGTTTCTTTGGTGAAAGGTTTGGTAAGTTCTTTTGGTTTTTCTTTTGATGCACTACCCTCCCTTCTAAACTCTTTCTTGGGATAAAAGTTAGAGTAAGGGCTCAGCTTTTGACTTGACGTTTTGCGTAAGATTTGTTGCTCAACTTTAATGCAAAGTTGAACCAAGTCATTCAAGTCTTGGTAAGGTAAGAGCTCCACTCTATCTCTTATCTCAAGTGATAGGCCACTAAGGAACCTAGCTATTGTGGTATCCTCCTCTTCTCTAATGGATGCTCTCATCATGTAGAGCTCCATTTTTTGTCTATACTCTTCCACACTCATGTTTTTTTGTTGGAGTCTTTGGAGCTTGTCCATCAACTCCCTATGGTAGTAGGAAGGTATGTGTCGGCGTCTTAGGGCTCCCCTAAGGTCATTCCAATATGTAATGGGAGGTTCCCTATGAAGACGCCTTTCTCTTTCGAGAGAGGTCCACCAATACATGGCGTTCCCTTGGAAGCTAAGGGTGGCTAGGGGTACCTTACGTTCTTCACTCACCCTATGGCAAGCAAAGAGTTGTTCTACCTTCATCTCCCAATCTAGGTAGGTTTCTACATTCTCCTTACCATGGAAGTGAGGTAGGTCTACTCTAGTTTCCCTTGGCCCCTCTTGCTCCCTTTGCCTATTCCTTCTAGGGGGTGGTTGGTAATAGTCATTAATTCTAAGGCTTCCCTCCCCTAGAGACTCATTACTCCTAGATGCATGAGTATGAGTTTTCTTTGATTTTTGTGATTTTTGGGATTTCTCTTCTTGGGTTTTAGCCAATTCATTAATTTTATTCTCATTCTCCAATTGTCTAAAAGAAATCATTTGCACAGCTTGTGAAACTTCTTTTAAAAGAGATTTTATAGATTTGACTTCACTTTCAATAGACTTTGGAGAGTGAGGAGGAAAAGACATGGCTAAAGTTTTTGTGTATATAAGTGTTTTACCTTGAGGAAATTTAGAAAAGTCAAAGAAGGTAGTTTTCCAGGTTAGGGAGGTGAGTCACAAAGGACTACTTAAGTACCAAGCCTTTGCCTTAGCCAAAAACTATCCCTCAATGTCTTCACACAAAACTTTCTCTTAGTAAACTACTTAGAACACAATTAAGTTGAGAAATCAATTTTTTTTTTCAATGTAAGAAAACAATGTATGCTAACTAATTAACAAAGCTAGACGGTTTTAACAAAGCTTAAAAAAACCACACATACAAAGCGTTACTAATTAAGCAATATAGAAACAACTAAAAACAATTAACAATTGCTAATTAAAGAGTTCTACACTAGTCGGCCCTAGGTGAGGCTTCTTGGACACTTGGAGCGCTTGTGATGGAAGAGGCCCAAGCACAAGCCCACATGCAAGCCCACCAAAGGGTAGATTTGGGCCAACCATAGAGTTATGGCCAAGAGGATCCAAGAAGACGTTCTTTTACATGTTTAAATGCCATAAACTCTAGTGTAGAGTAGACTTTAATTTCTTGTCAAAATTAGCATAGGAACTTTATTTGTAATTTTCTTAGAATTAATTTTGGCACCTAAAACACCAACCTAGGTAAACTTAGAGTTTCTAAAAAAACCTCTAAATTTACCAAGGCCAGTCTAGAAAGCCCGTGGAGGGGGTGAGCATAAAAACTAGACACACCCCTCCCCATGTGCTCATTTGTGCACCCATGTGCCATGTGCACCCATGTGCTTCACATTTACATTTCATTTGGCTAGCATTAGGGTTGCATTATGGTCCTCCTTAGCCTATAAAAGGAGGAGCCTACACCTTGTATTTTCAAGTTTATTGTGAGTAAAGTTATGCTGCCATTTTGTGTCAAGCTTTGCTTCTCTCTAGAACTCTAGGCTCTAAACTTCACATCCTTCACCTTTCCTTGGGTTGGCCGAACTTCCCTATGTTCATACCTATCATGCACCTTCAAGATCAACATCACTCTTAGGAGGATCTTGCACACACACCTCCATAGCTTCCGCACCATTTTCTTACATGATTCAAGAAGACCTTCATGAAATTTGCCATCATTTGGTATCATGAGCTTGGGTTCTTCAAGATGAGTTGCTTTTGGTCTTTTCATTTCTAGTTCTTCTTTATTTCATGTTGTTCATCTTATTTCCATAATTGTCTTGCTGTTTTTTGCATTTTAATTTGTTTTGGTGTGCTATTTGGAAGATCCAACCGAAGCACTTTTGTTCAATTGATCTTGAACAATTTCTTGTGCAAATTGTGATAGGATTTCATACACCTTTGAGTTGCTGTTTTCTTTTAGGCTTTTGAGTCTTTATTGCACTTTTAATTTGGTTCATATTATGCTTTTGAGTCTTTAATTTCTGAATCCATATATGTTTTGTCAAGTCATGTTCATCCACAATGTCAACAATTCTTAGTAGTCCTTTATTTGGCTTGATTGTTTCTTGATTTTGGGTATCTTTAATTGCTTTGAATCTGCTGTTCTTTGATCTTTTGGTGCCTTTTTAATTTTAGTTTGAGTTCCAATTTGTGTTTAGATCCTTCACAAATTCTATTTCACAAATTCTATTGTGTTTAAATTTTGGTATCTTGCTGTTTTTGTTTCCAGTTTCCAGAATCCCCTGTTTCAGATTTTCTGTGCTGGCTGTTTTGTTCCAGAAAAATATTTTCACTCATAGGAAAAATTTGATTCTCTGGAATATGCAAGTTTGAAGTGTTATAGAAAGGACAAAAAAAGAATTAGTCCCAAAGAATCAACAGAAAAAAAATGATAAATCTTTTAAAATCAGTGTGCAAATCTGAGGCGCTACAGCTGCCGTAACTGAACACCAAAATTGCAAAATTTATTAAAACAAATTGGTGCATGCGTTTTGAGTGATTCCAAAGCCAGATTTTAGCTAAGATCTTGAATATCTTGCATATCAAATTTCAGAATCATATCTTAAAAACACAGCTCAGCATAAATTGGGGAAAAACACGTTTCTGGCCCACAACATTTTCCAGTGGTGCTGTTTTTTTTTATTTGGTCATCTAATTCTAGTGCCATTCTTAGGATTCTTTTGTGTGCCTACCTTTATTTTGGTACCTTTTATTTGCTTGCTTAATATTTCTTGGACCTCTTTCTAGTTGTCATAATCTAACTCCTTTTGGTGGTACTGTTTTATTCAATTAAATTGTTTCTTGCTTTTGTTCTTTGACCTCTAATTTGGTGCTGGAATTTATTTCTCCTTTGGTGCTTAATTGAATGGAAACTTGATTTGGGTAAGGTCTAGTCTTTTGATAGGTGCTGGAATTGGAGAATTAAAACCTTCATTCTAAGGGGAAACAAAGCCAAGGCCGAAACAAGCTTTCTTGAAAAACACTACAAACACTTGGAGGGTCAACAAGCAAAGACAACAAGGAAGTGCATTTAGCAAAAAGAGGATCAACAAAGGGAGTTTTTCTTAATTTCCTTGCAACTTAATTTGTGTTAATTACCTCTTAATTACGATTTAGACGGTGAGTGTGTCTTCAAGGGCTCAAAGTGTCCAAGAAGCCTCACCTAGGGCCGACTAGTATAGAATTCTTAATTAGCAATTGTTAATTGTTTGTAATTGCCTTTTCTTTTGCTTAGTTAGTGACGCTTTGCATGCTTATTTTTTGTTAAGTTTGTGATAAACCGTCTAGCTTTGTTAATTAGTTAGCATACATTGTTTTTCTTGCATTGAAAAAAAAGTTTTGATTTCTCAACTTAATTGTCTTTCAAGTGGTTTACTAAGAGAAAGTTTTGTGTGAAGACATTGAGGGGTAGTTTTGGGCTAAGGCAAAGGCTTGGTATTTAAGTAGTCCACTGTGACTCACCTCCCTTACCTGGAAGACTACCTTCTTTGACTTCCCTAAATTTTTCTCAAGGTAAAATACTTCTACACACAAAGCTTTAGTCATGTCTTCTCACTCCTCTAAATCTCTTAAAAGTGAGGTGAAATCCTTGAAATCTCTTTTGAAACAACTTACTAAGGATATTCAATCAATTTCATCTAAACAATTGGAGAATGAAATCAAAACTAATGAATTGACTAAAGCAAAGAATGAGAAGTCTCAATTTTCAAAAAAAATACATTCTCATGCATCTAGCTCTAAACATCATGATTATCTTGGCGAAGAAAGTCTTAGGAAAAATGAATATCATCAACAATTCCCTAGGAGAGCTAGGAAAGAGAGACAAGAAAACCTAACCAAGCATATCTCTCACACTCAAGCTAGAGAAATTTCATGTTTAGAATACCTTGGCAATGATCAATTAGCATCTCAATGTTTTAATGAAAGATCTATGATCTTAAGGGACAAAGATGAGAATAGTAGCCAAGAAAAAGAAGCTAGTGAGAGTGAAGAAAATGTAAAAATAGAAAAGCAAGAGAAAACCCTTGGGAAACAAAAGGCGTGGGAGAAGAGTGTTCCTTCCCACAAGGTCATTCAACAAGAAGGAAAAGTTGAAAATACATTTGAAAATATACCTCTTGTTGAACAACCTAGCCTTACCTTTTGTAAAGGAACACTTGCAAGCCTAGAAAAAAAAGAAGAATCCTTAAAAAAGGCTTGCATAGATAAAAATATAGTAGATTATTTTACATACATGCCAAGATATCACCAAGTGAAGGTCAAGTCATCTATAGGCATCTACAAAGACAATTTTTTATGTGAAGTAGTGCCTAAAGAAACTTGTCATGTCTTATTGAGACAATCTTTGCAACGAATTGAAATTTCCATGAACAAAGGTTGTATCAACGAGACTACCTTCAAACATAAAAGAGAAATTCTTCATGAAGGAGAACTCATGGGTCAAATTAGAGTTGATAAAACTCTAGAGCTTTTAAAAGGAAAATTATTGTCACCCATGAGAAAAGATGTTCAAAGACATTACCCTAGATACATTCCGTGTTTTAAAAATACATCTACGGCGATGTCTCATGAACTCTATACTCCTTCACCTTTTGCAAATGATCCTTGGGAAGACATAAGCCTAAATTTCATATTAGATCTTCCTAGGACAACAAAAGGTTTTGATTCCATTTTCATGGACATGGATAAACTCTTCCTTAAAGAAGTGACAAGTCTTCATGATTTCTCTTCAAACTTAGTGTTGGATAGAGCTCCAAAATTTGAAAACCATCATTTGAGGATTCTCTTGGAAAAACTTGCAACTAAGTTGTCCTTTTCAAATTCTTATCATCCTCAAATGAATGGTCAAAATAAAATTGAAAACATAGCTCTTGTTACTATGCCTAGAGAAATCATGAAAGACAACCACAATTCTTGGGATGAGTATCCTTTTTCTATTGAGCATGCATACAATAGAGTAATCCACAAGACTACTAATATTTCTACATTTGAAGTTGTATGTGAACATAGTCCTCTTTCTCTTTTTGCGTTGTTACTACTTCCTAAAGGAATTATGCCTAAGGAACAAGTAACCACTATTGAAAATTTTACAAAGCATGAGAGGATTAGAGAACACATGCAACCATCAAAAGAGAAATATTGTAAAAAGTTGCCAAAAACAAAAGAAAAACAAAAATGGCAACTTCATAAAATTGATTTGTATATAACTGCTTCAACTAACTCATTTGCTTTATTTGATAATTCCCCTAGGTGGACGTTTGATCCGGGAGGGCAAGCATAGTTGAAGAAGCAAGAGGCTGCTATCCGAGATCAAATCTCTAGATCTGAGGATAGATCTTCTCAAGAAGAAGGAGATGATGGACACCATCCAGCCACATCCATTCCCCTAGCCATGAAGAAGAAGAAGCAATGGATTTGAGGACAAATCCTTTTCAAGAGGGAGGGGATGATGGAAGAGGCCCAAGCACAAGCCCACATGCAAGCCCACCAAAGGGTAGATTTGGGCCAACCATAGAGTTATGGCCAAGAGGATCCAAGAAGACGTTCTTTTACATGTTTAAATGCCATAAACTCTAGTGTAGAGTAGACTTTAATTTCTTGTCAAAATTAGCATAGGAACTTTATTTGTAATTTTCTTAGAATTAATTTTGGCACCTAAAACACCAACCTAGGTAAACTTAGAGTTTCTAAAAAAACCTCTAAATTTACCAAGGCCAGTCTAGAAAGCCCATGGAGGGGGTGAGCATAAAAACTAGACACACCCCTCCCCATGTGCTCATTTGTGCACCCATGTGCCATGTGCACCCATGTGCTTCACATTTACATTTCATTTGGCTAGCATTAGGGTTGCATTATGGTCCTCCTTAGCCTATAAAAGGAGGAGCCTACACCTTGTATTTTCAAGTTTATTGTGAGTAAAGTTATGCTGCCATTTTGTGTCAAACTTTGCTTCTCCCTAGAACTCTAGGCTCTAAACTTCACATCCTTCACCTTTCCTTGGGTTGGCCAAACCTCCCTATGCTCATACCTATCATGCACCTTCAACATCAACATCACTCTTAGGAGGATCTTGCACACACACCTCCATAGCTTCCGCACCATTTTCTTACATGATTCAAGAAGACCTTCATGAAATTTGCCATCACCTTGAAGACACACTCACCGTCTAATAACGTAATTAAGAGGTAATTAACACAAATTAAGTTGCAAGGAAATTAAGAAAACTCCCTTTGTTGATCCTCTTTTTGCTAAATGCACTTCCTTGTTGTCTTTGCATGTTGGCCCTCCAAGTGTTTGTGGTGTTTTTCAAGAAAGCTTGATTCTGCCATGGCTTTGTTTCCCCTTAGAATGAAGGTCTTAATTCTCCAATTCCAGCACCTATCAAAAGACTAGACCTTACCCAAGTCAAGTTTCCATTCAATTAAGCACCAAGGGAGAATAAATTCCAGCACCAAATTAGAGGTCAAAGAACAAAGGCAAGAAACAATTTAATTGAATAAAACAGTACCACCAAAAGGAGTTAGATTATGACAACTAGAAAGAGGTCCATGAAATATTAAGCAAGCAAATAAAAGGTACTCAATTAAAGTTAGGCACACAAAAGAATTCCTAAGAATGGCACTAGAATTAGATTACAAAATAAAAAACAGCACCACTGGAAAATTGTTGTGGGCCAGAAACGTGTTTTTCCCCAATTTATGATGAGCTGTGCTTTTTAGATTTGATTCTGAAATTTTATATGCAAGATATTCAAGATCTTAGCTAAAATCTGGCTTTGGAATCACTCAAAACGCATGAACCATTTTTTTTTAATAAATTTTTCAATTTCAGTGTTCAGTTACGCCAGCTGTAGCACCTCAGATTTGCACACTGATTTTAAAATATTTATCATTTTTTTTCTGTTGACTCTTTTGAGCTAATTCTTTTTTTGTCTTTTCTGTAACACTTCAAACTTGCATATTCCAGAGAATCAAAATTTTCCTATGAGTGAAAATATTTTTCTGGAACAAAACAGCCAGCACAGAGAATGTGAAACAGGGGATTCTGGAAAAACTGGAAAAAACAGTAAGATACCAAAATTTAAACACAATGGAATTGAGAAAAGGAATTTGTGTAAGATCTAAACACAAATAGGAACTCAAAATAAAATTAAAAAGGCACCAAAAGATCAAAAGAACAGCAGATTCAAAGCAAAAGCATATACCCAAAATCAAGAAACAATCAAGCCAATCAAAGGACTAATATGAATTGATGACATTTTGGATGAACATGACTTGACAAAACATATATGGATTCAGAAATTAAAGACTCAAAAGCCATGGATGTGTGTGTGCAAGATCCTCCTAAGAGCTATGGTGATCTTGAAGGTGCATGGTATGTATGGTAGTTGGGAGGTTCGGCCAGCCCAAGGAAAGGTGAAGGATGTGAAGATTAGAGCCTAGAATCTAAGTAGAAGCAAAGCTTGGCACAAAAATGGCAGCATAACTTTACTCACAATAATCTTGGAAAATACAAGAGATGGCCTTCCTATTTATAAGCTATAGGGCCGTAAAAGCTAAGCTAATGTCTAATGAAATGAAAGCCAAATGAAATGCAAATCACAAAGCTCATGGCACATGTGCTCATGACCGGCCAAGCAAGAGAGATTCTAGAATGTTCACTCATTTATGCTTTCTACACTACTCTAATTACTAAGCACCCCTAATGGGCCTCCATGTAACATGTACAAGGCTTTCTCTCTTCCATCCGTGGCTTCATCCGATTGGGCGTGAATGTGCTTAGCCATTGACCTTGTAATAGGGCCTAGACGGTCTAGGTCTCCTCCTAGACGCTCCATGTGTAGCCTTCCCTCTTCACGTCCTAGACGCTCCTTCCTTGAGTCTAGACGCTCATCACGGTCTAGCTTTGGGTCTTGGCTTCCATGGTGGGATGTGCTTGGCCCTCCTCCATCAGACAGGGCAAGTGACTAGTGATTGGGGCGCATGAGTTGTCACCCAAAAAGTCAACCCACATGACAGAAGCAATTCGCAGAAAAGAGAGCTCACACGAGGGAAAAACCCTAAGTTGGGTGGCGGCGTTGTGGGACCCTCTACACAGAATAACGATCAAATCAGAGGGGCACGTGGCAATGCCCACGTGCTCATTAAAGGTTTCAAGAAAAGTTTGCCAAGGTACACGTTAAGTAAGTTAAGATTCGTATATTCCAAGGAATTTTTTTATACGCTTTCAATGCGCTTTAATGATGAGAGATGTAGAAAAAGGGACCTTGGGAGCATTTGAAAAGGAGGAGAGAGTTTTAACCTAATACTCATAGTCACACAGAGCACAAACCCTAATTGTTCTTGACGGCGCACCCAGCTGTGAGCACAAGGCAATTAGGGCAACACAGTTTTAGACCTTTAGTACAGTTTTCGACCACCCTCAAAGCATTGGTTCAAGTGTTCCGATACGGGGGTGCGTCACCTTTTAATGTTTCTCGCAAGCTGACTTGATCGTCGGAGTGCAAACGGCCGCGAGGGCGCCCCTTTGTTCACTTCTTTCAGGTACTCACAGACGGAGCAAAACGAAGGTGCCCTAGCTCGCGAAGACGATCCCGGTTAACCGGCGGGAACATTTGGCGCCAACCGTGGGGCTCGATCTAAAACATCAGTCCCACCACGCAAGTTTCTCAGTTCCAGTTGCAGTTTTCAACCCAGTTCCTTCGAGATTTTACCAAAAACCATTGTTCGTTGAGGAATTGGTGCAGTTTTCGCCAATCGATTTTGGTTGAATCTCTGTGCGATCACGTTCGTTCGAGTTCGAGTTCCTTTGCCCTTTGGAGTTGCACAACGACTAGGAGAAGTTCCAGATGATGAGATCCACGAGACAAGGTTCGACGCGAGCTGAGAGTGAAGAGATGACCATGCAGCAACTCATGGGTATTGACGCAGGGATTGCAAGAAGCAATGGCAGCGTCGAAAGCGGAGCAAGAGCGCATGCAAGCTGATCTCACAGCATCTCAGGCGAGAAACGACGAGCTCCACCGTACCAACGAGGAGTTGCGCCTGAGACTGTCACCCCACCAAGAGAATTCTCAACGCCGTTCTCACAAGCGATCCTAGAGACAGCGACCCCCAACACATCCACGGGGCCCAAGGTAACCTTCACAGGGATAGAGGACCCTGAGGCGCACCTCACTGCGTTCCACACGTGGATGATGCTAGTAGGCGGCTCTGATGTTGTAAGGTGCAAACTTTTCATGAGCACCTTGACTGGGATGGCCATGGGCTGGTTCGTCAGCCTCCCAGAGGGTCATATCATGTCTTTCACACAATTGTCGCAGTTATTCAGAGAGAAGTATCTAGCCAACAGGGCTCCACCCCCAGTTTCATACGACCTGTTCGTCGTGAGGCAATATCAAGGTGAGACTTTGAAGGAGTACATAAGCCTCTTTGGGGCGCATGTGGTGAAGGTTGGCACCAAGGAGGAGCCCATGATCGTGTACGCATTCAGAAAAGGGGTGTGTCCTAGGCCTTTCTACGAGTCAATCATTCGCAATCGCCCCAAGACTTTTGCTGAAATAAGGCGTCATGCGGTGGAACACATTGCCTCTGAAGGTGAAGAATATGAGAAACGCACAACTGTCGCGCCCACACGCCCGAGAACGCATATATGCGCGCAACTCGCTAGAGTCCATGAGGCCGCAATAGGGAGGAAGGACCAAGACAGGAAGCGCACCTACGAGACAAGGAGGACCCAGCCTAAGGGTCGAGCAGAAGGAAGAAGAGTTTCAAAAGACCTTCCTCGCCTCGAGCGAGTGTAGGCGAGAAGAGTTCAAAAAGACCTTCCTCGCCTCGAGCGAGTGTAAGCGAGAAGAGTTTCAAAAGACTTTCCTCGCCTCGAGCGAGTGTAGGCGAGAAGAGTTCAAAAGACCTTCCTCGCCTCGAGCGAGTGTAGGGGAGAAGAGTTTCAAAAGACCTTCCTCGCCTCGAGCGAGTGTAGGCGAGAAGAGTTCAAAAGACCTTCCTCGCCTCGAACGAGTGTAGGCGAGAAGAGTTCAAAAAGACCTTCCTCGCCTCGAACGAGTGTAGGCGAGAAGGGTTTCAAAAGACCTTCCTCGCCTCGAGCGAGTGTAGGTGAGAAGAGTTTCAAAAGACCTTCCTCGCCTCAAGTGAGTGTAGGCGAGAAGAGATTAAGATACATTTGCCTTAGTTTTTCCCTTTCTTGTAAAATCAGAGATCAAAGAAGAGGACAAAGATGGCGTCGCCAAGGTAAGGCGTCGCCAAGACAAGGCGTCGCCAAGATAAGGCGTCGCCAAGACAAGGCGTCGCCAAGATAGCAATGCCAAGATAAGGTGTCACTAGAACAAAGCGTCACCAGAAGTAGGCGTTGCCGCCAGATAATCAAGCAGAAGTCAAGTTTAGAGCAAGATAACAGGTATGTCTAGTACAAGTTAAAATCCAGTCGCCTAGTCCTTGATCAAGGGTTAAGGGATTCCTTCGGGATGCCCCCTCCTCAAGTATGAACAACTAGCCCCGATACCAGATATCAGTATAAGTTAAAATCTGGGAGCCTAGTCCTTGATCAGGGGTTAAGGGATTCCTTCGGGACGCCCCCTCCTCAAGTTTTATTACAGTTAAAGCATTGTAAGTAGCAATTAACTCGAATAGTTTGAGATGTTTTAAGTTAAAACAGTTTTTCAAGGGGGCACTCTTTTTCCCTAAGGAGGGTTTTTTAACGAGGTCACCAAATAAAGAAGGTTTCGAAAAAGTTATCAAAGTTTCCCAGTTATTAAGTTTGCATGCTCATCGTTTTTTAAGCTTTTGGAAAGAGACTTTGTCGCCCTTGTGTAATTTAGGGCAAATTCAGATCGCATGCATTCAGTACAAAGTTTTAAAGCATAAAGTTTTAAGTCCTCATCGCCATCTGGCGATCGGAGGCACAAGTATGAAGTTTTTAGTTCTCGTCGCCGTGAGCGAGTGTAGGCGAGAAGAGATTAAAAAGTCCTCCTCGTCGTGAGCGAGTGTAGACGAGAAGAGAGAGAAAGTCCTCTTCACCCTCGAGTGAGTTCAGGCAAGAACAGATTGCAAGTCCTCAGTGCATCCGGGGGAAGAAGAGATGTAACCCCTGGGCAAGTTGAGGCACCAGAGAAAGTCCTCCTCACCCTCGAGTGTATTCAGGCGAGAACATATTACAAGACCTCTTTGCGTAAGCAAATCAAGGCGAGATTGCAAGTCCTCAATGCATCCGGGGGAAGAGGAGATGTAACCCCTGGGCAAGTTGAGGCACCAGAGAAAGTCCTCCTCACCCTCGAGTGAGTTCAGGCGAGAACAAATTACAAGACCTCTTTGCTTAAGCAAATTGAGGCAAGTTTGAAAGTCCTCAGTGCAGAACCAGGCCAGCAAAGAATTAGGCGGTAACCTAGAAATACACATGTCACTTAGCAGATCAGACAAACGAGATTTCAGATACTAAGAATAACCCACGCCTACTGCTCAGTAAGTGATTTCGTGTCAAATGTTATTGCTATAGACTAACCGTTTGTTCAAGTTAAGTTGATTTCCAGAGAATTAAGCGTCAGTTTGTGCTAAGTTAATTGGGTTGAGTGAAAACCGACCAAGTTATCAGCTGATCGCACAACAGATAAGTTAAAGCCACGTAGGTCGTCGAAAACGCAACCTCATAGTCTTTTCGCTGAACAAGTTACAACTTAAGACTGGGGGGCTTGTGTACCGATCAGGTCATCGGGTGTGATGACATGGACAAGAGAAAGGCGGGTGGTCAAGAAGTCAAATAGTCGTCGTTTGTGGAAGTGGCGTTCTGCAGTATACATAATCGGTTGTCGCCGGGTTGGTGTCATCGTCGTGTTAGATAACGGAAGATCAGGTGGTCTGGCATCGCCGCAAGTAGCACATCGTCGGATTTCCCAGTAAACTCAGTTGAAGTTGTTGGGGGTTCAGGCGAGGAAGTTCAAGCGTGTGAGTTCAGTAAAGACAAGAATGCCATGTGGATAATGGGCGAGGCCTTAGTCTTTTCGCTGAAACAAGTGTCAGCTCAAGACTGGGGGGCTTGTGTACTGTCCCGTACCCAGGCGTTGACCAGAAGTCAAAGTCAACACATGGTGGGACCCCTCAAGGGACCCAAGGAAGAAAAGTCAACAGGTCGACCGCTCGTGACGTCGCCCTAAAGTAAGACGTCGCCAAGGAAGACGTCGCCAAGTAAGATGTTGCCAAGAGAGGCATCGCCCAAGTAAGACATCACCTAAGCAAAGACATCGCCCAAGAGAGACATCGGGCCTCGACAGTTCAGAACAGTAGCAAGGAGAAGAGAAAGGCAGCTTCAAGGCCATAAGTTCTAGTACCAGTAGGGGATAAACCTGACTCGTGAAGTATCCACGCCATTGCTGGGAGACCCTGGGACAGATACGACCCATGAGAGGGCCATGACCAGGGGAGAACCACGTGCATGATACGAGAGAAAGGTAGATACACCCCCAGGGCGAGTGACTAGTGATTGGGGCGCATAAGTTGGCACCCAAAAAGTCAACCCACGTGACAGAAGCACTTCACAGAAAAGAGGGCTCACACGAGGGAAAAACCCTAAGTTGGGTGGCGACGCTGTGGGACCCTCTGTACAGAATAACGATCAAGTCAGAGGGGCACGTGGCAATGCCCACGTGCTCATTAAAGGTTTCAGGGAAAGTTTGCCAAGGTACGCGTTAAGTAAGTT
The DNA here is from genome assembly GCF_051622355.1 of Phaseolus vulgaris. NCBI lineage: Eukaryota > Viridiplantae > Streptophyta > Magnoliopsida > Fabales > Fabaceae > Phaseolus > Phaseolus vulgaris. Next base: position 2,357,275 of record NC_143506.1, on the reverse strand, counting down.
AAGATTCGTATATTCCAAGGAATTTTTTTATACGCTTTCAATGCGCTTTAATGCGCTTTAATGATGAGAGATGTATAAAAAGGGACCTTGGGAGCATTTGAAAAGGAGGAGAGAGTTTTAACCTAATTCTCATAGTCACACAGAGCACAAACCCTAATTGTTCTTGACGGCGCACCCAGCTGTGAGCACAAGGCAATTAGGGCAACATAGTTTTAGCCCTTCAGTACAGTTTTCGACCACCCTCAGAGCATTGGTTCAAGTGTTCCGATACGGAGGTGCGTCACCTTTTAATGTTTCTCGCTAGCTGACTTGATCGTCGGAGTGCAAACGGCCGCGAGGGCGCCCCTTTGTTCACTTCTTTTAGGTACTCACAAACGGAGCAAAACGAAGGTGCCCTAGCTCGCGAGGACAAGCCACGTGCGAAGACGATCCCAGTAAACCGGCGGGAACATATTTTAACAGTACAAAATATCACAGAATATTTATTATTAATTTTATTTTCTTAAAAATACAAAAACACAAAGTATCTCATTTTCATCGTTATTTTTAAATAAAATAAATAGACTATGTATTCATTTTATTTATTGTACCGCCCTGGTAGTCGGAAGTGATGACGTGGCACTAAGCTACAGTGTACGCGTGTTGACGAGGCGCCAGATTCGCAGAAGGGAAGGGAGTCGGGGGGCTCGTGTAGTCGCCAGTTATTAAGTTGGCGTGCTCCGATCTCCAGTATACCAGGCGATCGCCCAGTTGAAGATGAAGTCGCCAGATGTAAACTCAGGCGACCAAGTGATTAGAGATCGCCAGAGCAAGCACATCGCCGAAGATAAAGGTGGTGCAGATTATGAAGGCGGCCGGCGAGACCACAGGGAAGGTGTATGAAGGCACCCTAACTCGCCAATCCCAGAAGAGATCGCACTCCCAAGTTAGCTATGCACTGGGCAGCACCATGCATAAGTAACTTAGCCAAATGAGAGTAGAAGCAGCGCCCAAGTTAAGGAGGCTCCAGATGATGGCACGTGTACGACTAGATGCAAGCCACGTGTCTAGGTCTGTAACTGCCAGGAGAGAGAAAATGACCAGGTATATAAGAGTTCTCAACGAACTTTCTGAGGTACGCACGTTCAGATTATACTCTTTACGCTTGCGAGTTCTAGAGCACACTGTGAGAGAGAACATTGCACGGTTCCTTGAGATTTCTTGAGTGTTCTTGCTCTTAGTATTTGGTGGTTCGGTCACTGACTTGGGCGTTGGAGTGCGATCGGCCGCAGCGGCGCCGCTCTGTTCTTTTGCAGGTTCTTGAGGTGGATCTAGAAGAAGGACGAACGTTTAAAGCGGTGCGCACGTCGATCCTTTGACGAGGCAGTTTCCAACGTTCTGGTCAACAGGCAGGATCATTTATTAACATTTTAAGGACGTAGTCTCATTAATACATTTTTTATCCTTAATATGCTTACTTAGTTCAAACAAATTTATTTTCCACAGATAAGTATGTGTTGTGTTGTTACTCTTTTGAATAAAAAATATTTTCGATAAAGACAAATATTTTTTAATGTGTGCGAGTTAATATACTTGTAAATTAAATTATGTTATTTTATAAAACATGTGATTTATGAATTTTTATAGAAAAGGTGTAAATAATGTAAATTTATATAGTTAAATTTTGACTTTAATTTGAATTTGAGATTGAGTTCGATTTAAATAATAAATAGAGAAAACAATACAAAAAATTATGTGAACTTATTAAAGGATGCTAATGGACAATTGAAAAAAAAAATCTCCCTCCTTCCTCTTTGTAAAAAGAAAAATATATATTATTTATCAAGTTCCTTATCTTCTATTATTAAATTTCTCTTTCCATCTTTCAAATCTCAATATAAGCTTCTATTTGCTTATCTATATAATTATTTATGAATACAATATGTTCTCGTCGGTTGACCTGATTGTCGGTTGACTCAAATGGTAGTTTCTGGTTCGTCAGTCTCCGCCTGATAATCAAATTTCCTTAGGTTTAAGAACGTTTTCCTGTAAAGACAAAGGGCGGCCTAGCGGCCGTTTGCACTCTGACACTCAAGTCAGTAAGGGCTAAAGAAACAGTAATGTGTATAAGCAGTTTCAGTCTTAGAAACAACGTACCTTGCTAGGGTTCTTACCACCCTATTTATAGATTGTATATAGGGTTACTTTTGTGATGCTCCCACGTCTCTTATTGGGCCTAGGGTTCTTGGGAGAATGTCCTTGCGCCGCTATCACACAATCTTAGCATAATCCGGCGCATAGGACTTCCCTTTTCTGAAGTGCAAAGACTTAACAGCGTAGCCGCCAAGGTACCTATTCACGCACCAGTGTTTGCGGCATCATCTATTTTGCGGGTGCCCTAACTATTCATGTGCCATGCATGCAGTCTTTCCCTGGAAACCCTAACCCTAACGGGCCTTAGCGCTTCCAAGGAACACTTGCTGGTGTCGTACCCGAATGTACCATACACACCCCATGCATGATTCCCTCGTGACTTAGGTCTCTTCTGGTATCAGGGTGTTAACCCATGTTAACTCATACTGTGTGTGGGGCCCAGCTTACGTGGCCCACCATTGCTATCAATCCACCGATGTCTGATGTTTGATGTCTTTTTCTCAGGCCGATGACCGAGGTCTGGTCTGTACACAAGCCCCCCAATCTCGAGTTGTAACTTATTTCAGTGAAAAGACTAAGTGGTCGCCCACGGCAACCTACGTGCCATTGGGTGATAGAACGTGAACAATGCACTGAAGTGACATCTCACCTTACTTTTTAAACAATGTACATGTGGCAAGATCAACGGCTAAGACTCGTTGGCACTTGCGCTTCTTCGTATATGTTAAACCTTTCAAAACCCCTATGCTCCTTCACTGTTTCATTACTTCACTTAAGCATTTCTCGAACATTTCCCGCTATCGAACATTTTGTCTTCTTCTTTGAAAACCTCTACCTTCAAACCCTAACTTATTCAAAGGTATGATTTTTAATCCATGATCGCTCTTGCTTTGTGATTTTGATGCTCAAAACATGTTATAACTGTTCTGGGACTGTTTATGTTTTTCGCACTTTACGTTTCTGCTCTTTGCTTTCTCGCACTCTCTGTTTTTCTGGGTTTCAGAGTCATACCCTTTTTTCCCTCTAAACCTTCATTTTTTTTCTCTTTTCTTCTTCCCTCTTTTCTTCTCTAGTTTCCTCTCTTAAGATGGCCAGAACCAAAACTACACCAAACCCTCCACTTTCCATCGATTACAAAGCACTCTATCGCTGGGCTCCAAATAGCCTTCTGGCTTAAACTTCTCAAATAAACACCTTTAAGGACATTGATGAGTACAAGAAAAGCGAGTCTGGCGAGAAGTTCTGCGTATTCGAGAGGGAACTCGACATATACGTGAAGGTTCTGCCTTGCAGGGAGGGTGAGCCCGTGTGTGTTGACGGCGCGAGCCCTGAGGAACCCTTCTTCTTTATGTACGCCACTATCTTCAAGCGGCTCAAGCTTTGCCTTCCTTTCACGGGATTCGAGCGCGATCTTTTAACCGAAATCAACGTGGCCCCTGCCCAGCTGCACCCTAACAGCTGGGCCTTTGTGCGGGCCTTCGCCATTCTCTGCAACCACCTTGGCCATACGCCATCCGTGGATGTTTTTGTTATGATGTATAACCTGAAATGATAGGGCGGGTGAATTGTTTAAGAGAGGTTTTTGAAACCTTTTAAGCTTTAACAAAATTCTTTGTATGAATCCAGAACATAAATCAGGTTAGCCAAGAACAAGATCAATAAAACAACAAAGCAGCAGAAAAACAATCGGTTGTTTCTACGAAACAATCGGTTGTTTATACATGTAAAAACTAAAAACAAAATGTAAATGAGTTTAAGGGTAAGAGAAAGATACACCAACAGTTTATACTGGTTCACTCTTAAACCAAGAGCTACATCCAGTCCCCAGAAAACCACTGGGTAATCCACTAAGTAATCAAACCAGATAACAATACACAATCCACCAAAGCAGTGTGACCTTGAACCCTTCAAGAAACACACTCACTTTGGCAATCACACACCAAGAGTATTGATCTTGACCACCTTAAGAGCATACAACACTCCTTGGCAACACAACACCAAAATACAAAAGGTTGAGAATAGATTACACTTCTTTACAGAACAATATGAAATCAATACAAATGCAATCATATTCCTCTCTCTTAGAAAACCCAAAGCTTTGATGTGATTGTTCAAATCTTGAATCAACTCTTTCACAACTTAAAAACTCAAATCTATTTCTTTTACTTGTTTGAAAACATAAACAAACTATTTATATTTTCCAAAGATTGGTCAAAGCATTTAATGAAGGAGTGTATTCAGTTGGAAATCAATTAAAGCTCATTCAACCATCAAAACAGAATTCTGTTAGGATTTTCAAAGAAACAATCGGTTGAAACCACGAAACAATCGATTGTTTGGTTTGACAGTTAAGTCAACCAAACTTAAACAGTTTTCAACCTTTTCAAAAACTCCTAAGAGTAAAACAACCAGTTGATTCGACAAAACAAAAGGTTGTTTTTCACTTAGTTTGAAAAACACTTTATTTTAAAAAGGATTTAAAACACATCAGCTTTAGATTCAACAAAGGAGTGGATTACATATAAAACTACCCAGATCCCTCCCAAAACACAGCAGCAACACAGCCTTGCATCAAGCACAAAGGGTTTGGATTCTTCAAAGCACTTGATCACTCTTGATCAACAATCTCCCCCTATTTGATGAAGACAAATCCCTGGTTGCTTGTGTTGAACTTTGTTTGAATCTGAAGCAGCACTTGCGAAGCAAAACTTATGCAAATCAGAGCATCTTTAACAGCAGGTTATAATAGCACATTAACTAGTTTTTTGCATAAACCTTAAACCAGAAAAACCAGCATAAACAGCAAGCCAAAAACAAACTCTAAACATCAGCAGCAGCAGTAGAATAATAAACATTCAAGCAAATAGAGTTTGGCAGAGTTTAACACAAAAACCAAATAATCTCCCCTTATTTGTCTTCACAAATAGACTTTAGGAAGAGAGAAAACAGAATTGTTCCAGATAAAACAAAATATAGAAAGAAAGAGCAAGAAAGCCTTGACAGATTGACAAAACAATCGGTTGTTTCGAGAGATCAAGCGGTTGTTTTTCTTCAGTCTTCCTTTCCATACTGTAGCTCAAAAATCTGATTCTGAACAAATTCAATCTGTTTGTCAAGGGTCTGAAAGCGAGTGTCCATACTCTGGAATCTGTTGTCAAAGTTCTGAAAGTTTGAGACACAAAGATCATGAAGATTCCTTTGATTTTCTACAAAGCCATCAAGCCTATTCACCATGTATCTTTCAAAGGAAGACATTGAGGAAGTCCCATCTCCTTGATGTCCAACACTTGTCCCAACACCAAAGTCAATTGCAGGTTGTTTTGCATCTTGAACATTCATATCAGCACCTTTTTGATCTTCGTCATCATTTTCAGCTCGAGCAGCACTTGAGAAACCACCATGTCCACCATCATTGCTTACCCATCTTTCATTGATCTTGGTAAAACCCATCTTGCTTAGTGAACCATTGTTCACTTCGAGAGTTGATTTCACCAACTCAGATGTTTCATCCTCAAGATTCACTTCAAAATAGAGTAAAAACTTAGAAATCAAGACAACATAAGTATAATGGTAATCACTTAACCTCATTGACTTTTGCATATGCTCCTTGATGATATGAATCCAATTGATCTTGACTTTGTTCATGATGCAATAGATATAGACAAGATCTTCCTCAGTTAAGACAAAATGGTTGCTTCCTCTAGGTGTTAAAATCCATGTCACAATGAGAGCTAACAACCTTTCATTTAACTTCAAACCTCCAACAAAACAAGTTCTTATTTAAGTTTGAGGATTTTTCAAACAGCTTCTATAGTACTGAACTTTGTTGAAGTTTTCCACCACACCAATATTTCCTTTATTGATTCTCAGCCCAGCATATTTCAAACCAATTACAACAGCCCATAGGTAATCTCCATATCTACCCCCTTAACATGAGAAACAAGATTGTCACCTTCAAACTTCAAATTTGTGTAGAAAACCCCAATTAGATCCGGATATATGTTCCCCTTCATCTCCAAGAACCTCTTCAACAGTTGTTCTTTGAGAAGCCTCCTCACATTGTCCAGCTTTTGGCTTTTCAACCAATCAAAGGAGACAACTTTTGGGTTGTTTATCACTTTTCTACTTGTTTCAAAGCGATACTTCTCAATCAGTTCATTATCTCCCTAAAACCAGCCCTCAAGACGCCCTCCTGATCTCACAGCCCTAGTTTTAATCCTCTTTGATGTAGGTGGAGTGGAATCCATGGAAGCAAAAAGAGAAAAAGGAACACACAAAAGGAGAGAAAGAGATGTAGCAAGAGATGAGCCAATGGGTTGTTTTTGTGAAGGAAAACAACTGCAACAAATTTTATAGCAAAGCAAAATCCCTCTTTAACCCTTTGGTGGTGGTGGGTTTCAGTCTTCAAGGTAGAAAACTGGTCCAAGCCTTGCACAAAAAACGTCAGCATAGAGCAGAAAAACACATGGTCAGCACATGTGACTTTTGACTAGACATAAAGGCTCTTGAATTTCCAAGATATGGAATATATTCCTTTATGACAAGATGTAACTTTCTTTAGAACCAAATCAGGCTTTCAAGACTGCTTTATTGACTTAAGACTCATTCCATTTTGAATCTACAAAAGATACAATGCATGAAGAAATTAAATCAATTCTTCACAGTGTTGTCAGAGAATAAACAATCGTTTGTTTCGAGGAAACAATCGGTTGTTTTTCTGCAGCAACAACAATATTTGTATTTTAAACAGAAACTGAAAAGAGTTTAAAACAGATGTAATTTCTCTTATGTAGATGAAGAATTTTATATGAATTTATAAATTGAAAAACATAAATATGGAAGGTCTTATCCTTTTATGAAGTTCCTTCAATGAGTTATTATTTGTGATTAAGGATGCTTCTTTTTGCCTTTCAAGACATCTTGGACTGGTACACACCCTTAATTCAGTTCCAGTCACACTTCTTTTCTTCCAAGGACTTGATCAGATAACTCAGGACTTCATGTTTCTCTAGTATCCCTGCATCAAAATGAATTCAAGCAACAAGATTTGGTCCCCTTACAAATGTGGGTCCTTTTGTTTTATCTTTATCATTAACCTCACAACCTTTGGGAATCCATTGTAAAATACCTTTAGGAACTGAATATTTCTTGATTTTACATAATCTAACTGAGTGGCCTCTTTTCATGCAATAAAAGCATGTAACAACCGGTTGTTTCGACTTAACAATCGATTGTTTTCCTGACAATTTTGAAAAGACTTTGAAAACTTATCTTGCTTGTTCTGTGGATTAAAACCTAATCCTGCTTTTCCAAAAACCAATTTTGAGATGTCAAGATATTCTCAAAGTTGGATTTACCCTTTGAAAGCTCATCCACAGTTCTAATAAGATAATGAACTTTATTTTAAAGGTTTTCACAATTTTCACAAACAAAAGAGTCATACTTGCAAGAAGATTTTTTGCAATGCATTTCAAGGTTTTCAAAATCATTTTTTGATTTTTCCAGTTCTTCTTCGAGTGTCTTGACTCTATTTTCAAGCCATTTATTCAACCCTTTCAATCGGTTGTTTGAGAGAGCCAATCGGTTAGCTTCTTCATGATTTTCTTTAAAAACTTGAAGAAGTTGGCTATAATTTTCAGCACTTAAGGAAGCACAAGAACTTGCACTGCTTGAGCTTCTTGAATCATCATCTCCTTCTGCCATTAAACAAAGATTGACTTTTTCATCTTCACTTGATGAGGAGGTTGATGAGGAGACTTCATTTTCATCCCAAACAATATATGCTCTTTTTGATATCTCTCTCTTTTCCTTATTGTTTGACTTCTTTTCATTGCTTTCTTTATTTGGGCAATCAACTTTTATATGCCCTTGTTCACCACGACCAAAGTAAGTATAATTGTTAGAATTGAAATCACTAGTTTTCTTGTTTCTATACCTTTCTTTGTTGGCTTTTTTGTTGTGATTTCTCTTCAAGAATTTGCTGAACTCTTTGGACAACAAGCTTAGATTTTATTCCTCACTTTCATCACTTGAATCTTGCTTCTTCTTGTGCTTGGCAGCTTTCAAAGCAATGTTCCTTACATGTTTATCCTCACTTTCTTGAACATTGAGTTTATTCATCTCCAACTCATGTTCTCTAAGCTTACCAAACAAGGAAGTCGTAGTCAAGGATGTCAAGTCCTTTCATTTAGAGATTGTAGTTACCTTTGGTTGTCAAGATCTATCAAGACACTTGAGAATCTTGATGTTTAGCTCCATTTTATCAAAGGGTTTTCCAAGACTCATTAGATGGTTGATTATGTGAGTGAATCTCTTTTGTACTTCAGCGATTGATTCTCCCTTGAGCATTCTAAACATCTCATACTCTTATATTAGAGTATGTTTCCTAGCTCTCTTCACATCATTTGTTCCTTCATGGGTGACTTCTAGAGTATCCCACATTTCCTTAGCCGATGCATATTGTTAGATCCTGAAAAATTCATCCGAATTCAAAGTAGAGGTTATGATATTCTTAGCAATGCAATCAAACTTGGCATTTTTATTTTCAGCATTAGTCCATTGGGACCAAGGTTTTTCAATAGAAGATCCATCCTTTTCAAATTTAGGAATAAAAAGGTCATTTTCAATTGCATCCCAAATTCCTTTATCAAGAGATTCAACAAAGATTTTCATTCTAACTTTCCAAAATTGATAATTCAAACCACAAAATAGAGGTGTCTGTTAATTGAGGCACCCTCCCCAAAAGGTAGTTTTTCAGCCATAGAAAAAAGACTTTAGGATCAAACTTGAATATTTTCAAGTACCAAGCTCTTGATGCCAATTGTTAGAATATATGGCCTTAAATGAGAAGGCGGGTGAATTGTTTAAGAGAAGTTTTTGAAACCTTTTAAGCTTTAAAAAAATTATTTGTATGAATCCAGAATAGAAATCAGGTTAGCCAAGAACAACATCAATAAAACAGCAAAGCAACAGAAAAACAATCGGTTGTTTCTGCGAAACAATCGGTTGTTTATACCTGTAAAAACTAAAAACAAAATGTAAATGAGTTTAAGGGTAAGAGAAAGATACACCAACAGTTTATACTGGTTCACTCTTAAACCAAGAGCTACATCCAGTCCCCAGAAAACCACTGGGTAATCCACTAAGTAATCAAACCAGATAACAATACACAATCCACCAAAGCAGTGACCTTGAACCCTTCAAGAAACACACTCACTTTGGCAATCACACACCAAGAGTATTGATCTTGACCACCTCAAGAGCACACAACACTCCTTGGCAACACAACACCAAAATACAAAAGGTTGAGAAGAGATTACACTTGTTTACAGAACAATCTGAAATCAATACAAATGCAATCCTATTCCATTCTCTTAGAAAACCCAAAGCTTTGATGTGATTGTTCAAATCTTGAAACCACGAAACAACTGATTGTTTGGTTTGGCAGTTAAGTTAACCAAACTTAAACAATTTTCAACCTTTTCAAAAACTCCTAAGAGTAAAACAACTGGTTGATTCGACAAAACAACAGGTTGTTTTTCACTTAGTTTGAAAAACACTTTATTTTAAAAAGGATTTAAAACACATAAGCTTTAGATTCAACAAATGAGTGGATTACATATAAAACTATCCAGATCCCTCCCAAAACACAGTAGCAACACAACCTTGCATCAAGCACAAAGAGTTTGGATTCTTCAAAGCACTTGATCACTCTTAATCAACAGTTTTCTTTTACTTCTTCTAGGCGAAGAGTCCTGGAAAGAAGCTGTGGATGAGCATCAATGGGGTGGCATGGAGAGTCCTCATAACCCTCTTCCAGCACTCTTACAAGGGCTTCAAAGGGAAGTTCTTTAAGATATGTTGCAACAAGCATGATCTGACCTTACTGGATGGGTTCCCACTGTATTGGGTGGAGAAAGTGGGGCTCAAGAAACCTAAGAGTCTTGAGGACTTAGCCCAACCCGATCGTGAGGTGTGTCAGCTTCTTTCAAGCTTGGGAGTGGTGTTTAACATTGTTGAACTGATCAAGCTTGAATACAGCCTCAAGCATCTCAAGGGCTACATTGGTATTTTGTTTGACTCTGTCCTTTCTTGTTTACTTGCATACAATGTTGTTTTACTTCTTATGCATTGTTGTTTCCCTGTGTAGACATGGTGTTAAACGTGAAGAAGAGGAGCATGCTAGTTGAGGCAGCCTCCAAGCTCAAAATTGGCGTTGGTCCCTCTGATGCCCCTCCTGCGCCTATTCCTGCTCCAGCCCCTGCAGATCTTAGGCAGAAGGGGGTGGTTGAGGCCATTGCCTCAGAGGACGAGACACCTGTACTGATCTCGTCTTTAAGAGGGAAAGGGGCATTGATGTTGCGGTCTTAACGCACTCAGTTTTAGATGGCTTTACCCCCTCTTTTCGAGAGAACCCCCCAATTGCCTCTTCCCCTCGTGACCTGGTGGTGCACGAAGGCGGGGGGGAGAATGCCTCTGGAGACGATTTTGGAGTGCCTCCCACTGCTGAATTGTCCGCCTTTCTGTAGGAGGTTCTTCAAACCTTCCCAGGCGGGGTAATGGAGAGCCAGGGCGAAGACTCCCTGCGAGGGCATGTCGCCAGAGGTCTTAGGGTCTTCCTCATTGCATCCAGTCACGCCTCGACCCAAGTGCTGGAACTAAGGGTTGAGATGTTGAAGTTGAGGGAGGCAGCAAGTCAAGACGCGCTCCAAATCAAAAAGCTCACTCAACACGAAACCACTTTGCACTTGGAGTTGACAGACCTTCACTAAACTAACAAGGAGACCAAGAGGCTCCTATTCGAGAAGTCTCAGGAGGCCCTGAGTGCTCGTGCGAAGATTTTGCCTCTCCGAAACAAGGTTATCGCGCTGCAGGAGAAAGTTGAGGAGATGCAGGCCAAGATGGCCAGGCTAGAGGAGAGGGCGACTCAGCAGGAGGTGCGCCTGGGCCAACTGGAGGGAGAGCTAGTCCGTAAGGACGAACTCTTCAGTCAGATGAAGGAAGAGCTTGACAGCGACGCTGCTGGGGCATACGGTGCTGAATTTTGAGGATGCCATGGCCCAGGTTGCTTGCGTGCATCCTGGGGTGGACCTCTCCCAAACAGGCCTGACCAAGAGAATTGTTGATGGGCAACTAGTTGACGCCCAGGAGTAACTCCCTTTTTATTGTAACTTTTTAACGAACAATTTCAGCGACTTGTATATATATTTGCTTGTTTATAAAATTTGTCGCTTTCTTAAGTTGCTTGTTAACTACCTCGTCTGACTTGCTTAACTTAACAACGCTTTAGGGCCTTCATGACTTAGGTAGCACACCTCTTTACTGCTTGTTGACCTTAGTCTTCGTAGGAACAATGCTTACCCAAGCTCTTACTTCACCCTAACCTTTGCCAAACCAAGGTAAGGAAAATGTCGTCCTCGACCTTGGCTCATAGGTCAAGGGAGATCTTTAACTAGGTACCACGCCACTCTCAACCCCGTCTTACAAGACAAGGGAGACCTTTGATTGGAAACTAAGGTGTTCTCGGCCTTGTCTTACAAGGCAAATGAGGCATGTAACTAGGATCCATACTAGCCTTGCCTTACAATACAAGGAAGTGGTCCTTCTTTCTGACCTCGCCCTAGCCGTGTGGAGGCAGGGGAGGATTTTAACTGGCAACTGTTTTGTTCTCGACCTTGGTGTTATCACACAAGAGGGAGGCTCACTAAGAACCATGCTCTTCCCTGTCTTGGTGTTTCTAACCCGAGGGAGATGCCCGTTTTACTGACCTCGTCCTTGTCGCACAGGGGCAGGGGAAGGTTTTTCTGGTGAACCATACTATTCTCAGCCTTGGTGAACTCACACAAGAGGGAGGTTCACGAAGAACCATACTATTCCCAATCTTGGCGTATCAAACCAAAGGAGAGGTTCGTTTTACTGACCTCACCCTATCTGTACAAAGGTAGAGGAGGATTTTAACTTTAACTGACTTCATCCTTGCTGTATGAAGTCAATGGAGGATTTAATAACTGACCTCATCCTTGTTGTATGAAGTCAAAGGAGGATGTTAATAACTGATCCCATCCTTGTTGTATGACGTCAAGGGAGGATTTTAACGGTTGAACCATACTATTCTCAGTCTTGGTGAACTCACACAAGAGGGAGGCTCATGAAGAACCATATTATTCCCAATCTTGGTGTATCAAACCAAGGGGGAGGTTCATTACTGCATTGTACAAAATATTTTCAACTGAATAATTTTATTGGGTGACCCCGTTAAAAAAAAGAGTGCCCCCTAAGGTTGTGTACAATGCAATAATCTTAATTGAAGTAAAACTTAAGGTTGGTCGCGTTCCACGTACGAGGGATTGCTCCACCTTCTAAAGTCTCAAGCCTGTACGCTCCATTCCCATGGGCCTCTGTCACACGGAAGAGACCAATCCACTTGGGAGATAACTTGTTTTCTAGCTGGTATGAGTGAGCTTTCCGCATCACCAGGTTGACGACATGCAACTGCCAAGCTCTCAGCTTGGAGCTGTACCTGCACTCCACCTTTCTCTTCAAGGCTTCTACCTTGATCCTTGCTTCTTCTCTAACTTCATCCAGTAGATCCAAGTTCACCTTTCTCTCTTTGTTGGATTCCTCAACCACGAAGTTCTAGAAACATAGTGAGCTCTCTTGGATCACTACAGGACTCATCGCGTCCGAACCATACACCAAGCTAAAGGGTGTCTCTTTGGTGGTGGACTAGGGAGTGGCGTGGTAAGCTCACACAATTATAGGAACTTCTTCTGCCCAAGTTCCTTTGGCTTTGTCTAGCCTTCTCTTCAAACCTCTAAGCATAACTCGGTTGGCAGACTCAACCTGCCCGTTTATCTGGGGGTGTTCGACTGATGCGAACACCTGCTTTATGCCCAATTCTGTGCACAACTTGTCCAACTATTGGCTAGCAAACTGGGTGTCATTATCGGATACCAACCACTTTGGGACTCCGAAGCGGCACACTATATTTTTCCACACAAAGTGTTGGACCTTGTGGCATGTGATTTGTGCCACTAGCTCAGCCTCTATCCACTCTGTGAAGTACTCAATGGAAACCACAAGGTACTTCATATGTCGAACTGCTAGAGGGAACAACCCCAGAATGTCAATCCCCCAGGTATGGAACGACCATGGGCTATAGATCGACCTCAGCTCTTCGGGGGGCGCCTGTGCTAGTCAGCATGTTGTTGGCACTACTTGCAGCGTTGTGATACCTCGTGCAGTCTTCCCTTATGGTTAACCAATAATATCCTGCGTGAACGACCTTCAACGAGAGAGCTCGGCCACCGATGTGACTCCCGCATATTCCTTCGTGAAGCTCTGCCATAATGGGCGTGAACTGCTCACCACTTACACATATCAGGGTGGGGTGAGTGAAACCATGTCTGAACAAATTCCCGTCGATCTGGGTGTATCTGCTCGAATTCTTTTTGACTTCTCTGGCCTCTACGGGCCTTAGCGGGAGTATCCCGTCAGCCAAATAACGTTGGTATGGATCATCCAAGTCTCACCTCCTTCAACTAGGCAAACTTGCATTGACTCCTCCCCTGACAACGTGTATGTGCTTATTCTGGGCGTTTTCAGGGTTTCTTGAGCCAACGACCGATGACTTCTCTTGACACCTTCCGAGGTGCTTATCTGTTGGACTTCCGCCGCGTCATCTATGGTACTTTGAGGTGTCCTCAGAGTCTCCTGGATGACTGTCCTTTGTCTGCCCCCTTGCCTGAATTGGAAAGCTTTGTTAGCAAGTCAGCTCAGGCATTCTGTTCTCGAGGGACAGGTACTAAGTCGAACACCTCTAAAGTCTCCTTCAAAATCTGAACATACCATAGGTATGCGACCATTTGGGGGTCCTTGGCCAGGTACTCTCCCGTCACTTGTCCTGTTACCAGCAGAGAGTCACTCTTCGCCATTAAACTTTTCGCTCTCATCTCCTTGGCTAGTAGCATCCCAGCTATCAGGGCCTCATACTCCACCTGGTTATTGCTGGCCTTGAAAGCGAACCGCAGGGCCTGCTCGATCAGAAACCTGTTTGGTCCTTCCAAGATGACACCAACCCCACTCCCCTGTTGGTTAGAGGACCCATATACGGAGAGGACCCATTTGAAATCTGCTCCTTCTTGGTGTGTGGCTTCTGAGGAGAGCTCTACCACAAAGTCAACGTAAACATGGCTTTTGATAGGACCTCTAGGTTCGTACTGCACATCGAACTCTGATAGTTCCACTGCCCAGCGCACTATTCGCCCTGTCACATGAGGATTTTGTAAGACCTTACGAATGGGCAGGTTTGTCATCACGATCACCGTGAAGCTCTAGATGTAGTGGCGGAGTCTTCGCGCTGAAAATACCATCGCCAAAGTTGCCTTCTCTATGGCCTGGTACCTTACCTCAGACCCTTTGAGTACTTTGCTCACAAAGTATATTGGTCTTTGTGCCTGGTCCTGCTCCTGGACCAGGACCGAACTGATCGCCCGATCTGTGACTGCGAAATACAGCCAAAGCGAAGTGCTTGATTGTGGCTTGCACAATACCCGGGGGTGGCCAAGTACTCCTTCAATTTGAGGAAGGATTCCTCACACTCCTTGGTCCAAATGAACCTGCTATTTCTCTTGAGGCATTGGAAATAGGGATGCCCTTTGTCTCCCCCTACTGACACGAATCTGAACAGAGCAACCATCCGCCCTGTCAGCTGTTGCACTTCATTCACCGAGATTGGGCTACGTATAACTATGATTGCAACGCACTTTTCTGGGTTCCCTTCTATCCCACGCTCAGTGAGTAGGAACCCTAAGAACTTGCTTGCCTCCACCCCAAACACACATTTTTCAGGGTTCAGCTTCAACCTATATCTAGCTATTGTAGTAAATAACTCTTCCAAATCGGGGATTTGGTCTTTCACCTAGGAGGTGACCACCATGTCGTCCATGTACGCCTGGACATTCCGCCCTATCATGAGCGCAAGTACTTTGTCCATTAGTCGCTGGTAGGTCATCCCTGCATTCTTGATCCCAAAGGACATCACTTTGAAACACTAGTAGGAGAGCTCTGTCATGAACGCCGTCTTGCATTCGTCCCGGGGATGCATGTGGATCTGGTTATACCCCGAGAAAGCATCCACGAAGCTCAGAAGTCTACATTCTGAGGCGATGTCTACCAGGGCGTCGATATTGGGTAGCGGGTAGGAGTCCTTCGGGCAGGCTTTATTAAGGTCCGTGAAGTCCACACACATCCTCCACTTCTCGTTGGCCTTCTTGACCAGTACTACGTTTGCCAGCCACTCTAGGTATTGTATTTCCCTGATGTGACCAACGCTCAGCAGTTTCTGAGTTTCCTCCTTGATGATTTGTCGCCTATCGTCATTGAACTTTCTTCGTCTCTGACGAACAGCTCGGACCTTTGGGTCCATGGTGAGGTGGTGGCACAGGAAATCGGGGTCGATGTCAGGCATGTCTGAGGATGACCATGCGAAAGCATCCATGTGCCGTGTTATGACCTCGACAATCTAGTCCTGCGCTTCTTGGCCCAAAGATCTGCCAAACTTGAACTTCTTACCCCGATCTCCCTTTCCAGCACCTCTTCTGCAGGCTCGGGTCGTCCCTCCCGGGCGATCTCGAGTCGGGTGACCCCTTATTCCCTTAGAGGCTGGGTGGCTACCGAGCATACTCTCCTCTTTGTCTTACCCCCCTCGATGAAAGCACTAGGGGCGCCCGACATCACAGTGTCCATGATCACCTGAAAGAACGGCATAGGGGGAGCCTTCACGGGCAGCGACTGGGCTCGCTCATCCATAATGCGTTCTCCTACGTTCTGCAAATTCCTACACAGTTCCTCATTGGTTCTGCGCAACTCTTCATTGTTTGCTTGCGATCTAGCCAGATCAACCTGGAAACGATCATGGTCGACTCTGGACGCTACTACCGCCTCCTGAAGGGCGCGTATGGTCTCCATGAGTTGTTGCATGGAGACGTTGTCCCCTCCTGAGGGCTCAACAGATCCTTGTCTTGTGCTCCTCATGTTGTTGGTGGCTCTCAACACGATTGTGAATGGGACCTAGTTTTATCGGACAAAAAACAATACAAAAAATTATGTGAACTTATTAAGCAAAGGATGCTAATGGACAATTGAAAAAAAAATTCCCCCCTTCCTCTTTGTAAAAAGAAAAATATATTATTTATCTTCGTTATCTTTTATTATTATATTTCTTTTTCCATCTTTCAAATCTCAACATAAACTTTTATTTTCTAGATAATTGTTTATGAATACAATCTATTCGGGAGATAAAATGGAATAAGAGAAAGTGTTCTTAACCTGTTAAAACCTTAATTTTTTCTGAAATTAAATTAGATGTAGACAGACAAAAAAAAATTAAATAACCAAATGCATGATATTTGTTTTCCTTCCTTTTAAAGTAGATTACGAACTTTGACTTGTTTTATTATTGGTTAGATTTAATTTTAAGAGGATAAAGGATTTTATTTTTCTTGTCTCAACATTTTTCTTCTCAACCTTTTAGTTTATAGTTCCTAACCTTAAATTGAGGTAAGAGAAACTAGTATAAATTTTTATTTGGGAAAAATTTACATTACGAATTACGAAAATGACAGTTATATGAAATTTAACCTATTATAAATAATTGTTAATGTAATGATATTTATATGATGTCTTTTAGTTTAATGTTAAACTTTTTGGTTGTTTTTTTTTTATCTTAGTTTTCCAAGTAAGAATATAATGGTCTCAAAAAGATGTAGACGACTTAATTTACATACTCTCTATCATAGTTTCACCCACATGATGATGGTGAATTTCCATAAACTTTGAAAACTTGTTGAGATAATCTTTAGTGATAGATCTTCAACAAAAAAATTAAATGTGAGATCTATTATTTACAGTATATTGCAATATAGGAAGAGATAAGATCTTTACCTCGAAAAATGAGTTCTTTTAGATGATTATATTATATTTTAATTTATCTTCCAGTACAAAAAAAATGTACTGTGGGAATATGCTTAAGATCTTAAAGCAAAGTGAATGAGATTTTATATCCTTCAAAGTAGTTAGTTACATGGCATGGGTAGACCTATAAAAAAGTGTAATATATCATACACTAAAATGTTCTAATGTATATATTTACATCAAAATTCCGTTCAAGTAAATGTTGTTAAGCTCATAGGGCTTGGAAGTGTTGAAGTAAATATTAACATACAATTTTCTCATACAAGAGTGTGACTGGAACATTTGAACGAGAGAGACTCGTAATATGATAAATTTTAATCTTTTAGAATTTTGATACCTTTGAGCTTTGAGCATAACCTTGTATCAAAATAGAAAATTTGATTAAATAAAAGTGGTAGATAATTATGTTAATTTCCAATTAATACAATAAATAACTAATTTGGTAGAATTAGTATAATTCTCTTTATATATTATGTTTAGGCTTTACGAAGATTATAAATGTTATAAAGGTATAACAGATTAAAAGTTCACACTGCTTAATATTTTTAATGTTATTAATTTAATGATTTGATAATGGAATGTTATGAACTTATTAGAAGTTGATGAAAATGGGTAATAATATAAACATGTCCCATATGACACTAAGTGAGTCTCGGTTAAGATAGTTAACCCAATATCCTTCAAGTGACATGACCAACATAGTTTTCATAGACTGAAAAAATCTTCCTTAGCATAAATGAGTAACGTAATCACAATACAAAATGTTACATAAACTATGAGGTTAACCCGATAACCTGCTTTAATCTCGACCCAGTGTTAGAGACCTATCACAATCTTATACATGTGCACACAAACCAAGATAAAGGTACACATCAAATAATATTTATTACCCTTACATACCTTATATCGAACTCTAACTTAGTCATTAAAGTACCTTAGGTACCCCTAATTGACGATCGAAGATTTCGTGACATCATTAATCACAAACAACGATAATGCAAAGAGATAAAGGTAGAATCGAGATCTTCCTTTCTTTTGCAAGAAAAAAAACCTATAGTAATAATTATGTTACGAAATTTATTTGAGTTTGTGAAATCCTAAATAAATGTTATACAACAATTACTTAAAATAACATTTAACTTGATTGGTTTTCAAAATCTAAAGTAAAGAAGATACGAAATAAATCAATGAATTATTAAGTTTGAATAAATATGAATTATTAAGTTTTGTAACAAATAATCAAAATACAATCATTTAAAATTTTTAAAAACAACTTTACAAGTAATCATGCAATGTGCAGTAACAAAATCATATACCATTACATTTCCATATTTACATCTTATTTACTAATTTGACTCTCGTATAAATATTTTTTTTCCACTCAAGATCTCTTTGTAATTTAAAAAAAGAAAAACTAGGGCCATGACTCCTGGTTACTTAGAAGCTCGACCAGTGCTTACAAAAAGTGAGAGAACAACACGATGTTCTGATTTTGGCTTAAAAATTAGAACTAATCAAAAGACTAAACTCCAAAAAATGTGTTCAATAAAAAAACTTGAATCATATTAATTGAAAAAGAAAGATATTACCTGGATACAACTACGTCATTAAACACCTAAGATGATAAAAAGAGAAAGAAAAAAATTACAAGTATGCGATAAAAAATGGAAAGAATGGTATCAATTAATTTTAGAAAAAATGAGTGTTTAAATATTATCGTTTATGAGAAATAATTTAATGACTGTTAGATGGTGGATTTTTTTATATATATGTTTTATTAGTTTTTGAAGTTTATCTTCAAAAAAATTATACATTTTCACCCTCACCTAAAAATGTCTTGCGTGCCTCACATATAGTTGGAATGTCAACTTTTGTTTGTTTTTAGATTATACTTTAAGATAATAAAAAATGTATTTATTTCATGTATTAGGTCAGGATGGCCGAGTGGTCTAAGGCGCCAGACTCAAGTTCTGGTCCTCTAACGAGGGCGTGGGTTCAAATCCCACTTTTGACATTTGTTTTTTTTTTCAAATTATTTTTTTTTCAAATTATTTTTTTTTCAAATTATTTTTTTTTCAAATTATTTTTTTTTCAAATTATTTTTTTTTCAAATTATTTTTTTTTCAAATTATTTTTTTTTCAAATTATTTTTTTTTCAAATTATTTTTTTTTCAAATTATTTTTTTTTCAAATTATTTTTTTTTCAAATTATTTTTTTTTCAAATTATTTTTTTTTCAAATTATTTTTTTTTCAAATTATTTTTTTTTCAAATTATTTTTTTTTCAAATTATTTTTTTTTCAAATTATTTTTTTTTCAAATTATTTTTTTTTTTCAAAAGGAAAAGACATGATATTTTGTTCGAGTTTCTTTCATTAAAACCCTACTGTTGTGTTCTGGCGAAAAGCAAAAGCGGTTAACACAACATGGGCGAGGAGGAACGTGACGAAGGAGGTTCTGTCCCGAGGGTTGTTGCCGCCGACCAAACCCCGCAGGAACTCGTGTCCAGGGCCATAGCCCCCGTTAAGAAGGAATTCCTACGCCCACCTCCGGTTCGGTCTTCCGCTCCAAACGACGACGTTTCCATTCCCAACGAAAACAGAACCTCCGTTCTGGCCAAGGAGAAGAAGTCTAAGCGCCAACTCAAACGCGAACGTCGTCAGGTACGTCATCTTCTCATTTGCTTGTCTCCGCAAATGCACTCTCTTTCCACATTTCAAATATCGTTGCACTTTGGTTGCTTTTGAACTTTGCAGGAACAAAAGTCAGCAAAAAACCTATGTCCCGTAATTGCGAAGACGGGTGATGTTAGTTCGTGTCCTTATAAAGACAAGTGTCGGTTCAGCCATGATTTGGAAGGCTTCGAGGCGCAGGTAGGTGCTGCTGCTTAATTGCTTTGGTTTCGGCACTGGTTTTTTTACGAACTGATTCCGATTATGTAATTCCTAATTACTATTAAGTGCAGAAACCGTCTGATCTAGAAGGACAATGCCCGTTCGTTAAATCTGGGGGCTCTTGCCCTTATGGCTTAGCGTGTAGATTTTCGAGCACGCATGAAGGTGGTGTGCCTTCTGGCGATTGTAATGGCCTGAAGAATAGTTCCGAGGTGAATGGATTGAGCAAGGATGTTCAAAAGCTTTTGTGGAAAAATAAGATGAGCTTCTCCAAGGCAGATGCCAAACTCAAAAGTCTCAGCCTTCTGGTATTTTATTTATTCTCTCCTTTTTGTTTTGTTTCATCATGTTTTTTCTCCATCACCTTGGAAAAGGCCATAAAAGACGAAGAAGGTTTTACCTGTTGTTGGGGAATAAATTATAGAGAAGTGTCTTTCTTGCCATTTTTGTTACATTGTTGGCTTTGAAGCCAGTTACTCAAGTAAGATGTATTTTTGTGTCACTTGAAAGTTTTCTGTCTTAGATTTTCAGAGATTAAATTGGGTGGATTCAAATGTTCAATTCCCATGTAAATTTTGATTATCATGCTCCTATTTTTATTTCCTAAGCGTAAACAGTAATGACCTTAAATTCTAGGTTTAAAATGCCATTGCTAGTGTTCTCCTTTGGTCATAGTCCATCCCTAAATGTGGCTGTGATGTACATCTAACTTCCTGTTCGTTTTCAGTTATTTTTATTTCATGTTGATCAATCTATCTGTCTCTTTTAAAAAATGTTGTAGGGACCGTCTAAGTCAAAAAGGAATGACTTGGAAAATAAAGAGGGAGTTGACACTGGTTCAAATAAGTGTGATCATTCTGATGACAGTGGCTCTTGTGTTGTTACGTCTGACTCAGGTTCTAAGTTGGAATGCCCTGCTGAAGTTATGAAAGATGATGATAATGGCATAGATGGAAAATGTGAATCTGATGAACTTTGTCCCCTGAAGCGAAGAAAAACTGAAGAAAATTGCAGTCCTAAAGAGGCAGCAAATGAAGAGAATTGTGGTCCTATGGAGGCAGAAAATGAAGGTCATAGTTCAACTGTAGTTGTTGCAGTTTATGATTGATATGACTTGTGTAATATTTCTTTTGCTTTATGTCCAGTTTGTGTAACTTGGCTTCATATCACTGAAATAGGTGTTACAGAGAAAATTGTTGAAAGAAATTGCACAAAATCTGAAGCTGATGATATAGTCCCAGAAACTGATTTAAGCACAAAATCTGAAGCTGAGGATATAGTCCCAGAAACTGATTTAAGCCTGAAGCTTCACTCACGTGAGAAGAAGCTTATTGATTTTAGAGGGAAGTTGTATCTGGCACCGTTAACTACTGTTGGCAATCTCCCTTTCCGGAGAGTTTGCAAAGTATTAGGTGCTGATGTAACTTGTGGTGAAATGGCAATGTGCACAAATCTTTTGCAGGTAAAATATGTGGATTTTTTACTGGTTGGTTTAAATCATTTTGCTTTCTTTCATCTTCAGTATAACATATATCTTCTGTCTGGAGTTTGTTTCCTGGTGTACTTGCAAAAGTGAAAGTTTTAGCATGTGCTTGATCTAACTTTGGTGATGTGATATGGATTTCAGGCACCTCCCAAATAGTTTGATTTCTGTCTTTTCTTCCCAAAAAATATTTTTTCAAGTTGATTATATCCCCTATAGATAGACAACGTTGAAGGCATGCTTTTAAATGTAAACTCCTTAATTTTGGAAGCAGTAAATCATCCGTATGTTTGCCTAAAATTCCGTTGTAATGATATAAAATCAATAAATTTTCTCCGATCCTTCCTTCCTGTTCTATTCTGCACAACTTCGACATATTCTCTTTTCCAACCATCTGTTTTTTCTTTTACGGGCCAAGCTGTATTCACGTTCTATTTGTTGTGATTTTACTTTTGTTATAGGGTCAAGCGTCAGAATGGGCATTGCTAAGACGTCATTCATCTGAAGATTTATTTGGTGTACAAATCTGTGGGGCATATCCAGATACTGTGGCACGAACAGTTGAACTAATAGAGCAAGAATGCACAATAGATTTTATTGATATAAATATGGGTTGCCCTATTGACATAGTTGTGAACAAGGGTGCTGGATCAGCTCTTTTAACAAAACCAATGCGGATGAAAAGTATAGTAGAAGTAGCTTCGGGTACAGTGGACAAACCAATAACTATCAAGGTATTTGACATGCCATACTACACAGTTGGACACAATGATTTGTCATTCTCTTTAGCATCTTAGTAGCTTCCTCTGTTTTGTGTCTCTTAAACTTTTTACTTTCTGAGCCAGGTCCATCACCTATGCTTGAAAAAAAGTGTATTGTCATATTCTTTAAAACTGCTTCTAAAAGTGTGACTAACGACTTATGTATTGAACTAGGTACGGACTGCTTATTTTGAAGGGAAGAACCGCATTGATTCTCTGATAGCAGACATTGGCTCTTGGGGAGCCAGTGCCGTGACAATACATGGTAGGTCACGTCAACAACGCTATAGCAAGCTTGCTGACTGGGACTATGTATATCAGTGTGCCAGGAAAGCCCCTACTACGTTGCCAGTAGTGGGGAATGGAGATGTTTTTTCATTTGTGGAATGGAACAATCACAGAACTGAATGCCCTGAACTTGCTACGGACATGATTGCTCGTGGTGCACTGATTAAAGTAAGTATACCTTGGTTCAACTGGCCATTCTCTCATTTATTTTAGTTTGTCTTTGAGTATTACATCTCATGCCAGTTGTCTTCATTGGAAGCATTATGGGTGTCTGATCTGGACATTTTTTTTTTGTTAACTAATGGCTATGTCGTGCAGCCTTGGATATTTACGGAGATCAAGGAACAAAGGAATTGGGACATCAGTTCTGGCGAGCGACTAGATATTCTAAAGGATTTTGTAAATTTTGGTCTTGAACACTGGGGTTCTGACACAAAAGGTATACTTCCTGCTGTGAAATAATTACGATAGCCACTGGTACGCACTGCAAAATAAAAAAACAAAAACAGGTGTTGAGGGTTTTTTAATTATCTTGTGCAAAGCATGGATGATGTCTACATGGCATGGGTTCTCTTTTTTCCTTAAAAAGGATGCAACGTTTGTGTTGGGGAAGGGTCCTTTTAGACTAGGAGCATGTTGTTTTGGAGAGTCATAATTTAAGACTGTCAAATTTGCTTGCATGAATGGATATATAGTGCATAATCAAACTTTAACCGCAAGCATTATTGTTTATGCTTTTGTGCCCCAGTTTTTAAGTGTCTATTTTCCTTCACCCCCTTTTCCCAATTGTGAAGTTTTTATTTATATATTGTTCTGCAGGGGTTGAGACCACAAGGCGGTTCTTGTTGGAATGGCTTAGCTACACTTTCAGGTATGTACCTGTTGGTCTTTTGGATGTGGTTCCACAACGGTTAAACTGGCGTCCACCTTCTTACTATGGGCGTGATGAGCTTGAGACACTAATGGCCTCGGACTCTGCTGCTGATTGGGTATGCAGTTATTAATTTCAAGTCTCTGTTAATTTCATTAGGGAAATTGAGTTCATGGAGGTGTTTTCTATCATGTGCTGCCTCAAACAGCAGAACATGTTTTTTTATTAAACATAAGATGTATGTTTTGTGAAAGATGAAGATTGAGACTAGGAACACTTGCTAATTATTTATTTACAGTCTCACAATCTATCAAATGATTTTTAATTATAATCTTTTAAGTTATCTTCAATTTTGCAAATAGGCATAATAATTAATTAATTGTTTTGGCTTGTATAAAAAGGTTTATAGTTGGGGATGAGAATGTTGCGTTGGATGAGTGTGACATGCTTAGATAAGATTAAGAATGATTGCATTGGAGATAAGATGGGGGAAGCGTAGCACCTACTGACAAAAAAGTGGTAGAATCTCTCTCCTTAGGCGATTTTGGCATGTATTGAAGTCCTAGCAGGAAAAGGATTAGACCCAAATAAACCTTCAAGCCAGGTCAATAGTTTATATACATTAACTAATTAACTGATAGGCTCGGCTCTGCATCACCTCTGAAAGTTATAAAGAAAAAAGGGGTTTAGCATAAATTAATACGAAACATTTTCTGGATTAGCCCGTGGCAATAAATTTAATACTGCATTTTTTACCGTTGAGCACATTTCTTATTAAAGCATCTTATTATAGTAGGATAATATCTCAGCCCTCGTGCTATTCCAACTTTTTTTTCTTCTTAATTTGCATATTACTTTTCATATATTTTTCCCCTATGCATATTCTTTTCCATATGTTTCCTCTTATTTTACATATTACTTTTCATGTACAGATACGAATATCAGAGATGTTACTTGGCAAGGTTCCCGATGGCTTTACATTTGCACCAAAGCATAAATCAAACGCTTACGATAGAGCTGAAAATGGTTAATTATACATACCAATTTTGATGAGAACCATTTTCTTATGAACTGCTGACTCATGAGGAGACATCTGGTGTTGTATTTGACTATTTGATGCCTTTTCCTGTTTCTTACTGCCCCGTGTTAGCTTGAAAAAGCGGAAGAGACATTAGTCTGCATTCTTATCTATTTGTTTCATTTGGGGAATTATTCATCATTGACTTTGACTTTGACTTTTCAACCCGTATTCTATAGTTTCAATCCTCTCTACTAAGAGACTACACATTTAATAAAATTGACATTTGAAGTGTAAGCAATAATTGTTTTTAGAGTGATACGAAGGTTTACGCTGGGGTCAATTTTGAATTTTGTGCTCGCAATACTCATTTATGTGATGAGGAGGGTGGTTGGAGAGAATTTGGATTGAAGTGACCTTTGTTTAAATGTGTTTTAATTTATATGAACTTCTCAGCATTCATTCAAAACTGGTGGGAAAAAAGTGGGCCAAACACGTGTGATCGACCATTCTATTCGTGGTAACATGCTATAAGTGAAGCATCTTGATAAGTGACAATACTTAATTCGACCACACTAATAGAATGACACGAATGAATCAAGGTATTAATATGCTGACAATCGTTACAACATGGAAACAAAGGAAAATCAAAAAGGTATTCTGTACGTGCTTTTTATTTTTTTCGTTCGAGGACAATCCCGAAATAACAGTTATTATTATTTTGTTTTGGATCGGCGTTTTGTTTTTTAACATGTTTTTTTCTCTGTTTTGGGCAATGATGCTTCTCTATTCTACGTAAAGCAACATTTTTTTAAAATTTAGTATTAACCTCACGTTCTGTAAAGCTCGATTTTTTCTAAATTTTGGATAGATATTTTTCTCTTTCTTACTTAGAGGCACTTTTCTTTATTTTTGAAACCAAGAGCAATTTTATTATATATTTTAATTTGGGATCAACATCACTTAATATTTTTCTTTTTGGGTTGAGATGTTTCTGCTATTACTTCAAAGTATTATTTCGTTATTTTGGTACGGCACATTTACACAACAGCATCTTTTTATAAACTTTGGGATCATCACATTTATTTGTACTTTTTTGTGTTTTGTAAAAAAAATGCGATATCCCGCCTATAAGGCGATGCCATTGGCAACAAAACCAATCGATTATCACTAGGAACTAATTTTAATATTATGACCTTGCACTTATCCAACCAAGCATATCGTCAATTTTTAATAATTTAATTATAACAACAAATCAAAAGTTATAACTTGTTTAAAGATGTACGAAAACATAATTAAAAAAATATTAGATTGACTACGGATCAAATTTAAACAGATTCCTCCTCTTAACTAGTGTTATATACTCAGATAGATATAGAGAAATTAAAATTAACAGTCATTATCGGTCCCTTAAATGTTTGAAACAACTATGCTTCAAAGTTTATAGTATTTGAGTAATTTCAGGAAGTACATTGACAAATATCATAATTTCAGAATTTAATCTGGTGTGTCCCTCCAATTCTAAACAAGGAAAGAGCTCCATATATGCATATCTCAACACACTTGCAGACCAACAAACATTGCTTATTAAGCAGGGCGGTTTGAGAATCCAGAGTACTGTGTATAGTTATAGGTAGATGTAATAGTAGTAGTTTGAGGGTTGACATATTTATGTACTCAACCCAATGGCGAACATCCACTTAGCTTACCCAACGTAACAGAACATAAGCATTACCATTTCTCAGACACTAACAATCTTATCCTCAGACACTCCCTCCTGGTTTCTAACCCAACCCTCCTCCTCAATAGGTTTCAAACTCCCATTATTCAAAGCATCGTCCCAATCAAACTCATGGAGGCTCGTGGTTTCATGTTCCTCGGGCTGAACAGGGTACTTACCGGAGAAACAAGCATAGCAGTAGTTAGGAGAATCATCCTCCAACAGCATCTTCAACCTATCCAAGGGAAGAAAAGCGAGGGAATCACACCCAATGAACTCCTTCATTTCCTCCACACTCATCCTGTTGGAAATCAATTCCTCCTTACTCGGCGTGTCCACACCATAGTAACACGACCCAATAATGGGTGGACACGCAATCCTCACGTGGACCTCCTTAGCACCCGCCTCCTTTATCAGCCTCACAATCTTGGACGATGTGGTGCCCCTCACAATGGAATCATCCACCACCACAACCCTCTTCCCTTCAAGCACGGCACGCACAGGTGACAGCTTAAGCTTCACTCCAAAATCTCTTATTTTCTGCGAGGGCTCGATGAAAGTCCTCCCGACATAGTGCGACCTTATCAACCCTTGCTGAAAGGGAACCCCAGCTTTTGCAGCGTAACCAAGCGCAGCCACCACCCCAGAATCAGGAACCGCGATCACAACATCGCATTCGACGGGGCTCTCAGTGGCCAATATTTCCCCAAATTTTCTCCTAGACTCATACACAGACTTCCCGAAGACAACAGAGTTGGGAAGGGCAAAGTATATGTGCTCGAAGATGCATTGCTTTGGCTCTGGATGAGACACGAGGCAGAGGGATTGGATTCCAGTGTGGTCCACCACCACAACCTCACCTGGGTTCACCTCTCTCTCATACGTCGCTTCGATCAAATCCAGCGCGCATGTCTCCGAGGCGAAAACCACAGCGCCGTTGCTTCTCCTTCCCATCACTAAAGGTCGGAACCCGAAGGGATCCCTCACGGCCACCAGCTTGTCCTCCGTGAGGAACACCAGAGAGTACGCACCCTTCAGATTCTCGCAGGCGTCAACGATTCTGAGTAAGAAAGGTCTGTGCTTGGAGGTGGCGATCAGGTGTAGGACGACCTCGGTGTCGGAGGTCGTGTTGAAGATAGACCCGTTGTCTTCCAGTTTGGCGCGTAAGGAGCGGTAGTTCACGAAGTTTCCGTTGTGCGCGACGGCGACAGAGCCGAAACGGTAGCCGGCGACGAAAGGTTGGACGTTGCACAGCTTGGAGTGGCCAGCGGTGGAGTAGCGGACGTGGCCAATGGCGGAGGAACCAGGTAGCTGAGATAGCTTAGACTCGTCGAAGACGTCAGAAACGAGGCCAACTCCGTTGACGGAGTGGAGGAGGTTGTCGTGGGCGGCGACGATGCCGGCGCCTTCCTGGCCACGGTGCTGGAGGGCGTGGAGGGCGAGGGAGCAGAGACGGGAGGCTTCTGGGTCGCCGTAGATGCCCACAACGCCGCACTCTTCGCGGGGCTTTTCGTCATCATCATCTAAGGAGGCGAAAGTGTTTGTGGCTTTGGTGCATGGGAGAGGCAGAAGGTAGCGGGGGTTGTGAGTGGAATGAGAGAGAAGGGTTTGGAGGGAGTTGGTGTTGCTGAGAAAAAGAGTGTTATTGTTGTTGGTGGTGGTGACGAAGCTTTGTGTGTTGCAGAAAGGGAAAGAGGAGGGTTTGGAGTGTGAAGAAGAGCAGAGGGTAGAGAAATTAGAAGCGGCCATGATAAGAAGAAAAACAAGAATAGGAGGAGAAGAAAGTAGGGTTAAGAGTATTGATATTTAAAACACAAACACTTTCCTCTGCCTTTTCTTAGTTCTTCCTCGGACCCACCAAACAACTCTTTTTGACCCTTTCTCATTCCCAAGATTCCCCCACCTTCTAATTTTTTATTTATTTTATCATTATAATATATTTATTCTCCTCCTTCCATAATTTCACTTAACTTGCCTTCTCTTTTTATTGGTAGTTTTTTTATTTATCTTTTCATAATTTAAGCCAATGGCGTAATTGTAGAGAAAGTCTCCAGAATAATAATAATAAAATATAATGAGAATTCAATTAGGGTAATATATATATATATATATTATATCTTTACTAGAGATATTTTTGTTATTAAGGTAACAATAATCATGGATAGAGTTTTTTTTTACTGGCAACAAGAGATTATTAACGATTCAATCAAGGGATTAGAAATTAAAAACTATATTTATATTAAGATTTTTTTAAAGGTACAAATGCTTGAATTAAAATAAAAGAAATAAATTATATATGATGGATCTTAAAACTAAATTATTTTTTTAAACATGAGAAGATAATTTATTTAATTTTAAAAAGGGACTAAAATTATAATTTAGATAAAATAGGAAACCCAAAATTGTAATTGACCCCTTTTTTTATTATTACATTACTATCGCTTGGCCTTTCCTCTTTCTACTTCTTCGTGTATCCACGTATGTCTTTGGTAGGATAACTCCTGAATTCTCACATTAAGTATTTCTTGTGTCTTTTGGAGAATCCAATGTCTACAACACGTCAGAATTCATAATATTAATACAATTGGGTGGGTTTTCAATTTTAATTTCAGTGAGGTAACCATATTTGTAGAACACTGAAACACAAATCTATATATTATATAATTATGAATTATATAAATTGATAATAAAGATTTATGTGCATAAATATGTTCTAAATTATTTTTTTAAACAGAAAGATGTTTTTAATAATTGGTTCACAAATATTTGTTTTTTAATTTTATAATCATAATAATAATTTATATAATAAAATTTAAATTTTTAAAAAATTAATGTATTTTTTTTAAAATTATGTTATAACCGTACTAGAATTATTAAAAATCTAATAAATATTTTATAAAATCATATAGGAGTGTTTGAGGTTTCTTATTAATTAAAACATTACATATTTAGATTAACTTAATTGCTTCATTTTTAAAAATTCAAACTTATTATACTCTCACTATCTTTATCAAAATGGTGAAACTATGTCTCCGGTTAATATAAAATAATTTTAAATTATATATTTAAATAATTTTCAATAAAAAATTCTAAACTGAAGTCATTTATGTTAATTGAAAGATAAGATGGTTTAATTAATTATAATTAAAAAATTAATTACTTTTATTAAAAAAGTCAACACTATTTTTAATTTGAATATTATAATTAAAAAGGGAAAAAAAGTGTAAGCTTTGATATTAATGACATTATTAAATAATTATAATACATCTCTAGCAATACGGGTAATTTCATGTTTTAATATAATTCGGCAATAAAAATATTCTTATTACTGAATAAAATAATTAGACTAATAAAATAAAACATTTTTTATTAGTAAGAATATTTTAATTTACTACAATAATAAGTAAAAACTACTATTTTGTAATTAAAACGAAAATTATGAGTATAATTTTTTTAACTGATGGAATATAATTTAAAAAATATTGATAACATTATTAGATTTTATAAAATATTTTTATTCTATATTATTATTCAGTTTGAAAATAAAGAGAACTCGATAACAATGATGATTCAACTAATTTCGATTAAGATAAAATCTTAATATTTTTAATACTATATTAAAGTGGTGAAATTTAAGTTTAATTTAATCTCTGACTAAAAATAATTATTTTTCTTTTATCCGTTTCATTGTATTTTTTTATTGTATCTCTTTACTTTATTGTGTTACTTATTTTATTTCTCTCTAAAATCGCTGACATCTTTTTTCTTTCATTGTCTTTTATCCTTCTTTATTATTTAATCGATGGTTTCAAGAGAATTTTGAACAAAAAAATTGGAGTGTAACATTGAACAAGTTTCTCAATCATCTTTTCTCCTTATATATGTGCGTGCTATTGGGATTGTGGATAAAAATGGGTTTTTTTTTAGGTTGAGTTTTATAATAAAATGTTTGGTTGGTTAAGATTTCAAGCTTTGGAATATTACTATGTTTTTACTTTCATTTCCTCTAACTTGTAAATACCTTACAGTACAAGAAACCAAAGGTGAAAAAAACTAATTTAGTTTTATATTACACGTTTATAGAAATTGGTTAATAATTTATAATTTGTTGAATAATTGAAATTTTCGGACCTATTATATTATTATGTGCCATTAAATTGAAATTTGGAAATTTTGAGTGAGTTTGATCTCTTGGTTTTTTTAATGTTTATTTTAGGAAGGTATATACTTGATTGAATGGTGCTGGTATTTTCGAAACTTATCTAATGGTAGTTGTACTTTGTATTTTATATAATTATAAAGTGAATGGAGAATTGGGAGTTTTAGTATGACATTTGTTTTATATATATATATATATATATATATATATATATATATATATATATAATTGTTATATTTCTTGGATGAGGAAGTATACTTTAGTTTAGTGTAGAGAGTTTAAATTTCATGAATAATAAGTTTCTAAACATATATTCATGTACTTAAGTTTTTGGTTTATTTGTTCGTTAATGTGAAGTTAAATAATAGTTAGATTTAAATATAATTTTGGGATACAAATTCAAATTTTAAACTTGAAATATTGATTTTAAATTAGTTTAAAGAGTATTGACTATTTTGAATAATTTATTTAATTTATTTTAGAGGTATTTTTATTTGTTTATATCAAATGTGCGAGGTGTATCTTATATGGATATGAGAACAAAGTTTTCAACTCTAAAACTTCTCGTTTAAGCGAAAAAGATCTGACTTCCGAGACTACTTTATTAGTGAGGTAATCATCGAGAGAAAATGAAGTTCCGAGACTACTTTATTAGTGAGGTAATCATCGAGAGAAAATGAAGTTTTACTATAAAATATTACTAAAACGAGGAGGTTTTGAGTGACTGCTCAAACTAACTTTTTGAATGCTATGTTGTATAGTCATAATTAATGATTTTTTTTTTTTATTTTAGGTGTTTTATTTCATGAAATGTTTGATATTTTGTTAACGAATATTTTGAAAAAAAGATGAAATGAATAACTAGATACAAATTGGTAAATTACTAAAAAGATAATGTTATTGTATATGATTATAATGAAAGTATTACATTATGTAACGAGGAATATTTAGACTTTTATTTATAATCTAAATCACATATATAATTGTGTCATGAATATAAAGTTTATGGAAATTCCTTCCTACCATATACTCAATGTGAATAGTCATTAAAATTTAATGGGTATGTGAAGTTATCATCTCTCATGTTAGTTATGATATGTCTTAAAATATACAATTAGCTTTTACACAATCAATTTGATGATAATTTTTTAAAGATATTATATGTATTAGTTTTAAATATTTAAATTTAATATAGTCTATTTGAGAGTTAATGTTTCTCGAATGACATCAATTAAATAATTTGGGTTATATATATTTTAGTTTTTATTAGTTTTCGTTATATAGTGTAATTATAATGTTTTATTTTCTATTATATACTGAGAAAATGATATTATAAGTGTAATTATAATTTTTTTAAAGATTTTTAAAATACTTTATATCACTTCATTATAGTTATATATGGTTTATACGAGGAGTATGTTTTTTTTATAATTATTTTGATATTTCAATATTATTAAGATTAATGTCGTTATTATCCGCTTTGGAGCTTAAATTGCGTATGTTTTTGAGAATGTTAAGTATTATGTCTAGGATCGGCGAATAGAATCGACGAAGAATCAAAAGCTTGATCGGGAAGGTTGAAAGCCGTTCTGTAACAATACCGGTAAGCATCCGAGTTGCCAGATAACCGAACAGTCTAACAACAAAATGTTGTACGTATCATAACAAATGGGTAAAAGCGTTAATCCTCATTAGGGATAAACCCAATAGAACAATATAAATATAAGGGGTCCCCTCAAGGTGAAAGGTAATGTTACTTCTGACTCGGAATTGAACCATAAAAATAATTCTCATTAACTTGACCGTCGGAGCATCTTTGCAGATACCTCACCCTCTCGAACATTAGAAGAAACAAGAACCTGAGTGATTAAATAAGAAATATTCGGTCTCAGACAAATGATAAAAACATTAAGAAATGAATGTATATTTAAAATATTTCAATACTCTTAAATAGGCTGACGTCACTCAAACCGTTAAGACTAATCAAATTTTAAATACATATTTATCCTTTAATAATTTGAAATACCTTTAAAAATAAAATTTTAAAATATATAATATTTCAAACGATAATAATTAACATAATAATGCGATATCACACTTAAATTCACACCATTAATAACGGTTAGATCATTATATGTTTAATTTCAATAAACTTGTAAACTTAGTTTTTATAAAAGTTACCTCATTCATTTAGTTCCTGTTGAATTAAAATATACACAAATTAATTAATTAATAAAAGGTTCTTAATATTTTTGTTTTGTTATATCATCTTTTTAATATCTTTCTCACTACATTTAAGTTTATTTTTTTATAACATCATTGATCACATGTCTTTTTCGCTCCATTTATTTTATTTTTTCTGTATGCATCTTCCTTACGCAGCAACGCATAAAGTATTTTATTATTTTATAACGACACGTCAGGATCAGAGCAATGCTATTCGGTGGATTTCCAATTTTAATTTGTTCGTTGTCATTTAATTAAAACATTACATCATTGAGTTAATTTAACTGTGGTGTAGTTTAAGTCAAACTTTAATTTTTATATTATGTGTGCTCACATGATATAACATCCATTACATGATCGAATAACAACAATCCAAACTATCAAGAAGGGTTATTTTTATATTTAAATATAATTGAAAACAAGACATTATTATCAAATAAATCAAGATCATATTAATAAACTAGAAAATGTTATTGTTATTATTATTATTTTTTATCGGCTAGATGCCTTTTTATCTGATTCTTTGCTTTATTGACGAGGATGAAACGTAGGGGGTGTTGGAGATGTTCCGTTCCTTGGGTTGGGAATTTATTTCCGTGGAAAAGAGAATGGATATGATATGATATTCCGTCAACATTTTAGAGTGTGGAATCAGAACCTCCCTTCAACTCAATCCCTAAATCATTATTACACATCTTTCTAACTTTTATCTTCTCTCCCTACAAAATATTTTACACTCTTCCATATGACGTGGAAACACTATTTCTTAGACAAATTATGGCGTTATGAAAATATATATCATATTAATGATGTGTAAAATGTCCCATGTGATAATACTATATTATATATATATATAAATATTTTGTTTTTTCAAAAGGGGCAAAAACTCTCTTCAAGCTGAATACACTAACTTCTCGGATAGGACTCTCGGATTTGACTCTTCGGGTTGGACTCTCTAATTGGGCTCTTCAGGTTGGACTCTCGGATTGGGCTGGATCTACTGCATCTTTCGGCTTCTCTTCCCGATCTCCTCTCACGGTTGGGTGTGTATACCTGTAAGGCGCTCCGATGCCAAAGTCAGAAACAATTTATGCAATCATCAGATAAAAATCACTCTACTTACCTCTTAGACTGATGTCCTATTTATAGTGTTTTCTTATTGGACTCATAACCTACTTGAGCCTTTCTTTTTGTACCCAATATCTTTTTAAACACACCTATTAATTTGGACCTTATCATGTTGGGCCTTGCTACAATAACCATATTTATTATATATATATATATATATATATATATATATATATATATATATATATATTTTACATTTAACTTTTTTACATATATATTTTTCGACTATACTTTTCAGTGTATCCTTTCGGTCAAATCTCTCGGCCTAACAATACACTAGCCCCCCTGCATGAGGATTTTGTTTTAAAAAGACATTATGCCTAAAATTAAAGGAAAAAGTGTATTTAAATTTTGTCAGACGAAAATCTTTTTTTCAAATCATTTTGATTTTGTATTAAAGGTCTCATTTTATATGTTTTTTTTCTCGATCACAACGATTGACTTGATGTGGCAGATACATCTGACTGTTGGATGCAAAACGTTTTAATGGTTAAGATGTCGTGACCTTTCAAATGCAAGAATTTGTTGTTGTTATAAATATCTAAACTCATTTGTTCCTTTTTACACTTTCTTGTATTCTTATTTCTGAGAGTTCTAACAAATTGCATTAAAGGTATAATGTCTATTTCCAACTCTCTTTCCGTTTCTGATGAATTTACGGGTTTTCGAGCGCGGGTGGGGAATCTACTGAAAGAGTAATACGAGCCAATCAAGATGCAGATTCGGCCTCATCATCTTCTACTCTTTCATGTATGAAAGATTCCAACGAAGCGATGATAGACGTTGAAACCAAAAAAGCCGAGAGGACTATAACAAGGACAAACCTTCGTCTCGGTTATAATTGGGTCAATCCTAAGGTCCGAGAATTTTTCTCTCGGTATCGTTTTTCTAAAGATCTTCGTGATTTTCTTTCAAATACTCACATTTATTCTCCTAATGTTGTTGATGATATAATTTCTTTTCGGCGAACTGGAGATATTGATAATGTTTGCCATGGTCGTGAAGACGATAATTGTGAATTCTTTTATTTTTATGAGTGTTTTTTTACTGATCTTCACGTTCGATTTCCTTTAAGCGAATTTCAAATGGGTGTACTAAATTATCTAACTATTGCTCACACCCAACTTCATCCTAATGGTTGAGATTCTATGCAAGCTTTTTCCCAATGTACAAATACGTAAATGATGACATCAAAATGTCATTCCCTTCACGAGAACAATTAAGCGCACATACAATAATTAATTACAGAAAATCTATTATCTGAAAGTTAACGATTCACAATGTTGTTTCTGCCTTTGGAGTTAACTTTGGATTCCCAAACAGCCATATCAACAATCTTGAAATTCTCTTCCATTTCTAAACCACCTTCCATTCTTCTCACCATTCATATTTTCCAATAGTTAAAAATAAATTTTGAATTGCATATTATAATTCCAATTTCAATATTTAGAATGACATAATATGAAAATATATTTTAAACTGTAGAATCTTAAATATTTTTGACCCATGAATAATTTATTCTTTTGCTACAAGAAAGCATAGGAAGAGAAATGAAACAAAATTGAAGAGTTTATAAGCAAAAAATTATATTGAATAACAATACATCATGAGTAAATTTCTTCATCTAGAGATATATTTATACCGTTTTCTCTGTACTTGTTCGGCACTGAGAAACTAGTTGGAATTTGAACTTTAAAATATGATCGTGGAGCAAAAATTTTGTTTTTTTATTAATCTTCTTTCTATCCTTCATTGCAACTTCATCCCTTGGTCGGCTCTACATGTGATTATAAATATTTGACAACATTGTACATATTGAGGTGCTATACTTTCAATAAAAGATACCTCATTTTGATAGGGATACTGATAATCACACCAGGAACATATATATGATATCGATAAAGTCTAATCTGACCGACTGGTGGGAGAAGTTCAAGGGATAGGGTTGCTTTCCATGTTTTGGAGATCGTGGTACTCACAAAAATATACGTATTATCGGAAGACGAATAAGGAAATGGGTTTGCATTATGGACCAATTATTTTTTGTCTCTAGATTTGGTCACTAGAATTTTTGTAGTGATCCGGGTGAAAAATGGCATTCCCTCACTAGAACAATTAAGAGGTATAATAACGTACAATAATTGCATACAATAATTAATTCAAGAAAATCGATTATTTGAAAGTTCACGATTCGCAGTGTTGTTTGTACCTCTGGAGTTAACTTTGGATTCCCAAACAAGCATATCAACAATTATGACATTCTCTTCCATCTCCAAACTGCTTTTCATTATTCTTACCATTCATTCCCTTTCTCCTCCACTCACCCGACAACCCACTACTGATTATTTTCTTGACATTATTGTGCAACGTTTTTTATGAAAGAGAGGCAAACTATATTTATATGAAACAAGATATTTAATCCATTATTACTTCCAATGTCAATTAAATACCAACGTACAAATATGTAAATGATGACATAAAAATGTCATTCTCATCACGAGAACAATTAAGAGTACGTACAATAATTACTTTAAGAAAATCTATAATCTGAAAGTTAAGGATAAGCAATGTTGTTTCTGCCTCTGGAGTTAGCTTTGGATTTCCAAACAGTCATATCAAGAATCTTGACATTCTCTTCCATTTCTAAACCACTTTCCATTCTTCTCACCATTAATATTTTCCAATAATTAAACATATATTTTGAATTGCATATTATAATTCCAATTTCAATATTTAGAATGACATAATCTGAAAAGATATTTTAAACTGTAGAATCTTAAATATTTTTGACCCATGAATAATTTATTATTTTGCTACAAGAAAACATAGGAAGAGAGATGAAACAAAGCTGAAGAGTTTATAAGCAAAAACTTATATTGAATAACAATACATCATGCTAATTGTCTTCATCCAGGGATATATTTATACCCTTTTTTCTGTACTTGTTTGGCACTGAGAAACTAGTTGGAATTTGAACTTTAAAATATAACCATGGAGCAAATTTTTTGTTTTTTATCAATCTTCTTTCTATCCTGCATTGCACCTTTATTCCTTGGCCGATTCTACGTGTGATTATAAATATTTGACAACATTGTACATATTGAGGTGCTATACCTTCAATAAAAGACACCTCATTTTGAGAGGGATACTAATAGTAACTGAAATACAACTAGGAGCATATATATGATATTGATAAATTCTAATCTGACCGACTGGTGGGAGAAGTTCAAGGGATGAGGTTGCTTTCCATGTTTTGGAGGTCGTGGTACTCACAAAAATCTACACTAAGGAGTTTGTATTATGGACCAATTATTTTTTGTCTCTAGAGTTGGTCACTGGATTTTTTGTAGTGATCCTTGTGAAAAATGTCATTTCCTTCACGAGAATAATTAAGAGGTATAATAACGTACAATAATTGCGTACAATAATTAATTGCAGAAAATCTATTATCTGAAAGTTCACAGTTTGCAGTATTGTTTATGCCTCTGGAGTTAGCTTTGGATTCCCAAATAGCCATATCAACGATTTTGGCATTCTCTCCATTTCTAAACCAATTTCCATTCTTCTCACCATTCATATCCAATAGTTAAACATATATTTTGAATTGCTTATTATAATTCCAATTTCAATATTTCGAATGACATAATCTGTAAATATATTTTAAACTGTAGAATCTAAAATATTTTTGACCCATGAATAATTTATTGTTTTGCTACAGGAAAGCACAGGAAGAGAGATGAACAAAATTGAAGAGTTTATAAGAAAAAACTTATACTGAATAACAATACATCATGGATAACTTTCTTCATCTACGGATATATTTATACTGTTTTCTGTTTTCTCTATACTTGTTTGACATTGAGAAACTAGTTGAAATTTATACTTTAAAATATGACCATGGAGCAAATTTTTTGTTTTTTTTATTAATCTTCTTTCTATCCTTCATCCCTTGGTCGGCTCTACGTGTGATTATAAATATTTGACAACATTGTACATATTGAGATGTTATACCTTCAATAAAAGACAACTCATTTTGAGAGGGATACTGATAATCATCCATAAGATTATTAGTGACTGAAATACCACCAGAAGCATATATATAATATCGATAAATTCTAATCTGACCGACTAGTGGGAGAAGTTAAAGGGATGGGGTTGCTTTCCATGTTTTGAAGGTCGTGAGTGGAAGACGAATAAGGAAATCAAGTTACTTGCATTATGGACCAATTATTTTTTGTCTCTAGATTTGGTCACATGATTTTTGTAGTGATCTGGTGAAAAATGTCATTCCTTCACGAGAACAATTAAGAGCACTGTTCCCGCCGGTTTACCAAATATGTCTTCGTGCGTCTACGTCACTCTCACGCCCAGAATCCCTGCGCTTCACACTTGCTTTATGCCTAAAAACACAAAGACAAAGGGCGCCCAAGAGGCCGTTTGCACCGACGCTCAAGTCAATCTTAGGGCTAGGAAAGACCAAAACTATATCGTAAGACTGTAACTGATGGAAGAGTGCCAAGCACATCTAGCCATGGGAGCCAAAGCCCAAACCATGAAGAGCGTCTAGACCAAGAAGAACGTCTAGCTACAAGGAAGGAGCGTCTAGGACGTGAAGAAGGGAGGCTACCCATGGAGCGTCTAGATGTGGAACTAGACCGTCTAGGTCCTCTCACAAGGTCAATGGCTAAGCATGTTCAAGCCCAAGTGAATGAAGCCACGGATGGAAGAGAGAAAGCTTTGTACATGTTGCATAAAGGCCCAATAGGGGTACTTAGTAATTAGAGTAGTGTAGAAAGCATATTTGAGTGAAACTTTCTAGAAGCTTTCTATGTGTGACCGGTCATGGCACATGGCTTATGATTTGCATTTCATTTGGTTTCCATTTCATTAGCTATTAGCTTAGCTTCTACGTCCAAATAGCCTATAAATAGGAAGGCTATCTGATGGCATTTCATGTGTTCTTCTTGAATCAAAGTAGTGAAAAAAATGATGCGGAAGCAATGGGTGAGTGAAACAAAGCCCTCCTAGGAGTTGTGTTGGCTTTGAAGGTGCATGATGAGTATGGGTTTGAGAGGTTTGGCCAGCTCAAGGGAGAAGGGTGAAGGATTGAAGTTTATAGCCTAGATTTCTAGGAGAAGTAAAGCTAGTGCACAAAATTGGCAGCATAACAATACTCAATTAAACTTCCAAAATACAATGAGATAGCCTTCCTATTTATAGGCCATCTTGGACGTAAAAGGTAAGCTACTTTCTAATGAAAAGAAAACAAAAATTAAATGTAAAACCTAAGCCATGTGCCATGTGCAATGACCGGCCACACTAACCTAGTTTCTAGAATGTTTCCTTCACAAAGTGCTTTCTACACTATCCTATCTACTAAGTACCCCTAATGGGCCTTTATGCAACAAAGCCTTCTTTTCCCAAACCGTAGCTTGGCTCATGTGTGTGTGAAGCTAGACGGTCTAGGACTCTTTATAGATGCTCCTTATGTAGCCATGGCTTGACGCTCCCTTGTGAAGCTAGACGCTCCATTTGGAAGACTAGACGCTCCTTTGAGAGGCTAGACGCTCCTTTGTGAAGCTAGTCTTAGTCTTTTGGCTTTCATAGTGGGGTGAGCTTGGGCCCTCTTCCATCACTATCTCTTGTATTTTCCAAGTTTATTGTGAGTAAAGTTATGCTGCCATTTTGTGCCAAGCTTTGCTTCTCCCTAGAATTCTAGGCTCTAAACTTCATCTCCTTCACCTCTCCTTGGGTTGGCCGAACCTCCCTAGCTTCATACATATCATGCACCTTCAAGATCAACACCACTCTTAGGAGGATCTTGCTCACACACCTTCATAACTTCCGCACCACTTTTTCTTACATGATTCAAGAAGACCTTCATGAAATGCCATCAGTAACTGTGTGTGTTAAGCTACGCTGCGCAAATGAATAGCGTACCTTGCTAAGTTTGTTACTTTCCTTTATATAGACTGAAACTAGGGTTTCCTCTTTACCCAAAATGAGCTTTATAAGGGGGTGGGCCCAGCATTGTCGTTACCTACTCTTAGGATAACCTAGCGCGTGGGTTCCCTAACTGGAGTGCAACCTCTAACGGGGTGAACACCTAGATATCTCCTCGTGCACCTGATCTTTGGGGTCACTTGCCTTGGGAGCGCCCTAGCTGTTCACGTGCCATGCATGTAGCTCGCCCCTGGAACGTGGACCTTGAAGATCGTATCTTTTCCAGTGGCTCTATACTCGTGTTACGCCTGAACGCGTCATCCACTCCACACGCATGGACTCTCGTGACCTAGGTTCTTCCCTTACTAATAACTGGTGTGTGGTATGGGATCAACCTCTCGTGGCCAAGCTCTGCTGTTCGGGTCCCGATGTCCGACGTCTTCACACTGTCTAGCAGCACGTCGGTACATCCTGGTGATCGATGGCTGACCACTCTTTGGTTCCTTCTCGCACGTGCTTCGCGAGATACTGGCCCATGCTGCTCGTGGGACCCCGCTTACATGGCCCCAAT
This sequence comes from Phaseolus vulgaris, assembly GCF_051622355.1. Taxonomy (NCBI): domain Eukaryota; kingdom Viridiplantae; phylum Streptophyta; class Magnoliopsida; order Fabales; family Fabaceae; genus Phaseolus; species Phaseolus vulgaris. The sequence continues at coordinate 2,317,108 of NC_143506.1, read as the reverse complement.
ATTACCAGTGGTGGTCAATGGCCAAGGACTGGTCAGTACAAGCACGTACAATAATTGCGTACAATAATTAATTGAATAAAATCTATTATATGAAAGTTAACGATTCACCGTGGTTGTTTCTGCCTCTGGAGTTAGCTTTGGATTCCCAAACAGTCATATCAACAATCTTGGCATTCTCTTCCATCTCTGAACCACTTTCAATTCTTCTAACCATTCATATTTTCCAATAGTTAAATATATATTTTGAATTGCATATTATAATTCCAATTTCAATATTTAGAATGACATAATCTGAAAATATATTTTAAACTGGAGAATCTTAAATATTTTTCATCCATGAATAATTTATTCTTTTGCTACAAGAAAGCATAGGAAGAGAGATGAAACAAAATTGAAAAGTTTATAAGCAAAAACTTATATTGAATAACAATACATCATGGATAACTTTCTTCATCTAGAGATATATTTATATTATTTTCTCTGTACTTGTTCGACACTGAGAAACTAGTTGGAATTTGAACTTTAAAATATGACCATGGTGCAAAATTTTCTTTTTTTATTAATCTTCTTTCTATCCTTCATTGCACATTCATCCCTTGGCCGGCTCTACGTGTGATTATAAATAAATATTTGACAACATTGTACATATTGAGGTGGTATACCTTCAATGAAAGATACCTCATTTTGAGAAGGATACTGATAATCATCCCTAAGTTTATTAGTAACTGAAACACCACCAAAAACATATATATATATATATATATATATATATATATATGATATTGATAAATTCTAATTTGACCGACTGGTGGGAGAGGTTCAAGGGATGGGGTTGCTATCCATGTTTTGGAGGTCGTGGTACTCACAAAAATATACGTATTAGTGGTAGACGAATAAGAGAATCGAGGGATTTAAATTATGGACCAATTATTTTTTTCTCTAGATTTGGTCACTGGATTTTTTGTAGTGATCCTTGTAAAAAAATGTCATTCCCTTGATAACTTACAATAATTACGTACAATAATTAATTCTATTATCTGAAAGTTCACGATTCACAGTGTTGTTTCTGCCTCTGGAATTAGCTTTGGATTCCCAAACAGACATATCAACAATTTTGGAATTTTCTTCCATTTCTAAACCACTTTACATTCTTCTAACCATTCATATTTTCCAATAGTTAAAAATATATTTTGAATTGCATATTATAATTCCAATTTCAATATTTAGAATGACATAATTTGAAAAAATATTTTAAACTGTAGAATCTTAAATATTTTTTACCCATGAATAATTTATTCTTTTGGTACAGGAGAGCATAGGAAGAGATATGAAACAAAATTGAAGAGTTTATAAGCAAAAACTTATATTGAATAACAATACATCATGGATAACTTTCTTCATTTAGGGATATATTTATACTGTTTTCTCTTTACTTGTTTGGCACCGAGAAACTAGTTGGAATTTGAACTTTAAAATATGACCATGGAGCAAAAATTTTATTTTTTTTATTAATCTTCTTTCTATCCTTCATTGCACCTTCATCCCTTAGTCGACTGTACGTGTGAATATAAATATTTGACAACATTGTACATATTGAGGTGTTAAACCTTCAACAAAAGACACCTCATTTTGATAATTCTAATTTGATCGACCGGTGGGAGAAGTTCAAGGGATGGGGTTGTTTTCCATGTTTTGAAGGTCGTGGTACTCACAAAAATATACGTATTAGCGGAAGACGAATAAGGTAATTGAGGAGTTTGCATTATGGACCAATTATTTTTTCTCTCTAGATTTGGTCACTGGATTTTTTTGTAGTGATCATAGTGAAAAATTGTCATTCTCTGCATGAGAACCATTATTAAGAGATACAATAACGACCAAGCTTGTTGTCTTTAATTAGTAAATCTAGAATTTGTGTTTCTTAAACCGTTTACTTCCTCATGTAAGAATTTTAAAGGAGGTTTCTTCAAAATTCTAATTAAAGAGGATGAAAGAAAATATTTCTTTGATGGCGATACTCCAAAATTTCTTTTCTACTGACAAGTCAACCCTTGAAGTTTAACTCCTGGTCATACCATTCGATGGATGCCGAAGATCATCGTGTTATTGAAGTTCTCGGTCACTTATCCTACCAGATTCCTACTCGCGCTCTATTACGGTTATACACTTAAAAAAAAAATCCGAAAAAAGATTTCTTTGGTATGTGATTGTTCAAATTTTTGATACATAACAAGAGAATTTTAACTTTGCTAAGTGTTTTATTGGTTTTCAGATTTGATGCCTGCCACTAGTCCGAAAACTTTGCCTTGTTATTTGAGAGAGATTTGTTGCACTTATTTTTTAAAAATTTAGTAGGAAGATTCTTCTCGAACGGAGATGAGACTCAGAAAACTATTGAGATTGTTTCTCTCATTTCTTGGTCGGTCGGTCAGATAACACTTCACTTTCTCTTCAAGTAAGCTTATTCCTTTCCTCTACTCGTTTCATCTCTCGGTCTTCACGTAACCTAAACTCAGATGGTACATGCAGAAGGCACTCCGACACTCAAGTCAATTTTGGTATTCGACACTCGGTAGTCAAAGCATTGTATAATGACATACCTGGTTCTTGGAAACTATGTTATTTATATTATTTTAGTGAGTCTCTCTTAATGGGTCAGATTAGGGAGTTGCGTCATATTTAAGAATACATTACCTAACTCTTAACCATTGATTAACTTCACTAACTCTGCTTAAGCGTGTAATTGGATTCGTGATGTCAGTCGGTTCATTGATGGGGACTGAGGCATGGTATCAGTCGACCCATTGATGAAGAGACGTGTGGTCAGTCATACGAATTTTACCAGTACAAAGATATTCTTTAATTTTTTATTATCCGATTTATTAATTTATTTAATTTTTACCATCACCAAAATTAAGATGTTTCCTTTTGAGGACGGTAGTTATATTTACTACAACTCATGGATCACAGTGTCATCCAATGTATCTACTGTGAGATATTCATAAAAAGGTTATAATATTACTAGATATCAATATATACACTACATTAATCTCATATCATATAAATAATCACATATAATATATATCAACCATAATCTCATATCGTATAAATAATCACATATAATATATATCAACCAGTGTATTATACATGTACATATGACTAATTTTGCATCTTTAGTTAATTACATTTGCTTATCTTATTTGATTTTTTTTATTACATTTGCTTATCTTATTTGTCTTTTTTTTTCTTTTGACATTATATATATATATATATATATATATATATATATTATATTCAATAATTTTGATTATATATATATATATGTTATATTCAATAATTTTGATGTTATAAATTTATATTCTATCGAGATTTGTTTATAGCAATAAACTTTATGAATCCAACAACATTTAAAATACAATTGTAGAACGATTACTGTACCAATTCTACTTGATTTTCATGATTCCAAAAGAAAAATACTAGAACTGAAATTAAATAAAAATTAAGCGATATTCTGTATTGGTTTTGGAGTAATTATTTAAGAACTGAATTAAAATATATTAAGTGTAAGTTAGTTCTCCTACTTGTTTCCTTTCTTCTATCTATTTGTCTAAATAGATGATATAAGTGAATCTATTCCCTGCCAGAGAATCTGCGATGATAATAAAAATCTGTGATAATAATAAGAAGTTTTTGATAAAGATGTTTTTGAATTTAGGCATAAAAGAGGAGAAGGAGACGCCAATGCCCTGTGGCCAAGAGAAATGGGTAACAAACATAAGGACGATAAAGGATAGACTTATTCCCATTTTCACTGTTAAGGAGACGTTTCACTCACCAATTTTGGAACATTATAAAAAGGTATTTTCAGATATTTTTTATTCTCACTTCTTCTTCTTCTATATCACTACAAACATATCATTTTTGTTAAATAAAAGATTTTAGTTAAATATCACTATGCAACTTGACATTCCAACTATGCTGACACATCAAGTAACAACAATCATTTGTCATCATATGAAAAAAAATTATTAAAAAAAGAAAAAAAAATACAAAAATATGTGGAAACTAGATCAAAACACATATGTTAACAAAAACGATATATAAGTAAACTATACTTATTCATAAAGAATTAGAAGAACAAACTAGATGATAGTCTATTATACCAATGAAAATATTCTCTATGAAAAAATCCTACACCTGAAGGTTTAAGTATTATTTGGGAATGCATTTCAAACTCTACCTTTTGGTATTATATTGCAATATTGTAAACATTTGATTGCATTATTATTATGTGGAATTTAAGAAGAATTAAACTTGATCCATTCTCAAAATAATTATTAGTTATAGATAATATTTTAATTTTTTTTAAATAACATTATTTTCACTTTTATTTCTCCATCCAACATTATTCTTTTGTTTTTATTTCCCCATCCAATTTCTTTTTTTCCCACGATTTCATTTTGTATTTTTGAAAAAAAACCCTCTTAGAATTTGGTTTATGGGGATGGTGTTTTTAGAAAAAAATTATTTATTTGTCTAGAGTGAATGGAAAAGAAAAAAAAAAGAATAAAAATAATTTTAAGAACCAATAAAATAAAATTAAAAAAATTAAGTAAAAAGTGTTTTGAAAATTTTAATTAAAATTAAATTTTAAATATTTATAAAATTGTAGTGAATTTAAATATTTATAAAATTGAAATAGAAGAAAAATTGAAATTTAAAAATAAAAATAAAATATATAAAAATTTATGAAGAAATATCAATACAGAATGAAATAAAATATGTTGTAGGTATTTTGATATAAGTAAATATTATGCGGTAAAATAAATGTAAAATTGTAACATTATTTTGTTTCTTTTGTATTTTTATAGTAAATTTGAATTGTGGAGAATAAATTATAATACATTTGTAAATATATTTTTATAATAAAATTCCGATAAAAAAATTATAATAAATTATAATGTTGGTACCAAATTAAATGTTGGTATTTTTTGTTTGTTAAAAAGATATCAAAATAAGTAATAGTAAAAATTAAATAAAATTGTTTGGATATTTTATAAAAAAAAATATTAACTGAATCGTTTAAAAATTATAAATGAAAATTAAGTTATTCATGGATGATATGTATGTAATAATAAAAAAAATTAAGTGAATAATTGTGGAGGAGTGATGTGACAATGTACATTATTGTCCTGTGTATCAATTTTTTCGCCCATTTTGTACCATTATTAACATTGTGAATTGTTGTTAATTATAGAAATGATGTAGTATATGTTGAATATATAAAAGAAAATAAATGAGAGATGATCATTCATTTAATATTTTTTTCAATGGAAGATTAAATAGTTTGTACGAAATAAAACATAATTAATAACAAGAAGTGGACGCTCCAGTACTGTTAAGACACGTTCTTTTTGTGTGTCCTGGTGTTTGACAATATGAACATTTTTTGGTTCGACCATGTTGTTCTCTTATGTCCATATTAGTCCTTATTCGACTTGACTTAAGCCTCCCCTTTGAGGTTCTTTTCATGTCGAGACTTGGGCATAGTATTTGACTAATGTATGCAGGTCAATGCTCTTCATTTCTGAGTTCACCAAATAGTCCTTCATAAACATGAAAGACCTGTTGCAATGTGTACACAAGTGAGATGTACCTAGAAAAATCGTGGTAAGTGTATTTGCATGAAGCAAACACATGGGAGCATGGTAGGTGTATGTTGTCTTTTTCCCATTCCCCAAGATGTTGATGGGTGGGTTCATTCAGATCTAGTGAGAAAGGATGTGGTGCTTCATGGGACAATAGAATAGTTGTGATAGGTGGTAATATGAAGGTTGAACTTCTTGTGATTGTTCAAAATGAATGTTTAGTGAAGGAGAGGAGTGTGTAGGTTAACATTGTGTTGATGAAGATGCAAACCTCTCAAATGTGACGTACACTTCGGGTCCGATTTGTAATTGAATGGAGTCGTAGATGACAAAGAACGCCTCAACATCATCATCCTCGGCATCTCGATGGCGGTGTAATGACTTAGTCTAGTCGAGTAGCGAAAGTGACATGTTGCGACCCTTTTTTCTGCTTCCCTATGCAGTTTTTTTAGGATGTCTTCTTTCATTCTTTGTAGGATCATTCCCCTTTTGATAGCAACAACTTTTGGTGTCATAAAACTGAATGTACATCATTCAATGAGATATTCTTTCATTGATCTATTATAGTGAACAATGACATATAATGAAGTCATTTGTTGACAACAAACAAAATGTTGGGTGTGTAATAGAAAAGAAAAGATGGAGAAATGAAAGATGTTAGGAGTGACATACTTATTTAATATAGCCTAAAAAATGAAATAAATTAATTAAAAAAAACTAAAAAGTAATAAATAAAAAATAAAAAAAATCTAATATTCAGCATATCATTTTCTTATTTTATTGTATCGCCTTATATCTCTTATCTTTATCTTGTTTTGATTTGTTTATACTTTTTGTCTTTATCTTATTTTGTTTTGCCTTTATTTTATATCTTTTTTGTTTTTAATTATTTTTTTTCTGTCATTCTTTATTTATTTATGTTTTTGTTTTTATTTTTATTGTTGCTGTTTTTATTTTCTATATTTATTTATTTTTACATTTTTTTTCTTCTCATTTTTAAGCATTACGTGTAACATTTGCATTAGTTTTTTTTAAGGATTTTGCATTTAGGGTAGACACTTCAGTTGCTACTCTTTGATTTTTTTTAAAATTGAAAGTAATTCAAGGAAGACTTGGTTAGGAAAGACTTGGTTTTTAAGTTTGTCCACACGTGACTCACCTCTCTTTCCTGGGAGTTTACATGGAATGTTACATGGCCAATTCAATATATTTCTTATCAGTGCCACAATTACTAAATGATCCACGCACACAACAAAAACCACCATCGCATCCCACATTCCTAGTTGCAACTAATTACAACAATGAATAATAAGATCCTTATCGACATTCATTTGCAATTGCAACAAATTATTATCAGTCACAACAAGAACCTTACTGACATTGTTATTAATAAACAACTTCAATTTCTCATTTCAATATTATTTTTGTCCATTACTAATTAATACTAATTGACTTTGAATTTTTTATAATTATGTACTGTATTTTTTACTTGAAATTAACATGATTACATCATCAATAATAATAAAAATAAATACTAGTTTATGTTTATAGATTCAACTTTTATATTGTTGTAGGGTTTAATTTTTTATTTTCTTCATTCTTACAAAAAAATAAATTTTAAACTAAACATTTTTAATTTATTACTTTTTATTTTTATTTTGTAAAAACTCATTTCTCTCTTTAATAATTTTATTTCTAACTATTTTAAACATTAAAAATATTTTTTTTACAACCAATACATTTATTTTTTTAATGCATCCAAAATTAAAATTTCATTTTTTAAATTTATTAATTCCTTTTTGCTTTTTATTTTATTTTATTGGTTTTTAAATTTATTTTTATTCTATTTTATATTTTTTTTTCTTTGCATTCACTCTAGACAAAGAAATAAAAAATTCTAAAAACACCAGCTTTAGAAACCAAATTCTAAAAGGTTTTTTCTTTTGAAAATACAAAATGAAACCATGAAAAGAAACGATACTAGATAGGGAAATTAAAACATAAAGGGTGTTAGATAGAGAAATAAAAACTAAGAGTGCTAATACTAGATGGAGAAATAAAAGTGAAAATAGTATCATCTAAGAAAAAAAAATCTAATATTTCATATGAAAAATATGGTTATTAAAAAAAATGTTAAATTGCATTTTTCTTCTTTCTTTTTTATTGCAATAATAATGCCATGATGTCACTTCTGCAATAACATCTATATAGACGTGAGTCTATGTGGTGAATGGATTGAACCAAGTTAAAACAACGATGGTGATTGTGTGTCCTGTGTTTATAAACCATAAAGCCCGTAAAGACTTAGTTTCAATCAAAATATTCTTGAAACCCTTGAGATAGTCACTTTCAACCACGACATTCTTCATTTGGAAGCAAGAGAACAAACTAGTATAACAGGCAGGACCAAGATGAAGGACTGTGCTGTGATCGAGTTCAACATGAGAGCTTTATTAACACGTTTTGAAATTTCAGCTGCATTCTTAAATAGTTTGTCTTGAGAACAATTTACTGAAAATCGTGCAATAGCAAGTCAAGCGTTCGTTAACAACAAATATTTTCAAAATTTCTTTCGTTCAAAGGATACTAGGAGAGTATGCCTTCTAACCTGCAAGTTTTGTGGATGAATGAAAATGAAAAGTAAAGGCATCTAACCATGGTATATTCTGGATGAAAGCATCCCAGTGGAAAGTGACTAGTGGCAAACGTAGGAACGTGGGAAAACCCACAAAATTGAACGAAGTCCATGTAAAAAGAAAGAAACGGCAAAAAACTACCAAATTCACATGTACATGGATCTAGCTGAGTGTAATTTGTTGAAGACACCTAAATTTGGATAGCAATAGCAAACATTATAGATTCCACTTGCAGGAATAAGTAAAGCAAGAAAAAAAAATTTATACAGCAAGTTCTCTTGTATACTGACATACTGGGTTAAGTGATATATGGGGAGAAAACCCAAAACCCAAAATTCGGTCTACATCACTTCGAGGTTGACAATGCAAGGTCTTTGTATTCCGATGATATTGCACTTGAGAACACTAGAACAGCATGTTTCCACCTAACATAGTGTTTCCGAGCACTGCACAAAAGTAATCCATTTGTTAACTGAATGAAGTTAAACAATTTTAGGGATATAAAATATAAAGTATATGTACGTATCTTTGACAAAAACCTAGAAGAAAGCTTGAGACTGACTATTTTTCTTCGATTCAGTGCTTAAAAGTTAAAACATCCCTCATAGTAGGATTGTCTAAAGTACAGCAGCTTGACATATGTTAATTAAAACATACCTATCAAGATTGAAAGATCTGTCCATATCAAACAGGCACAGTGACAGTACTGATGCATTGGGAGGCATCTATTCCACATAAATGACACCTTCTTCAGGATCTTCCCCATCCCAATTATCGTCATCCTCATTTTTTGATGAGTCCAGCTGCTCCTTGTTTTGACTCCCTGAACTCTTCTCATTCTTTATTTTATCTAATATTGCAATCACCTGTGAATTAAAGTGTTGTGGATGCACCGGATTAGTTAAAGCTCACAGGCTCACAGCACATTCAATATAAGAGTGGCCTACAATTTGCTAAGATTTGGAAAAAGAGTGACATGCACATGAACATGAACTACCAAAGGATGCCTCATTGAAGATATTTAAATTCGTCCCAGAATTATGAGACGCTCAATTCCACCATGAGATACAAAAATGTAGATTTAGGGACAACCCCCCCCAAAAAAAAAGCCAAAAATGCAAAGTGAACGAGAGTATGAGCATGATGCACCAGTTTATGCACACTTCAGATTGCTGTATAAACCATGTAAAGAAAAGTAGAATGAAAATAATCAGATACCGGTTCAAGTGGCAACCATAAGGTACTGGTTTTGGATTATTCAGGGACCAATAAACAACCTTAACGGACGTAAGAAAAATGTGGGTGTCGATAAAGGAAAACTAAAGAATGTTGCAATTGTTCAGACAGAAACACACAAGTAAGCAAGCATACCCTGCTTCCTTTCTCAAAAGAATCATCCTCTAGAAACCGTATCTCGGGAGTTAAGCGCAACTTCATACGCTTCCCCAATTCACTGCGAACATATTTAGCCTTTGACTTCAAGCCAGCTATGGCTACTTCTCTCCCTCTTTCATCCCCAAAAACAGAGACAAAGACCTTAACAACCTACATATGTGTTTGCCGAGTAAGGAAAGCATTTAATAGCGGTTAAGGAATTGAAGAGAGAGGGAGAGAGAAAGGGAAGATGCCTGCAGGTCACCGGAGACTTGGACATCAGTGATGGTGGTGAGAGAAGAGAGGTAACGGTCGGCTCCTAAGGAAGTTTCTGGAAGAATAGCATACTGCAACACTTTGTCGGTGAGGAGCATATCAGAGAGCTCTCTCCTTATTTGCTTGGCCACCATTTGGACTCTTCTGGGATTGGCCATACACCTTATTCTGGAACCAACCACCGCCTTCTCTCTCACAATTCGCATTGGGGTCATCCTCACCGTCACTGTGCCTGCGCCGGGGAAGTGATGGCGCCAAGGATAAGGATTCAGACAGGGACATGATGCAACCAGTGCGGGGTGAAGCATTGCTATCAGTAGTACTCTACACTTTCAAGATCAGATGCAGAGGTACCAACCAAAGCAAGACACCACATGTTTTTCAACCTCTCAACCCGGCCCAATACAAAGCCCATCATAAGCCTTACCCAATTCATTTATCTCTTACATCAATACACTTTGCCAATTGCTTCCTGATGATTTTGAGTTTATAAAATTGTCCTTTATTTTCAAATTGAAAATTTGGAATTAAAAAATATATTATGAAAATAAATTCAGAATAGATTTTTTCATTCTAAAAATAAAATTGGTAAACCAAAATCTCATCCCATAAAAACGTATTTTGAAAGAAAAATTTGGAAATGTATTTTCGATAAAATACTCCAAAAATATATTCTAAATTCCAGAAAAATATTTTGAAAATCTAAATCTAAAAATGTATTCAAGAATACAAAATCTAGAATCTATGTTGAACCGTATTGTTTAAAAACTTAAAAAGATATTTTTATCCTTTCACATAACATTAGATGCTGGTTAAAAGATGGAAAACTAGTTTCATAAAAAAAACTTGGGCTGATTCTCCCTGCACCCACCCGATGGTAGATAGGAAAAGACTAAACTGTCTTTAATGAATTTGGCATTAGGTTAAGTGAGAGATGTGCACCTAATGCAATGCACCCAACCCGCAACCGAAGTGAGAGATCTACACCCAAGTCTTCCTCTTTGTTTTCGCAGTGAACCCGCAACCGTCAACCACCTTTGTACCGTTCGATTTCGCCGACATAGCAATAGTCGCCACGGCTAAGGACTTCACACTTTTCCTCTGAAGGAGCCCTTGAACGGAGAGGAACCCAGGAGCGAACGTCGGAGAAGACAGGGTAAGTGACTTCCGTATAATTTTATTCAGAATTGTAGTTTGTGTCTTCCGAATAAATTTATGCGAAATTATAGTTTGTGCCTTTCAGATATTTTTGTGCGGAAGTCATATTTGACTTGTGGGTATTTTTATCCAATATTTGTTATTGTTCTGCGGATGGTTTCGTCTGGAAGTTTTGTGAATGAATTTCAGATATTAATATCCGTATTTGTGTTAGGTAGTTAGGGTAGTTCGCAATATGTTATTTTTGGTTTGTTCTTTTATACTATCTGTGTTCCATTGTAATTTTGGATTAAATGTTATTTTTATGAAAAGTAAGATGGTGAGGACTAGAGGTGGAGGAAGTTCTAATTTGGACCGTGTGCGACCAACTGCATCGGTGAGAAGAAGACCGGGTGGTCCTAGTACTTCAGTTCCAAATGAACACTTTGAAGATTATATTAAAGAAGAAGAACTTGAAATTGATGATGAAGGCTATCCATGAGGGCTAGTGGATAAGTCGTTACTCATTAATTATGAACATCATGTAGCCAGACAGTTATGGGATGGTTTGGTAAGTAATGCAAATTAATTTCTTGTATTTGGTATGTATATATTTATTGATGATATATGTTGATTATTGTAGGATCGTGGTGAGCTGAAAGTCGTTTCACATGGGAGGAAGATAAATAAGTTAGGAGCACCTCATGAGCGCATAGAGGCTGTTGTAGAAATGTCTGCTTCATGCTAGTTATGAGATTTTAGACCGATGGTTGTTGTGTGTTTTTGTAGAGAGGTGGCGTGCAAAGACTAACAACTTTCATTTACTGGTTGGGGAGATGACCATCACTCTTGATGATGTGTCAAATTTGTTGCATTTACCCATTATCGGTCAATTTTATACGTAGGAAGCCTTAGATGCAGATTCAGTGATTGATTTATTGGTACAAGCTCTCCGTGTTGATCATGGAGATGCATCTGAAGAAACAAGATACTGTCGGGGAGCTCATGTGCGCCTGAGTTGGTTAAGAGATGTGTACGAAGACACATGCTTAAGGACGCAGTGGACTGTGGCTGCCAGAGCTTACTTACTTCACCTTGTCGGTTGCACTATCTTTGCCGAAAAGAGTGCTACATCAATTAGTGTGTTTTATCTTGGATTTTTTGTTGATTTGAGGTTGACTGGGGGATATTTTTGGGCGGGAGCTGCATTAACTCACATGTATGAGCAACTAGGAGATTGTAGTTATGCAAACATTAAGCAACTAGTTGGTTATGCGACATTGTTGCAGGAGTGGATTTATGAGCACTTCCCATCTATAGGGATGAGACGTATGCAACCACTGTATTCTGAAGACCAATCTCGGTGTAGGATGTATGATGCAGGAAAAGGTACTTCAGTTGTTGTTTTTAGATACATTGACACCAACTTCGATTCGGTTTTTTTCATATGACAAGCACAGGGAAGACGTTCATTCGAGTGAATTTCCTTATTCTCTGGTTATTTGAGGGTTGGAAATTGGACACAATTGCACATGCCAGAACGTGTTCTGCGTTAGTATGGATATACACAGATCATCCCTCGCAACCCATCTTTACTTAGACATGGTGATCCGAATACAAATGAAATCGACCGCTGATGGTTACATTATGTTGATTATGTCATAAATGATATGGTCAGAGCACCTTATCCTGACACTTGCATTGAAGAGTTCATGTCTTGGTTTAGATCTGTATCACATCCATATGTGATTAATGCGAAGGATGATGAGCGTCCTCCATTGGTACCCTCAGATGCACGTGGCCACGGAGCACATCCCGAGGAGTCACATCCCGAACATATTGCTCTGGTATGCTTGTAACTTTATTAACGTATTAATTTGTGTTATCTTTTTCTAATACTATGACATTCATGCTTGTAGGGTATTTGTCGTATTACACAGATATTGCAACAATTACTTAATCATAGTGATGTCGTGGAGGGCAGCCCTGTTTGGGAAGGCATACAAGCAGCCATTATGTTAGCACGATGAGTGACTGATGATAGAGTTGCATATGTTAGGAGACATTCACGTAGGAATGATTGAGCATGTATTAGGGATAATGTATTAGGATTCCTTTTTATGTAATATTTTTATCCATGACGATGTATTTGAACCTTATTTATATTATTGAATGTGGATTTTAGTATTGTTATTTACAATGGTTTGGGATATTAGGTTATGAGCATTTAAAAAAAAATCATGTACTGCTTTTATCTATAATAATTGCCTTTCGAAAAACACTTATATCTTTCAGATATTACCATCCATAGGTACCTACTAGACTTCTGGATTTTTCCATCCATAAGCAGCTCTATGACTTTCAGATTTTTTTATCCATAAGCACCAATATTGGGTTCTGGATAAATCCATCCATAGGCACCAATATGAGTTTCGGATAATTCTATCCATAAACACAACAATGTGTTCCAGATATTGTCATCCGTAGTCACGTTTATAGCTTCCAAAGACGCATATCCGTAACTATCTAATGTTTTGCGAATTTTCTCATCCCTAGCCACCATTGTGTGTATAGGATACATACTTAAGTGCGCATAAATGCATCACAAATGTAGTCAATACATATATTAAAAGATCCTAAACATCTTAAAACAAAAACATTAGTTATCTATTACAAATGTTAAGATTAGAAATGTTGTCTAATGGACATTATTTGTGTATAAACTTGCATCCGGTTAGTGTAGTATGTTGACCAAGATTGGGCTGTAGGATAACAATGTGATGCCCACAATATATTTGTAGGTGGAATAGGACAACCATCTTTCAGCTTCACCTATAAAAGTAATAAATATAAGTTACATAAGTTTTAAGTTAACACTATTAGTAACCTTAAACTGATGTCCGACCACATGCAGACTCTTTTGGAATGAAGCTTTGATTGCATTATGTTGTAAAATAATCATTTTATTGACCGAATCCCAACAGAAACATAAATCCCCCCATGGAATTTTGAAGAATTCTCTTTAGGGTCCAGTATGCCGCTTTAACCCTGTTACTTGTTGTGTTTCCTAAGTGTATTACCTTATCTGTCCATGCCTTCACAAAATTTTCTTTGTGTGGACATAACCATGTATCCATCACATAATCAACAAATATAGGCCATGGAGAATAAACAACTTGAAGAGCGTTGACACGATCTTCAAAGGCCTCAACAATATCACAATCCACAACAAATCCCCAAGCTTGCATTACTTTATCCCAAGACTCCCTTGGATGCACCAACATTTTATATTTTGCTTTCACATTTTTATCAATGTGAAATCGACAGAACAAATTATAAGCTTCAGGAAATACGATTCTCACTGCATTCATTAAGGCAATATCTCTATCACATACTACCACCCTAGGGTATGAATCAATTCTAAAAAACAACCCTTTAAGTCTATCAAGGGCCCACAAAAAAATGTTTTCCTTTTCTGCTGCTAGTAAACAAAATGCAACGGAAAAAGTCAAATAAGTTGATGTAATCCCAACAACCTCAAGTAAAGGCATCTTATACTTGTTTGTTTTGTACGTACTATCCATCAATATGACAATATTAAACGAGTTCACTAGCTTTACTAAATCTGGGTGTGTCCAAAATATATCCTGCACAACATTCGACACCTCTTCACACCTACACCAATGAACGTACATGTCTCGCTCCAGTAACAACATGAACTATTGAATTTCTGTTCTATGACCTCGTTGTGATCTTCGGTGAACACACATTGCATTATAAACTTGCTTTATCGTCATCAAATTCTTCTCATTTCTCTCTTTCATGGTTAGTAGAATATTTCTTGCCTTCACTGAAGTTTTAGTCATATCCTCAACCATAACATTTTCCTCTACACTTAACCTTCCAGCATACGGATGGCCCACCATTGTCTCTGCCAAATCATGATTGTGAGAACCACAAATTAATTCAACCATCCACCCTTGACCACCTCTGACTGGTTTGCCTCGCAATGTGAAAGGACACTCACACTTCCTACTTCCCGTTCTACTTATATCTACGTCTTTTTTTATACCGTATGTATTTACCTCCTCTCTCACAACCTAATAATACGTATGTCATCTTTCCTTGTTGGCCCGTCCATGTATCCGACCTTAATATAACAATAACAAACCCATAACTATAGCCAACACTTCTCACCCACTCTAACAGCTCATCTTGATCACGAAATACCTACAATAACATATGCCAAATTTTAAAATCATTCATAAACAATAACATTAAAAAACCCCAACATTTACCTTACCTCATTTGTAGTAAATGCCTCACTACAATTATATGCCCTATGTTCATTATCTAATGCATTGTAAGTTATTAACTGCTCCAGATCAACATCGTCTAATCCATCCCACACATCAATCTCCCCTGAAATTCCCATGTATGAGTCCTGTGTATCCATTCACAATGCTGAAAAAAAAAATTACTTAGCTCGCGGATACAAAAATCCATAAGTCAAAACATACACTTCCGCATTCGCACATCCGGAACACAGTAAACTATTCCAGATATGGACATCCATAATTCAAAAAACAACTCCGGATACGTAAATCCAGAATACAAAACACAATTTCGAATAATTCTATCCGTAATGCATTTCTATACTACAGACATAGGCATTCGGGACCTTCAACTGCAAATGTTACTGACTTACGAATGTTTATATCCAGAGTGTTTAACAATGACTTCCGGACGCTTGCATTTGCAATAAAAGTAGGCTTCTGGATATCGGTATCCATCACCACCTCAGCTCGAAGAAAATGAGAATAAAAAAGCTTAAATGTCTTTTTACCTCACAACAATGTCAACCAGCAGAATTTACAGTGCAAACGGCTCATCCACCACCGTAAAACCACCTCCTATGCAACTCAAACCATCACCAAAGAGGAAAACCAACTTTCTCTACATCCTTCACAGCTTTCAAAATAAAAGATGGATTTTAAAAACTTTGTCCTCAATTGATCGGGTGGCCCAATTTGCCAAGGCCCTGACCTTGTTGGGGGCAAAATATGGATAGACTTTGTTGTTGTTGACTGATCCAGTTAGGATGGACCAAAAACAGAATAATCTTTTTTTTATCAGAAAAAAACTGAATAATCTTAACGTCAAAGTTGATTAATCGTCAATTTGCTATTCAAATGAATAATTTTGCATTTTTATTTCGAGTTATAATATATAAAAAAGTATATTATTTCATACAATCATCTCACAAATGTTTTATTAAATAATTTAATTAAATATTTTATTGTTAAAAAATTGTTAAGTGATTATTTATCAAAAAATTTATCGAAAAATACTTTTTATTGTAGATACCCAAACACTTAAAAATTAAACGCAAGAAGTAAATTGATAATGTTAGAAAATTTGAGTATGACGGAAATGCGTAATAAGTATGTATAGAAATGAAATGGGGCCAGGTCACGTGGGCGCATTTGATATGCTCCATTACTCTCCTTCTCTCTGGGCCCCATCTCACGTGCTCCTCTCTTCCCTTCCCCTTCCCTACTCTAACTCTCCTCTCACCTTAACCCTATCATCAACATATTCATCTTTCATCTTCCTATATACACTTTCACATTTTCTTCAACATTTTTTCACAATCTTCAATTACTATGCTACAAATTCAACTCCTTTTCATCACTTTTTTTTTTTTTTTCTCCTCTTCATCTCTTTCAACTAACATCTTCACAGGTTATATAACCAATTAACGGTAGGTCCAGAGAAAGGGACTCCAAAGTGCTTTATGTTAATTCATAACTCATCACTTTTTGTTATGCTACATGAGTTGATAATGGTACGGCAAGAATCACCATCTTGGAACGCCTAATTATTGAGTATAATTATTGTTGTTACTTTCTTTTTTTGCGATGCACGTTCAACCATTATTTGATTCCTCTAACATTATTGACGTCCAAGGTAATTAAGCATCTGGTTACCACAATTTCACTGTGAAAAGAACAGAGGACATTAACACACAAATACACTTATTTTTTACCATAATTGATGTTTTAGACTAAGATGGCGGAAACCTTTGTCAGGAATAGAGGGCAACATGGTTTTCGACCAAATCTTATACTTAGCAAAGACAAAAACATTATATATGGATATATACGAAACCTTTTTCATTTATGGGGAGAACACATAGGGACTCCACTTAATAACTTTATAACTAATTATAATGTATTTAATAACAAATGTTAAGTTTTGAAGTACGAAGATTGGGATATAAAGCATGAAAGCAACGCAAGAGACTTTTCTTTTGACACAGAATGATACATAGCATTAAGAGTCTGATTTTGAACGTAAAGGGTGGTGTAGTTTGAATGGTAACATATAGAATAGACCAAGAAGGGGTCTTTCCAGGAAATAGGGCAGAACATGGGTGGGGCACTTTGGGACAAAATTCCAATATGCAAATTCCCAACTGATGTAGATGTAGATGCAGATCACAAATATTCTTCCCAGTACGTCCAACAAAACTACTCATATCCCAAAGTATTTACAATCTGTAAAAACTAAAGAGATAGATGGTAACACTTTCTTTTTGAATCATTCTCTTTTAGTGGGTCAATTTTTTCAACTAGTAAGACAAAATACTGGAAAAAGGGTTTCAGAAAAATACTATGAACCCATCAGAAAAATCTGTTAAAAGTTGTCATGTTTGGAAACTCCCAATTGAACTACAATTTTTGAAATCCAACCCTCATAAATATGTGCTTAACCATGCGTTAATGAGAAGAGAAAGGAACAAGGGAGAATGATGCGTGAATTTATTTTTTATTGACTGAAAGGAAAAATGAAATTGGGTGTTGGAGAAGAGAAGAGAAGATATTGTTTTGGAGCAGAGGGAGTTTGGTGAGGCAGTTAAAGAATAGTTGTGAATGGCAGAATCTCTTTGTGGCTGAAAGGAAAAGAAAGAAAGAGAAGCATTAATTAATAATGAAGATAGGACCATTAAGAAGAGGCAGCTTTTTGTTTCTGAACTGGTCCTTCTCTGCGAAAGGAAAGGGCAGTTCCTTTCAAACTTTGTTTTCATGCAACTGCCTTTCCCTTTAATTAGTGCCAATGATGATTTGTGGAGTGTGCTGCCACTGAACCTCATTGTTAGAAAACCTCTCTTCCCTCCTATCTCAAAAAGCACCAAAATTTAGAACTTAATACAAATAATTTTAGAAAAAAAAAACTAATTACTATATTAATTAAATTAAATATTATTTTATGCCTTAAAAAATTATTGATATTTAAAACTTTTTTAACGGATGTTGGGATTTAGAGAACGATTGTTCTGCTTCTCCCTTCGTCTTGTCGTACAAGCTGGGAAGGTACCTTCTAGAAGACACTCCGACGATCAAGTCAGTTAGGATGTCGACACTTGACTGTCAGAGTACCGTAGATAATGACATACCTGATTCTTGGAATCTGCGTTATTTATATTACCTTAATAGACCTTCGTTAGTGGACCGGATTAGGAGGTTAATCTCTGTTTATGGTTGTGCTAAATAGCACTCATGGCTCGTTGTCATGGATCGATCGCCGTCGCATGACCTTCTTATCGTGGTCGAGTGATTTGAGTTTCTGACTAATAATTTATATTATTAACAAAAAATATAAATTAATTTTTAAATTAATATATAATTAGTTATCAACTTTAAAGTATAATATTAAGATAAATTTTTAAATAAAATATAGAAAGTTATAAGAAATAAGAAAATAAATATTTAAGTGTCACTAATGTAGAGCATACAAAAGACATATTAAATGAGCAAGTTTCGGTGAGTTTAATAATATGAAGCTTTAAATAATAGACAGAAGTAAAGTAAAGGATTTGTTTTCTTCTAAAAGTTAAATTTTATTTCTTTGTTTCGAGTAGATTTATGGGTATGTATGGTATGTATACAGAAATATATTATTGTTTAGAAGTGATTTTATTTCTGAAGATGGGAAGAGAGGATCGAATAAAAGAAAAAGAAAAGTTAAAGAAACTTAGACATAAAATTATTAGAAAAACATAAAAATGAAGGTATCAAACTAATAAAAATAAAAATTTAAGCAAAATAAAATACATAATTATATTTTTAACATAATTCATTATATTACAAATACATATATATATATATATATATTTGTAATATATATATATATATATATATATATATATATATATATATTTGTAATACAAACAATCTCAAATTTCAGTTTATTTTTTCAATCTCTTCTCCACCCAAAGCATAAGTAAAAGTAATATGATTTTATATTGGTTTTTCTTGGAGCGTGGACATATTCTTCCTTAATATGGTATCATACTATGTGGGACTATGTGGGGCATTCTATCTCCTTTTTTACTTTATAGTTAGCCCAGATATCCGTACACTCAAGTACACCACCACGTTCTCTCACAACTATTCCTCCTTTTCCTTAACTTTCAACAAACAAAATAAGAAAACATATCTTTATTTTTCTCTTTCATCTTTACTCCTATGCCTCTATATTATTTTAACAACATTTATTATAAACGATTTTTAAATTTTTCATACTCTGATCTAATCACCTATAATTTTTATAATAACCATGTTTATAATAATTTTACTCACCTGACTCTGCAACTTTCTTTTGTACTTTGTGTGCAAGGAGATAAAATAAAACCTTTTTCTAATTACGTTTATGAATGATTCCTTTTTATGTTGGATACAATATGAAGTACACAGATTTGTCGATTTCTGTCCAGGAACAAATCCTAATACCGTAAGATTTTTTTTCACAGGCCGCGCGAGAGAGAGAAACAGAGAGAGAGAGAAACAGAGAGAGGTATCCGTGACATGAAACTTTGGAGATTCCATTTGAAAAAACTAAATTCTCTCACAGGGCATACATAGTATAGAACCTCTGCGAGGAAAATGTCATCAACAACAAACCCTTTATACAATTTTCACCCCTAGAAATTCCTCATGGGGACAAAAGTTAGAGTCACGTGATGAACATCTAAAAACCCAAATGGGGTTGGCTGTTCAAAAGCAGAAGAAAAAAAGAATGGGACAAAAAAAACAGATCGACCGAGTCGAGCATGAGAAACACAATGCATATGAGAAGAGAGATCGATGGGTTAAAAAAAGAGAAGCAGAAGAAGCTTCATCTTGGCCACCTTCGATCTTTCTTCCTGAAGCAATTGAGCAGAGCGTAGAGAATTGATCATCGTAGCATGGATGTTAGAGAGCGGAAAACAACTTCTTGGCAGGGAATAGTGAGTCCCATATCGTGATCGAAGCCAAACTCTTCCTCAGCTTGTCGAAGGAGGGACTGAAACTGGGGGTGAGTCAAAAAGGAGATGGGCACAATGTATCTACTTCTGTTTTCTCCAACGTAGACAGCGAAATGGCCTTTGGGAACATCCAGAGGAAGAGCATCATCGTGGTCGTAGTCGTTCTTCTTTCCCAAGCTGGAACATCTCTTCAGGATTTGCTTCAGGACTTTGGTTTGAGAAGTCTTTGCTTTTCTAATGGCCATGTTTTGAGAGAGAGAGAGAGATGGAAGTTGATGTTGTTGATGATGATGATGATGATGATGATGGAGGTAGTGGATGGTGGAAGAAGGGGAAGGGGTGTATTTATGAAGAGAAAGAGAGAGAGAGAGGGTAGGGGCAGAGTGTGGGGGCAAAGGGTGGGGCAAAGTGTAGGGCACGGGTGTTTTGGGGTATGTGTATTTGTGTATAGACATGGTGGGAACCAAACCACTGTCCTTCACTGTTCTATGTTGGTCCTCCCAATGCCAACGTTGACATGGACCCTAGCTCTATCCCCATTACATTATAACACCCTCATCCACTTATAAAATCAAATCACTCACATTTTCTAAAAATTACTTTTATTTCACTTTCATCTCCAACATTATTTAAAGTGTTTCGTTTTTTTTTTAAAGTTTAAATGTTATTAACTACGACGCTCGACGTATTCGTGTCGAATACATATAGGTGTTAATACTAGTAGGACATTAATCGGTTAATGTTAATTTAAAAAAATATTTATTAAATTTTTGGAAATTCTAGCATAGTTCTAACACAATTTTAAAATGTATAAATATAATAATTTTTTAAAAATTTAAATTTATTTTATTAATTTTTATTATAATTATAAAAATAAGGAACAAATTCTTTTGAACCAATCATGAAAAATATCTTCCTGCTCCCAAAAGAATATGAAACATATTTTTGCACATAAATATTTATTTTCAATTTATATAATTCAAAATTATATAAAATATAGATCCATGTCTCCAGTATCCTACATTTTAGAGATAGGTTATACGTATTTCCGTGTCTGTATCTGTGCTACACAGGTTATTAAGTTATATTTTTTCATTTTTTTTAATTAATTTGGTCCTTTAAGTTCCTAAATTGACCTGGTTTGATAATCGGGTAAAAGAAACACTTTAAAAAGCTAAACTTTTCAAATTTAGAAGATTAAGAAAAAAAAATGAGATTACGATTACCCTGTGTAACAGATATTCTTTAGCGACTTATATGGATAGTAGTTTAGCATGTATAGGCATATATATATATACTAAATTATAATTTAAATCTATCGTATATAAATACTTAAATATATAAATTTTATTTTAGATTTATGGCACATAATTTATATTGTGATATAAAGTTATGCTAGATTACAGATACTTTTAAAATATTAAAATTTGATTTTAAGAAAATAATAAATCGAAAGAAATAAAATTTGAAGATAAACCTCTAAAAACATTTTGCTGGTTTTTTCTTTCTTAAAAGACATATACTAAAAAGATTCATTTATAATTATTACATATTAAAGTAATTTTAATGTATATTGGATAAATATAAGTAAAATGGGAAATTTTGTGTAGTTGGTGATTGGACGTAACGTAACCAATTCTTAATTAAACACAATTTGTATTTTGCATAACCTTTTCTTAAAAAATTTAATTTTGTTTTCTAGAGACATCTACAGACAGAAACACGCAAATTTCTCCTCTTTCTATTTTCCAAGTCATGTTTTAATTAAAAAGAAAAATATTTACTCACTTGTAAAATTTCTTCCTTATTACATAACACACATTTGACATAGATAACAATGACGTGACATAATGAGATTGTGTTTAGTGAGGTGACAAATTTAAAATAGGTTAGTATCACAAATGAGAGGCGGACTCAATTCCTTATATATCACTGTTTACATTTTTATTTTTCCATCTAGCACCTTTTTGTTTTTATTTCTCAATCTAGGTCTCTTTTATTTTTATTTTCTTATCTAACATCATTTGAAAAGTTAAAAAAATAAATAAATTAAAAAAAAAAAATTTTAGTTTTGAATGCATTAAAAAATAAATATTTCTAATGTTTCAAATAGTTATTAATGAATAAAGAAATGAGTTTTTACAAAATAAAAATTAAAAAATTAAAAATTAAAAAATTTTAGTTTAATAATTTTTTTAAAAAATGAAGAAAATAAAAAATTAAACCTTACAACAACATAAAAGTTGAATATATAAACATAAATTAGTATTTACTTTTATTATTATTGATGGTGTAATCATTTTAATTTCAAGTAAAAAATACAGGACATAATTATAAAAAAATCATAGTCAATTAGTATTAATTAGTAGTGGATACACAGATAATATTCAAGTATATACCCTAAAATTAATAATGCAAATGCTACACTTAATGCTTAAAAATGAGAAGAAAAAAAATGTAGAAATAAATAAATATGGAAAATAAAACAACAACAATAAAAATAAAAACAAAAATAGAAATAAATAAAGAATGGCAGACAAAATTATAACTAGAAACAGAAAAAATATAAAATAAAGACAAAACAAAATAAGATAAAGATAAAAAAAACTTAAAACAGTAGACCTGAGTCAAGTTGAATAAAGACTGATATGGACGTAAGAGAACAATATGATTGAACAAAAAAGTGTTCATATTGTCAAACACCAGGACACAAAAATAGTGTGTCCCAACATTACTCTATCGTTCACTTCTTGTCATTAATTATGTTTCATTTTGCACAATTTATTTAATGTACCATTGAAAAAAAATATTAAATGAATGATCATCTCTCATTTATTTTCCTTTTTATGGTCAACATATACTTATTTAGTATCGTTTTATATCTTTTATCTTTATCTTGTTTTTATTTGTTTTTTTTTAATATCTTTTATCTTTATTTTGTTTTGCCTTTATTTTATATCTTTTATGTTTTTAGTTATTATTTTTTTCTGCCATTCTTTATTTATTTATGTTTTTGTTTTTGTTTTTATTGTTGCTGCTTTTATTTTCTATATATATTTATTTTTTATTTTTTTTCTTCTTATTTTTAAGCATTAAGTATAACATTTGCATTAGTTTTTTTTTTAAGATTTTGCATTTAGGGTAGACGACACTTCAATATTATCTGTGTCCACTACTAATTAATACTAATTGACTTTGATTTTTTTATAATTATGTCATGTATTTTTTACTTGAAATTAACATGATTACATCATTAATAATAATAAAAATAAATACTAATTTTTGTTTATTCAACTTTTACGTTGTTGTAGGGTTTTATTTATTTTTATTTTTTTCATTCTTAAAAAAAAATAAACTAAACATTTTTAATTTATTACTTTTTTTTATTTTGTAAAAACTTATTTCTTTATTATTAATTATATTTTAAACATTAAAAATATTTATTTTTTTAATGTATTCAAAATTAAAGTTATCATTTTTTTTTAAATTTATTAATTAATTTATTTTTTTTACTTTTGAAATAGTGTTAGATAGGGAAATAAAAACAAAAGAGTGCTAGATAGGGAAATAAAAACAAAAAGGTGCTAGATGCGAAAATAAAAGTGTAAATAGTGTTATATGAGGAATTGAGTCGTGAGACGCGAGTTTCAAAGTAGGGTAAAGGAATATATTACACCAGTTCTTAGTAACAACCGATGTAATATATTATTTTTTTACTTAGAATGATCCATATTACACCGGTTAAACCATTTAACCGATGTAATATATGACCTATATTCAAAAACTTTTTGAAATTCTCATGAAGAGTGAGTGACCATAAACGTCACATAAGTAACCACTTACAGACACACGGATAACCAATTTTGCGTGTGCCAGTAAAAAAGAATATATTACACGGTTCTTAGTAAAGAATGATATAATATATTAGTCTTTTACTCATAATGACCCATATTACACCTGTTAAACCATCTAACTGGTGTAATATATGACCCATATTCAAAAACTTTTTGAATATTTTTATGATGAGTGAGTGGTCATAAACACTACAAGAAAATCATTAAATAAAAACTAATTTTAGAGAGAAAAAACAATTAGTTACTATAATGACCAAATTAGAGACAATTTTGGAGACTAAAAAATTTTTTGGTTTCTAAATTAGTTTTTATTGTTGTTAAATGGTTTCTAAATTGGTATCTAATTAGCTACCAAGGTTTTAACTACCAATTATTTATATTTTAAATTTGGTAGCAAAACCCTTGATAGCTAATTAGATACCAATTTAGAAACCATTTAACACTAATAGAAACTAATTTAGAAATAAATAAAAAATTTAGTCTCCAAAATAGTTTCTAATTTGGTCATATAGCAACTAATTATTTTTTTATCTCTAAAATTGGTTTATAATAAATGATTTTCTTGTAGTGAAACGTCACATAAGTAACCACTTACAGGCACACGGGTAACCAATTTTGCGTGTGCCAGTAAAAAAAAGAATATATTACACCGGTTCTTAATAACAACCCCGATGTAATATATTTTTTTACTCAGAATGACCCATATTACACTGGTTAAAACCATCTAAACGGTGTAATATATGACCCATATTCAATTTCTTTTGAAAACTTTCATTAGGAGTGGATGACCATAAACATCACATAAGTAACCACTTACAAGCACACGGGTAACCAATTTTGCGTGTGCCAATAAAAAAGAATATATTACACCGGTTCTTAGTAACAACCGGTGTAATATATTATTATTTTTTACTCAGAATGGCTCATATTACACCGGTTAAACCATCTAACCGGTGTAATATATGACCCATATTGATTTTTTTTTGAAAATTTTCATGAAGAGTGGGTGGTCATAAACGTCTCATAAGTAACCACTTACAAGCACACGAGTAACCAATTTTGCGTGTGTTAGTACATGTGGAGCAACTTGTGGCTGGGTAACCAGTTCTGGTAGGTGGGTGTCAAGTTCTGCCATGGGTGTAATATATGACACATATTACACTAGTTAAGTTAAGCCATCTAACCAGTGTAATATATGGCTCAATGACGTTGAACACTTGAACAACAAACAAAGAAGCAGCGGGAACCGCACAAGAAAGACGCTAATGGTTTGTGTTTCGCTTGTTCTACTACATAGTTTATGTTTCCCGCTGCTTCTTTCTCCCTCCCTCCGACGAGGCCACCACTTCTTTCTCCCTTTCGTTTGACCTTCCCTTTCGTTCAAAACTCTCCCGCTTCCACACCCAAATTCAAACGTAAACCCTTACACTATTACAAAACTGCCACATCACTCCCATCAAAATTACAAAAAATCTCATTGTCACATCCTCACCCAATGCCACGTCTGCGGCGTCAGGTCTGTGTTAGTGGACAAATGGTGTTAACAAAACATTTTCGAAAAATATAAGTGTTTTTCCGCACAATCAAGCAAATGTACTTTTTTTCAATATATATATATATATTTATATATATATATATATATATCATTTAGGTGTGTAAGGATCAAGAGTCTTAAAGTAGAAGTGATACAATTAAAATGACACCTGAATATTTTATTATTAAAGTTAAAAGAAACCATCATCTATTTGAAAACTATGTTTTCCTTTTCTCTGCTTTCTCTCTAAGATCCTGATTTCCTTGTTCATCAGTTTGATGATCGGAGTCTGCCATCAGACTCCTGACAGTGAATACTACAGGACTGCCCGATTAGAATCCCTAATAGAGTAAGTTCATTTTTGCTCTTCTTTTTTAGTCAAATTTTAAACTTGTTAGGTTGTCTTTGTCTTTGATTTGCATGTGACTCTTTTAGCTTCAGGGTGAATCTCTATTAGCTCAGGATCCTAGTGATATAGTTAGATGTTTTATCAGAACTCTATGGTGTAGGTTAATTACCTTTAAGCTTTTGATAGATTTGAAGCTTTTAGTGAGCATATGCTCAAGTTTAGGTAAGGGAAACTAGTCTTAATTTCCAATAGAACCATAGGCTAGAAGATCTAGATGTGGGGGTGACGTGGTCACCAATTTCAAACTTTCTTGTAGGATTTTTTGTTTTAAGTATATTAAAAGTTGATTGAGATTTGAATGTGAAATTTTATATATGATAGATGTTATAAAATTATATTGTTTTTTTTAATGTGTAAATGAATGTATTTAAATAGTTTGATGAATCACTTAAAAGGATTGTTGTTGAGTATTGGTTGTTTGATGTTGATTTAGAGCAATTATTCAACTATAACAGAGACTTTGTTACTTTGGTTTAGTATATGAAATAACAATTTGAATAAAAATATTAGGTGCCCTCATGTGCATTTTCGCTCACATTGAAAATTTTCGTTCAAGCCAATTTTTTTGGGTAGCTCGCCGGTATATTTTCGTTCACACTAAAAGATTTTCGCTCAAGCCAAAAAAAAGTTTAAAAAAAGCAATCAATTTTTATTTTTGGATTCTGAAAGCCTAGTGTATTATTGGTTATTGTTTTTAAGTGGAAATTATACATTTTATTTAAGAGTATGATTAAAGGAACTTAGTTATATGTTAAGTGAATTTTGAGATATGTTTGGAGTGTTTATAAAGTTTAAAATATGTTGTGATTGAATGGTGTATTGATGTGTTAAATGAAGTGTGCAATGATGTGAAAGTCTGATAAAAAAACATAGTATTTTCAGGAAAGGAAATACCGTGTTGAGATTGTTGTAATGATGTATTGATTTGTCAAACCCGTAATGAGACATCATGATTCTACTGATATAATGAGATCACATAAATGAAGTTATTCATTTGGTGAGAGTCGATTATGAATGTTGTTGTTAATGTTGATTTGACACTCTGAGCTCATTGATAAATACAAGTTTATGAAATTTATGTTTTATACTTTATGTATGTGCATGCAAATAATGTTGTGGAAAATTAGGGTTCTTTAAGATTTAGGAAAAACTTTAATGGAGAATCATAAAATGAGCAACCATGCTCTGATACCACATGTAAAATAAAACATAAAGGAACGAATACAATAATGTTCTCATAAAGATCTTATCAACTTATGATTCTCACATGCTTTATATTCAATTAAGAAGGAGATAGGAACTTACCTTGATCCATGTGTATTCCTATGTGAGCAGTTTCTTGGTCTCCCTTTTCCCCAATCTATCTCTTGGTAATTATGTTCTTGTCAGACCCTTTCTTGATGACCAACAATGAGACAACTTTATTTGTAGAGACAGAACCCTATTGCTATTATTTCCCAATCTCTATCAGATTCGGTTTTCATTAGGTATCATTATCTATATATATATATATATTATTTTATTTTTGTCACGTTAACCAATTTTCCATCACTATCAGATTCGGTTTTCATTAAGTATCATTAGATATATATATTTTTCACGTTAACCAATGGAAAATTTATTTTATTATTATTATTAAATCACATTCAGACCCAAAACCCAAACTTTATTTCATATGAGTCACATTATAGAATTTAATTTACATAATTTCTAACATGAGGTTCATATGACTTTGTTTGTAGTTTGAAATATAATCTAGTCTTTCAGGTCATATGAATTTACCATGTCATACGAGATGATGAGATATTGAAATGTTTATGCGCATGACAATGTGGATTCACAGCGAGACAGGTGTAGGTCTCAAGATTTTAAATTCAATACACGAGTCTTCTGGAAGTAGAGTCAAGTGTCTTTGTGTTGTGAGTCAGTGACATGAGAAAAAAATGAATTGTAAATTTGATAGACACTTTATGGGTTTTTTGACCATCATGGGGTATTTTTATTTGTTTTTTACCAAAATGGGGTCGCTGTAAAAAAAATTACAAATCTGGGGCAAGTCGTGCCAACTTGGCACGACTTCATATGTAGAAGTCGTGCCAAGTTGGCACGACTTTGTCCACATCATTTTTTTTAAAATTTTCTTGTTTTTAAATAAATAAATATATTATAATTATTTAATTATAATTAAAATTATAAGTTATGTAATATTTGAAATTAATTTGATAAATAATTTTTTTATGAAAGAATAAATACTTAGGTAAAGAAAATGAGGAAATTAATAATCAAACTTGAAATTGAATTTTATTATCAAGCTTGTTTGTGCGGGCAATTGCTTCTATTGTGACTTTCGGTTCTGCAATATGAACATTTTTTTTGTTTATTTAGAATTGAATAATCTATTTCATGGATTAAATTAGACCTCGTAAGCTTGGAAATATTGTGGAGACTCTACACTGGGGTGATAAATGTCGAAGCTGTAAATGACAAAATGAGCAAACAATAATTACATGTGGACAAGAGAGATGTATAGCTTGAAATTCCCCACAATTCTCTATTTATTTTCTAAATAATTAATTCTCATTTCTATTTATTTCCAAATGCAATAACAATTTTTTCATATTTTTTATTAATCTAATAACCAAATTAATATATTACATTACCGTCAAACATAATCCATACACAATTATTCATTTTTTTATTGCTTAAAATTAACACCCTTAGAAAATTATGTATCAAATTAATTTTAAACATTACATAACTTACTACTCAATATATAAATAAGAAAATTAAAAAATAAAATAATATATATATATATATATATATATATATATATATATATGACGTGGACAAAGTCGTGCCAAGTTGGCACAACTTCAGGGGTTGACGTGGCACGACTTCAGACTGACATGACAAAGTCGTGCCAACTTGGTATGACTTCTACATATGAAGTCGTGCCAAATTGGCACAACTTGCCCAAATTTGTAATTTTTTTTAAAGCGGCCCCGTTTTGGTAAAAACGGAAAAAAGATGCCCCATGATGATCAAAAACCCCACTTTATGGTTATGTGGAAATGCATGAGAATTGATGGTTTTATGTGAATATTTAAAGTTATATTTATATTGGAATTCTAAAAAATAGCTAGCTTACCCTTTGCTTTGTTTTGTGGTTGTTTTTTTTTTATCTGTGATGATCGTGTATTTTACACGGGAGCAGATGAGGCTGCAGGTGAGAAAGATCCTCCGTGAGTAGATAAAAGATATATATTTTTGTTTTATTAATTTGTTAATGTTTATAAATATTATTTTTCTATGAAGAGAGATGTATTTTGAACTACTATACATATGATATATGTATAGATGTAAATATTTTATGTTGGAAATTCACACATATTATAATATTAGATGCGGAAGAAAAATATAGGGATGTTATAGTATGCATATTTAAGAATAAGTAATCTTTTGTTGTTGAGATAATATTGTTAGGGTTGATTGGTATTCTCTGTTGTAAAGTTTGAAATTTTGTACGATTTTGTCCTTAAAAGATGTCAATGTTCTAATCTAAAATCCATTAAAATAATATCGTTAAAGTCAATTAACACACTTGAGATATTGTCTATTTAGAACTTATAATTTTGTCTTAAAAAACGTTTTAAATGTTTCTACTCTAAATTTCAAAAAAAAAAATATTTAAGATGCAGTGATTACACTTAACATCAAAAAGAGATGATGTCGTAGTTCATAATTTATATTTGATTGTAATTGTTGATAAACTAAGCTCGATTCTTAATTTATATTCGATTGTCATTGTTTATAAAATAAGCTCGATGGAGGAATAGTGAAATATATATTAAAAAGAGAGAGAACGTCATTAACTCATACAAAGGAAGATTATTAATGATTAATAAATATATAATATAATATATGTATACGTATATGCCAAAAGAAAATAATGTATATGTATTTGTGTGGCTTATATCGCACACCTAACCCCACCGACCCTTACCACTTCGGGTATTTATATATCATCAGTGGCTATTCTTTAGTTACAACAAGCTTGTAAATTTTATTTTATTTCTGCGCATCTATCCCCACAAGCACGCAAAAATCAAGACATGCCACACCACTATATTTTGACTAATGTCTTATATGCATCAATTTTTCTAACAACTTATACTCAGGAAAGAGATGAAGACACACAAATTAAATAAAGAAAATATTCAGCATCATATATATATAATATAATATAATGATATTTTGGTTTAACTGTATAAAATGTAAACAGAGGTTGTAGTGGAAATAGTATCCACTGATGACACGGACCTACAAGTACTCTTCGGTACAACCTGGTGATGGTATTTATTTGGATTTTGTGATTGTTGGTTTTGTTTTGTGATGCTGCGAGCTCATGAATGACACGTGAAATCAACTTCAATCCGACATTACACTCAATGCAAACAAAATCAACTTTGCAGAAACCCATGTGTTCCTAATTTCTCCTACTTTCTACGTTTTCAACCAAATCCTCACTTTATCTTAATCGAATAATAATCACCAATACATTCACTTGTTCATTTTAAGGTTTGGAAGTTTTGGAAATACCTTTTTGGATTGTTAAATAAACTTAGTTTGGATAGGAACTTGGTCCTGAAGAGCTTCTAGCTTCTATTTTTTTTGTGTGTATGAGTTGTAAGTTGTAACATCCTTAAATACTCCTTTTTGTTTAATCAATTCTTTGAGAATAAAAATTAACTTACTTATTGATCTTTTGCATTCATAAGCCTGCAGCTGGCTTCCCACTTGTTTTTCCACCAAAAAATATATTCATGTCCCACTTTCATGAACATGTCAGTATCATGCAGAACTCAACATGTTCAGTGTCATACCAACAGTTAATCTGCATGAACATAAGGATAAACCTCAATCGTAATAGAGTGAGACAGCACAAGATCAACGTATCGAGTCTGTATCAAATGTTCCCACTATATGTTTTGGCTGACAAGAAAGGAAACTATGGTGCACTATAACAAGAAATTATGATGCACCAATTTACTTCTATAGACTCTTTAGACAACCACTTTGCTGCATAATTCTAATTCTGCAGCAACCATGAATTCTGCAGCTGGTGCAGAATTAACTCTGCAGCTATAGCAAGATAAAGAAGGTCCTGAAATGCAGAATTGTCACGGTCTTCAAATGAGGCACTCTCAAGCTACGATCTCCTTCAAATCATGTTTAAGTTTGTTTTGATTCTGTTGTTTTAAGTAACATGTTTTGAATTATGTATAAGGACTGAGAAACCCTAAAATATCTCCTTTAATTAATTTATCAATTTTTTAATAAAAAAAATATACACCGTGTTGTTTTATTAAATTTTCAATCAAAATTTATCTTTATCTCATAATATCGCTATCAACTTCAGTTATTGAGACGAACCGTAAAGCAAACCTTATAAGGCTATAACTAATTAAGTTTTGATCTATTAATTCTACTGATTTTTCGAGAAAATGCTTCACCACCTTTGAGTTGCAGGAATTATTGGATAAGAATTTGAGTATTATACAGCAATGCATTTGAGTAGTAATTGCACATGTCTATATTGTGATTATTTAAATGTTTGATGAAGAGGAAAAGCATGACAAAACAAGCTAAGCTGTCATGTAAGTTTTGAATATGAAGATGGATTTTGAGAGGTCATGCTCAACGTGGTTGGTTGCCACGATGGTTCTCTTCTTGGAAAGACATTCATATTAATTGCTTCAGAGGAGAACAAAAAGGGATAAGATCAAAGTATAACAAATGTGGTAATTAAAGCTATTTCTTGCTTGTCAATTTCTCAACCTACATATCACTACTTCAATGTTTGCTACTACAAAATAAGTGTCTCAATACTGCAACTTCCCCATGTGATCCTGTCTAAAACAACTTACTGATATGAACGATCGTGTGTAGAAGCATCTAGGTCCTCTCGTAAGAGATTTCGAAAAACGATTAAGCTTTGGACAAAGGGAACCTTTAGGTAGCTGGTGACTTTCGATTATACCAAGAACAAGAACAACGATAGAGAATTGAGAAAAGGAAACAAACTACATATATTATTCATATCTCAAATAATAGTTCAATACTCTATTTATAGAGTACTAAATATCATAAAATCCCAATAAAATCCTAACTAATTAAATAAATGATAAAATCCTAATAAAATCCCAACTAATTAAATAAATGATAAAATTCTAATAAAATCCTAATAAAATCCTAACTAATTAAATAAATGATAAAATCCTAACTAATTAAATCTTAACAACCCAATAATAATATTAATCAAATCCCAAAACTTTAGAATATAACACCTACACTACCACAAATTTTGTAACCAGAAATCTATATCAAATGCATACCATATTTTATTGTTCTAACTCCTTCATTTTTGTTTCTTTTTATCACTTTTGTGATCTCTCCTCTCCCTCTGTTTTCCTCAATGCCAAATATCAATGATAATGTTACGATCACACACCACTTTACAGGACAAATTCTAACTGCCTTTAAATTTTGCTGGTTCAAAAATTAAAACCAGTACCAGAATATACCAAGTTAAAATATACTCCAACTGCATTAGTTATTTGTTCACAGTTTCACACAGAGATAGAAGAAATAATATTAGTGAGATTTTAAGGAATGTGGTAGTTCATTCAATATTTCCCTATTATATAGGGGAAAAAGTTATCTTATTTTTCTTGCTCTAATGGGAAACCAGTTTAGTGGATGTACCTTCCTTGCAGAGACTTCATGTTCTGTGAATGAGATTAATTGGAGAAAAATGGGAAATATTGAAAGCTCATAAATTTTAACCAAAATATGTGGTAAGCAGAGTAATTCAGCATAAGGGATATTCTTTTAAGTTGATAGGGACTTCACCTTTCATTTGGCACATGAAAGCCATGTTACTCTTGCCCCTAAAATTCTCTTGTCAAACACAACATAGTGAGGTAAATTACAGGGTCTCGTGGTATGATTACAATCCTTTTAATAACTTTACTATTCGTTTCTGCACCCCGAGTTTTTATATACAAACATGTCAATTTGTACAAAGTAAAAAAGTTAGAATTTTCAACTACTAAATTAAGAAGATTAAACCATTAAGATACTATTTCGAAAGACTATGATTATAAACTCGTAAATCATAAGTAAAATGCCAATTTCTCTTCTACAAAATCAATTATTTCTTACGGATTTTTCTGCAAGAAATAAGATGTGAATTTTTCTAAAAAAATAATCCGCGAGAATTTGCTATATATGGTAGCACAAAGAAACAAACACAAATAATTAGCATAGAATGGACACGAGAGAAGAACAATATTTAGATCAAAATACTTCATCTTCAATCTTTGCTCTTCCAATTATGCATACACAGAGACAATGATACATGATATGTTCATCTTCAGATTTAAATTTTAATTCTTTGATATTCTTCGTGCTTTGTCTTACATTTCTCACGACTTTTTTTTTTTATATAGAATTTGTGTCTTTCTTTTAGTTAATTTCGTGTTTATCTCCATTTTCATAAAAGGAATGGAGTTTTGATCTTCATTTTCTTATGTTATATTTTCTCTTTCTCCCTTTTCATGTGTTTCTTATATTTTGTTATAAAATTCAGTAGACATCTCAACCAGTTGAACCTCTATGGATGAAGATTATTTAATGTCATTTCTACAAAATAAAGATTAACAAAAATAACTCAGAATTTCTAGAAAGATAAAACGTTTTAAAGATATTTAAGGACACACTAAGAATGTTAAAAATAAAAAAGTAAAGAAAAAAATTAAGATATTGACAAAATTTATCAGACAAAACAAAAACACAAAAAAGACTCCAGAAGGTAAAACTAATCTGTTCCGCCAAGATTTAAAAAAATTAAGAATTTGTGCTCTAAATTCTATTGGAAAAAATATTTTTAAAAACTTTTATTTTAAATCACTCTGTTTAATTTACTTTTCTTTCACAAACTTGGTTATTTTATGCCATTTTCCATTTTCCATTTTCCATTTCCCATTTGGTCTACTTGATGCTTATTTATCATTTGTACTTTTTTTTTAAAGTTCATTCTTATACTTAATGTTATGCAAAGGTCAACATGATCGCCGGTCGATGAAACGGTTACACTGTAGTCAGTGGTCGTCGAAGTAATGCAACGTGCATGGGTAACTCGTCGTTTGGCGAGGTGAATGTAGGTGGCCTCGGGTCTGGGTGTTTCAGAAAAGTTGAATGTTGCTGTGAGGTAACCTGTTGGTTATATTTTTGGGTATGGTTTTCTCACTTTAAGGTTGTTCTGCTCCAACCATAAAGGAGAGTTTCGTTTGTGGATGATATAGGAAGTCCACTTCTGATTACTGTATATGAGTTGGGATACCCTTAAAGTATCCCCTTTAATTTTATTTATTCATTGCTGATCAAAGAAAAAAAATAAAAATAAAAATAAAAAATTCTTATACTTAATGTAAGAATTCACAACACTTGAATATAATATTAGTAAATTTAAAATCAATCCCAATAACAGCATGTTAGTAAATTTCAAATCAATCTCAATAGCAATCAAACTTTAGAAAGCTTCATAAACTTCTCTAATGAGAGAAAAGTTAATATCTTTCTACATTGTTCAAACACTAAAAAAAGAAAAATAATAAATAAAGATAATGACTCAAAAAGAAATATGCACTCAAACTAGATCAAGAAAATCCAAAATAGCCACAGGAACATGTATTGATCAATGAACTACCATATAAAACTAGATCATACTCATATTAGGAAAACATTACAAAGATTTAACGACGAATTTAACTATATATTTCGTTCTAGTAAAGAAGGAGATTAAAGAAACAATATAGATATATTTATTTATTTATCAATAATAAAAAATAAATAAAAAGTATTTAAAGATACTCCAATTCTTATAGAAATATTACCTATCCTTAAAAAAAAACATGTTCCAAAACAGATCCACATGAATAAATATCCAAAAAAAACAACTGACACTACCTTAAAAACCGTGCAAAAACCAACCATAAAATCAGCAAAAACTGTAAAAGAAAACACAACATATATTACATCCCATAAAATTGGGTTTGAAAGACCAAAAAAAAAAACATTTGAAAATAACATTTACTTGAAATAACGGAGCTCCTACGAGAAGTTAAAGTCAAAGCAATAATATTATTTAACAAAATTTCCCCTTCGACTTATTAGTTTGTTATAAAAGAAATTATTGTTATTATTATCTTTTACATTCTTTTATTTTTCTTTTGTTATTTGTAATTGAGTTACATGCTTTTACTATCCATACTTATTGGTTAGTATATTATATATATATATATATATATATATATATGTTTAGGGATTTGAGATAATTATATTTGGTACTTGTTAAAATACTATTATTTTTTAATTTCATAATACATTTGGTACAGATTGGATTGAAGAAGAGAGTAAGAGAGTTTGGATAAAAGAAAGATATGTTCTAAGTAGGTTGTGTGATCGAGAATATGAATTATTTTATAAAGTACAAATTGATATGGTAGAACAACATAGGTACCACATAAACCAACATCCATGGGGAACCATCAGATAAAAACAGCATGCCTTCAGAAAATGGAAATTCAGATTAATATATATATATTCTTCTCACCACAAAAATAATACATCTCAAACATACTTACATATGGGGGGACAACCACCATTGGAGGAGGAAAATAAATTAGATTACAGTACGTGAATTAATTGTAATTTGATATTATTATCTTTTATGACAAATTTTAAGAATTTAATAATATTATTTAAATATTGATCACTTTTTAATTAGTCATTTTTGTGATACTTTTTTTTTCTGATAAATTATTCTGGTTTTTTATGATTTTTATATTTCTATTTATTATTGTACAACATATAAGTTGAAAAATTTATCCTGAAATGTTTTATGAAAGTTTTGCAATAATCATGATGAGTTTTATATAAAGCAAAAGTGAGAATATATAAAAACTAAATTGTTCTTTGATTTTTTTTAAAAATTTAACTAAATCCTCAGAACATTGTTCAAATCACATACATTTTATTTAAACATATTTTTTTATCATGCTAAAATATTTATGAAGTTATGAATTATTTTTTTTAAGATAATTTATCAAATGGTGATGGCGTATATATAACTTTTGAACTCTTGATTCATAGGATGAAATGGTGAAACCTTTCAGCTCCAGGCCCAATCCTTTTTTTCCTTCTCTTTTGTTTTTTTTATTCTTTTCGTGTTTTGTTTTTGCTTTTCAAAAATAAAAACAAACTTGTATTTTTTTTTTCTCTTTTTAGTTCTCACTTCGTTTATCTCTTTATTCTAACTCCAATTCTTATATGTTTTATGCCTAGATCTCACTATATTAGAGATAATATAGGACAGCTATTCATTTAGAATTTAAATAAGAGTGGATTCATTTTTATTTTGTAATTTCTTTTGTTTTTTCAATTTACTTGATATATGATTATTTCTTAAGCTTCTTTAATTTTAGTAGATGAGAACTTTGATTCTCTAAGCTAGTTTATAAAATTCCTTTTAAATTGGATTTTGATTTTTATTGGTGTTATAGACTTAAAGGTGACTAGACTGTGAGATTGAATTTGAACTATTAAGTGTTACACCAAAATTGTGCTTGACATGCACAAACCTAGAAATATTAATTATCATATGAAATTTTTGTTTTTATACAAGTTTACCTTTTAGACATTAGAATACATAAACCCAATTACTTCATCCACATTTACATATGCATATTAATAATTATACATCTAAGAGTATTTTTTTTAAATCAATATTATCCAAACAAAATTTATAATTAAAAACACTTCTTTCCCAAATATTGTAAAAAATAAATTAATTTATTTATATACACTTGAACTAAAATCCATTATGTTAGATCAAGTTCATGTAAAATCAATTTTACACAGTCTCTTATTCTTTCTAAACTTCCCTGCTGGGACAATACTTTCATGTTGTGACTTGTTATGATGAGCATCTTCAGAATTTGCAGTAGGAACTCGTCATCAAAATAGATAATTTTTTCCCACTAATTTGGTGTAATAGAACTTCACCAATGCAGTCCAGATCCAACCAAATCACAACCATTGATTGTTTATTGCACAGTACTTAAGCGAAAGAGAATATCATCAATGATCTATATCTGAATCCTGTGATTTCCTTCTGGTTGTTAACTAGAGAGGATCCATTCAACTAGTCAGTCACCTGAACCCAACTGCATCCAACATCTTTTCTTAGCCCTCTTGTTTTGATCAATGCTCTCAAGTCTCCAATTTCCTCCCACATGCCAAACCGAGCATACAGATTTGACAGCATAATGCATATCCCAACATTTTGAGGATTCAACTCGAGAGCCCTCTGAGCTGCTAATTTTCCAATGTCTAAATCCCCTCGATGCACACAAGCACTGAGTAGAGAGCTCCCCACATTGAAATAGTACAGCTTCCCATTCCCTTATAGAGTGCCTCATTCAGAAATTCCCACGCCCGCTGCGATTCACCAGCTCTACAAAGTAAATCAACCAGGCAGATGTAATGTTCTGGACCATGATCTATCTTGAACTCATTAGCCATTGATTCAAAATACTTGACACCAGCACGAACTTGGCCAGTGCGACCACAAGCAGATATCACTGTCAAGAATGTTATTCCATCCGGCCGGATTCCTTCCATCCACATCTCATCATACGAATCAACCGCTTCCTTGTAATGGTCGTTCCTACCGTACACACCAAGCATTGAAGTCCATAACACAATGTCCCTGTTTCTTCCTTCTTTCCTAATCTCCATCCCGACCAACTCGAACCCGTGCCAAGTCTTCTTCGCTAATCCACACTTACCATACATCTCAATCAACGCGCTCTGAAGAAACACATCACTCTCTAAATCAGGTATCGGACGGAGCAAGTAACCATGCACTTGCCTACCCATTTCAACAGCAGACAATCCAGTGCATGCACGCAAAGCTGCTGATAGAGTAAAATGATCATTCTTCAATTTCAACACATTCATCTTCCTAACAAGTTCAAGTTCTCGAGCCCAAAGCCCAGCTTCGGCATAACCTGACAAAAGTGCATACGCACACACAGTGTTCTTGTCAGGAATTTCATCGAACATAAGGGCTGCATCTTGTACATTCGACAATTTGGAGTAGAAATCGATGAGAGCACTACCCACAAACACACTATAGAAGACCAACCTGATTTTACCCCCTGGGAGTGTATCTGCTTTCCAAAATTAAGTTCTTTGGCTTTGGACGAGGCGGTCAACGTGCTACACAAAGCGTAGGTATCTTAGGGGACACCGTTGGTGTGCATGAAGGAGAAGGAGGCGAGAGCGAGAAAGGGGAAACCTTTGCGACAGAAATCAGATATTATGGCGTTGAAGTGTAATGGGTTGGTGGAGTTCATTCATTTGAACAAGTTTTCGAGTATGCTAAGGTTGGTGTTAGGGAGGCATGCTGCGTATGTGGCAATGAGTTGGGTGTGGAGATGATGGAAGAGAAGATCATGCCTGTTCTGTGTAGCTGAGCGTGGAGTTTCTTAATGGCTGAATCATCGACACTTACACGAGATTGGTGCAAGAGCTCAAATATGTTGGACTTAGACATGTAATAAGAAAATGAAAATGGAATCAAACAGAGTCGTTCTTGATAATGTTGATGCTAGCCACATACACAAGACTCAGGGTGCATAAATGCCATTGCTCAATCATCCTTTCCCTGAAATTGAAAATCATTGTTCATTATTCCTTTGAGAGCAAGAGAGAATCCGTGAAAAGGAAATCAAGAGAGAAAATAGGACAAAAAAAAACTAAAAAAGATGGAGAAACTAGATATCATGCACAAATTATTACAAAATTCAGGACTAACTAGTTAAATGTTGAATTATAGAACACATACATAATAAAAATCTATAAATTCTAAAGTGGGATTCCAGATATTTTTAACACGTTAGTAGGGTGCAACAAGCATCACTCCTCCTTCGTCCCGAGAGACCTCATCCTTTAAAAAAGGTAAAAATAATTACAAAATCATTATATGACACACATGTAAATAGACATGATATTTTCATTATAAGTAACCCATAATTTAATTTACTAAAACCTTTTTATGGCATGAAGCAAGAATTCAACAAAAACATCTTTACATAATAAATTTGGAAAATATCCTAAATTTACTAACCGGAGAAAAAAGTCATCTTAATCTTTCAAACAAAGAAATTTGATTAAAATTATGTAACGTATCTTAAAAATCTCACCCAGTGATATTATGAAATTGAATTTAAGCTTAATGTACATTTTATAAGACTATATCAAATCAACTTTTTTTTAATGATCAGTGATATTTGGCTTCCGTAATAATAATTGTAC
The DNA here is from genome assembly GCF_051622355.1 of Phaseolus vulgaris. Taxonomy (NCBI): domain Eukaryota; kingdom Viridiplantae; phylum Streptophyta; class Magnoliopsida; order Fabales; family Fabaceae; genus Phaseolus; species Phaseolus vulgaris. Next base: position 2,277,487 of record NC_143506.1, on the reverse strand, counting down.
TGGTAGGCTAAAACCAAGAGGTTTAGACCGAGAACAACATTGAGTAAACGAAGGAAAAAGGTTGAAACCGAGAGGTTTAAACCGAGAATGAAAAAGATATATGTTAAAGAATAAAATAAAATATAAATATTACTATAAAAATGAAACCCAATTAAGTTTAAAACCCACAGGAGGAGTGTGTAAATAATAAAAAGGTGTAAAGAGAAAGTCCAACAGAAAAGGAGAAAAGCCCATTAAGGAAACCCTATAAATAGAAGTTCAGAGTAAGAAAAAAGGTAAGAGCGATTTTATCTGATGAACGTTAAACCTTTTCTGACTTTGGCATCGGAGCGACTTGCAGGTACCCCCACCTGTTGTGAGGAGAAGCCGAGAGCACCAACCGAGAGGAGAAGTCGAGAGTACCAGCCGAGAGGAGAAGCCGAGAGCACCCGCCGAGAGGAGAAGCCGAGAGCACCAACCGAGAGGAGAAGCCAAGAGTTTCCATCAAGGAGAGAAGTACCCGGCCCAAGATAGTATTCAGCCCAAGATTGAAGGATTAGTCTTGATTAACCCATTTCAAGTGTTCTTGGTCCTTGTTGTAAGAACATTTTGGCGTCCACCGTGGGACCGAGGGTCAATTGAGAAGGGTTAAAGACAAGATGAGTCAAGGAGGAGAACAAGGTGGAGATCGGGAAGACAATGTTAACATGCCAATGGCAATGTTGGTCCAATTACAAAAAGAATTCGAGATGTTAAAAAAGAATAATGAAGAAGAATTGAGTATGTTAAGAGCCGAAAACGCACACATGAGGAGAAAGTTACAAGAGGAAACGGTTTTGAATTCATCTTTCGAAACTGTCCAACCGGGGATACAAGTGAACGAGAGGATATATAATGAAAATTCTCAAACCAGAAGAAGATGGCTTGAAAACTCTGGGGTTTGTGCAGGAACATCTTCCAGAAAACATCCGTTTTATGATGTTATAGTCGATACTCCGTTGCCTGACAATTGGAAGAACTTAACCATTGACAAATATGATGGAAGTACGGATCCTGATGAGCATATTGCAATATATACTACTCAAATCAGCTTGTATACATGGAATGATGCTATTATGTGCAGAGTATTTCCTACAACTCTGAAAGGGGCAGCATTGAGCTGGTTTACACGCCTCCCACCTTTGAGTATAGATTGTTTTGATACGTTGATAGAAAAGTTCGGTGCTCAATTTGCAACTAGTCGTCCCCATCATTTAACGTCAATCGCCTTAGTGAACATAAGACAAGAGAAAGGAGAGTCTTTAAGAATGTTCATGGAACGTTTTGGAAAGGTTGCTTTGGGGATCCGAAATCTTAGTCCAGAGGTCACCATGCATCATATGATAACGACATTAAAACCGGGACCATTTGCCGATAGTCTTTGCAAGAAACCTACGATCAATCTGGATGAACTAAGGCAACGGGCATCAAAATTTATGCAAATGGAAGAATTAAGGGAGTTTCGAAACCAAGTAAGGGTTGATGGAGGCGAGAAGAGGGTGACAGAAAGAGAACACCCGCCTGTTGCAAGAAGAGCCCGAGAAGAATTCAGAGCTCGAAAGTTCCAGCAATACACACCTCTAAATACGAACAGAGCAAGAATTTTACAGGAAGCCATGGCAGCCGAAATAATACCATCACCAAGAAAAGCAAGAACACCAGAAAGGGCAGACCGCACCAAACATTGTGAATATCATAAAAATCATGGTCATCATACAGAAGAATGTATTGGGTTGAAAGATAAAATAGAAGAGTTGATTCATGCCGGACAGTTAAAACGTTTTGTTCAAAGGGGAAATCCAAGAGTATGGTTGAGTCCAGAGAGAGATACGAGGGGGCGAGAGCTGGGTGAAAGAAGGGTTGAAAGGTTGGAAAGGAGAGAAAAACAAGTGGAAAAAAGAGACGAAAGAAGGGTTGGAAGGCCAGACGAAAGAAGAGATAGAATCTATCAAAACACTCAATCAGTAAGACGAAGCAGAGAGCGAAGTTTGGGAAGACCGGTTAGGGGGTTTATAAATACGATCTCAGGAGGTTTTTCTGGGAAGGAATCCTCATCTGCACGAAAGCAACATTGGAGAAATATCAGGTCTGTTAATCATGTTTTCAAAAGAAGAACTTTACCACCAATGCTTTTCACAGACGAAGACTTCCAAGAAATTGATCCAGATCATGATGATCCTATGGTAATCACGGTTGAAATAGCCGAATATGCTGTCATGAAGACCCTGGTTGATCAAGGGAGTTCGGTCGATATCTTGTTCTGGGATACGTTCAAAAGGTTACATTTGAGAGAAGAAGACATAGTGCCTTTCCGAGAGCAAATCATTGGCTTTTCAGGCGAAAGAGTTAACACAAAGGGATATGTTGATTTGGTGACAACATTTGGAAGAGGTAGCAAAGTTAGAAAAATTAAAATCCGATATCTGGTGGTGGATGCATCCACCTCATACAATGTGTTGCTAGGACGATCTTCCTTAAATAAGTTAGGAGCAATCGTGTCAACACCATATTTGGCCATGAAATTCCCAACAGAAAAAGGAGAGATAGCTACAGTTTATGTCAATCAAAGAGATGCTCGAGAATGTTATGCAGTAGGTTTAAAAATGAATTTGAAGGTGGATAAAGAGGTTGAAAAAATAGTAGCCATGGTGGACTTGGATCCCAGATTGAATGAGGAAAGGCTGGAACCGAAAGAAGAAACGACAGCAGTACTGTTAGGCCAAGACGACAGACAATGCACTTATGTAAGTGGAAGTATGCCTGATGAATTGCTTAGCAAACTTATCACACTGTTGCGTAGCAATAAGGATTTATTTGCCTGGTGGCCGTCTGATATCCCTGGAATTGATCCAGAGGTAATGTGTCACAAATTATCTGTTTGCCGGGAAGCAAAGCCAGTATCTCAAAAACGAAGAAAGTTAGGAGAAGAACGACGACAGGCAGCAATTGAAGAAACTCAAAAGTTAATACAAGCTGGTTTTATCCGAGAAGCTAAGTATACCACGTGGTTGTCTAATGTGGTACTCGTCAAAAAACCAAGTGGACAATGGAGAATGTGTACAGATTACACCGATTTGAACAAAGCTTGTCCGAAAGACACATATCCATTGCCTAACATAGACCGACTAGTTGATGGGGCATCTGGCCAAGAGATGATGAGTTTCCTTGATGCTTATTCGGGGTATAATCAAATACAGATGTATGCACCTGATATCCCGAAAACAGCTTTCACCACTGATGTTGCAAATTATTGTTATAAAGTCATGCCTTTCGGCTTGAAGAATGCTGGGGCAACATACCAAAGATTGATGGACAAAGTGTTTAAAGAACAGATTGGAAAGAACCTAGAAGTGTATGTTGATGACATGGTTGTTAAATCAAATGAGATACAGAAACACCTGGAAGACCTTGAAGAAGTGTTTGCTCAAATAAGGAAATACAATATTCGACTTAATCCAGAAAAATGCGTTTTCGGCGTCAGAGGAGGAAAATTTTTGGGATTTATGTTGACAAACAGAGGAATTGAAGCTAATCCTGACAAATGTGAGGCAATCATGCAGATGGGAAGACCAAAAAACCTAAAAGAAGTGCAAAGGCTAGTAGGGAAGTTGAATTCACTATCAAGATTTCTGCCAATATTGGCTGAGAAAACTAAACCGATTATAAACTTGTTGAAAAAATCTGAAAATTTTGTGTGGAGTGAACAATGTGAGCAAGCTTTATCTCAAATAAAGAGCATGGTGGCTGAACCTCCAATTTTAGTAAAACCTATACCCAATCAACCCATCATAGTCTACTTAGCTACTTCAAATGAAGCAATAGGAGCCGCTTTAATCCAAGAAAACCCAGAGCAGAAACCGATATATTTTGTGAGTAGAACCCTACAAAATGCCGAAACTAGATATCCCAAAGTTGAGAGAGTTGCCCTAACATTAGTGTATGCTGCAAGACGCCTTCGACCATACTTTCAGAATCATCAGGTAATAGTGAGAACAGATTTTCCAATATCTAAAATTTTAAAAAAAACAGAGCTTGCAGGTCGAATGGTGACATGGTCAATGGAGCTTTCGGAATATGGAATCAAATACGAACCAAGAGGACCAATCAAAGCCCAATCTCTTGCAGATTTTATCATTCAGATGCCAACATCAACACAACAGGACCAGTGGACTTTGTATGTAGATGGCGCGTCAAGCAAAAGAGGAAGCGGAGCAGGAATAGTACTTGAAGGACCCGATAACTTCCAAGTCGAAATGGCGCTCAAATTCGAGTTCAAAACATCCAACAATCAGGCCGAATATGAAGCTCTTGTTGCAGGATTGTTATTAGCCAGAGACATGGGAGTGGAAAATGTCCTTTGCAAAACGGATTCACAGCTGTCGGTGGGACAAGTGCACGGGGAGTATCAGGTAAAAGACCCTTTGTTAATGAAATATTATCATAAAGTCTTAAATATTATGCAATGTTTTAACAAGGCCGAGATGAAATACATTCCAAGAGAATTAAATATGAAAGCAGATTCATTGTCTAAGTTAGCAAGCCAACAAAGACAAGTGCAACACAATTCCATCATACAACAAACCCTCAGTCATCCGACAGTTAGTCTCGACGAATGCTTCAATATTGTAACAGCCAAAGATGACTGGATAAACACATACATCGAAATCATAAAGACCCAGGAGCAAGGTGTTCAGCCGGATGTCAAAATAGCAAAGAAAGTCGCTAATTTCATTCTAATCGGTGATGAGCTATATAAAAGAGGATACTCTATGCCCTTGTTAAAATGTTTGACCAAAGAACAAGCAGAATATGTGGTCAAAGAACTTCATTAAGGAATTTGTGGACTGCATTGTGGAGCTCGAACAATGGCAACAAAGGTTTGTAGAGCTGGTTATTATTGGCCAACAATCCGAGAGGACTGTGAAGTTTATGTCAAAACATGTAGAAAATGCCAAGAGTTTGGGAGCTTAAATCATATCCCAGCGCAGGAGTTGCAAGAAATCATATCTCCATGGCCATTTGCAAAATGGGGAATTGATATACTTGGCCCATTCCCACTTGGACGAGGCCAAACAAAATTCATGATAGTAGCTGTAGACTACTTTACAAAATGGATAGAAGCAGAAGCATTGACAAAGATAACGGCACAGCAAGTCCAAACGTTTATATGGAAAAATATAATATGTCAATTCGGAATCCCACATACTATTGTAAGTGACAATGGCCGACAATTCATTGACAAAAAACTTATGGAATTTTATGCAGATTTGGGAATCAAGCCCACAACCACTTCGGTCGAACATCCACAAACGAATGGACAAGCTGAAGCCGCAAACAAGGTTATTCTTGGACAATTAAAAAAGAGGTTGGGGACTGCTAAAGGATTATGGGCAGAGAAATTACCGGAGATTTTATGGGCATATCGTTGCACACCGCAAACATCAACTGGAGAAACGCCGTTCAATCTCACTTACGGAACAGACGCAATGTTACCAGTAGAAGTTAATGAACCCACATTAAGAAGACAAATGGAAGACTGGAATATCAACAATGAGTGTTTGAGAACCGATCTTGATCTTATTGAAGAACTTAGAGAAAAAGCAAAAATAAAAGAGACTGCAGTCAAACGAAGAGCAATGAAGAGATTTAATGCAAAAGTCAGATTTAGGGCTTTTAAAGAAGGGGATCTGGTGTGGAGAATGCGAACTAATGCTCGAAAGGATCCACGACATGGAAAATTGGCATCCAATTGGGAAGGACCTTTTAGAGTGCTAGAAAACTTACAAAATGGAGCTTATAGGTTAGAAACTTTGGAAGAGAAAATGATACCGAGAACCTGGAATGCAAGTCATCTAAAATTTTATTTTAGTTAGAATAGATGTAAATTACTTATCATATAATGAAGAGGAATTCTCAAGAAACAATCCGTTTTGTTATCTTCCATTATGTACATATACATTCTTCGTCTCTCGGCCTTGGATGCTTTCACTTCAGGTGAAATCCCACCCGAGAATAGATTTACATAAACTCTCGGCTTTGGATGCTTTCACTTCAGGTGAAATCCCACCCGAGAATAGATTTACATAGTTTTCTTGGGTTTGGATGCTTTCATTCCAGGTGAAATCCCACCCGAGAATCGATTTACATAACTTTTTCGGGCTTGGATGCTTTCATTTCAGGTGAAATCCCTCCCGAACAAACATAAATATAATTCTCATTCTTGAAAATCTTCAAATCACATGAAAACCGAAAGATCAGAATTAGCTTTCGTTTTTTGAAAATCCCTGCTATCAGAATCTTCCTTTAAAATTTGTCAATCTTAAACATTTTATCTCAAACGAAAACCGAAAGATCAGAGCTAAAACACAATTCCAAAAACCGAAAGTCACTCGTACAACTTACATTACTAAACCGACAGTTGCATATTCCAGTCAATAATATATCAATTATGAATCAACCTTAATAAATTAAAGGTTTTTGATTAATAATTTTATACTTCACAATTTTTTGACTAATAAAAAAAAACACCGAAAGGTCCAAGTCATAACAGTCAATATCTTCAAGCTCCAACAAAATGTCGTCTTTAAACTAATAATCATTAAAACCGAGAGGTAAACTCAAATAATTCTAACATTTCTAACGCTTTCAACAAAAGAACCGAAAACTAGCAAGCCTCAACGATTATAACAGAATTATCAGAACATAACAAAGGATAAAATTACGATGATAACCACAAAAGCTTAAACATTTATATTAACAAAAGTTCCCAAAAAAAGGAATTACATCACGAATGCAAATATCCAACAAGCTTAGCATTCCAAAACAATTATACTTCTCCACAAGTAACCGAGAAGTATCCGACAAACTAAACCTTAAAACCCTATACCTAATTTTCAATATTAATATCTTCAGCATCATTATCTGGAATCTCATTAGCAGGAACTAGCTCACCATTATAAAAGTCCTTCTTAACATCAAAATTACCTTCATCAATAGGAATTTTATAAAAGTATTTTGCTTGTTGAAGAGCCTTCTCAAAGCCAAGTTTGTGTTGTTCAAATATAAAACTTTCGGCTTCAAAAACATTGGTCTTTAGCTGATTAATCTCCTCATCCATAAGTTTGATGGTGTTCTTGTCAGATTCATTAGCAGAAGATAGCGCCGATACCTTCTCGGTCAAAAGTTGTTTCTCCTTGCACAATTGAGCATTCTCCGTAATACATTTCAGGTTTTCATTCTTCAAATCAGAAATTTCTTTTCCAAGACCTTCATTTTCGATTTCTTGTTGTTCTTTCTGTTTTGCCACCTTCTCTAACTCTAATGATAAAGAGTTCATCCTATCCTTATACTCAGCAAGATCATTCTTCAGCTTCTCAAATTCGGACAACGACACGCAGTTTCCATTCTTCTCTTTCATCATTTTTCCAATCAAAAGATTTCTACTTGATAATTCAATAACAGAATCCGCTAATGAAGCAGCATCCATATTCTTCAGCATATTGTAAGTTGATTCACTAAAAGATGTTTGAACGAATTTTGCATATTTATTCGTAGCACTAAAAATCGTCTCGGGAAGAGGTTCACATGAAACATTTCCACTATGGTGATGGTGCCGAGAAGATGAATGTGACTTCTTGCTGCTCCTATCTCGTTTCTTTGATTTCTTCGAAGGACCAGCAACATCAACATTACTTGTCGGTTCCACCACGTCAACATTAGCAACTGGCTCCACGTTTTCTACTTCCACAACAGGATTTACCACATTCTCGCGTCGGGGAGTAACATCACCCACTTTGTTAAGCAGTTTCGAAAAGTAAGATCGAGCTTTCGGATTAGTACTTGCCATCAGAGCTGAAAATCAATAAAAAATTTAGCAAAGTTAAAAAACTTATCCTAAAAAGCAAGAAAATGCGGAATAACCACGTACCAGTAAGATCTTCTCGAGGATGTGATGAAGTATACAACTGAAGCAAAGCACGAGTGGGAACTTGATACAAAAAACGACTAAAAACTTCAATAACATGACGATCGGCCACACCCATCGAATGAAAGGATATTGAGTTAAACTTCACAGGATCTTTCGTCCAATACAGAGGAAATTTTGGAGAATTTCCATTAAAGAAATATTCTCTTCCTATTGGCTCTATTAGAATTTTGAAAAAACTTCCTTTAAAATCCTTATACGACGACGTAAAAGGCTTAAGAAAACACACATTGGACTTGCTAATAAGGGATAGCCACCCTGGCCGTTTACCAGGCCGAGAACTATAATAGTATAGAAACGCAGAAGGACTAGGAGAAAGTGACAATAATTTACACAAAATACTGAATGCTTGCATCGCAGCCCAACCATTAGGATGAAGCTGAGTAGGAGCAACATTAAGAAAATTAAGAACGCCCATTTGAAAATTGTTCAAAGGCAATCGAATATGAAGATCTCTGAAAAAGCAAGCATAAAAATAAAAAAATTCATAGCTATCACCTTCTCGGCCATGACACACATTATCAACATCACCAACACGCCGAAATGAAATGATATCATTTTCAATATCAGAATAATAAATTTGAGAACGGGAAAGAAAACTCCGAAGTTCGTTAGCAGAACGATACTTCGAGAAATACTCTCGGACTTTAGGATTGACCCATTGATAACCAGGACGAAGGTTTTTCTGGGGTACGATAAATTCAAATTCTTGAGGAACATCAACAGTAGGAGCTCCACTTGAATCATTCATACAAGATGGAGTAGCAGAAGAAGATTTTGACTCAGGAGGAACTTCTTCTCGAACCACTCAGCCAGTTGATTCACCACCCGCGCTTGAAAATTCATCAGTAGCAGAAGAACTTGAAAGAGACATTACCTTCGCAAGAATTGAACGAAGATTGACAATATGCTTCCTTCTAAACAGCAGCAAAGCTCACACAATCATAAAAAACCCAATGGCAAACCTATTTATAGCCCAAACAAAACCCTAGAATTTCAAACGATATAAACAATGTGGCACCATTCAAAAATATGTCATCTAACGGTCAAAATAGCAAGTTCCTGTCAAGTCATGAAAACTGGGCAAAATAAAGCGCAGAAATCAAAACGTTCCATATCAAATCAAATCAAACGTCAAACATTATTATATTATATTAAGACACAAATATTTCTTTAAACTTAAAATAAAAATATTTTTGTCTCGGGGGCTAGTGTACTGGTAGGCTAAAACCGAGAGGTTTAGGCCGAGAACAACATTGAGTAAACGAGGGAAAAAGGTTGAAACCGAGATGTTTAAACCGAGAATGAAAAAGATATATGTTAAAGAATAAAATAAAATATAAATATTACTATAAAAATGAAACCCAATTAAGTTTAAAACCCACAGGAGGAGTGTGTAAATAATAAAAAGGTGTAAAGAGAAAGTCCAACAGAAAAGGAGAAAAGCCCATTAAGGAAACCCTATAAATAGAAGTTCAGAGTAAAGCCGAGAGCACCAGCCGAGAGGAGAAGCCGAGAGTACCAGCCGAGAGGAGAAGCCGAGAGCACCCGCCGAGAGGAGAAGCCGAGAGCACCAGCCGAGAGGAGAAGCCAAGAGTTTCCATCAAGGAGAGAAGTACCCGGCCCAAGATAGTATTCAGCCCAAGATTGAAGGATTAGTCTTGATTAACCCATTTCAAGTGTTCTTGGTCCTTGTTGTAAGAACAATAATTATTACTTAGTACATGAAGAATGGAATGAATGTTATTCAAGATATTAAATTACATATATATATATATTATTTAATATTTTACTTTGTAGAACATTAAATTAATAAGAAGACTTTGCAAGAAGAAGTGTAATTCTCTATGCATTTCTGAGTACAACAACAACCCTTTTGATCTGTGTTCTTGGGGCTAACACAGGAAATTAAAATATTAAACAGGTAATTTGATTCGAAGAAATTTAAATCCGAGTTGTTATTATTTAATATATATTAGCTTTCTTAATCACTTTATTCAACCCCTAGTACTATACTTCAGTAGTGTTTTGGTTGAATGATTCAAGTAAAACGATTTATTAGATGTGAGTGTCTGATATGTATTCTGCTGGCTGTCTAGAACCAGAATATCATCCATCACACTTTTTTTGGGTACGTATTATTTTTGGTCATTATATAGGTTATCTAGATGGCAGAATTTTGTAATATTAATAAACTGTATACTGCTGGATGATACTTTATGTAGGATAGTAGAGGGGAGTCCATTTAGAAGCTTTATCTGTTATCTTTTCTCTTTAATCATGTATTTTTTGTTCTTTTTTATATGGAATGGGGTAACCCTTTTATCCTTTTTTCAATTTATTCTTTATTGTGCTGATGAAAAATATATATATTTGTGTTCATTAGCTACATCCACTTTTGATATATTTATAATAATTTGCAGGTGGTGATGTTATGATTGACACTAAACTGTACTATGCAAATTTAAGAAAATGAAAAGGATTGTAAATGGGAACAAAGTGGAGATGATTTTGTATCTGTGCAGGCAGGATTTATAAACTTGTAGTTCTTATTTAAAATAAAATTATATTTTTCACTTCACATCTCCTATAACTCAGCAAATAGCTTCTTCAATATTTTGTGAAGTGATGGATTAAAATAATCTAAATGATCCTATAGCTTATTTAACGCAAGACAATTCTATAAGCTGTACTTAAACCTACTTTCAGTTCCAAATCTGACCTAGATAAATTATGAGTAGTGAACTTCAAATTCACAGAAAGAACGAAAAGAAAGAAGGAAAGCAAAATGGAATATAGTAATGTTTTTCATCAGTTTATAATGTTATTTGCCTATGATACATTTGAAAGGTAACCTGAAAATCCAATTACACAGTAAACCTTTCTGCATGGGTGAACTTTTCTTGACGCCACGTTGAAAGGAAAAGAACAATGCAACAAAAAGTATCTTCAGATTTAGTTTGGCTGCATCATGTCATAGCCTATGTAAGCCAGAGGTGATGTTAAAAAAAATGTCTTGTGTGCATGGAATAGTAAGGCCACCCATTGGATGAGTGAATCCAAATTCTTCCTCGGCTATACTTAACAGTTGCTGAAATGAGGGTTGATTCAACAACGACACTGGTATCACAAATCTCTTCTTTTCACCCTCTCCTACATACACAGCAAAGTAGCCCTTAGGCACATCTACTGATGTTGCAGCTGCCTGATTTGCAAACAGATTCGATCGGCGAAGAATGTGTTTGGCACTCAACGCAGTTGGAAAACGAATAGCCATCATAGTAGTATTGTTTAGAGCTTGAAAGAGTGTGGTTATCACTTTTCAGAATTGAGTTGGTGGAAAATGCTTAGTACATGGTGTTTATTTATAGATGAAAGCATAAGGAGTAATCAGTGGAGAAAATTAGGCATGGTTTTTATTAGTGTGGGACATGCATTCAAAAGATCACGCGGCCTGTACTCAATATAATTGGCATGAAACGCGTTGATGACCCTCTCTTCTTATTTATTGCACAAACTGACCACTTCGCAGAAAGCACCTATACACTTGCCTCACCAAATTCATTTAACACACATACAATAGTTTATGGTTTTGAGAGGGACTAGAGAAAAAGATGATAGAATTCACTATTTAATTCTTTTATTTTGGTCGGAAAGTAATAACTCATGAATCTTCTGTTTTTTCATCTTAAAAGTTAAACTCATTGTTATAGTTATTTATTTTTCTCTCAAGTCTCTTTCTTTTTGTTTTACTAGGTATCAAGAAGACTCCAGTGTTCACAAATAATTGTTTAAACACGGGTGCGTCTACTGTTTGTTGACAAGATGATGTAAGTGCAATTCCCACCACTCTTCTGTACGTTTGAAATATAACTGGCTAGATTGGATCCACACACATTTCACCTCAAATAGACAAAATATCATCTGATTATTAGCTGTGCAATAGCATATACTGATTTGTACCAAGTCATAAACTCATAATGCAAGTTCACAGATTAGAGGGTAAACACCATTGATCTAATAATAATTAATGCGACTCTACTATTCTTGACTAAAGATAATTTGGTATAGTATCAACTTACCACTTTGTACGATGGAAATTTAATTGGCTAGATCCACATTTCTGCCATATCTGAATATTCCACTGAACTGTTCCAATTAGAATGCAAGTCCACGGATTGGAATTCCATGACCAATTATTTCCAAGTCAACTTTCGAAGGCTAACTAAATTCATATTAAATTCCAACTGCTTTTAGACTTTGATTTATTGGAGGCAATTGACTGCTGTATATGGCTTCAGAAAGACAATCCTTTGCTTCCTATATAACTCATGTCACTTTTATTCTTCCTTCTGCGAAACCCTAAGATACTACTTGTTCTGGTCAGATCACAGATGTCGATTAAAAGTATTCTAAACCACATGCAGAGAAACTTGGCATTATTACCGCAAATCCATTGATGCTTTGTCTATTTGGGCCAAATATAGTTACAACTTACAATATGCTCTTAATGGAATTTGGATAAAAGGATTATTAGAAGGCCACTAACATTAAGAATTCCGAGTATTCATTAATTGGTGTTACAGAAAATGTTACATGATATTAATTCGTTGAAATTGCTTAGTTAGGTTGTTAGAGATGGTTGTTAATTACCCCTCTAACAAGTACTGTGAACACATACAGCTCAATTTCCCTCTCATATCTTTTATAATATATCAATATAATGCGAATCTTTTATTCTCTGAACTCCAAGACGTGTTGCTTATCAACTTCTGCGATTCGTATCTCTTTTGGAAGTTATATGATAGAAAATATTTTGATCTTCCAACATTAATTTTTGTGCTGTCTGTGAGGAGAGGAAGCTTACTTCTTCGTTGATTTGTGTGGTGTGGATATCAGCTGTATTGTGATAGCTTAGTCAAGGTAGGTTCTTGCCTGTATTATTATTATTCTTATTATTATTGCACTAATAATTAAATTAAAAGCTATTTTTCTCATTTTAATTCATCAATTGACTAGTTTTAGTTGTCCACTCAATTATTGAGTGATTCCTGTACGATTCCTAAACTTCAAAACCATGTGCCTCAGTGCTTTTGTAGGATATTTTATAAGCTACACTTTAGCATCCTTAAGGATATCAAAGTTACTTAGATTAGTACCTAGATAATTATCTGAGCAGTGAAACACGCTTAGAGAACCAAAACAAAAGGGGGTAAAAAAAACTGTAAAAAACATGGAATATAGTCAAGTTTGTAATCCATAAATTTTGTACTATGTTCTTTGCCTGTGATACAATTAATTGCATATTTGAAACCTTTCAGCACGGGTAAACTTCTCTGACACCACATGTTGGAAGGCAAAAAAGGCAAAAAAACATGAAGCAAAAACTGTCTTAAAAAATTTAGTTGGCCTTCAAGTCAATGTAAGCCAGAGGTGATGTTAAGGAAAAATTCTTGTGAGCAGGGAATAATGAGGCCACCCATTGGATGACTGAAGCCAAATTCTTCCTCTGCTATACTTAGAAGTTCTTGAAAAGAAGGCTGGTTCAAATATGAAACTGGTATCACGAATCTCTTCTTTTCACCTTCTCCGACGTACACAGCAAAGTGGCCTTTAGGCACATCCAGTGATGTTGCAGCTGCATGATTTGGAAACAGACTAGATCTGCGAAGAATGTGTTTAGCACTCAAAACACTAGGCAAACGAATAGCCATGCGTAGTACTGGTTAGAAGTTGGAAGAGGTTAATATTGTGTTTGAGAACTGAGTTGTGTGGAGAAAGTGGGGGATATGGTGTGTATTTATAGATGAAAGCGATGAGTGGTTATGGTATTTTAATTAGTGCGGGACATGAGCATTGAAAAGAACGCGCAGTGTGTACTGAAACTTATTGGCCAAAACGTGTTAATGAACTTCATTGCTTATCTGACCAACTAATTAATTATTTCAACAAACATCATATAAATGCAAGTTTCTACCTCTTTGTACGGTGGAGACCCAATTGGTTACATTAGATCCACATTTCTCTTCAAATATCATCATCTTTTATAATTTTTTATTCATCTAATCTTAATGCAAGTCCCCTGGTTGAAATTCGTAAAAAGATAATGTGATACACTTTTTCTTGACGATGGTACGGTGAATTCTAATTGGTTAGATTTACATTATTTGGCCTCAGAAACCATCTGGGAGTATTTGCCGTGCAAAACATGTACTCACTCTATACTCATCTAATCTGAATGAAAGTCTACACTCATTGGAATTCCCTCATCATTTAATTCCTAGTCTACATCAAAACTCAACTACATTCAATCTATCTACACAAACACTGATACGGACACTGATACAACACGGATACGGATATAGAAATACTTAAAATTTCTAAAATGTAGGACACGGGCACACAAATCTATATATTATATAATTATGAATTATATAAATTGACAATAAAGATTTATGTACACAAGTATGTTTTAGATTATTTTTTGGAGCATAAAGATAGAAAGATGTTTTTAATTAGTGGTTCACAATGATTTGTTTCTTATTTTTATAATCATAATAATAATTTATATAATAAAATTTGAATTTTTAGAAAATTATGTATTTTTTTTAGATTGTGTTAGAACTTTATTAGAATTGTTAGAAATCTAACAAATACTTTTTGAATTGAACACTTCACAAATACCTGTCCAACAGGTGTCATACGAGTGTCGGTGTCCGATACGAGTGTCAAAGTCCGATACGAGTATCGAACACCGACAAACCGTTTAAGAGGAGTGTCTGAGTTTCATAGCATTCAACACAATTCACTGATTTATAGGGATTCATCATCAAACTCAATCCTTTTCTCCCTCTAATTCTTCCCCTTCTATCATTTTTCAAAAGATGCTATTAGATAATAATTAAAACTTCATTTACCTTTTGTAAACAACATATTCTTTTAAAAATATTATTTAATGCATTCCAAGAGTATTCTATTATAGTCATTACAAGAATGCCAGATCAAGAGTCGGTTAAAGGCATGCCAACGCTACAAAGTGATGTAAATAAAAAATAATAAAAATTTATATGCGAATGCTCTTTGGGGGAATAAAACAGATGTTAGTACTAAATTTGCTTTAAATAATTATATGTTAATATCTACACCAACACATAAGAGAAAAATAAAAATAAAAATAATTAAAATGTTTGAGTGAACTAAATTAAGTACAAAGAAAATAATATTTTACTTAGTTAACGATGACTTAACCTATGTTTTATGAATTAGATTTTTTCCTGGATTTGGCACGCTTAACAAGGTAATGTAAGAAATAAACAAAAATAATTGCTAAAAGCTTTCGAGGAAAAATTTAAGTTTATCCCATTTTTTTTGGGAGACCTTAGCCTCTTAATTCAAACTCCATTTCTTTCAATCGAAGTTTCATTATAAGGCAAAAAAAAAAAATCAATATTATTTATAGATTTTTAACCACGATTCTGAATCCGTAGATAAATTCAGTATTATCTACAAATATTATCTACGGACAACATTACCTACGGATATTACTTACAAATATGAATTCGTAGATAAATTCGGCATTACCTACCAACTATTATCTATGTATCTTATTACTTACCAATTTTGACCCACAAATCTCTCTTACCTACCAACTATTATCCACAAATCTCTATTACATACGAATTATTGTCCACGAACATCTATTACCCACAAATCTCTATTACTTACGAACTTTTACTCACGGGTATCTATTACCAATCAACTATTATCATAATAATTATATACGTAATATTAAAAATATTATTATAATATGAATAATTATAAAAAGTAACTAATATTCATAAATAATAATAATAATAACTAATAAGTATACATATTATTAATATTATAAAATTAATAATATTAATATAATAATAATATTATTAGTATTATATTAATAATAATAATATTAATATAATAATAATATTATTAGTATTATATTAATAATAATAATATTAATAATATTAATAACATTATTATAATAATTAATAATGTTATTAATTTGAATAGTAATAATATTAATGATATTAAATATATGAATAATATTAATAATTATTATATTATTAATTATATTAATATTGATAATCATACTAATAAGTATAATAATAATCATAACATGACATGATAACAAAATTTGATTGGTGTAATAGTTAAGACTTCTTTGGTCATTCTTTAAGGGACTTGGCTTCGAATTCCACTTGTTGTAGTTTAGTTCTAACATTAATGATAATCATCATAGCATATATAATAATTGTCAATAATAATCATAAAAATGGACATAAAATAATATTTGTAAATAATAATTGAAAAAAAAATTCAAATAATAATTGAAAATTTAAAAATAAAGTATGTTGAATTACTTATAAATTTACCCACAGACACATTACCTACGAACTGAAGTTGGTGGGTGTACTGGGTCGGTTCTTTTTATGTCTCTTTTCATAGGATTATGTAATTCAACATATTGATGATTTACCTTTTTTTTTTTGTGTGTATCTATATCCTACAGGGTTGACTCAATATTTTTTTTTACTTCTTTTTAAAATTTCTATCATTTCGTAAAACAAAATTTTTACAAATAAAAGACATAAGAGGTTGAATGTTATAAAAATAGAATTAATATAATATTGATCAAATTTGAAATAAAATAATATTAATAGGTCAGGATGGCCGAGTGGTCTAAGGCGTCAGACTCAAGTTCTGATCCTCTAACGAGGGCGTGGGTTCAAATCCCACTTCTGACAAAATATTAATTTTTAATTTGTATAAAGATTATTTTCATAAGTTGTGGTTACCTTTAAAAGGTTAGGATACAAATAAATCTCTCTTTGAATTTTATAAATATTTAGAAGACAATATGGATATGAGTATAGTGAGTTATTATTAAGGTTGAATTTATTATACATCTCTTATGTATATAATCACTCAAATAATTTTCATAATTAATGCGAAAGTCAACCCACTAGTCTACTCCAATCCTAATCCCTTGAATGAACTTAAGTGTTTTTTTTTATTAAGAATTACTTCCTTTAAGGGCTTAATAAGTAAACTTGCATTCATAATAGTAGTTTAGGAAAACTATAATGAGCCAAGTTTTATTTTTAGATACAATTTTCTTTAGGTGTTTTGATTTGGTTATAAATTCCAAAAGATATTTTTCAATATTCAATAAATCAAATATCAATTATGGTTGATCAATCAACAACAAACATTAAAATCGCCGGTATAGGTGCACAACATACTGAAATTCTAATGCGAAAGTCAACCCACTAGTCTACTCCAATCCTAATCCCTTAAATGAACTTAAGTGTTTTTTTTTTATTAAGAATCACTTCCTTTAAGGGCTTAATAAGTAAACTTGCATTCATAATAGTAGTTTAGGAAAACTATAATGAGCCAAGTTTTAGTTTTAGATACAATTTTCTTTAGGTGTTTTGATTTGGTTATAAATTCCAAAAGATATTTTTCAATATTCAATAAATCAAATATCAATTATGGTTGATCAATCAACAACAAACATTAAAATCGCAGGTATAGGTGCACAACATACTAAAATTCTAAGATACTCTGCGATTTTAAATTGTAATCAAATGGAAGTTCCTTTTAAATATTTAGGGGTTCCTGAGGGAGATAATCATAGGAAAAAAGTGTTTTGGAATGATATGATAGCAAAAATTAAAAGCAAGCTTTCTAGTTGGAAAGGAAATTTTTTATCTTTTGCCGGAAGAGTTACTTTGATAAATGTTGGAGATCCCACATCGACTAGAGATTAGAGCCTTTCATTTTATATAAGTGGGTGCAAACCTCAACCCTATGAGCCGATTTTATGGGGTTGAGTTAGGCTTAAAGTCCACTCTTTCGTAATATGGTATCAGAGCCATTTCGAGCCTATCCTAGCGAGTGTTTGTGTTGGGCCTATCGTGCCACCCGCTATCGGGCTGTTATCGGACCACCCATAATATATAGTCCCACGCACGAGTTGGTAGTTTCAGCGTGACGGGGGTGTGTTGGAGATCCCACATCGACTAGAGATTAGAGCCTAAAGAGTGGACTTTAAGCCTAACTCAACCCCATAAAACCGGCTCATAGGGTTGAGGTTTGCACCCACTTATATACAATGAAAGGCTCTAATCTCTAGTCGATGTGGGATCTCCAACACACCCCTCACGCCGAGACTACAAACTCGTGCGTGGGACTATATATTATGGGTGGTCCGATAGCGGCCCGATAGCGGGTGGCCTGATAAGCCCAACAAATACTCGCTAGGATAGGCTCGAAATGGCTCTGATACCATATTACGAAAGAGTGGACTTTAAGCCTAACTCAACCCCATAAAATCGGCTCATAGGGTTGAGGTTTGCACCCACTTATATAAAATGAAAGGCTCTCATCTCTAGTCGATGTGGGATCTCCAACATTTATCAAAGTAACTCTTCCGGCAAAAGATAAAAAATTTCCTTTCCAACTAGAAAGCTTGCTTTTAATTTTTGCTATCATATCATTCCAAAACACTTTTTTCCTATGATTATCTCCCTCAGGAACCCCTAAATATTTAAAAGGAACTTCCATTTGATTACAATTTAAAATCGCAGAGTATCTTAGAATTTCAGTATGTTGTGCACCTATACCTGCGAGATAGTCACACCCCCCTCACGCCGAGAGTGATAGATAGAAGCTCGTGCGTGTGACTATATATTATGGGTGGTCCGATAGCGGGTGGCACGATAGGCCCAACACAAACACTCGCTAGGATAGGCTCGAAATGGCTCTGATACCATATTACGAAGTGGACTTTAAGCCTAACTCAACCCCATAAAACCGGCTCAATGAGATGAGGTTTGCACCCACTTATATACTATGAAAGGCTCTCATCTCTACTCGATGTGGGATCTCCAACAATAAAATCTGTCATTTCAGCTGTCCCTTTATATTACTTATCTCTGTTCAAAATGCCTACATCAGTTGGGAATTTAATCACAAGATTACAAAGAGATTTTCTATGGGGATGGGGAAGTGATAAAAGGAAGATAGCCTGGATTAAGTGGGACCTTCTATGTCAATCCAAATCGGAAGGAGGACTGGGAATTAAGGATGTAAAGTTGCTTAATATGGCTCTTCTTGGGAAATGGAAATGGAGACTTGGTTGTGAAAAATCAGGACTTTGGAAACAGGTATTGGAATCTAAATATGGGTCTTGGAGAGAGTTAGATGATAATGTTGTGTCAAATACTGAATCTTGGTGGTGGAGAGATATCAAGAAGGTGTGCGGAGGAAACTCAAACTCTTGGTTTGATAATCAGAGAAGGTGGAAGGTCGGTGCAGGGAATAATATTATGTTTTGGACAGACCATTGGATAGGGAATGATACTTTGAAAAACAGATATCCCAGAATTTTTTCAAACTCAGTGCTTAAAAAGGGCTTTGTAGATAAATATGGGGTATGGCAAGAAAATCAGTGGGTATGGCAAATAGAATGGAGAAGAGAGTTGTTTTTATGGGAAAATGAAATTATAAATGAATTTATGGATGAATTGAAGACTATTAAAATAGATGCTTGTAGAAATGATGAGTGGATGTGGGTAGGTGATATCTCAAATTGTTTTACTGTTAATTCTGCTTATAAAATCCTTTGCCAACAAAATAATTTGCAGTCACATTCATGCTCTGCTTTCAATTTTGATTCTTTTTGGAGCCTAAAAGCTCTACCATCAGCACATTACTTTGCCTAGCGTGTTTTATTTGGTAAAATTGCAACATATGATAATTTAGTACATAGAGGAATTCAGGTTGGAAGGGGAATGTGTGTCATGTGTGGGTCTGAGCTTGAAACGGTAAATCATCTTTTCTTCACATGTAAAGTGACTTCTAAAGTATGGTGTATGTCTGATGCTTGGGCTGGTAGAGCTTTTGTACATTGTGATAATGCTATTCAACATTTTGAACAAATAGGTTTTACGAGTCTAAACTACTTGGGAAATTGTGTTTGGAAATGTATGTGGATTTCTATTATTTGGGGAATTTGGAATCATAGGAATAGGATAATTTTCAATAATGCAGTGGTGGTTCCTGTTGCAATTTTTGCTTTGGCCCAAGTAAAGGCGTGGGCATGGGTAAGTTATAAATTTCCAAAGTCAAATTTCTCTTATTTTGATTGGTGTATTAATGTATATGAATGTTTAAAATCAATACATTGATGATTAACACCCTTTCTTTGCTTTTGGTTGGATTCTTGGTTTGCATGAGAGGAATGCCCTTGGGGTACAACTATAATCATAATGGATGCTTGGAAAATGCAGTAGATAGCAAGGAGACAAAGTCTTTCTTTTGAGCTGATACGCTTATAGTCTGGAATTGGACTAAGTTGTAGGATTCCTTGATAGCTAATTTGGTTTATGTATTGACATCTTGTTGTTTTTAAAGAGGTTAAGATTAGCAGATATATGTGTAGAATATGTCTATGTTTAGGCATGTTATATGAAAACCTCATTTCTTTAGTATAAGGAATTGTGTAAATGGGTTGGAGTACCCCAAGTACTTCTATTTATTAAATCTTTATTGCTGATTAAAAAAAAAGCATAAAAAAAATATTAACCATTAGTACAAAATATAAAAACAACGACCCTACATTTAAGGCATTTTTACGTTCAGACGTTGTCATTCAAAATGCGGTGACATTTTTTAAATTAACTTCATTTAAGAGGACGACTATTTGTTATAGATGCATTCTTAAACAAAGCGCTTTGTCTTAAGAATGCGACTATTAGGTAAAGTCACATTCTTAAATAAAACGCTTTGTTTAAGAATGCGACTTTACCTAATAGTCACATTCTTAAAACAAAACTTGTTTAAGAATGCGACTTTACCTAATAGACGCATTTTTAGAACAAAGCGTTGTTTAAGAATGCAGTTTTACCTAATAGCTGCATTTTTAAAATATTTTTTACCCTAACAGTGAAATGTGCCACTTACGCTTTCATACTTCATTTCTTTTATGACGTTTCGTTTTCTCTTCTGTTTATGCTCTCGTGCTTCCTCTCGTCTTCCTCGAGCTTACATTGTGTTCTCTATGCCATTGGTAAGTTCATTTTGAGCTCTCTACTTCTTCTTCACCATTGATTTTTGTATTTTTTTTCGTTTCTCTTATTTGTTTGTTTTTTGTCATTGCTCGAAGGTCACCACTGTTTCATTGTCATGTTGTTGTTTGGGTTTTGTTGTGCCCTATTTGCTCCATCGTTGTTGCCACCTTCGCTGCTACCAGTCCCGCGCCACTCTTCACTACCAATGTTGCCTTTTCACGCACAAGGTTGGTGATGTTTTATTTTTTTTAAGGTTATTAATTTTTTTATTTTTTATAATTTATACATTACAAGAAATTTACTATTTACATATTGATTATTACATACGAATTCAAATCCGTATGTAAATTGAGCATTACATACAGATTTGAATTTGTATGTAAAGTGACGTTACATACAGATTTTTACATACAGATCTGAATCTGTATGTAAAGTGAGCATTACATATAGATTTTTATATACGAATTTGGATTCGTGTGTAAAGTCAGCATTACATACGAATTTTTACATACAGATCTAGATCCGTATGTAAAGTAAACATTACATACTTTCATACGGATATAGGGAATTGAAATCATTTTAAGATTTATTACGTTGTTAGAATTAAATTAGAAAAATAATTTGAGTGTAATTATTTCTTTTAATTTAATTAAATAAAAAATTATAAAAAAAATTATAAAAAAATTACATTCAAATTTTATTCGTATATAAAGTATTACATATAAATATTTATAATAATTATAATAATAATAATGATAATATTTATAATATTAATAATATTTAATGATATTCATAATTTTTATAATATTAATAATATTAAATAGTATTAATAATTTTAATAATATTAATAATATTAAAAGTATTTAATAATATTAATAATATTAACCGTATTTAATAATATTAATGATTTTAATAATATTAATAGGTATAATAATTGTAATTAATAATGTGAAATGATTCATGTGGGAGTTGAGTCTAGGAATTAAATAGATATGCATTTAAGAGAAGTTGATTTTATTAATGTGAAATGACTAATAATAAAAAAAATTAACATTATTTTATACATCTTGTTTTTTCCAAAACTTAGTGTCAACTAGATCAGACGTAAAGACTTTATATAATAAAAAATATATATAAATTTTCTGCTTTTTAAATTATTAAAGAAAATTCAAAATCTTTTCTTTTTGTCGTAGAGTTTGTTTAATCAACATCTACATATTTTTAAAAGCTAAGGTGGGTTAGGTCAATATAAAAATCTATATATAATAAGATGATTAATTTTTTAAAATATTTTCATAACTTTTGACTTATTAAAAAAATTCAAAATTTTGTACAATTGTAAAGTCAACGTAGCTTACATAAAAAAAATCATGAAATAGAAACCAATTTTTATAGACAAAATAATTAGTTGCAATAATAACTAAATTAGAGATAATTTTAGAAACTAAAAAAAAATGTTTCTAAATTAGTTTCTATTATTGTTAAATAGTTTTTAAATTGGTAACTAATTAGCAACTAATGTTTTAACTACTAATTATTTAGTTTCTAAATTTGGTAGCAAAAATCTTGGTTGCTAACTAGATACCAATTTAGAAACTATTTAACAATAATAGAAACAAAGAAACCAACATTTTGTTTAGTTTCTAAAATGGTATCTTTTATTTACTATTGTAACTAATTATTTTGATATCTAAAAGTTGGTTTTTATTTATTTTCTTGCAGTGTTACTTTAATAAAATCCCATTTAGAATGATAATTTTTTAGGACTTAATTCATTGCTTATTAGTAGCGACTGTACTAACAATTAGAGAACATTAAAAAAATTAACCGTTCTTGATTTTTTTTTAGTGATGTCAAAGTTTGTAAGGAAATTATTTAGCTCTTTTAACCCAGATGCTCTTCAGCCACTTGATGTTATCATTATACGAGAGAGAATGGTGCAAACTGTACAATAATATATTTGAATGTGTTGTATAATTGTTATTTGTAGATAAAACAAAGGAAAATAGTCTTTTTCCCAAATTAATTATAAGAGAGAGTTTCGTATGTATATGCTTAATTAGTGCAATTTGTTGTCGTAACAAAAAGGATTTCTCTTAAATTAAATAGTATTTTCCACATTTTAATTCGATGGACTAGTTTATTTTGCCACTCAATCAATGAGTTGCCCCTTTATAATTCACAAACACGAAAAACATATAACATGCCTAATGTGTTTTATGAAAATGGAATTTTGACATTTCAACGATTGGTTTGGGTTAGTTTGTTGCATTCTTTTTTTCTGACAATCACAAAAATTTCACAAGCTATACTGTGAAGAGTCTTTAGTTTTTATATAATGTTTTTTGGTTTTGATAATTGATAAATATCAGTTTTTTTAAAATAGCTATTGTAAGATTTTTTTTTATTTAATCCTTCGTAATATATATTCATTTTTTAATCTCTAAAATTTTACTAAATTTGATTTTTTTTTTCTTTTAAGAAAGAAATGATATAGGAACTAAAAAAATTATTCATACATTACAAGGACATGCATAAACGGAAAAGTTATTTATTACGGTGACTGAAACCAAATAATAATAAAATGAAACTTAAAAAATTAAAAAGTCATCTAAAAATGGTTTTTGATAAAGATTAAAACCAAAAAGACAATATTATTGGGATAAAAAAAATATTGAACCGAAAAGAATTTAGATATAAAGTTGAAAGATGCATGAAGAACAAAATGGTTGAAATAGTAAGAAGTAAAAACCAAAATGGAACATAGTAATATTTTAAATGCATTTTAGAGTGACATTATTTGCCGACAGTTGAGTTGCAACATAGTATAAAAATCCAATAGCATATCATAGTAAACTTTTCTGCATGAGTATGAAGCCCATGTGGAAAGGCAAAAACCATAAAACAAGAACTGTCTTTGGGATTTACATTGACTGCATAGGTCATGGCCTACGAAAAGCAGAGGTGATGTTAAGGAAAATGTCTTCTGTGCATGGAATAGTAAGGCCACCCATTGGATGACTGAAGCCAAATTCTTCCTCTGCTATGCTTAGCAGTTGTTGAAATGAGGGTTGATTCAACACTGACACTGGTATCACAAATCTCTTCTTTTTACCCTTTCCGACATACACAGCAAAGTGCCCTTTAGGCACATCCACTGATGTTGGAGCTGCATGATTTGCAAGATTAGATCGACGAAGAATGTATTTTGCACTCAAAACACAAGGTAAACGAATAGCCATTACAGTAGTAGTGTTGGTTAGAATTTGGAAGTGGTTATTGTTTTTCACAATTGGGTTGGGTGAAAAATGTTTAGCATATGGTTGTGTATTTATAGACGAAAGTGCGCGGAAGAATCAGCTCCGAAAGTAGACAATAGTGTGGGACACATGTATTCAAAAGATCATGCAGTGTGTTCTCAAACTTGGGGGCAAAAAGGTGTTAATGGCCTTCACTGCTTATTTATTGAAGAGATTGATACTTTTTATGCTTTATTTGAATGTACTGATGAAAAAGGTGTGAGAATGAAAAAGGAAAAGAAGATATTATAATGAATGAAAAGGGAAATGATTTGGATTACATGAAAGAAAATGAACAAGGACATACGTGAAAAAAATTTGTAACTTCATAGAAAAAGGGAATTACACTTGATTTTAAATAATTTTTAGAGGCTGCATTCAGGGAACTTTGCTAAACTTAGTTAAATGATTATTTTCCGTTCTGTTTTTTTTGTGTAACAATGGTTGTATTGTAAGACTTTGCGAACTATATTATCTGGACTTTGTAATGGGATAGGCTACTGTGATAGAAGGTTTCGGATCTATATGAAATAATTTACTCTATCTCTAAAATATTTTATTTTATTTTATTTATTTATTGTTAATAAAGAAAATATAATTTGTAGAGCATTCAGAATTTTATATTATATCAATTTAAGTAGAGAGACTCAAAATGACTTCTATTATTATTATTTTTAAAATAGGATTTGTTCACAATGTCATGAATAGCCCAATCTTCCACTTTATTGAAATTCAATATAATCTATCAAACTTTCCTATATTTCTTTTGATATGTAATTTTCTATTATTCCTTTTAGTGAATTGAGTTTGTATTTAATACTTGAGATTTTATTTGATCATTAAGTATTTTGTGTTTTAAGAATTAGATATTAACTGAAACACTACAATAAAATCATAAAATAAAAACCAATTTTTAGAAACTAAAATAATTAGTTGCAATAGTAACTAAATTAGAGATATTTTAGAAAAAAAAAAATTGGTTTCTAAATTAGTTTCTATTATTGTTAAATAGTTTTTAAATTGATATCTAATTAGCAACAAAGTTTTGACTACCAATTATTTAGTTTCTAAATTTGGTCTCTAAAACCTTGGTTGCTAATTATATATCAATTTAGAAACTATTTAAAAATAATAGAAACTAATTTAGAAACCAAATTCTTTTTAGTTTTTAAAATAATTTCTAATTTAGTTATTATTGTAACTAATTATTTTAGTCTCTAAAAATGATTTCTATTTCATGATTTTCTTGTAGTAAAAAATGGTATTTAAATTAGAGATAATGAACCCAGTTAATAATTTTATAAAAATTTTAATTTGTTGTATGATATTGATTAAGGAATTGATGAATCCCCTCTTGAGTAGGAAATGTTAATGATGTAAAAGCTTCTCCTTGGTCTTGAGAGAAGTGTAGCTGGATAAGAAAATGAATTATTTGAGTAGAGATGATATAAATGCATGTTGTAGCAGTGAGTTGTGTGGAGTTTTAATTGGGTAGGTTAGATCCAGATTTGGGTGAAATATGATCAAATAGGTTGCCGTACATTAACAACATATACTGATCTGTAGTCATTTAATGGAAGTACACTGATTGGAAGGTGAAGGGCATTGATTTAATGATAATGGGAAGTCTACTATTTGTTGACAAGATCATGAAATTTTATGATCAACCACTCTCTTGTGTACGATGCAAATGTAATTGGTTGCAAAACCCTTCTAATCTGCCGTGCAACACAGGTACTCATTATACTCATCTAATCACAATTCAACTCCACTAATTCCAATTCCCTCATCAATTATTTCCTTGTCACCATCATTCACATGCCTCTGTTATAATCTACAATTTATTTTAAGCAATTCACTCATATATGGACCAAATATCAGAAAATTTTACACCATGCAGAAATAACTAGATCATTTGCGATCAACTTTATTTACTATAAGTTTCTAAAGACATTAATTTGAATCGTGACTGAAATTGCATCAGATAAAAGATGTTTTTCATTGACTAATCATGCCTTGGTGTGTGTTTATCAGATATATGGAAATTTTGAGACTTCATCAGATTTTGGTGGATTATGTGGAAAACAAGTTCATCAAATATATAAGATTATCAGACTATGTTATCATTATATATATATATATATATATATATATATATATATATATATATATATATAATTTGCCTTGTGTGTTTACCCAATGAGAGAGACACGTGACTTGTTTACCTATGTTAAGAATATAATAATTTATATTGATATATAAAATATATGTAATTAAAATATTAATATACTTTTAACAATATATAAGACAAAATACATTTAGATTTGTATCCAAAAGTGTGGCTAAGAGTCATGTTACAGCTGTTTGACGTGAAAACAGATAAGGTCATCGTACATTATGTTTAGAGCTAAAGTGAAGACACTTGGCTAATGAATGATAGCCGTTAATCATAGTATTTGTTAGAAGTTGAAAGAAGTGGTTGTGTTTCCACAATTGATTTGGGTGATAAAAGTTGAAAATTTGAGTCTGCATTAGGAAATTGTTTATATTAGTGTGGGAAATATGCATGCAAAATATCACTGTGTGTGTTGCAGAAGCTGTCATTTTGGAGAGAACACTTATAGGTGGCACTTTGCTTACCAAATTATTTTAACATTGCTAGTAAGTATGCTATCAACCAATTCATTATGCAAGTTTTGTATTCATATCATCATTTTTTTTTGGAAAAATATCTTCTTATTATTTGCCGTGCAAAACATATACTTATTTGTACTCTTTTCCACTCAGAATGCAAGTCCACTTTTCATTGATGGTATAGTAAAAATTATATTTAAATAACTAAAAAGTGGGACATAATTGGCGAATATGTAATTTATGTTTTGTTTTTGTGATTTATTAATTAAACGACCGATAAATAAATAAATAAAGAAGGATAAAACACTATAGTTGAGTTAATGAGAAATAATAATGACTGTTATTTAATATATAAATTAATTCTATCATCTATACTTTAATTAGCCTCCTTTTTTTCCATTTAAGGCTATCAAATTTACTCTATAATCAAGATTATAAGCTTCAAATTTACACAGAAATAGAACAAAGGAAGATGGGGAAAATAGTTAATAATTAACAATAGTCATGTATTTCAGTGTCCTTTTTTTGCCTATATTACTTAATCTGAAAAACCAATTGCATGGTTAAATTTAAACCTTTTCTATATGGGTAAAGTTTTGTGAAGTCCATGTTGAAAAGCAAAAAGCATGAGAGAAAAAAAGGTTATATTACATGTCATAAGGTATGTAAGGCAGAGGTGATGTTAAGGAAAATGTCTTGTGTGCATGGAATAGTAAGGGCACCCATTGGATGATTGAAGCCGAATTCTTCTTCTGCTATGCTTAAAAGTTGTTGGAATGAAGGGTGGTTCAAATATGAAATTGGTATCACAAACCTCTTCTTTTCACCTTCTCCTACGTACACAGCAAAGTGCCCTTTAGGCACATCCAGTGATGTTGCAGCTGCATGATTTGCAAAAATATTAGTTCGGCGAAGAATGTGTTTAGCACTCAAAACACTAGCCAAACGAATAGCCATCATAGAATTAATCGGTTAAAAGTTGGAAGAGGTTATTGTGTTTCACAATTGAGTTTTGTTTTGTGTGAAAAAAGTTTAGAATATTACGTGTATTTATAGATGAAAGCGTGAGAAAGAATCGTTGTTATAACTTAGGTATGGTTTATTAATTAGTGTGGGACATGTGCATGCAGAAGATCACGCAGTATGTACTCAAACTTATTGGCAAAAACGTGTTGATGATCCTCACTGCTTATTTATTGCAGAACGAGGCTCACCAATTCTTAGAGAACACATATATATGGTCCTAATTAAAATTACTTATTTCAACATACACGATATTAATGCAAGTTTCTATCACTTTTGTACGAAAATTTATTAGGCAATAATACAGTCAGAGTTAAGGTGACATCACATATATTCCAACCTTTTTCATTTTTAAAAAAATTAATAGCACTTAAAAGTGTTATGTAAAATTAATAAATGGTGAATGATTTAATAATTTATTCTTTTGTTGGGTGCAAATATAACTGGTTAGAATAGATCCACGTTTATTTTCAAATATAATCTGATTATTTGCCGTGCAAGACAATTGTACTCATCAATCCAATCACAGTGGAAATCTACTCCTTCGCAATATGGACAAGATGTGTATTTATAATGTGTATTTATGCTTAATTCAAAACCACAAGTTTCTAAAGTAGAATTTATATTTATAAAAAAAAAATTGTTTCTAAATTAGTTTTTATTATTGTTAAATAGTTTCAAAATTGGTATCTAATTAGACATCAAGATTTTTACTACCAAATTTAGAAACTAAATAATTGGCAGTTAAAATCTTAGTTGCTAATTAGATACTAATTTAAAAATTATTTAATAATAATAGAAACTAATTTAGAAACTAACTTTTTTTTATAGTTTCTGAAATAGTCTCTAATTTAATTTTTATTTTTAACTAATTATTTTGATCTCTCTAAAAATTGATTTCTATTTTATGATTTTCTTGTAGTGTATTTTTACACTAATTTAATATTTTAAATTGTATTAAATTTAAAATTAGATATTCATGATGGTTAATAAATAATACTATAAACATAAAAATTTGACCAGGATAAGTATTTTAAAAACTAAATTTAGACTTAAATTTAACTATAGGTTATACTTGTGTTCCAACTTTACAATTGACTTTTACGTGATCTGTTACTCTGTTTGCCGAAGTTGTGAACAAAAAGCTGCTAAGACTCTATATGAGTACATTGGGAAAATGGATCTTCATATCTTCGAACTGATAAGTTCTTATATTTGAAGAACTAAATGTACTGTGTTGTTAAGGAGTGATAGATAGATTGGTACATTAAATCTTTATATTAAACTGTGAAATTGGTATACACGAAAGAGTATTTCATAATATAAGTGGTGCAAATCTTATATATATTATACTGTTATTCATATCTCCCTATAGACTTATTCTTTTTGAGCAAAACTACTGGAAAAAGATGCATCACCTTACAACCCTCTGTACTAACAGTTTACAAACTCAAAATGACATAGTTTAATCCAAAAGTGTACCTAGACAGAGCCATGTTACATATCTGTCTGACGTGAAAACAGATAACATCATCGTACAATATTTTTAGAACTCAAGTGAAGGCACTTGGCAAATGAATAACAGTCATTAATCATAGTAATTGTTAGAAGTTGAAAGAAGTCATTGTTTCCCACAGTGGATTTGGGTGATAGAAGTTGAAAATTTGAGTCTGCATTAGGAAATGGTTTGTTAGTGTGGGAAATATGCATGCAAAATATCACTCTGTGTGTGTTCTGCAGAAACTGGCATTTCAGAGAGAACACTTATAGGTGGCACTGGCTTACCAAATTATTTTAACATTGGTAGTAAGTATGCTATCAATCAATTCATTATTCAAGTTTTGTATTCTGATGATTTTATTTTTTGGAAAAATATGATGTGATTATTTGCCGTGCAAAACATATACTTATTTGTACTCTGCCATTCATAATGCAAGCCCACTGATGGGAAAGTAAACCCCATTGATCAAATCATAATGGAGTGTACTATTTGTTGACAAGATGGTGTAAATGATTAGAGTTCCATTTGGGTAGAATATCAACACTCTTTTTTGTGCCATAGAAATTGAACTGGTTAGATCATATTTCACCTCAAAAACCATCTACAAATTTGTCTTGCAAAACATGTACGGATTATACTGATCATATCAGTATGCAAGAACATGGGAAATTCCGTGATGAATTATTTTCTACTCACCATTAAAGCTTTGCTAGATTCAAATTATTTTCCCACTGTTTCTAGATTCAAATCATATATAAGTTACAACATTTTTACATAGTCTTTAAAATTTATCAAACTTTTTTGCAATAAAGTTCAAATTCCAATTCAACACACCTCTCGATATTGGATTTGTTGAAGACAATTCACAAATTTATAGAAGAACTTCAACTGAATCCCTTTCTTCCCATCTTAATGTATATATTTCTGACAATACCTAAATCTAAGATCATAGAAGTTGAAAATGTCCTAACATATACCGTAATGGGCTTTTATATTATTATTCCATTAACTACCCTTAAAAGAAAGATGAGATATGTTTATTTAAACTAAGGATTTCCAAAACTGACTTTTTGGGAACCTTGCATTGCATAGCAGAGATTCTCAGAGCAATGAGACTAATAATTAACAAAAATAACAGAGGTGCATATAACATGAAGAGGATAAAAAGACTTCTAATTTGCATTTGAAATGTATTTTCATTTTTAATTTATTGTTTTTGTTTTCGTAAATTGGATTGGATACAAACACATTTGTGTGAAGGCAAATTCTTCCTGCACCATATCAGTTTTAACCTCCACCATATCAATTTTATAAATTTCCAAAACTACCCTCCTGCACCATATCAATTTTAACCTCCACCACCATATCAATTTTTTAAATTTCCAAAACTACCCTTATTCCAAATTAAAAAATCCAAAATAATAATGATAATTGAGAAATAAAAAAATACATGCTGGAAAAAAAATTCTGAACACAACTAAACTGGATAAAAAAATTCAGAATTCAAAAATATGTTCCGAAAATTGAAATCCAAAATATTTTAGATAAAAGTTTCAAAAATAATTTTTCCCATTTTTGTGTAAGGTTATTTTCATCATTTAGAAGGGGTATTTTTGTCATCTTCTAGAGCTGATTAGGTGCATGCTGAAATTCATATGGTGGAGGGAGAAATTGCCACAACTCTTT
This sequence comes from Phaseolus vulgaris, assembly GCF_051622355.1. Lineage (NCBI taxonomy): Eukaryota > Viridiplantae > Streptophyta > Magnoliopsida > Fabales > Fabaceae > Phaseolus > Phaseolus vulgaris. Next base: position 2,246,230 of record NC_143506.1, on the reverse strand, counting down.
AGTATTTATTTTTGCAGAATGTATTATTATCTATTCTGGATTTTGATTTCTGGAATAAAGGGTATTTTCGAAATTTTAAAATTGTATTGGGTGCAGGTTCAAAAATGTTGGGTGTAGGAAGAATTTGCCTTGTGTGAAGTGGGCCAAGTAGCCCAATTGGACACATTTTTTATTGGAACAGAGGCTCAATTCAATTTTTCAATTTTGGCTCCTACATCCTGCAGCTCCATATTTATTTGAAATTTAAATTTTATTCTTTCATTTTTTATTTCTGCAGTTTCACCTTTTTAATGTACAATCTCATGACATTTAAAGTTAAATTTTAAATTTTTGTATTATGAAATTTAAATTTTATTCTAATTTCATTTGACATTAAAGATATAATTATTTTATTTTTATTAGTTAAATATAATATTTTATTATTAAAAGGAATTGTAAAGTGAAAATAAAAGAAATGTAAGTGTAAAAGGATAATTTCTCTTAAAAAACTTTAAGTGTGTGTTCTTTGATTGGTGTGAGGGTATGGAATAGATGTTTGAATATGAAATTTTGATTGATTTGGCAGTTTGGAGGAATTTGATAGATAGAGGACATGGATTTGCACAAGGCACTCCTCCAAATCAGGGTCTGGATCTTGTGTTAGTCTCAGTACAAGATGGATGGAGGCTTTAACGTTGCCAAATGTATTTTTTTTTATCGTAATAAAAATTAAATAAATAAATGCAAACTATTTCAGTGATAATTTTATTTTTTTTAAAAACCCAATATTTAACTAAAACTATCAAACTAACAAACCAAATCGCTAACCGTAGTAAAAAATCTAAAAAAAATAAAATGATTGTATGATCTGAACGTTCCCAAATGTATATGATTGTATATTTGGAATTAAACTGTAAAAAAAAATCAAATTTTAGGTGGGAGCAGCTTAAAAACATGAGGATGGAGAATGTAAAAGCCTTCAATTATTTTCTTTGTGTTGTTTTAGGTTTTAAATTGTCCCAATAGCGTACAAATAAAAACACCTGATAAGAAAATAATATTAAAAATTAAATGTAGCGATAGAACACTTATTGGTTCAAATATGCCATAGTTGATTCCAGAAACTTGGGTTGTGGCAAAGGATCAGATTGATGAGTTATTATTCATGTCTGCTATTTTTAAACATTAAGCATCTGTACATATTTCTGGAAAAATATGACTATACATATAATGTGAAGTCACACTCTTGGCGATAGTATCTCTTTCAATATTAGAATATTAGATATTAGGTAGGAAAACTATAAAAAAAATTATTAAATAAAAATAAATTCACTACAAGAAAACAAGCAAATTTGCTTCCCAATTTTTTCGTGGACTATTTATGGACACTACTATCGTCGGTCAAAATGACGAAAAATCGACGCAACAATGACATTCGACGCAAAACAGACGCAGATTTAATTTTTTTTTTTTAAAAGTTCAGTTTGCGTCGGCCGCGGCCCACGCATATGCGTCCGCTACGGCCCACACATGTTTATATTTTAAGATTTTAAAATTATTTATTTAAATTTATTTAATGTATAACAAATATTTTAATATTTAATTTTTTATTGTATTTATTTTAAAATTACTTTTTTAATATTATAATAAATTATTTAATTTATCAATTTTTAATATAAATTAGTTAAATTAAATTTATTAAATTAATTAAGTGTTTGATTTAAAATTAATTGAGTAAAAGAAAAGATGTATTTAAATTATTTAAATGTTATATAAAATATTTTATTATTTGAAAGAAATTTATTTTATTTATATATTTTAAAATAACTTTTTGTTGTATAAATGAAATGAATTATTTTTGTTGTATAAATTGAATTTAATTGTTTTGTATAAATTAAAGAATTTTTTTTATAAATTATATACTGTTTTTATACATTAAATTTATTTATTTGTTGTATAAATTTAAAATAAAATGAATTGAATTTTTGCAAGTTTTAATATAATTTTTATTAAATTATATTTAAGCTAAATATTTAAGAAAATTTTCACTTGCTCCACATTAATAATATTAATAATAAGTATAATAAAAATCATAATATAACAAAAGAACTTGTCTGGTATAGTAGTTAAAGTTTCTTTGTCACCGGAAAGACTTGGGTCCGTTTTTGGTCCACGCTAGATCCTTGTTTTCTTGTAGTGATTTGAGATATAAAAAATAATTAGTTGTTATATTGACTAAATTAGAAGATGATGCTTAAATTGTTCTAGATTGATAACTAGTAACATTATTAGATCAAATATCATGAAAAAAAAAGACTAGATAATATTTTTACTTATCTTTATTATGACTAGAATTCGTATATCTGTAGTGAGTAAACCTTAGCTATTATACCGATATATGATCTAATGATGTTCATCGTTACGAAGCTAGGTTGAAATGAAGAACAATTTAAAGAAAGTAATTAAGATAAATTAAACAAAAATTCAAGACATAACTCAAATGATTAAGATAATTTAAAGGGAGGCGTAACTCACGTTTAGAAAAGTTAAATCAAGAAAATAGTTAAATAAAAGAAGCTAAAATATCGAAGCATAATGTGATTATTATTTGAGAGAATTTCACATCATTGACGTATAAATTAAAGTTAAGTTGTAGACATCATATATTTTAACAGTTCAACATGCCAGAATCTGGCTTTTCTTTGTTCATATGGTCAGATGAAATTTCAGGTCATAACCTGTTTCAGAAAAGAAAAACTTCATGATCATCAACTGAAAGTAAACTTCTGCATAATTTGAAGAACGTACAGTTAAATTCTAGTTTTATCTTTGGGTGGTTTTTCAATATATTGAATAGATGATTAATATAGCTACGTGACAGAGTGTTTCTTAAATTAGCACATGTTTTGTGCTTGTGCCTTTACCTCATTTAGAAAAACATCAGATATATATACTTCAGATACATGGTTTAGTAAGGTTCATATATTGAGATGACATTGTTCCACTTGAGGGAAACAAACAACTAAACTGAAAGAAAAGAAAACCCTAATGGACAAAGTTGTATCCATACATTTTGGGATAAGGATATTTTGTTGCATGCATGAGTTATAGGTGGTTCAAGCGAGAAGCTACGTTTAAGAACACAGCCTCCTCGCATGGAATAGTGAGACCACCCATGGGATGGCAGTAACCGAACTCCTCTTCAGCTTGTCTAAGCAATTCTTGAAACAAGGGCTCGTTCAAGAATAGTACTGGTATGGAGAACCTCTTCATTTTCTCTCCAACATACACAGCAAGATACCCTTTTGGGACTTCTGTATCCTTGCAGGAGGATGCTTGGCCTGCACTAAATGATGATCGTCTTATACCAGGTAAGCGAAAACCCATTTTGTTCTGTTTCTTAACTCACTAATCGCCAGAATGATATCAAGGAAGTTCTGCTATGCTTATTTCTTATGCTCAAGAATAAGAGTGATCTGTGCTGTTTGTGAACCAAATGTAGGGTATATATACACTTGTAAGGGCTACTACTTGAGATAATACTTATTTTACTGTCCCAAAATATAGACCACAAAATCGATATATAAACTGTAGAATTAAAAATAATAATAATAGTAATAATAATAATAATAATACTGTTAAGTAAATAAATGTTCAGATTGTAAATCAAGGATGATGACATTTCTAACGAAAAATCGTAATTTAATAATATTTTTTTAGTTCGAATATGTTGACACCTCTACACATGACACACATTTAACGCAGACATGAGAGAGTGAAATTGCATGCGAATGAACGGTGCAAGTTTCAAAATAAGATAAAAAAATAATATATTACATTAGTTATTAGAAACAACTGGTGTAATATTTTTTTTTTTACTCTGACCAATATTACATCAGTTAAGTAATCTAACCGATGTAATATATGCTTCATATTAAAAAAAATTAAATTTGTTGATAAAACATTTTTCTATTTTTTATTTAAATATATTTACTTATATAATATAATACCTTTTGTTGAAATATGTTTATATGAGAGGTTGAAGTTAAAAAAATAATCATTATTTTATGAAGATTCAAACAAAATTTCAGGAGATTATTAAAAAGGATAATGTTAATTTTGTGTTTTAAAAGAAAGGGCAAAATTAGATACAAGTTTAAATTATAATGTTTGATTTTATGTTTTAAAAGAAAGCACAAAAGATACCGTTTGAATATCCCACATATTTTTATAATGTATAACTTTATGAAATACAAGTATCTCAATTTCAACCAATGGACAGCTAAAGGACCAACACCTTGATAAGTGGAGGAGACTTTTCCAAGGCAATAAAAAATACTATAATTATGGAAACTTGTGTACACTTAATATTAAGTTTGTCTTGGAAATAGTTAATGTTTGAATATTGAGTGGCTGCTAGGAGATTGAAATGAAAGGCAAGTGATGCATTACTTAAGATATTGTATATATGAAGGCTGTATTCAAAATCAGCAGCTTCTGCTTTCTCACAACTAGCTATACTTTGACGACAAGTCCATGTGAAGTGCATGGGAACTCCTTGTGATTTTAGTTTTAAGTCTTCATCTCATGACGCGACTCTTCCTAGTAAATTTAATCGGTCATTCGTTTTTTTTTATATATATTGGGTGCTACTTCTGTCTAATTATAAATGTTTAAGGAAAATTGAATACTTATTACAAATCTACTGAAAGTATTTATTGATATTAACGTGGCTCTTTATGAAATTCAGAATTGAAGTTTTGAAAAACTTGAATAACACAGTGGTTTTTGCCGTACTTAAAAATCAGAAATGGAAGAGTTGTGATAAGTATTGGTAATATTTGATGAGTTTTATCTGGTAAAGAAAGGCCATAATTCTGGAAACATGTCTACACACAAGGTGTAGTGTGTTGTTCCTTTTGTCGAGTTCACTCTTGGTAGTATTAAATGTTTGAATGTTGAGTGGCTGCTAGAAGCTTCAAACCAAAGCCAACCGTTGCATTGCTTAAATATTGTTAAATCACACCCTCTCTTTTTTCTCCATGTGCATGTAGTGATTTTAGCAATTTTTTTTTTTATCAAAAGAATAAATAATGGAAATAGTTTAAAAAATATCTCAATCTTTAAGAAAAACAGAGATGTTTTCTAACTTACAACTCGCTTTGAACTGATTTTCGCCTAATGCACTTCTAACTCTACATTTTGAATATAAATTAAGGTCATGACTGTAGTCAAATTCTTCATCCTCCGTAATACTTAAAAAATTATATTGATGGTATTCTATTCCGGAACTGTAATACTTTGTAGTATAAATTTAGAGAAAAAAAAGATAATTTGAAAATTGAATTGAGATCTTTTTATTTTTTTTGTCTTGGGATTAAAAAATTCTTAGAATTCTAAATATGAATTTACTAGTACTTTGAAAGCGAATAATTACACCTGGTATAAAAATTACTTCTCATTTTTTGGAATTGAGCTTTGGGATGAAGAATTTGAATTTAATTAAAAGACTTGATAATGGTGATGGACTTTGTGTATTTAAGAGTAATTCCTTATGTAACATGAAACTATAACCAATAAATATGTATCTCTAACTGATTCATCAAGTTTCATTATCTTTGATTTAAAATCGGTGAAAGTTTTCGTCTACTCCATACTTTAAATGAGGTCAAGTTCCAAAGTGATTTGGTTTGGTTGGACCTCTATTCAATAGGTAAAATGTTATATTAACAAGTTTAACCCAAACTCTTTAGAAATTCTTTTTTCAAACATAGTGGCTTTAAACTTTTTAAATATATAAAACAATTTAGATTATTTTACCCATAAAATAAACTCTCCACAAATGAGTCAAGTCATTAATAAATAAAATACCTATTTTGACTATGAGAAAGAGTATTTATTGGATACATATTGACTATGAGAAAGAGTATTTATTGGATACATATGTGCACCAATTCCAATACTTATTTGCCTCTCCTTACTCATTTCTTTTGGAATGGTTGTCAATGATATTGGTCAACCATGCATCTCATGGGAGAGAAACTTGTTAACTAGATGATAGATATTCCGATAATGTGTTTGATTATTTAATCTTGTAAAACTACTATGAACAATATGGATTATTACATTTGGGGAGGGAAAATCTGTAAAATTGAAGAAGAAGATTTAGACTATCCTCTTATCTTTGTAAGTTGTGGTTTTTGATTAGTTAAGATTGTATTGTAGTTTGGTGGAACTAATGCAAATAATTAATAGACCTTATTTTATACACGGGTTGAATTATTTTTTAAATACTCTACTTTAATGTTAGTATTCTTTACCCGATAAAAAAAAACATACATCCTTGAAAGATGTAAACTAAGTTCCCATTTTTATAGCCAAAAAATCATAATTTTCTCATTCAAATAAAGAAAATTAGACATTGCTATAAATTGTGATGGTGGATGTTGGAGTATCTGTTGTTGTAAAACAGAACCTAATATAGCAAAACAAAAACGAAAAAACAGAGTGTGTGAAACGGAAATCGGATTGTGCGTGGAAAACCCTAGCTTTTCGATTCCGTTGGAGGAGATCTCGGAAGTGCAGTAGAGACTGGAACTTACTGAGATATTCGCGCTCGTTGCCCTCTCCACCCTGGATCGTGGTCGCATGACCGGGAAAGCACTACCTTGCCCTTCGAAAGTTGAAGAACGTTGCTCCGCTTCCGCGCACGCTGTGCCTGGTCCTTTGGGATTTTAGAACGTTGCCGCCGCAGTTGCAATGTTGGACGGAAGCACGTGGGTCTGGAAGTTGCAACGGACCCTTGGACCCTCTCCCTATATAAAGAGAGCTCCACCCCTCTGAAAACCATTAATCACTCACCTCTTTATCTTCTTCTTCCTCATAGCACTCACCACCGTGCCTTCTTCTTCCTTCTCCAATTTTTCCCTTCTCATTTTCTCTCACCTCATTATTTTATTATTATAATAATTCTGGGTTATATTTGGGTATTACTCTTTTAAAGAGAAACTTGCTAGTTCTGATCCTCGGAAATCTCTGGGAAGTTTCTGTTGTATCCTGGGGGACTTACGCAATACACCGCGGATAAGTCCTTACGGACAGTGATTACTCATGCCTCGGGAAACCTTTTTTGTTCGTTTTAAAGCCTATATTACTACAATCGTAAGGACTTATGGCTGAAAATCCGAACAACAACGACAACACCGCTACCGGAACATCAAATGTTGTTTCCGCAACGCAAATCGTTTTTGCGAAACCATTTCTGGACATCTCCAAAATTGAAGTCTTCACCGGTCAGAACTTCCGACGTTGGCAAGAACGCGTGTCCACCCTATTGGACATGTACGAAGTTGCTCATGCACTTACAACTGCCAAACCCGACTCAACCATGGCTGCGAAACAAGTTGACGACTGGATCCATGCAAATAAGGTATGCCGTCACACTTTACTTAGTGTGTTATCTAACGATTTGTTCGATGTTTATGCTTCTTATAAGAATGCGAAAGACATTTGGGATTCTCTTATCCTCAAATATACTGCCGAAGACATCGTCAGACAAAGGTTCATAATTGCAAACTACTACCGCTGGGAGATGATCGAAGGCAAAGACATCAAAATCCAAATAAACGAATATCACAAGCTGATTGAAGATATCAAAACTGAAAGCATAAAATTGCCAGATGAATTCGTGTCCGAACTCTTGATCAAAAAGCTTCCACAGTCTTGGACGGATTACAAACAACAACTGAAGCACAGACAAAAATAGATGTCTCTATCAGATTTGATCACCCACATCATCATCAAAGACACAAACAGGAAGGAGTGCGTTGCTGCAAAGGCCAAAGCTTTGTCTGCCAAAGCAAACGTGATAGAAGACAAACCAGCTCCAAAAAGGTACGAGAAAGAAATGGATCACAAAAAGAAACCTAATAACAAATTCTCTCGTCCCAGTGGAACTAACCCCACTTTCAAGAAAAAAGGTAATTGCTTTGTCTGTGGAAAGCCAGGCCATCATGCACCTCAGTGTAGACATAGGGCTAAAAACGACTATCCTCCTAAGGCAAATCTAGCCGAAGGGGAAGATACTATTGTGGCAGTCGTTTCACAAGTAAACCTTGTGACAAATGTGAGCAAATGGGTGGTAGACTCTGGGGCTACTAGACACATCTGTGCAAACAGAAATGTGTTCACCTCCTACACAAGTGTGGGGGATGGAGAAGAACAAGTATATCTCGGTGACTCCAGGACAACTCATGTCCTAGGAAAAGGAAAAGTTCTTCTGAAGCTCACATCTGGTAAAACTCTAGCTTTGAATGATGTGCTACATGTGCCATCAATTAGAGTTAATTTGGTCTCTGTGGCATTACTAAGCAAAGTTGGGGTTAAAGTGTCATTTGAATCTGACAAGATTGTTATGACAAAAAACAATGTTTTTGTGGGAAAGGGATATTGTGATCAAGGCCTTTTTGTATTAAACATTTCTGAGATTATGAATGAATCTAAATCTTCTGCTTATATTGTTGACTCGTATGATATATGGCATGCTAGATTAGGACATGTGAATTCTTCGTATGTTATAAAATTGCAACGACTAGGATTAATCAACAAGCATGACAAACAAAATAGTAAAGGTGATGTATATGCGTAGAATCTAAAATAACGAAGAAAACATGTCACTCTGTAGAACGTCAAACTGAAATTCTTGGTTTAATTCATATCGACCTTGCTGATTTAAAACAAACCATGTCTAGAGGTGGTAAAAATTATTTTGTAACCTTTATAGATGATTTTTCTAGATACACCAAAGTGTATTTAATTAAACCTAAGGATGAAGCTTTTGACATGTTTTTAACTTACAAAGCGGAAGTAGAAAATCAACTGAATAAGAAAATTAAGAGAATTAGATCAGATAGAGGTGGTGAATATGTTTTATTCAATGACTATTGTGTAAAAGAAGGTATTATTCATGAAGTAACCCCACCATATTCACCTGAGTCTAATGGAGTAGCTGAAAGGAAAAATAGGACTCTTAAAGAAATGATGAATGTCATGCTTATTAGTTCTAATGCTCCTGATAATTTATGGGGTGAATCTTTGCTTACTACGTGTTTTTTGCAAAATAGGATACCACATAGGAAAACTAGTAAAACACCCTATGAGTTGTGGAAAGGTTATCAACCTAATCTGAAATACCTAAGAGTGTGGGGGAGTTTAGCTAAAGTGATGTTACCTGATCCTAAGAAAAGGAAAATAGGCTCTAAAACATCTGATTGTATGTTCTTAGGATATGCAGAACATAGTGCTGCCTATAGGTTTCTAGTTCTTAATAGTGATATAATTGAACGCAACACTATAGTAGAGACAAAAAACGCTGAGTTCTTTAAACACATCTTTCCGCTAAAGAGTAGTGGTACATCTGAACAACCTATAGATAGTGCTAGTGATACCTTGAGTGAGGATGTTAGAAGAAGTAAAAGACAGAGAAAGGAAACATCTTTTGGAGATGACTTTTATACTTATCTAGTTGAGAATGATCCAATAAGTTTTGTAGAAGCTATTAGTGCTCCTGATGCTAAACATTGGGATAAGGCCATTAAAACTGAGCTTGATTCAATTAAGAAAAATAATACGTGGACCTTAGTAGATCTGCCTAAAGGAGCAAAACCCATTGGTTGTAAGTGGATCTTTAAGAAGAAGTACCATCCTGATGGATCCATAGAGAAATATAAGGCAAGATTAGTTGCTAAAGGGTTTACTAAAAAACATAACATAGATTACTTTGATACTTTTGCACCTGTTACTAGGATTTCCTCTATCCGTGTATTGCTAGCCTTAGCATCTATCCATAAGTTAGTAATTCACCAAATGGATGTTAAAACAATATTTCTGAATGGTGAATTAGAAGAGGAAATTTATATGACTCAACCTGAAGGTTGTGTAGTCTCAGGTCAAAAGGAAAAGGTATGCAAACTTTTAAAATCTTTGTATGGTTTGAAACAAGCACCAAAACAATGGCATGAAAAACTTGATAATGTTTTACTTTGTGAAGGTTTTTCTACCAATGATGCTGATAAATGTGTGTATTCTAGATCAGAAAATGGTGAATATGTCATTATATGTTTGTATGTAGATGACATGCTAATTTTTGGTACATGCAATGATATAGTTTTTAAAACAAAATTGTTTCTTGGATCTAAGTTTGAGATGAAAGACATGGGTGAAGCAAGTGTGATTCTAGGAGTTAAAATCATAAGGAATGGAGATAGCATATTACTATCCCAAGAAAAATACACTGAGAAACTTCTAAAGAAGTTTGGTTACTATGACTTTAAGTCAGTGAGTACCCCTTATGATGCTAACTCTAAATTAAAGAAGAACAGAGGAGAATCTATTTCTCAAACTCAGTATGCTCAGATAATTGGGAGCTTATTGCATTTAATGAGCTTTTCTAGACCAGATATTGCTTATGCAGTAGGTAGATTGAGTAGATACACTCAATGTCCTAGTCAGGATCATTGGGAAGCACTTGCGAGACTCATGAAATACTTCAGAGGTACAATGGATTATGCCATTGAATATAGTGGATTTCCCGCTGTGCTAGAAGGGTACAGTGATGCTAACTGGATCTCTGATTCAGATGAGAAAAAATCCACTAGTGGTTATGTATTTACACTTGGGGGTGGTGCAGTTACATGGAGATCAGCCAGGCAAACTATTATTGCAAGATCAACAATGGAATCTGAGTTTGTTGCTCTAGAAATGGCTGGTAGTGAAGCTGAGTGGTTGAAAAACTTCTTAGCAAACATTCCTTTAGGAATGAAACCAACCCCATCTGTATCAATGCATTGTGATTGCCAATCGGCAATAGCTATAGCTAAAAATAAAAGCTATAATGGAAAGAATAGACATATACAATTGAGACACAATTTGGTGAAACAGCTGTTAAAGAGTGGAACGATTTCTATTGACTATGTCAAGTCATAACGGAATCTGGCAGATCCTCTGACAAAACCCCTAGGGAGAAAAATGATTTTAGAAACATCGAGGGGAATGGGACTTAAGCCACTTGCAAACAAACAAGTGATGGAAACCCAACCTTTGTGATTGGAGATCCCATGAATAAGGTTCATATGGGTAAAAACAAGTCACTTGTTAGTTCTGCTAGCACTAATATTGATTTTAAATCAATTTTGTCCATTCCTATGGTGTGTGTGAAAGTGCTAGATACTGCATTATCGAGAGGATAAACTTTGTGGTTAAAATTCAGAGGTAAAAGAGTTTTAACGATTTACAAAGTTTTAATGATTTTCATATCCCTTATGGGTGGTGTATAATTTGCAGCATATACTTGATGAAATCACCTATATGAGTGTCAAGTGGGGCCGCTTGCATGAGATCTTGGCAAGATCTCTATAGCACTCATGAATACCGAGCACGCGCATGGCCTAGTAGCGCAACACAGCGATAACAACAAGTAATGTGGGGGTGTATTGTGACTGATAAACCTCTAACACATACTAAGTGTCTTGGTTCATATAGCTCGCTATACCAACTACACTATGTGTTACGTTCATCAATCTAAGACTGGTTCATATAGCTTGCTATACCAGATCTGATGCATTACATCTTAGATGAACCCAGAATATTCTTTTCTTTCTCTATCTCTATGTTTTATCTTTTGCAATATGTGGGGGACTGTTGTAAAACAGAACCTAATATAGCAAAACAAAAACGAAAAACAGAGTGTGTGAAACGGAAATCAGATTGTGCGTGGAAAACCCTAGCTTTTCGATTTCCGTTGGAGGAGATCTCGGAAGTGCAGTAGAGATTGGAACTTACCGAGATATTCGCGCTCGTTGCCCTCTCCACCCTGGATCGTGGCCGCATGACCGGGAAAGCACTACCTTGCCCTTCGAAAGTTGAAGAACGTTGCTCCGCTTCCGCGCACGCTGTGCCTGGTCCTTTGGGATTTTAGAACGTTGCCGCCGCAGTTGCAATGTTGGACGGAAGCACGTGGTTCTGGAAGTTGCAACGGACCCTTGGACCCTCTCCCTATATAAAGAGAGCTCCACCCCTCTGAAAACCATTAATCACTCACCTCTTCATCTTCTTCTTCCTCACAGCACTCACCACCGTGCCTTCTTCTTCCTTCTCCAATTTTTCCCTTCTCATTTTCTCTCACCTCATTATTTTATTATTATAATAATTCTGGGTAATATTTGGGTATTACTCTTTTAAAGAGAAACTTGCTAGTTCTGATCCTCAGAAATCTCTGGGAAGTTTCTGTTGTATCCTGGGGGACTTACGCAATACACCGCGGATAAGTCCTTACGGACAGTGATTACTCACGCCTCAGGAAACCTTTTTTGTTCGTTTTAAAGCCTATATTACTACATCTGTATCATTGTTCTTCATTTTGATTTTGTTTGTTGCAATGATCTAGAACTCGTTGAAGGATCTATAGCACTCTGTTAGTAGTATTCAGGTAGTGCAATACTTTGCAGTGTAAAAGTTAGAACTAGAGGAAGATAATTTTGAGATTGAATTGAGCTCTCTTTTGATTATTTTCTTTTCATTTTTTTTTTCTTTTTTTTGTTTGACTTGGGATACATTTGTAGTAGATTCAAGCTAAAACAATGTTCTGTAATAATCCTCTGGTACAAAATATAAAAAGTAACATAAATATCACTAAATACTTTTAATAGACATTCAATCTACATTAAACACTTTTTACAAAACATTAATCCACAAATTCATTATTGAAATGAGGGCTGTTTCAAAATGACACTGGTATTAAATATTGTTCTTTTTGTTGTTGCCTTCTTACGGACATACAGAACAAAGTATTATTTAGAATCATATTTTTGTTGTTGCCTTTTTTATCATCACTTTCTCAGTTTGAACGCCTTATTGTTCTCAATTAAGCTGGTCAACAAAAGCTAATTATATTTTGTGCAGAAATAGAAGTATGAGGATAAAGTGGTTGATGTCAAGGAAAGTTGGGCGTGAGAGAGATATACAAATCTACACCACAAGCTATTGGTAGAAGTTGTTGATGACTAAGATTGTTCTAGTTGTAGACTATATTGGCTGATCATTGACAAATTACGTGTGAACAAACAATAGGTGGCGGATAAGAGAATTTATAAGATGTATATGAAAGCCTCTGGTTTATTACACAGAATTGGGGCAGAGAATAGGATTCATGAATCATTATGCATGACTTTGGAACTCATTCAAACAAGTGTGTACAGTAGCCTACATGGAAGTTTCGTTTGAATAGTGTTTTGAAATACAATATTTTTGTTTGCTACCTTACATTATTTGTCAGGATCAGAGAAATTTAAAACGGAAAACTAGTCATAATTGGACAAAGTATTGTAAACTCTATTAGTTGATGGGTTCAGTGTCTGTTTTGAGTAGTTTATTCCATGTCCATATTATGTCTCTAGTGAAAGGAAATTTGCCTATTTGTCTAGAAATATAAGTAATCTGACATCGATCTATTGTCCAGTCATACAAGGATATTATGATGATTCAAGGAATGCTAGCTGGCTGATACAACCTCAACTCAAGGGTCACTGCTGCTTTCATATTCTAAGACCACTCTATTCAATTCAAAATACATACAATGTGCTTTCTCACTATTATTTTCACACCACATATCCCTGTGAACTCAACAGGATCCTTCTGTTTCTCTTTATCACAATCAGCTCTTTCGAAGCTTCACAAATAACATTAATTCGTGACTAGGACATTATTGTATGGTTGGATCAATTATTTGAATACCCTTTTCTCCATAATTGGACTTTTTTTGTATTTATTATTATTCAATAAAATGGCATCTTCCTCTTCCCATTGTTTCTTAGCTGTGTTTTAATCCTACAGCAGCAAATATCGTGGTACACTAAAGTGTTCTGCAATTAAAACAGTTTTCTAACTGTGTATTTTTTTTGTCAGAAAGATGAGTATATACTAATAACTATATACAAAGATGCAAAATTGGTTTCCAGTTACAATTTTATCCTCCTACATTCTCTGCATCAACAGGGCTGTTCAATATACCCCTTACTTACTCCTCTGATTTCACACAAAAGATTAAACAGATCTAGAAATTCAACCCAACAGTACTCGTCACAAAGAGCTTTTTAAAGCTCTATTGACCAGTCCAAATTGTTTATGCAGTATCCATGATGTGGACACCCCTCCGCGTTAGACCTTCATAATGTAACTCTGTATATGTAACACATTGTAATTCAATAAGGTTTTTGTGCTTGTGAAAAAAGAGAAACATATAGGAAACGTATGTTCTTGAATTTTTCATTCTAATAAATAACTTTTTTAACAATTTCCAAAGAAAGAGAATGAAAAAAATTCTCTACAATTCTAGAAGAAGCCTGATGTACACAATCTCACTACTAATCTATGTCAGTCTTCTATTCTTTGAGCTTTAGAGCCAATTCAAGCTAGAGGTAACATGCAAAAAGACATCTTCTGTGCAAGGAATTGTTAGACCGCCCATTAGATGATTGTATCCAAATTCTTCCTCTGCTTGACTGAGCAAGTCTTGAAATGAAGGTTGGTTCAAGTATGACAAGGGGATCACAAACCGTTTCATTCTCTCTCCAACATACACTGCAAGATAGCCCTTTGCCACATTTACAGCTTTTAGAGATGCTTGGCTACCAGTAAATGAAGCCCTTCTAGTTGCAGGGAAACGGAAACCCATTTCAAATGTCTCAAAGAGTAAGCTAAAATTCACAAATACTAGAAGAATGTAGCTAAGGTTTGCGTGAGTATGCAAATGAGTTGAGTTGGTTGTGAAGGAAGACAATGTATTTATAGATTTTAGTTTTTTTAGAAATCTATTTCCTAGAGAAATGATGAAAAGATGGAGTCCATGAGATGAGAGATCACATGGTGTTGTCTCAGATGCCTCTATGAATTATGAACAAGTTCATTAATAGTGAAAACCACTAACTTCAGAACCAATGGCGTATAGAGTACTCACGAGATATGCTCAGGTTAAGTTTAATGCTTGTTCAATTGTACTGTTTTTGTAGACATGCAGCAGACATGTCACGTGTCTTCTTCTTCATATTGATAATGCAACCCAATTCAAAAATATATTGCTGACAGAACCTCTCAGTGACGCGTTCTACAATAGTTGATAGCAATGGATCATAATTATTAGGATCCAGCATGGAACCTTTATCCTGAAGCTCAATCACTATTTGCTTTGACATGAAAATTTGATGTATATATAACATTGAAGCAGAATAGTACATGATTAGAACCAAGTCGTAAATATACACTACTGTCCTTAATATAGTCAGCATAATTAGTCTTTTCATGAAAGTCTGGCAACAACTGTCCTTTCATTTTCCATTAATTTTAATCTCAATAGTATGTAACTTGTACTAATAATGGTTGTTTCGATATTAATTTTTAGCATGAAAGAAATGATTAGCTAATATTCATGAACGACTATGAAATTGGATTACAGAGTCTTCTTAGGTAGTATTTTAAGCTAATTAACTGGGGTTATGAGAACTTGAGTTTAGTCTTTCTTGAAGTTCTTTTTCCCATCCAGAGGTGACCCAATGGTTTTTCCTAACCAGATAACTTCAATTTTGAGGTCCAGATCAATAATGACAGTCAACTTTGTGCAGTATATAATGCTTCCAAACTAATCATAAAGTTATTTAACAGGCTAATATGGATCATCACTTGTTTTCCCTCCAATGGAAATATGCTTTATTATTTTTGTGATCAACAATAAATTACTTTATAGTAGAACATAACCAGTATTATGTAAATCACTTGTTGCCCCAGAAACACCACTAAGATGCTGTTGATTGAGATAATGCGAGAAGCAATGAGCCGTAGGAAGTGAGGCTGAATTTTATGTGCAGATAGAATGGGAAGAACCACAAAATTAAGAGGATATTTGTTTTATGGTGCAGAGTAAACAAAGGGACCAAAAATTATAGAAAGTCTACCTAGTGGCTATAAGGTTTTCTGGTATTCTTTTTTTTTTTTTTGATCAGCAGTTTTCTGGTATTCTGAGTCTTGCTCATGGACATATGGCGCTGAATTATAACTACTACATTAGGTCAGGTATGGTGTATCTTCAACTCTCAAATTGCAAGCAAGCTTATACACATAAAGTTAGATTTTGTATATATAACAGTTCTTAAAATATAAAAATTCAATGAGATTTAACTGAAGCAAAAATGGTATCTATCTCTTTTCATTACTTTCTGGTTAACGTCTTTCCACTCTTTGTGGAAAAGGTAAAGAAAACAAAAATGAAAAATTGAAAGAAATTTCCCTCCTGCACAAATTTTTTGTCATCTACTCTAGTAAGTCTTGTTTAGCATGAGCTATAGCCCATTCAAGCGAGAAGTGACATTGAGGAACACATCCTCCTTACACGGAATTGTGAGACCACCCGTTGGATGAGAATATCCAAATTCTTCTTCTGATTGATTCAGTAAATCCTGAAAAGTAGGTTGGTTCAAGTATGATATAGGAATCACAAACCGCCTTATGTTATCTCCAACATATACTGCAAGATGGCCTTTTGGGATTTCAACCCCCTTAGATGCTCTTTTAATACCAGGTAAATGGAAACCCATTGTATTGCTTTAATTGACACTTGGAAGTAAAGAATGATGACAGAGAACTTGCAGACGAAAGTATCTTTGGAGAGAAACTGGGTTGTATTGTTGTGATGAAGTGGTTAGTATATATAGTTGAACTCAGGTTTGGTGGATGGGCCCTCTGATGTGTTCAAGTAGGATACAAACAAACAAGGGTTCAAGAGAGATCACATGGTATTGTCTTGGAGCCCTTAATCGAGGATGGTGATTGCTTGGCAGATCCATCGATTCAACTGGGTCGTAATTCTTGAGGATGTGCTGACATGATGAACACTTGAAAATGAAAGATAATATGTACATGTTGGAGAACCTATCTCTTGAAAATGAAAGATATATGTATATCTCTATTTTCTGCATTTAACTGTTTGAATCATGCCTTGAAAAGAATGTCTATTAAGCCATTATTCAGATGTCAAACACCAGAAAATTTTAAATTCAATTTGAAGTGTTTTACAAGGAAGCAATATGATTATATATAATAAGGTAGGCTACAAACTGAAAGAAATTTCAAACTTTAAATTTAAATCAGGGTTGATATTTTCATGCATATGCATTTTTTTATTCTCCTAGGCACTAACATAATCACGTACTTTTTATGTTTCTCTTTTCTTTTCTCTCTTCTTTTGGCTGAAACTTTTAAATGTTCAATCTAGTTTTGATTGATTAATAAAATATAATTTCAATTCAATCTAGATTTTTTAAAAAAAAGTACGAATTAGAGAAAATTAAATTAAAACATAACATTATTTTTTTTTACTAATATAAAAGTGAAAATATTATCATGTCATACTAAGTGTCCTGGGACAATATAGTAAATAAATTAAAAATTTATTTCACTTGTTATTATAAGTAGCATAAGTCTTCTCATTCTTTTCTCTCTTTAGTGTTATATTTTTTTATTAGTGTAACTTTTTTTGTTGTGTTCTTCTTCAACAACGAGCACTCTTTGTTTTTTCTTTTTTACATTGTTGGACGAGGATCACTTTTTATTTGAAAAATGGTTTTTTTACACCCATGTTTCACTCTACACTACAATAAATTTTAATATTTTAATTTTTTCCAATTTTTTTAATTTTAAAAATTATTTTAACATTTTAAATTTTACTTATATTTTTATTAAAAAGTTTTTTTTATTATAAATATTAATATTTTGTTGTGGATTAAAGTTGGAGAAAGATATTTTTTATTTTTCACTACCCACTCACCGTTTCTTTATTTTATTTTTGCATTTCCCTTTTTTTTTCTTATACACTTTTTTTCTAACCATCATAACTCTACACGTCCAACCCTAATATCTATTTGTGTTTGAAATTCAATCTTGACATTAGTTCCTATTGAAAGCTAAACCCTAACACAAACTCTGTTTTACAACTATTTCTCAATCAACAACATACCTATGCAATTTTTAATATATGTAAAAAAATAAAGCTTAAGACTCCTTATATTAATAGAAAATACAATATTACCCTCACTTTTTTTCACTTTACAAGCTGGGTAGATGAGCGATTATATTATACATGATTGATTATGTTATAACTTTTATGACATAATCAATTATAATTATATAATATAATAATATAAATATTAGAAATTATAAAATAATAATATTATTATTAAAAATAAATTTATAAAATAAAAAATTATAAATAATAATTATAATAACAATATTAAAAATAATAATAAAAAAATAAATTTATAAAATAATAATAATAAAGTCATAAATAATAATTATAACAATATGAAATGTTTATCTCAAGAGTTTCATATACAAATAACAATTGTAATGTTACAATTTTATCAATCAAATGACATTACTTACAAATATCATTATTCTTCAAATTCACCATTTTTTTTCTCCAAATCATCCTTCGATCTAAATAAAATATTAAGGTTTTTGTTTGAAAAATATCTTTTGTTATATTTCTACTAATTTTCTTTGGATTAAGATAATTTAAAATAATTTTTTATTTTAATTATATTTTTGGCTTACATAATTTTTAGTTATCCGGTATATGTTTTGAGTATCGAATAAATATTTTACGTGTCTCTATTATTACCTAATTCAATTCCATCATCTATTTGTTGGTTAAGTTGAACACAAAGGCTATAATAGAGAAGGAACGTCAAATAAGATGAGATATGCTATGGTTAAATTTACTGCATAATTCAATGACGATTTCTTTTTCTAGACAATAGACATTCCTACGCGTTTTCTTCATACTCACAACTACTCAGTCCTACCATACATTGCTCACACTGTCTTGTTCACAAATTAAAAGGTAGTTGATAACAATGGATCAGATTATTAGGTGTCAAGAGTTCCATCACTAGGCACTGTGAATCAGAGCGCAATAGTACATGATTGGAACCACAATACAATTATTAATTGCAACTTGTACGGGTTATACATGGTTTTCATCATTTTCTTTGCATGCAGAATTAATTCGCTAAAAGAACTTTAATTTATGAACTGGCTTTCAGCGTCTTCTTTGACAGTGTTTTAAGCAAAATATTAAAGGAGAATAAGAGAACTTGAATAGGAGAGAAAGAATTATACAGCTCATGGATGCTGCTAATCCTTTAATCTACGTAAGTGGATCCTAATTTTTCTTGTTTTCCACCAAAATGTCCATATCCATTACTCTTTGGTGAGCAAATGAAAATTACTTTGGTAGAGGCTTATCACTATCGATCACTTGTTGCCCCAAAAACAACTAACAAAACCATGTGATGATTCTGATTGATTGGGACAGTGCATATGACAATGACAATTGCCGAGAGAATGGTAAGAGCCACAAAATTGAAAAGTTATCCGTTATATGGTGCTTAGAAAACCAGTAATAAGATGAACCACATATTATAGAAAAATCTGGCAAAGTGGCTAAGGCTGTTCAAGGATTGATATGTTACTGTTCCAAGTTTTGCTCATGGACAAAGGTGGAACAGCAATGCAGCAATTATTATAACCATTAGCAGCAGGTTATATTTCAGTATCCAGAAAGAAATACTGCTCTTAAATAAGATGCCTATACAAATTAACTAAGAATTCAGTAATTCAATGAGATATAACAAATGCTAAGATATTGTATCAATCTCTTTAGTAACTTTATATCATTAACATCTCCACTCTGAGAAATGGTAACGAAAAAAAGTTATAAAAAAAATCTAGTCTTGCATAATAACTGTAGTACGCAATATATCTAAAAATTGGTGCAAGGTTTAGGTGTTTCCCCGCATGTATTAAAAGATTTATTTACAATATAGCAAAAGCCTGTTGTACAAAGTTGTCTCAAATGTTAGGATTAGGATCTTTGGTAGTATGAACTATAATCTGTTCAAGCGGGAAGCTATATCCAAGAACATATCTTCCTTGCAGGGAATCGTGAGACCACCCATAGGATGATAGTAACCGAACTCCTCTTCAGCTTGGCTTAGCAATTCTTGAAATAAAGGCTCGTTCAAGAAGGACACTGGAATCAAGAAACGCTTCATTTTTTCTCCGACATACACTGCCAGATACCCTCTTGGAACTTCTAACACCTTGCAAGAAGATTGTTTGCTTGCACTGAATGATGATCGTCTAATACCCGGTAAGCGAAAACCCATTGTTTTAATGGTTGCTTCACCTGCTGATGGAAAGAATGATTTCAAAGTAGTATAAGGAAGTAGTGACCTTTAGTTCAGTATGAGAATGATTTATGTTGCTTATGAAACAAGTGAAGGATATATATAGAGAGAGGGTGTAAGCTTTTCTCTAGCTAACTGGATGGTGAATGTGTTATTCAATGGGCTTTAGTGGGAGACAAGTTCCTTAAATATCACATGGTATTGTCTTGAAGGCACCGGAAGATTACATGATGACACACAATTACACGCCCCACCATTCAGAATATAGGCCTACCTAAGGAACGTGTAATTGACCTACTGCTTCACTTGTTCCAGACAGCTCTAAAACATATCAGATCTTTTGTTCTTTCATGAGGATACTTGAAATTCAACCTATAAAAGATGAAATCTACTTGGAAGCTGTTACATGATTCTGGTTAGAGCCAACGTTTTCTAATCATATTATTCTAACTATTTTTTTTCATTTCCTATAGTAATCGACTTTAAATCATGTACACTGTTGATGTTGAAGAACTTAGTTAGATGTTTAAATTATCTGACTGGAGGAGAAGAATATCGTCTACTAGGACAGTTATTATAATATGTTATATCAACAGTAAATTGATAGTACACATTTTAAAATTAAAAAGAAAATTTTAAATATAATTTAGTTAGTTCAATAGAATAATTTTAATAAAAAATTAATTAAAAATATTTAAATTTATAAGAAATTTAAAACTAAATTAAATTACCTATTAAGTTGTACATCCAGAAAAGAATTTAGCTTTACTTATTTTATATTGTTAATCTTATTGCAGGCTCAGGAATTGTGTAAAGAAATAACTTAGAAGCTAGTTATTGACAAATAAATAGTTAATGATAATAATAAAATATAGTAATGTGAATATATGAACATTTATATATAGGACTTGTGATTAAAATAATACATAAAATAGCTTGAATTGGTAAAATTTAATCTACTATTGGCATTTCACTTTATGTATGTTTGCTTTTTGACGTTTATTTTTGTTAATGATAGAAATGTTTTATCTTTTTTACATGAAATTATCGTTTAAGTTTTGTGTTTGTACACTTAACAAAGAATAGTGTTCAATAACGGAATTTTGTTTTTTCTTTTTGTTTAGAGGTTTACTCGTGGTCATCTGAGTTGAAATTTATCTTGTTTATTATTATGAAGTATACTTTAAGTCTAACTCAACTCCATAAAACTGGCACATGAGATGAGGTTTGCACCCACTTATATACAATGAATTGTCCTCATCTCTAGTCGATGTGGGATCTCCAACACACCCTCCTCACGCCGAAAGTGACAGCTCGTGCATGGGATAACATATTATGGGTCTGATAACGGTGCGATAGTGGGTGGCCTAATAAACCCAACAAACATTCGCTAGGATAGACTCGAAATGACTCTGATACCATATTATAAATTAAAACAGATATGAACAAAAGAGTAAAAGGAAGACAAATGATATGAGAATGAATATCTCTAATATTATTCTATTGAGATCAAAACAAATAGTCTGAATATATACAAGCAGTACACTCATTCTAGGTCTAGCTAAAGAGAGAAATAATCAATCAAATAAATATTAGAATCATAACAGACAAAACACAATAAAGGTTATTCATCTCTATAAAGAGAAACAACAATGTCAGCCAGTTGTTTTATGTGGAAATGGGAAGCAAATGGATGAGACCCTTCTTTAATTTTTCTCTAGCAACGTGACAATCTATTTCTATGTTTTGTACGCTCGTGAAACACTGGATTTATTGCAATGTATCTTGTTGAGTCATTGTCCCAATATAAAAGAGATGGTTGCTCAAAAGGAACTTTAAAATCTTGAAGAAGATAAGTTAGTCGTTGAATTTCACATGTAAAAGTGGTCATTGCCCTGTACTCAGCTTCACAAGAACTCTTTGATATCGTGCTTTGCTTCTTTGATTTTCAAGATATGAGAGAATTCCCAAGATACACACTAAAACCAGACATTGATTGTCTTGAATCACTGCAGGTGCCCCAATCACTATCACAAAAGGCTTTGAGATGAACAGAAGTGTTGGAAGAGAAAAATAAACAAAGACTTGGAGTTCCTTTAATATATCTAAGAATTCTAATCGTTGCAGTATACTGAGCAATTGCAGGCTTAACAAGAAACTGAGTTGTTGCACAGAAAATGTTATGTCAGGTCGGGTATTAAAGAGATACATAAGTCTTCCAATCAATCTTCTGTAGGCTTGAATATCTGTGAAAGGAACACTTCCAATAGAAGAAAATTTTTCATGATTATCAATAGGAGTGAGTGCAGGTTTGCAGATTAAAAGACTTGCATCTGTTAACAATTCCAATACATATTTCCTTTGATTCACCATTATTTCTTTTTTACTTCTTGCTACTTCTAGACCAAGAAAATATCTTAAATCCCCAAGGTCCTTAATCTTGAATGTCTGATTCAAGGCTTGTTTAATTCGAGCAATCTCTTCTTTATCATTTCCTGTCAATATTATATCATCCGCATACACCAATAATGTTGTAAAAGATCCTTCAAAAGAATTAATGAACAAGGAATGATCATTCATAGATTGAGTATATCTCATAGAAAGCAAAAATGATGACAGTTTGGTAAACCACTCTCTGTTGGCTTGCTTAAGGCCATATAAAGCCCTTTTTAGTTTACAAACTTTTCCTGGTGGAATAGAATTCAATCCAGGAGGAACAACCATGTATACATCTTCTTTCAAATCTCCACATAAAAAGGCATTGTTTATGTCTAATTGTTTCAATTCCCAATTATAGATAGAAGCTAGAGAAAAAAGCAACCTTATGGTGGTCATCTTTGCTACTGGAGAGAAAGTATCAAGGTAGTCAATGTCTTTTGTTTGTGTGTATCCCTTTACCACTAACCTTGCTTTATACCTTTCAATTGTCCCATCAACCTTATATTTTATTTTGAATACCCATTTGCAACTTATGGCAGCTTTGTCCTTAGGCAGAAGAGCAGTCTCCCAAGTTTGATTTGACTCTAAAGCAAATATCTCACATTGCATAGCTTTTCTCCAACAGTCATGTTTCACAGCTTCAGAGTAAGTATTTGGCTCAACATGTGAAGAAAGAGACATGAAAAAACAGAATTCAAAGGATATTTAACTCTTGAAGATGTATTGGAAACATTAAGATTACAATGATAATCCTTTAAATACTCAGGTGGTCTTTTAATTCTTATACTCATTCAATCAGATTGATCTGATTCAGAATTTTGTTCTATGTCATGATCTTCATTGAGGTTTTGGTCTACATGGGAACAAACTTCTTCTGGAACCTTAATGTGTGACTCACAGTTATTACCACAAGGTGCATTATCACAAGGTGCAAGAATGGCTTGTGATGGCTGACTCAAGACAGGTTGATCTTCAGCAAACAAAATTTGATCATAAATGTCAGGACTGTTAGTTTCATTGCTAGTATCTTGAACCCTTTGATATGAAAAAACATGTTCATAAAAGACAACGTCCCTAGAAACAAAAATTTATCTTGATTGAATATTTAATAAAATATATCCTTTTGTCCCTTTTTAAAAACCAATAAAAACACATTTTGATACCCTTGGATCAAATTTTCTTCTATTTGTTGACATAGTGCTAGCATAACATAAAGAACCAAACACCATTAATCCATTAAAACTTGCATCAGTTTTGTAAAGCATTTCATGAGGAGAAGAATAGTTTAAAGAAGGTGTGGGAAGCATGTTTATAATATGCGCAACATGTATCACAGAATATGACCAATAAATTTTGGGTAAATGAGATTATATCATAAGAGCTCTTGCTATATTTAATAAATAACCATGTTTCCTTTCAACTATACTATTTTGTTTTGGAGTATTGACACATGATGTTTGATGTACTATTCCTTTATTAACAAACAAATCAGTCATGAACAATTCAGTCCCATTATCACTTCTTATTATTTTTATCGCGGTCTCAAATCATGTTTGAACAAAAACAACAAAATTTTAGCCTTGACAATTTCAGATTTGTGTTTTAAAAGAAAAATTCATGTGTACCTCGAATAGTCATCAACTATGGTCAAGAAATATTTATGACCATGAATTGATGGTATTGTATTAAGTATGGTCCCCAAATATCTACATGAATCAAATTAAAACATTTTTTATTTATTTATATGTACTAATAGGAAATGAAAGCCTTTTTTGCTTTGCAAAATGACAAATATCACAAACAAAAGATTTGTTATATTTAACGAAAAAAAATTTATTCTTGATAACATCAATACATTTATTTGAAATATGACCTAATCGAAAATGCCAAAAGATTTCTAGATCACTAGCACTGACATTAACAGTATTGATGGTGTGTGTAGATTCGATGGGTTTGTTTGAAGTTTCTGGTAAGATGGGATCCTGAGTATATAAATTATATCTTGCATCTTAGCAGAGCTAATCATTTTCAAGGATTTTTTGTCTTGAATGTGACAACCATTAGAGTCAAAAGTAAGAACACTAGATAATTTATCAATCAATTTTGTTACTGAAAGAAGATTTAAAAGTGAAGCAAGGAATATACAAAACATCGTCTATGACATGATTTTGATTGAGAAAAACACTTCCAGAATAATTGGCAATGACTTCATTTCCATTTGGAAATTTGACGAAAATATGATTAATTTGATGATATGAAGTGAAATAAGTTAAGGATGAACAAATGTGATCAGTAGCACCACTATCAATAATCCAAGAACTGAAGGAAGAAATAAAGTCATTACATGTTTGTGTTGTCATGTTGGAAGGAATAACATAAACTTGACTAGAAACATTGTCATTGGATTTGGCCTGTTGTAAAAGAGCTAACAATGTTTGATACTGCTTAGGAGTAAAACCAATTTGTTGAGACTCCACTTTTGACTTCAGACCTTCATGATTCTGCTCATTATTATTAAAATTTGTATTCTAAAGAACTGCATTAGTATGACTCTGATCATGGTTCTGATTTTTAAACTTGAAATGAGGTGGAAAACCATGTTTTTTATAGCATGTATCAATGGTATGCCCTGTCTTTCCACAATAACTGTAAATTTTGGCGGTATATTCTCTTTCATAGCTTCCTCTCCCGTATCCACCACCTCTGCCATAGATGGTAGCATTGTTTTCATAACTTCCTTTGCTAGTAGCAATCATTTCCAGTAGCAATCATTGCCAGTAACAATCATTGTCTTGGATTGATCACCAAAAAATTGTCTCTCTTGTTGTGTAATGAGATAGCAAACTCTATTCAAAGATGGATTATCTGATGAACTAACATGATAAGGTGAACAAAGATTTTATAAGGGATCAACAACTTCACTCATAGATAAATGTAGCAACCAAAGCTTAGCTTCTAGCTTCTCATGGATAAATGTAGCAACCGCTTCTAGCTTCTCAGGCATGATGAACGGACGAGTTTTATGAAGCCGAATATTCTCGTGTCCCCTCAATGTGGGAGATTATCATTGAAGAAGTTGTTTCACGCACAAATCAGAGATTTTTGGGAATCTCATCCTGAGGTGGGTCACATCAGTATTGCCTAATCAACATCTGGCAGCAGCTTCTCACTTTGCTCCATCCTTTAGAGGAAGATTTTCTTTGAAATTTAAACAAAATGGAGCTGATAATGTCCGGCAAAATTCTCAAGTAGATTCAGTAGAAAATTATCCAACAATTTGTGCCTCTCTCGAATCATCCAGTGCTCCCACCTAATCATTCCTCACAAGACCTCCTCAACAAAGAGTGAAACACAAAATTCCCAAAGTGGTACTTGAATTATACCTTATGATTGTGACCTGGAACTAATTGGGCTCCATTAATTTCATCTAGAGAGTATTAATCTTTATGTTAAATTCTATTGTTGTTTTCTTTAAGAAATGAAAGTTGATATTGGGTTATTTTTTTTATTCAAAAAATAGTGACTTTAAGTTAGTTAATTTAGTTGTCCTTCTCAATCTAGGGAGTGTCGTATTTATAGGTTTCAATTCTTAAATCTTTTTCCCAAATAATTTTAATTATTGGAAAATTGATTTAAGAGGTAAAAGGAAGAAACAAGTTATAAAATTTATGGATTTAATTGCTCAAACTCCTTAAAACTCTAGTAATAAAATGACGATTTATCGGCACTCAAACTTTACATAATTTCCATGAAATGTTCTATCCACCATGATATTGGGAGTGTTTTGTTTGTGTTTTGTGTGCAAAAGGAGTGTTATGTGGTTTATCTATGAGACATTACATGCAAAACAAGTACCTATACAATCCTCATCAGGACTGCATGGACAGTTCCAGAAGCAGATGAAAAATAAAACACTCAGATTAAAATAACCGTGGAGAATATGATTTAATCCTTTGTGCAAACATATTTAACTTATCATATTAACACAGAATAGTTGACAGGGAAAGTCTGAAAAGAAACCTAACTAAAATTATGTAGAGAATAAATGAAAGGTGATATTATATAAGACGACGCATTACCATACCCTAATACCTGATTTGTCTTTAGATCAGGGTCATAAGGTGGAAGAGGTAGGTGAGTGAGATGATTCGGTGTGGCGATGAAGTTTAAGATGGAGGTGTGCAAGATTTGAGTGGGAGTCCGTGCTGGAAGTAGAGCTGTTGATGGCATTCCTATGAGCTCTTCTTTGATTTTGATGATGATGGTTGCGGAAGCTTAGTGGAGGAGAGTGGAACAAGGCCTTCCTAGGAAGTGTGGGTGCCTTGAAGGTGCATGAGGAGTAGTGAGGGTTGGAGTGGTTCGGCCATCTCCATTTGAGGGTGAAGATTAAAGACTAAAAACCTAATTCTAGAGAGAATTTGGCAAGGGAGTAATTTGAATGGCACTTGGGCAACATTTCATTACTCAAAATAGTCTTCAAAATACAAGGTGTTGGCTCCTCCTTTTATAGGCTAAGGAGGACCATAATGCAACCCTAATGCTAAACAAAATGAAATGCAAATTTACATCACATGGCACATGGTCGGCCTAGTGGAGAATCCTTCTAGAATGTGACCAAATCTTTAGCAAATCTAGGTCAAGTCTCATGGAATCAAGTTTATGCTATTTACACCACAACTAATACCAAGCTACCCTTAATGGGCCTTCATGTAGCATATACAAATCTTCATGGATTCGCTTGGCCTAGACGCTCCTCCCTTTGGCCTAGACGCTCTTGGTTTGGCTTTGAATGCTCATGTCTTGGCTCTTGTCTTTTTATGTGAGATTGTGCTTGGCCCTCTTCCATCATCCCCTCCCTCTTGAAAAGGATTTGTCCTCAAATCCAACGCTTTTTCTTCAACTAGGGGGATGGATGTGGCTAGATGGTGTCCATCATCTCCTCCTTCTTGAGAAGATGTATCCTCAGATCTACAGACTTGATCTCGAATAGCAGCCTCTTGCTTAGTCAATGTTTGTCCTCCCGGATCAAATGTCCATCTATGGGAATCTTGAAACAAAGCAAATGAGTTAGTGTGAGCAATTGGAGAAAACTTAGTTGTATGAAGTTGCCATTTTTGTTTTTCTTTTGTTTTTGGCAACTTTTCACAATATTTCCCTTTTTATGGTTGTATGTGTCCTCTAATCCTCTTATGTTTTCTAAAATTTCCAATAGTAGTTACTTTTCCCTTAGGCATAATTCCTTTAGGAGGTGGTAACAACTTTAAAAGAGAAAGAGGACTATGTTCACATACAACTTCAAATGTAGAAATATTAGTAGTCTTGTGGACTACTCTATTGTATGCATGCTCAATAGAAAAAGGATACTCTTCCCAAGACTTGTGGTTGTCTTTCATGATTTCTCTAGGCATAGTAACAAGAGCTATGTTTTCAATTTTATTTTGACCATTCTTTTGAGGATGATAAGAATTTGAAAAGGACAACTTAGTTGCAAGTTTTTCCAAGAGAATCCTCAAATGATGGTTTTCAAATTTTGGAGCTCTATCCAACACTAAGTTTGAAGAGAAATCATGAAGACTTGTCACTTCTTTAAGGTAGAGTTTATCCATGTCCATGAAAATGGAATCAAAACCTTTTGTTGTCCTAGGAAGCTCTAATATGAAATTTAGGCTTATGTCTTCCCAAGGATCATTTGCAAAAGGTGAAGGAGTATAGAGTTCATGAGACATTGCCTTAGGTGTAGTTTTAAAACAAGAAATGTATCTAGGGTAATGTCTTTGAACATCCTTTCTCATGGGTAACAAAAGTTTTCCTTTTAAAAGCTCTAGAGTTTTATCAACTCTAATTTGGCCCATGAGTTCTCCTTCATGAAGAATTTCTCTCTTATGTGCAAAGGTAGTCTCGTTGTTACAACCATTGAGAATTTGAACACTTTGCAATGGTTGTCTCAATAAGACATGACAAGTTTCTTTAGGCACTATCTCACATAAAAAAATTGTCTTTGTAGATGCCTATAGATAACTTGAACTTCACTTGGTGATATCTTAGCACATATGAGAAATAATCCATTACATCTTTATCTATGCAAGCCTCTTTTAAGGATTCTTCTTTTTTGACTATGCTTGCAAGTGTTCCTTTACAAGAGGTAAGGCTAGGTTGTTCAACAAGAAGCATATTTTCAAAGGTATTTTTAATTCTTTTGTCTTGTTGAATGACCTTGTGGGAAGGAACACTCTTCTCCCACGCCTTTTGCTTCCCAAGGGTTTTCTCTTGCTTTTCTTTTTTTACATTTTTATCACTCTCACTAGCTTCTTTTTCTTGGCTACTATTCTCATCTTTGTCCCTTAAGATCATAGATCTTTCATTGGAACATTGAGATGCTAATTGATCATTGCCAAGGTATTCTAAACATGGAATTTCTCTAGCTTGAGTGTGAGAGATATGCTTGGTTAGGTTTTGGGAAAGTTCTAGAGATGTTTCTTGTATATGTTCTTCCCCTCTATGGAACTCATCCTTGTCATAAGATACATAGTATGAACTTTGTTTTTGACTTGATTGTTTTCTCAAAATTTGTTTTTCAACTTTAATGCTAAGTTGAATCAAGTCATTTAAATCTCTATAAGGTAAAAGTTCAACTTTGTTTCTTATCTCAAGTTTGAGACCACTTAGAAACCTAGCTATGGTGGTATGGTTGTCTTCGTTAATCCTTGCCCTCTCAATATATGATATCATCTTTTGCCAATATTCTTCTACACTCATATATTTTTTATGAAGTCTTTGGAGCTTGTCCATTAACTTCCTATTGTAATGTGAGGGAATATGGCGACATCTCAAGGCTCCCCTAAGGTCATTCCAAGATGTAATGGGAGGGTCCTTGTGGAGATGTCTCTCTCTTTTTAGGGCATTCCACCAATACATAGCATCACATTGAAAACTTAAGGTAGCTAAGGGTACTTTCTTTTCTTCACTCACATGGTTGTAAGCAAACAATTGCTCTACCCTCATCTCCCAATATAGATATGTTTCTACATCTTCTTTTCCATAGAAATGAGGTAGCTCTACCTTAACCTCCTTTAGGTTTTCTTGTCTCTCTTTTTTAGCTCTCCTAGGGGGTGGTTGATGATATTCATTTATCCCAAGACTTTCTTCCCCAAAAGATTCATAAACTTGAGAGCTATATGCATGAGAATGTAATTTTTTTGAAATTTGAGACTTCTCATCCTTTGCTTTAGTCAATTTATTAGTTTTGGCCTCATTCTCCAATTGTTTAGATGGAATTGATTGAATATCCTTGGAAAGTTGTTTCAAAAGGGATTTGATGGATTTCACATCACTTTTCATGGACTTTGAAGAATGAGAAGACATGACTAGAACTTTGTGTCTAGAAATGTTTTACTTTGAGAAAAATGAGGGAAGTTAAAGAAGGTAGTTTTCTAGGTAAGAGAGGTGAGTCACAATGGACTACTTAAATACCAAGTCTTGCCTTAGCCAAAAACTATCCCTCAAGATCTTCCACAAATCTTTCTCTTGGTAAACCACTTAAAACACAATGAGGTTGGAGAAATCAAATTTTTAATGCAAGGAACAATGCAAGTTATCTACAACCCAAGCAAAATTAGCAAAGCTTAAACAATACAAAGGCAAAGTAAAAATAAGCGTAGCTAACTAAAGGCACAAGATGTAATTAAAGCAATTAACAAAAACTAAGCGAGATAGTTTTAAGCTAGTTGGCCCTAGGTGAGGCTTCTTGGACACTTGGAGCCCTTGAAGACACACTCACCGTCTAATTGCGTAATTAACAAGTAATTAACAAGAGTTAAGTTGCAAAGAAATTAGATGGAACTCCCTTTGTGGATTTTCTATTTGCACTTCCTTTGTTGTCTCTTCTTTGTTGGGCCTTCCAATGTGTGTGGTGTATTTAGTATGTGTTTGTTGCTGCCCTTACCTTTGTTCCTCTTGGAATTAGGTAATTAAAATCTTCAATCCAGCACCTATCAAGCAAAGCTAGACTCCTCTCAAGTCAATTCCCACTCAACAAGTACAAATTGATATTTAATCCACCACAAAGCTTAGAGGTCAAAGAAAGAAAGCAAGAAACAAATTAATTTGAAAAACAGTACCACACAAATGGAATTAAATGTGACAACTAAAAAGAGTTCAAATGAAATTAGACAAGCAAATAAAAAGGTACTCAAAGAAAGGATGGCACACAAAAAGGAACCTATGGAATAACACTAGATTTGATTTAAAAACCAAAAACAGCACCACTGAAACAAAATGTTGTGGTCCAGAATGCATGATTTTCTCATATTTATGCTGAGCTGGCCTTTTAATATTTGCTTCTGAAAATTGATATTCAAACAAATCAAGATCTCAACAAATTTTTGGCGTTGGTTTCACTCCAAACGCATGCACCATTTAATTTTAATAATTTTTCTAAAAACAGTGCTCAGAACCGCCAGTTGTAGCGTCAGGATT
Source organism: Phaseolus vulgaris (assembly GCF_051622355.1). NCBI lineage: Eukaryota > Viridiplantae > Streptophyta > Magnoliopsida > Fabales > Fabaceae > Phaseolus > Phaseolus vulgaris. Next base: position 2,215,046 of record NC_143506.1, on the reverse strand, counting down.
GCACACTTTTTTGTAATATTTATCTTTTTTTTCTATTTCTTTTTTTTCAACTGATTCTTTTTTTGTTCTTTTGCTAACACCTCAATCTACTAAAATCCAGAGTGATGTGAATGCAACTACAAGAATACATGATTCTTGACATTCTTAGGAGCAACTTGAGCTGGATTTGAAAGGCACTTTACTTTAGAATTGGATCAATGTTCTAATTCAAGAACTCACCAAAACTTAGCACCAACCAAGACTCAAATGGAAGTCCATGTATTGTCAAATTGAATCAAACACAAGGAATGAAGAACAAGAAATAAAAACTGGACAGAATTGAAAAGCTAGCTACTGAACCGAAAAGAAACAAAGAACAAAGCTGGAAAAGTAAATGTAAACGGTAGAAAATGAAGGAAAACACTAGGAATTAAAAACTACCGAATGGGAAAATTGAAGAAAAGGAAGAAGAACACTTATAGGAAGATGCTTGCTGGATTTTGAGAATTGGAAGAAGCCATTCACGCCACTTGGAACCTTGAACCAAGATAAGTGATGGAGTGCCACCACTTGAAGCTCACCATAGCTCACAAGATAAGGCAAAGAAGAAGAAGACTCAAAACTCACAAATTCTCTCCAAATTTGAGTATAGTCTCTCTACTATAAAATTCCAATCTGAATTGTGAAGGACCTAAGCCCTCCTTTTATAGGAGTAAGGGCTGGTCATTTACATAGCTTATTCCCTAAGCTACCCAAAAAACTCCTAAGATCACACCCCCTTACTAAGCTCACTCCCCAAGCTTATAGAATTTGCTAAACTAAAGCCTAAAGATGCTTTTACAAAAGAGGTGTCTCATGTTTCCCTCTAAGCACCTTTCTAAACATTATTCTATATTATTTACAATTTAAAAGAAACTATAAAGAGAGATATTTAATATGAAGCCTATTATTTGAGAGTTTGTAGACTTCTTTATCTTTAGGCTTGATCTTCTCTTTGACTTCTTTTAATTTGTGAGAAGACTAGAAGGAAGAACTTCAAATGTGTAGGTGAAAATCCTCTTCCTTCATTAATAAAATCCTCTCCTAGTGGATATCCGTCATACTCCCCGAGTTGGAGAGAATTCGTCCACGAATTCAGTACTCCTGCATAAAACAAAGTCAGTTTGCTATTATATAAGAGAAGACAAGAAGAAATGGGCAAACATGACTTATCACTTTGAAATGGTGGGAGTTCAAAAAAAGATGGTCTATACACAGACCATGTTGGAAAAGATTGTTTAGGAATGATATTATTTGGTAAAATAGGAGATATGAAAAAATCATCCTTAACATTCTGTATCCAATATGGTGTGGAAGTAGGAACCTTAGGTAATGAAAATGACAAAGAAGAAGAAGACCTTGTAGGCGTAGCACGAGTCAAGAAAAGTGATTTAGTTGAGAAGGTATTAAGACTCGGTTTATCATGTACTTCAATTTCCTTTTCATTTTCTTTTTGAGTTTCTTTGGGATTGGTCCTATATGCTAGACGATGTGGTAAAGAAACCCTGGGCATTAAGTCTATTTGGTGTTCAATCCCTTTTAGAGGTGGTAGGCCTTTAGGAGGATCTTGAATCACATCTTCATAGTCCTTTACCAAATTGTCCAAACATGTGGGACTATCCTTAGCCGACTCACAGTCAATAGTCCTAGGAATAGCTAAAAAAATAGGCTTTTGAGTAACTATTACCCTTTTAACTTGTTGTGTGGACATGAGAAGGCTTCTCTTTGAACTTTTTATATCATTTTCTTTCTCTCTTTTTTCTCTCATTTTAACTTGGTCCTCATGAACTTCCTTTGGAGAGAGAGACTTAAGAATGACTTTGTGCCCATGGAAGTTAAAAGACATTTTGTTGGTAAAGCCATCATGAAAAACTTTTCTATCAAATTGCCATGGCCTACCTAAAAGAATATGAGTGGCTTCCATTGGGACAACATCACACAAGACCTCATCTTTATATTTACCAATAGAAAATGTAATGAGGACTTGCTTGTTAACAACAATCTCACCTACCTCACTTAACCATTGTAATTTGTAGGGCTTGGCATGAGAGATGGTAGGTAATCCAAGTTTGTCTACCACTCTTGTGCTTGCCACATTAGCACAACTCCCCCCATCCACAATCAAAGAGCATACTCTATCATTAATAAGACACCTTGAATGAAAAATATTTTCTCTTTGAGTTTCATCAAAAGGTTTTAAAACTTGTCCAAGCATGCGTCTTATTACTAATAGGTCACCCTCATGTGGGCTTTCACTCTCACTCTCACTTGGGGATCTAGAAGGTGAGGAATATCTAGAAGATTCGGACCCATGCTCACTACTATGTACCCCATCATGCATATACATAGCTCGTTTAGAAGGGCAATTAGAAGCGATATGTCCATAGCTTAAGCATTTAAAACACTTCTTACTAGACGATTTAGGTGGTGATTTAGGCCTAGAATTGGAAGTGGAAGGCTTAGACTCTCTAGATTTGAAAGTAGAGTCCTTAGAAGGGATAGTTGAAAAAGAGTTATTTTTATTTTTCCAAGAAGAGTGGTAGTAGTTATCCTTAGAAGAATTTTTTAAAGCCTTTTTCCTTGCAAGTTGATTTTCAATTTTACTAGCAAGGTGCACCACATTTTCCAAAGAAGAATATTCTTGTAACTCTACCACGTCTTGAATGTCCCTTCGAAGGCCACTCACAAACCTAGCGAACTTAGCTTCCTCACGCTCATCCATATTAATTCGAATTAAAAGCGTGTCTAGTTGTTTAAAGTAATCATCCACACTTAGCGCGCCTTGATGAAACCGTTGGAGTTTCAACATAAGGTCTTTCCTAAAGTGTGGGGGTACGAATCTAGCGCGTAAACATGCTTTCAAATCGTTCCAAGAGACCACGGGCGGCCTCTTGTGTAGGTCAATGTCCATGAGGTATTGATGCCACCATTACATGGCATAGTCCAAAAATTCTAAAGAAGCTAACTTAACCCTATGCTCATCCCTAACCCCATTTACATCAAAAATTTGGTCCACCTTAGCCTCCCATCCTAAGTATACATTGGGATCACTTTCACCACTAAAACTAGGAAGTTTTACATTAGGAGAACAAGGGCCAGTCACATGTTGGCGCCTCTCTTCATGGTGATGATGTCTTGGCCTTGGATTATCTTCATAATAACCATGGGAGTGCCTTGAAGAATGCCGACTAGGAGGAGGAGTTCTTCTCTCACGGTTTTGATGCATTTCTTCTCGGTTTAACTCCAAACTTTGGAGTCGTGCTTCCATCTTCCTTATCACCTCAAGATAGTGAGCATTGGATTGCTTGGCATTCTTTAAGTCTTCATAAAGGGCTGCCTTTTGTGTGAGCACGGTTTGGAGGACTCTCCACTAGAGAAATGAGCCATGAGCAGAAAATACACAACAACAGAAAACAAAACAGTGAAAGAAACTTGTTAGACAATTAAAAACAGTGAGATATAGGTTGCTGGAAAAATGTCCAAGAAAGCACTCAAACCACTCCAAGAAAATATTCTGTCCTCAACCAAGCCTTGCTTGTGGAATGGAGTAGCTTCAAGTGAAATATGTCACAGCAAACCAACTTACTTAAGAACAAGTCTCCACACAACTTTAAGAAGAACAAAAAGACAAGCAAGAAAAGGTGTAAACAATAAAAGCTAAACCAAAAAACAGAGAGCAATGTATGACAAACTAGAAAGAATATGAATGAAAGACAATCAAGAAAAATAAGGAACTCAATGAATAAAGAAGGCACACAAAAAGAGTCCTAAAGAAAAGTGCTAGAGTAGATGAAAGAAATCAGAAAACAGCTACTGGAATTTTATTTTTTTTTTTAAAGCAAACTGTGCTATGTTTACAGATTTAACTGTACCGATTGAAAGCGAACTGGAAAGTGAAAAATTAACCACAGAAACTTCAATGTCTTAACTCAAAAATGGCACTGGAATGAGGTAAAAACAGTAAGCCAAATGAGCGAAATAAATTTTTCAAAATTGCTGCCCAATTACCGTATTCTTTTCGGCAGTATTGTACACTTTTCGTATTTTATTTATCATTTTTTGTGTACTTGGAATTTTTGAGTGATTCTTTTTTCTATGATTTTGTAACACTTTGAAGTATGTAAATCCAAATTTTCACAAATTTCCTATGAGCCAATTAATTGCAGTAAATTGAAAACAGTAGCACGTTTGTAAGAAAACAGAGGAGCCTATTTAGGAATGAAAAACAGTATGATGAACTAGCGAAGACATAATGGAAATTGTGTAAAGGAACTTGTATAGAATGAAAATACAAGCATGAACTCAATATCTAAAAATGAAAATGCACAAAGGATCAAGCAATAAACTCAAAAAAAACAGAAAGTAAACCAAAGTACGAAACAATTAAAGCAATAAAAGTACTACTAGAAGTAATGACAATTATGGAATAACATGACTAAAACAAAACTTGACATGATTACAAAATTAAAAGACATATAACAAGATAAAACCACAAGTGAAAGGAAGCTTAAGGTCAGCTCTAGGAAGGAGAATGTCATTCCAAAAGAGCAGCCATACTCATATGAACAATAAGTGCTAGAATCCTTTTCACAAACACATGGTGTAACAAAAGAAAAACAGCAAGAAAACTCAAAATAAATCCTAAAACAGAATGATAAACAACTTGAATTAAAGAGCTCTTGAAAGTAAAGTGCAATACAACTCAAAATTTAAGCAAGAAACAAGCCTAGACTCTAGATACCACATGATGTGAATGCAACTACAAGAATACATGATTCTTGACATTCTTAGGAGCAACTTGAGCTGGATTTGAAAGGCACTTTACTTTAGAATTGGATCCATGTTCTAATTCAAGAACTCACCAAAACTTAGCACCAACCAAGACTCAAATGGAAGTCCATGTATTGTCAAATTGAATCAAACACAAGGAATGAAGAACAAGAAATAAAAACTGGACAGAATTGAAAAGCTAGCTACTGAACCGAAAAGAAACAAAGAACAAAGCTGGAAAAGTAAATGTAAACGGTAGAAAATGAAGGAAAACACTAGGAATTAAAATCTACCGAATGGGAAAATTGAAGAAAAGGAAGAAGAACACTTATAGGAAGATGCTTGCTGGATTTTGAGAATTGGAAGAAGCCATTCACGCCACTTGGAACCTTGAACCAAGATAAGTGATGGAGTGCCACCACTTGAAGCTCATCATAGCTCACAAGATAAGGCAAAGAAGAAGAAGACTCAAAACTCACAAATTCTCTCCAAATTTGAGTATAGTCTCTCTACTATAAAATTCCAATCTGAATTGTGAAGGACCTAAGCCCTCCTTTTATAGGAGTAAGGGCTGGTCATTTACATAGCTTATTCCCTAAGCTACCCAAAAAACTCCTAAGATCACACCCCCTTACTAAGCTCACTCCCCAAGCTTATAGAATTTGCTAAACTAAAGCCTAAAGATGCTTTTACAAAAGAGGTGTCTCATGTTTCCCTCTAAGCACCTTTCTAAACATTATTCTATATTATTTACAATTTAAAAGAAACTATAAAGAGAGATATTTAATATGAAGCCTATTATTTGAGAGTTTGTAGACTTCTTTATCTTTAGGCTTGATCTTCTCTTTGACTTCTTTTAATTTGTGAGAAGACTAGAAGGAAGAACTTCAAATGTGTAGGTGAAAATCCTCTTCCTTCATTAATAAAATCCTCTCCTAGTGGATATCCATCACAGAGGCTCAGAATTTTCTTATGTTGCATTTAATTTTCATAAGCAAAATCAGCCAAAACAGAATGGTGTAAAACAGAGGATTATGAAAATATGGAAACAAAAACAGAATGATATACCAACAAAAACACAATGGAATTAGTGTGAAGGAATTTGTGTGGATCTAACACACAAATATGAACTCAAACTAAAAATAAAAAGTACCAAAGGATCGAAACACAACAGATTTCAGATCAAGCATTCAAACCAAAAACAAGAAACAAATAAACCAAGAAAAGTACTACTAGGATTTGTTGACAAATATGGAAACACATGACTTAGACAAAACTTGTGGATTCATAAAATGAAAAGACTCAAGAACATTATATGACCCAAATGAAATTTCAAGCAAGACTCAAATACCTAAAAATAAAAACAGCAACACAAAGATATCAAGAATCCTACACAAAATTGAAAATAGATGTTCAAGCACAAATTTGAACAAACCACCGATTGAAATGAATAAACAAGCATTCAAATCATATTAAAATCATAAAAACAGCAAGACAAATTGGAATCAAGATGAACAACTAGGAAATAAGAAGAACTCAAAAAGAAAATTGCAAAGAGATACTCATCTTTGAAGAACCATAGCTCATGATACCAAATGATGGCATTCCTATGAGCTCTTCTTTGATTTTGATGATGATGATGGTTGCGGAAGCTTAGTGGAGGAGAGTGGAACAAGGCCTTCCTAGGAAGTGTGGGTGCCTTGAAGGTGCATGAGGAGTAGTGAGGGTTGGAGTGGTTCGGCCATCTCCATTTGAGGGTGAAGATTGAAGACTAAAAACCTAATTCTAGAGAGAATTTGGCAAGGGAGTAATTTGAATGGCACTTGGGAAGCATTTCATTACTCAAAATAGTCTTCAAAATACAAGGTGTTGGCTCCTCCTTTTATAGGCTAAAAAGGACCATAATGCAACCCTAATGCTAAACAAAATGAAATGCAAATTTACATAACATGGCACATGGCCAGCCTAGTGGAGAATCCTTCTAGAATGTGACCAAATCTTTAGCAAATCTAGGTCAAGTCTCTTGGAATCAAGTTTATGCTATTTACACCACAACTAATACCAAGCTACCCTTAATGGGCCTTCATGTAGCATATACAAATCTTCATGGATTCGCTTGGCCTAGACGCTCCTCCCTTTGGCCTAGACGCTCTTGGTTTGGCTTTGGATGCTCATGTCTTGGCTCTTGTCTTCTTATGTGAGGTTGTGCTTGGTCCTCTTCCATCAGCTGTTAATACTCTTCTCTGTGAACTCCGCTTAAGAATGCTTAGCTAAACATGGAAGAGACGCTTAACTTGATGTATTCAAGTATTTGTAGACGGCTAAGGCTTTCCACAGTGTGGTGACCACAACATGGAGGGTTCTAATGGATAAATTACCAACAAGAGAGTGCTTAAGTAGGAGAGGGGTGATGACACTCTCCACCTTATGTGCTTTATGTCAGACCAAGATGAATCTTGCCAACATCTCTTTTTGGAGTGTAAATATGCCATGAGTGTTTGGTCCATGTGCTTTAGGTGGATTGGTATCTTGTTCGTCCAACATAACGACATAAAGATCCACTTTGAGAGCTTCCACCTGTTCCAGGTTAGTAATAGTCAAAATCTGGTCTGGAAAGGGGTTTGGACAGCAATAGTTAGGTCTATCTGGAACCAAAGGAATTCGGTTGTGTTCAAGCAAGGTGTAGTAGATGCGGAAGATATGTTTAAAAAAGTCCAACTCAAATCTTGGTTATGGATGAAGCATAAGTCAGACTCTTTTAATTACTCATTAGTGGATTGGATCCTGAATCCAATGTATTGTATCAGAAGCCTTAAGTAAGTGGGTTTCGGAAGGAGTTTAGCTGCCATGTAAGAGGAAGGAGGCGCTAAAGGTGGTCATGTTGTGCAATGGTGTTGTGAAAGCTGCAGAAAAGACGTTGGTATTGATGGTGTTGTTGTTGCAGGTTATGCTCCTTGTGTAGTAGAAGGCCCGATTAGTGAACTCCTCTTTTTCGGGGAATTGGTGCAATCCCTTATTAAGTTGGAGTGGCATAACCTGTTGGGGTAGGAACTGATGACTGTTGTTTGGAAGTTGATTTTGTAAGAAAAAGATGGTTGTGAGTGGCAAGCTTCTCAAGCTGGTTTCATCCGGTTTGTGCTCGTATCTTGCTGATGAAAACCTGCTGGAGCTAGTTGTGAGTAGATTTAAGCAAAAGACCAAAGAAGAGTGGTTTTGAAGTTGAAGCAGCTTTTGAATGGTCAACAAAAGCTCAATAGCTTAAATCCTCTGGCATGTTATGCGGCAACCAATCTAAGACAACAGGGTGTTGGTCTGTCACAGGGGAGGAGGAGGTAGCAAGAAACTGTCCAACGTCTACCTACTCTATAAGGGTTATCAATGGCTAACAGTTTGATGGATGTTCTGGTGTTGTTTTGAAGTGGCAGGATAGGTTCAATATAAAGGTAGTAGCTGGTGTATGATGCACCCGAAGGTGCTGAGGTCCTGCAAAAGATGGAGAACCTGCTGGTTGGAGAGGCTCGGCTGAGCACTACAGATGTAGCCGCTGTGAAGAAACTGTGGCCAATTTCTGCAAACAATGACTTGGCAAGCAAGTGATCGTAGGCTGATAGTTTGAGGGTGGTCATCCCATGCTCCTCGTCTTTGCACTTTGCAAATTCTCTTGGCAACGTTTGTAACCACAAGAATAGAAGGACTGCGTAAATGTGGAATTAAAGGGCGACGTGTTGTATCAGTGTTGAGCATCTACACGAATCAGCTTCTACAGTATGGCAGCGAGAGCATTAGACAGAGGTGGCAATGACATCAATGCTCACTGATAATGCAATTCAGAATTACTGATAAATATGAGTTGAAGATTCATATCAAGTGTTGGGGCTGCCCACTTATGCCTGGAAATGGTGCACTTGGAAGGCGTTGTTGGCAGGTGAAAACAAGTTTAGTTGCTCCATTGGTTTTGGAAGGGGATCTGTGTTGACAATGACAACACTATCAGAATGCGTTCCACCAAAGGTGTTTCTGATGGCAGCTGTGACAGCTGCTATTTAAGGCCAAATTATGGAAGCTGCTCTACAAGGCCAAATCAGGGATGCTGCCACATTGGATTTAGGCATGCTTTGGCTGGTAAAAATGAAGACTTAGGACTCCAACAATTAGTATTATGATGCAAGAGAAATGTGTACCTATGTCTCTGCTGGAAGTCGTGGATAAACATGGTATGCAAGGTTTTTTGCAGCGACGATGGAGGAATGGCAGAAATTGCTGGTGGTGGTGTTTTAGCTCTAAAGAAGCCTTTGATTTGAGTCATCTAGGATATGGTCCCTGTTCTAGGTGCAGTTGTTTATGGTCCCTGGTTGGTAGTTTTAGGAAGGGAAGTGGTGCCATATAGATGGATAGGTATCAACTAAAAATGCAAGGCAAAATGAAATAACATTTAGCAAGTACATGGAGTGCATGGAAACCCCTGATGCAGGTATCTGCGGTCCAGTGATGACCAAATATCCCATAACAGGATCAGTTGTGATTACGAAGACAAAGCAACTCAGTTTTGGGGCAGCATGGACATAATCAGTGAAGCTAATTGGGGACAATGAATTGTGATCATATGGGTATGAGGAGGGCATTGAGGATCAGGTAAAGGGAGGCTTGGAGGCTGGTGCGTATTAAGGCAACCATAAGGTGTATGTGGGTGCTGGTTTTTTTGTGCAGAACTTGTATTGGGGGTCTGGGACAAATGTAAGCCCAACGGTAGTGTCAAAAGAAGCATATTATTTTAGATATACTATGAGCATTATTCTGTTGCAACTTTTGTATAAGGGTTTAAGGACACATTTAAGTGTCCATATAATGTTAAATTAATTATTTGTTTGATAAAAAAAAAATCAATTCAAAATTTTAATACAATCAAATCAAAATATCTTATTAATATCTTTGCCATTTCATTTTTCATTCATAACTTTATCTTACCATTTAATTTCTATCTCTATTTTATTACATAGGGATGGCAAAGTGGGGCGGACGGCAGCGGGGCACCATTAGCATTAGCCCGCCCCGCATTAACCCGCGGCTTGCATGGGCCAGTAGCGGGGCAGGGCGGGCTGGCCCGCTAACCCGCAAAAAAAAATATGGATGAAAGTTCTTCTAAGGTGACATCCAATGTTATTAAAATGGAAGAATGTCAATAATGTTTATGTTTAATGTTTTTGAATTAATGTTTATGTTTAATGTTTTTGAATTAATGTTTATGTTTAATGTTTTTGAATTAGGTATTTTTAATGTTTTGGAAATTGAAGAATAGTGATATTTGATATTTATCTTAATGTTTAATGTTTTGATGTTTGAAAAGGAAGAAAAATTAATTTAGATTTGATAGTAACAAATATATAGGTTTAATTTGACAATTTTTTAAGAACAAAATGTAAAAAATAATAATAATAATTTAAAAAAAACGCGGGTTGGCCCGCAAACCTGCGGGCCAACTCTTATGCGGGGTCGGTCGGGAATTCTAGACCACAATAAATTTGCGAGGCAGGCCAATCCGACCCTCATTTTTACGGGCCAAACGCGGGGCGGGCTGGCCCGCTTTGCCACCCCTATTATTACATGACTTAGGCTTTGTTTGAATTGAGGAGTGAATTTGTGAGGAGGGGAGGAAGTGAATTTGTGAGGATTGGAGAGGATGTGTGAGGTTGTTTGGATTGAGGGAGTGGATTTGTGAGGATGGTTTATTGTAAGTTTACAAAATTATCCTTCTTATTAAAAATATTTAAATAATGAATTATGATTTTTTTCTCTTTAGATTTGAATTAATTAAATATTTTTAATATATAATATCTATAATTATTTATATTTTTAATAAAAAATTAAAAAATATAATATAAAATATTTTGGTGTTAAATTAAAATAAATTTATTAAATACATTAAAATTTATAAAAATAATATTAATTTGTTAATTTATATAACTATATATATATTGTTGATATTATAATTTTATTTTATTATTTTATTATTTATAATTATATGTTGTTATTAATAGTATAATTAAATATTTTTGAAATTATAAATAATAAATAAATTTATGTAATATTTAATTTTATATATTAAAATAAAATGTATACACAAGGGTATTTTAGTAAAATGCAATAATCCTACTAAATCCCCACAAATCTCTTCATTTTGTGAAGAATGAAAAAAACCCTCCACCCTCTCCCCCACTCTCAAAACCATGGAAACAAACACAAAAAAAACACCCCCTCCTTCTTCTCACTTGGAAGCAAACACACTCTTAATGATATTTTTTTTCTTACTTAAATACATAATAAATAAATTTCATACGCTACATTTCAAATTTTTTATAACTGTAACGAATAAACAAAATTTGCAAAATATATTAATAAACAATATTTTCATTCTTTTTCTAACTAAAAAAATTGTAATATCTTTCTGATTTTTATTTTTTACCTTTTTTTATAATTGTTCTCATTAAATACTATCATTCAATTATATTAATTTATCATTCAATTATATAAAGCACCTCTTAATTTAAAAAAAATTCCAAATAATTTCTTTTAAGTTTAGAACTACAATACTATCACCACCATAGAAACAAAACAACTATTTACCACTTTATTTTAATATATAATAATAAATATTAATAGTTGAGTAGTAGGAGAAGCAACGGCTCATTTTGGAGGGAAGCAACGTCTCATTTTGGCGGGAAGCAACGTCTCGCACGCAATAAGAGAAAGTTTTCCCTCGAAAAGAAAGATCAGTCCATAATAATTTTTCATTTCACTGTGTCACACATCACTAATCCCCAAACATCATGAAGAACCCCGATCTTAGAAGCTCCAAGGTCCAATCACCAAATCCCGTTCAGTTCAACTCCAAGACGCCGGAGAAACCACCGCAGCGGATCCGAAACCGTGGCGTGTCGCTCTCCGTCTCAGACATTAAAAAAGTCGGCAAGGATTTGCAGGATCGGAAGCAACGCGGCGAAACGACGTCGTCTCCGTCGCAGAGCAAGAGTGTGAAGAGACAGATCTCACTGTGGCCTTCTTCTCCGAGTAAATCTAAGATTACTGACGATGATTCCTCCAAGCTTCCCGAAAAGTAATTTACATTTTTTTATAATTTCCGATAATTTAATATATGTATATGTGTGTGTGTTTTTTTATGTATGTATTTGATTATAATTGAGTTTTATGATTTATGCGCAGATATGAGATTTTGGATCGGTTCTTCGATCGCTTGGACACTTTAATTTCAATGTTCCGTCTGAAAGGGAAGATTCCATCTTTTACGGAAATCAGTTCTAGAATTGAATCTTTAACAGACAGGTACCGATCGATTAGGTTCTTTTTCTTTTAATCGACAAAAATGTTTTTTTTACATGAAATTATCGTTTAAGCTTTGTGTTTGTACACTCGGGGTCAGATCTCAATTCCACTCAAAGAAATAGAAATATAACATATAAAGATATTCTGTAATCACTTGATATTCTCTTTCTGAGTAACTCACCTAATTTGAGCATTAATGTATAACAAAACTTATCTCACCATCAGCAAGAACGTTATACGTTTTGATCTAGATCTCTTCCTGAACTGTTTATACCGCAATAGTGTTCAATAACGGAATTTTGTTTTTTTCTTTTTGTTTAGGAGGTTTACTCATGGTCATCTGGCGCAGTTGAAATTTATCTTGCCTGATGCTATTGTTTTAAAGAAGGTTTCAGTGCATGATGAACGGACTAGTTGTATGAAGCCGGATATTCACGTCTCTTTAGTCCGTGAGACAGTAGATTCTGATGTGAAGTTGTCCCCTGAACATGCGAGAGTGTCATTGAAGAAGTTGTTTCACGCACGGCTCAGAGATTTTTGGGAATCTCATCCTGAGGTTGGTCACGTTTTACCTCTAGAATAACCGCTTAATAATTTATCGTGAAACTTTTCATATTACTATGATTCACTTTTGCCTTGATTTTTATTTCTCTCAACATTATTCTCTAGCTTTCTAGTTTTGTTCATGATTGTGATTGTTATTATGCAAAATTACTATAGATGTGATATACTATCATATGCTAATGGAATAGTCCTGTGCTTTGTTGGAAATTGATTGTTCATAAATTAGGATAAATTAGGATAATTTGTAATGAATCCAGTCTATTTTTTAAAATGAGCAATTACTATCTCAATCAGATTAAATACTTTTGAATGAATACTAATTATTTTTAATAATGGGCAATTACTACCTCATCAGACTAATTACTTCGTAATCATGCATTTTGTTTGGTCTGAGAGATGCTTCTATGTGTAGGGAGATGAAATTCCAGAAGGAACTCTGCCTGAGCCATTCAATCGTCCAAAGAAAGCCAATATTTTAGACACGTTTGACACTCGTCTCCGAACAAAATTATCACTCTGCATGCGCTATGATGACATTGTCAATAATGCAGAGTCTGTTAACATAGATGAACAAATGTCTGTACCAGTAGAAACATCAGTTGAATTGTCTAATCAGCATCTGGCAGCAGCTTCTCACTTTGCTCCATCCTTTAGAGCAAGATTTTCTTTGAAATTTAAACAAAATGGAGCGGATAATGTACAGCAAAATTCTCAAGTAGATTCGGTACAAAATTGTCCAACAATTTATGCCTCTCTCGAATCATGCAGTTCTCCCGCCCCCGCTAATACTCCAAGCAAAATAGTTGACCACACAGAATACGAAGATGGGTCTCTCTATAGTATTGATGTCATGTCAACTCCAGCAAGAAAAACCATAGTGTACATAGAAAACAAAGATGGGTCTCCCAAGAGTATTGATGCCATGTCAACTCAAGCAGATAAAATCGCTGAATGCACAGAAAACAAAGATGTTTCTCTCAAGAGCATTGATGCCATGTCAACTCCAGTTAAACATGTTTCTACTCCAATTAGCATTGATGCCATGTCAACTCCAGTTAAACATGTTTCTACTCCAATTAGGTTGATGAGTGCCACACCTGCGTTGCGTTCACCCAAAAGATGTCTTATGAGCCCAGATGACCACCCAATCAGTTCTTTGAACAAGTTAGCTAGACGTCCATCTCGCTCAAGGTCATTGAGATTTGACACTCCAGTGAATAATAAGGAGGTCGTGAATGAAGACAATGCCGGTGGCTTACCAATAGATGATGATGTTTTTGACATTCTTCCAGAAAATCTTGTCCAATCGGTATGTCTGTCTTTTCTTTAACAATGTGCTACATTTATTTATTTATTTGGTAATAATGGATCCTATGGTTTTAAATTGCTACCCGTTAGTTTTAGGCCTTTGCTTCTCCATTTTTCTTGTTGTCCCATTAACTAGAATTAAAGTATTTTTCCAGTGAGGAAGTATAAATGTTTTTTGTATGATATCAGCCTCACTTTTATTAGTTTGTCCACTCAATGAGTATTTCAATAAATTTTGGGCCTAACATCTGGTTAGGTTTACTTTGCATTAATGTGATCAATATTTACTGTGCCTATTGCAGATTAGAGAAAAGGAAAGAATGGCAATGGAGGAAACAGACCCAGCTATCACTCAAGCAAAGAAACGGAAAAAATATATAGCTAACCTCCCTAAGCTCTTTGACATGATTCACCTCTTGCTTCGACAGCGGAATTGTATTACTAAAGCCGAGCTTGTAAGCAAGATAATAGCAAGCCACAGTGATATTGTTGACAGAAGTAAGGCCCTGTTTTATGTTGAAAGGATTTACTATTTTACAGTTTTTTCTGTACTCTAAAGTTTTTCTGGTTCGTATTTGCAGGTGAAGTTGAAGACCAGCTAGATTTGTTACAAGAAGTAACACCAGAATGGATTTCTGAGAAGCAGATCTCTAGTGGGGATTTGCTATTTTTGTAAGTTCCTTTGATTTAAGCGTTTTCTTTTAAATTTACTATTTTAACAATGTGTCTTGCCATTTCCTTTGTTTTTGACTTTATGGCACGTGGTTTTTGGTAGCATAAACAAAATGTTGAGCCCTGAAACCATTCGAGCATCTCTTGAAGAAACGGCATAGTAGAGGAAGAAGACAGAAATGAATTGTTGGTGAAGTCCTTGGTGGTTGTACATACAATATTATTTTTTGAGTAGTTATATTATACTTTTAGATGTCAATATATATTCATTTTATGTGGTTTTCTAGACAGTGAGATCCATGGAAACATTTAATTGTGTAGGATGTAATGCATCCTATTAGGTCATACTCACCGCTATATTATATTGGATCTCATGTCGCTGTAAATATTAATTTTTCACAAAAATATAATTAAAGGATAGTTTTTTAATATCAAATTTTAAAGAAAAAATTACAATTTTATAAGTCTCAATACAAAATAATAATTTCATAAAAAATAAACAATTGTGATATAATTATATAAAAAATAAATAATTACACATTGAAATTTTGTGATTCTATAATAAAATTATGATTAAATACTTAATTTCAAAGAATTTTTGTTTTTCTAATATCAAATTTTAGAAAAAAATTTATGATTATATAAATCTTATGAATACAAAATAACAATTAAAATAAATAAATAATTATTAAGTAATTATATAAGTTTAAATAATTAATAGTTAAAATCTTAATATATAATTAAATATCAATTTAAAAACTATTTATCTAACTAATATTTTAGTCTATAAAATAATATAAGTTAATTAATATAATAATTAATTATTTTTTATTTTAAAAATTAATTTTATTTAATGATTTTTAGTATTTTTTTCAAGGAATCTTAAATTAATAATAGATTAAATCTATCCTCAAATTTGGATATAAGTTGAAGAGATGTAATATAACCTATCAAGTTTGGATCCTTTAAAAATTGAAAAGTATCTATATCTTAATTCAAAATTGCATATTTCAAAATATGAACAGAAAAAGTAACTGATACTATTTATTTAAAAATATATTATTAAATATTTCTCATACTCATCTTGGATACTTTAAGGTGTGTATTCAAAAAGTATATAATTCTTTTCAATTTTTATTTTTATTTTTTTATATATTAATTGAATACTTCTAAATAGTATCACACATTCTAATTTTTTGTTAAAATGATTAAGGACATTATTGTATAAAAAAAAATAGATAAAATTGTGAAACATAGTAAAGATATATTCACATTGTGTTGGGCCTTTTGAATTGGAAGAATATCTATTTATGAACAAAACTTAAAAATTATGTTTTTTTTTCTCATAATAACAATGGATGAAAAGAATATCAGAACATTTTAACATTGTTTCTAAATTATAAATTACTGTAGTAGAGTCAAAGCTTGTTTTAAGCACACATGCTTTTATTGATACAGTTAATAAGATTGGTTTTGATGTAGACAAAAAGTACATTTCTCTGTAATGATTATAAATGTTTTTTTTTTATTATGATCTTCATATTTATGAATTAGTAAGAACCAGCAAAGCCACTTTATTTATCAATACTTTATATTTATACAAAAACCTTTTATAATTTTTTTATTAATGTATCCATGGTTTATATGTATGGTATGTTGAATTTTAAAAAATTGTGGCATCCCAATACTAAATACGTGGACTTCTTAGAATATAACTACAAACTGAGTGACAAGAGAAGGTTAAATCTGGTACCACATTTGATTTAAATTATCTTTTTCTGCAATTTCATACATTCAACAAAAAGAAAATTTTGCAGTTATTTTTGGTGACTCTCATGAATCATTTATGACTTGTTATAATATTCTTGCTTGACAATTCCTGCACCTTCATATCTTCTTTTCTTTTGCTATCTCATACACAACAACAAAATACATTTTGATTCTTGTGTCACCCTCATAGAATAGTTTTCGGATTATATAATCCGAAAACTCATTTGAAAAAAGACTTTCGAATTAAATAACTGAAAGCTAAATAAGAATTTTGGATTATGTAATCTGGAAAGTAATCATGCATCTTAAAAAAGACTTCCGAATTATGTAATCTGGAAGCTAATTACAAATTTAAAAAATGACTTTCAGATTACATAATCTAGAATATTGTATAGGAACATTTTTGGAAATTCAAAATTTTATGGAAGTGAGAGAAGAAGGTATGGAGTTGCCGGAAGAAACAGTCTCACAATGGTGACGGATAATGGAAGGGCTTACCACCAGGTTGTTTGAAAAGACTAGTGATAATGTTAAGGGTGTTTCTTCCTGCACCTCTACACTTTTCTTCCTGCACCCCTACTTTCTTTCAAAATATCGAAATTATCATTTACAGTTTTAAATGTTTCTGGAATAGAAATTCCGGAAGACAAAATCATTCAAGAATTTTTTTTTCAGAATACATTTTTTTATTTCCGGATTTATAAATCTGGAATTCATAAAACATGTCTGAAAAAGACGTTCTAGAAATATTTCGAAAATAACAATCTGGAAGTCATATTTTAAAGGGTCAAAACAGTCTTTTCAGAAAGTGAGGGGGTGCAGGAAGAAATTTGTAGAGGTGCAGAAAGAAGTTGCCTAATGTTAATGAACCAAAAAGTTAATCTGCCTGTTGGGACGGCCCGGCCCATTTTATTGAAAGAATTTATTATTTTATAGTTTTGTTGAAGAGCAGTTAGATTTGTTATAGCACCAGAATGGATTTATGAGAAGCAGCTCTCTAGTGGGAATTTGCTATTATTTTAAGTTCTTTTGGTATAAGCGCTTTCTTTTCAAATTTACTATTTTAACCATTTCCTTTGTTTTTGACTTTAGATACAATACTATTTTTTGAATAGTTATATTAAATTTTAGATGTAAATATAATTTAGATGTCATACTCTCCTATATTATATTAGTTTTCATGTCGTTATAAATATTATAATTTTATAAATCTCATAGAATACAAAATAATAATTTCATAAAAAAATAAACAATTGTGAAGTAATTATATAAAAGGATAAATAATTACACACTAAAATTTTATGATTTTACAATAAAAAAAATATAATATTATTAAATACTTATATAAAATAGTAAATAATTATTTTTTAATATTCATAGCTTCAATATTTATTGTTTTTATAAATATTAATAAATGTT
This sequence comes from Phaseolus vulgaris, assembly GCF_051622355.1. Taxonomy (NCBI): domain Eukaryota; kingdom Viridiplantae; phylum Streptophyta; class Magnoliopsida; order Fabales; family Fabaceae; genus Phaseolus; species Phaseolus vulgaris. The sequence continues at coordinate 2,197,187 of NC_143506.1, read as the reverse complement.
GAAAGAAAAATTATTTTAGGAATTTGAGATAATTTGGTACTTGAACTACTCAATATATGTTCTAAAAATGATTTAGTTTAATAAAATTTAAATTTAAATTTTCTAAAGTGCAATGCTTAGATTGGAGATGAGTGAAATTGATAATTGAAAGAGAAAATAAAAATTAGATAATAAGTGTAATTTATAAATTATTGAGACAATTTTTTAAATGCATCAATAATAAAAAATAAATAAAAACCCTTCAGATAATCCAACTCATACACAACTCGTACAGAAACGAATAATTCCTCCGTTTAGAAGCTTCTTACTAACTTCCTAGTAGAACAAATTCAATTTTTTCAATGATGACATAGTTGTGTCTAATAATACAAAAAAAATTTGGTGAAAATTGAACAATAAAAACAAAAACAAATTTATTTATGATGGTTGGTTACTGATTATTTATTACTATTATATTATATTGTATTATTTTATTTTATTTTATTTTATTTAAAAAACAGAAGTAATTCCAATTTTAGTAATATTTACCTAAAATTTTTATTATTAATTAAATTTAATTATATATATACTATCAAATATCATAAACAATTAATTTTAAGAAAAATTAATTTCATTTACTAGTTAATATCGTTACTGTAATTTCTATTATTACAATCAGATATATAAGATTTTACTACATGTATTTAATGTCCTTATTAAAATTGTATTCAGTTTAAACTTTTCAAATGACTCCTAAAAACTGATAAAAGTTCAACTCCTACAAGTTTTTTTTAAAGGATTTATTATTTTATAGTTTTTTCTGTGCACTAAAGTTTTTCTGTCTTGTATTTGTAGGTGAAGTTGAAGTGTCTCTAGTGGGAATTTGTTATTTTTGCAAGTTCTTTTGGTCTAAACGTTTTCTTTTGAAATTTATTATTTTAACCATTTGTCTTTCCATTTTCTTTGTTTTTGACTTTAGATACAATATTATATTTTGAGTAATTATATTAAATTTTAGATGTCAATCTAATTTAGGTTCACACTCACCTATATCATATTGGTTTTAATGCTTAGTTTGGAGATGAGTGAAATTAATATTTAAAAGAGAAAATGAAAATTAGATAACAAAATAAGGGTTTTCAAGATTATGTGAAATAAGAATAAAAAAATAATAGTGAAAAAATAACTTTTTTATTTATATAATAAATTAAATATATTTTTAAAAATTTAAAATAAGATGAAGTGTCTATTTAAAGAATTAGGTGTTATGTATCTAGTAAATACAATAGTTGTGAGCTTAGAGTATAGAATATACATATAGTTGTACTAATGGACCAAACACATGAAAAATTGGTGAATCCAAGTAGACAAGGACAAGTGTATTTTATAAGCTATTACGTGAATTTTCTGAATGAGAATAAAAAAATAAAAAAATAAGAACCACTTTAAGAATGATCAAATTCATGTATAAAATTGTACAACAATCTCTTCTTAGAGAAGCTATCCACTAACTTCCTACTAGAATAAATACAATTTTCTGAATAATGACATAGTTGTGTCTAGTCATTACAAAAAAATTGGTGAAAATTGAAAAAAAAAATCAACCATAAGAACAAAAATAAATTTATTTATCATGGTTGGTTACTGATTATTTATTACTATTAGATTGTATTATTTTATTTTATTTAAAAAAGCAGTAATTTCAATTTTAGTAATATTACCTAGAATATTTATTATTAATTAAATTTAATTATATATATATATATATATATATTAATATACTATCAAATATCATATCATAAACAAAATACTAACCAAATTAATTTTAAGAAAATATTAATTTCATTTACTAGTTAATATAACTACTGTTGTTTCTATAATTAGAATCAGATAAGATTTTACTACTTGTATGTATTTAGTTATTCTTATTAAGATTGTATTTACTTTGAATTTTTTAAATAATTCTTAAAAAAAATTCAACTCTTATGAAGGAAGGAAGATTGTTTGGGCTTCTTGGAGTTTGGTTTGTAAGCCTCGCGAGTTTGGGGGTTTAGGAATTATTAATCCAAAGTTGTTCAACCTCACTTTGTTAGGAAAGTGGATTTGGAGGTTGGGTTCGGATAAGGGTGGTCTTTGGAAGGAGATTCTCGTTTCTAAATACGGTGGGTGGAGAAGTTTGGGAGATGAAGGAAAAAGTAAGAGGTACTCTCTTTGGTGGAAAGATTTGAAAGAGGTGTGGGCTTTAGAGGGTTGGGGGAGAAGTTTTGAAGACGGTTTCAAGTGGAAAGTAGGTGATGGGAAGGACATTTCTTTTTGGAAGGACAGTTGGTTGAATGGTGTTGCACTGAAGAGTGTTTTTTCGAGATTGTACTCTATCTGTTCAGCCAAAGATGCAAAGGTGGCGGAGCTTGAGTTTTGGTCTAATGGTGTTTGGGGTTGGCAACTTGCTTGGCGAAGACTCTTTTTTAATTGGGAGAATCCTTTGGTGGATCAGTTGAGTCATCTTTTGCTTGAGGCTATGTTGGCCTCGGGAGAGGCCGATAGATGGATTTGGAAGGTTAGGGGTCTTCAAACTTTTTCAGTTAATTCTGCCTACAATTTAGTTAGGAAGGACAGAGAGGTGGTTTCTTCTTCAGTTTTCCGAAAGTTGTGGAGGTGTAAGGCAGTACCCTCTGCTGTGCTTACTGCTTGGAGGACGATGGAAAACAAGCTTGCTACTAGGGTTAATTTGAATAGAAGAGGAGTGTTGGTAGAAAGCTCGATGTGTTGTTTGTGTGAGAAGGAGGAAGAGTCTTGCAGAAATTTGTTCTTCGATTGCAGTTTTGCTTGGTGAGTTTGGAGTTTATGTTTTAGGTGGCTTGCTGTTTCGTTTGTGTCTCACATTGATCTGAAGTCTAACTTTGATCAATTCAGGATGACTCTATCTTCAAAGTCGATTAATATTGTATGGAACACAATCTGGGTTGGGGTGATGAGTGAAATTTGGAACCACGTGAATTCTATCATTTTCAAAAGAGGAGTGACTGATGTGTCTGAAGTATTTGCTTTGGTGCAAGTAAAGGTTTGGTCTTGAGTTTCTGCAAAAATTCGTTTTGCTTCGTTTTCCTTTTCTGATTGGTGTTTGGAACATGTGGAGTGTATGAGGTTGGTTTCTTGAAGCTGTTTGTTAGGTGTAATAAGGGCAAGATTATTTTTTAGTTAGTTTGGTGGATTGTGGTCGAAGGAGGTATTTGTGTACCGTGTATAAGGATTGAACCACCCGTGAAGTGATTTCCATTTATTTATTTTTTATTGTGATAAAAAAAACAAGTTTTTTACCGTACAAATTGTGCATATGATTAAATTAGGATAAAAATATCTTGTACTCAATGCCAGATTGTTTGCTAGAATTTAATTTAGATCAATATAAAGCTATTGAGAAAGAACAACGAGATTGAGTTTGATTAGAATGTTTAAATCAAGTTAAAATTCCAATATTTGTTTCATATTCCAAAATTAAAGCCCGTGTCTTATATTTCATTAACCATATTTGAATCATCTCAATCTAACTCTGCTGTCTCTATCATACATAGTAGATAACTTTTACAATTTTGAAATAAATAAGAATAGAGAAATTGAAAAGTGAGATAAAATGGTTTTAAAAATCATTTCATCTCTTTTTATTTCATTAATTTAAGTTCCAAAACCACTTGATATCACTATATTTTAATTAAATTGAAGTATAGTTTTAACTTGAGATATGTGCATGCAAGACACAACTTGGTTCATTGAGTAATAAATATTTAAACTTTTGTCGTCAGACCCTAAGAATATTTTTAGAAGAAAATGTACTAAAACATTTAACTATACATGAAAGACTACAATTAAATATGTTGGGTTGGGATTTGCATGTACATGTACATAACATTTCAATATTCAGCTTCTAACACCATTCTATAAAACTCTATTGAATTCAATTATCATAAATAAATAACTAATCAACATAATGTTAAGAAGACATAAATTTCATTAAAATCATTACTAGTGTTTATTAGTACTATTGGATAAGATTTTACAACAAAATATGTTTAATCAGCATGTACAATATGAACCAGAAGGCTGAAAATAATATACAAAAGTATGGTATGCAAAAAGGAAAGCTGCAACATTGAAGAAGCAGCATGGAGTTAGTAAAATGGTGAGTAGGGACAGAAAAGTGTGTTGATCAGGAGGAACGTAATTGAGAGGTGAGAGAGATGAATGCCTCTTCTTTGCAAGGGATTGTGAGACCTCCCATTGGATGATTGTAGCCAAACTCTTCCTCAGCTCGGTTTAGCAAAACAAGAAAGGAAGGGTGGTTCAAGTAAGATATTGGAACCACAAACCTCTTCTTTTGAGCCTCTCCCACGTACACTGCTACGTGACCCTTTGGAACATTGGAGTGGTTTCTGTTATGGAGATGCTGCTGCCACTTCAATATCTTGTTCGCATGAACAGCCATGAATATTGGAAGACGAATACCCATAATATGTTATATATCTGATGATGATGGGGTTCGAAGAGAAGCTAGCTAGCTAGAGAGACAGTGAGAATAATGCAAGTACGTTACTTGAAGAAGATGTTGAATTATAGGAAGGTAAGTGAATATTGTTGGAACATGCAGGAAGAAGATGATGTAATGATTGAGTTTGGGAGTGAAGGGGGTTTGAGTTGTTGAATTTATAGTGATGGTAGGAGAGAGTGTGGGAAGCCATACGTATCCAGAAAGGATGATATGAGTGGAAGTGCTAGTTGGAGTGTGGTGCCACAAAAGAAAGGGCCCACTTCATCAAATTCCACAAAACTCTCACATGGCAGAACAGAAAACTGCATAACTCAACTCCAATTCCATCTGGAATCACCCATTATGTTGAAAACAGCGTGCCGTACACTGAAAACGAAAAGGATCACATCACACCCTTCACATGTCATGTGATGTGAGGCCTCAAAAACTTAGGAAAGTCGCTGTAAAATTTATATTAAATGCACCACATAATCACACACCCGTACTACCACCTCTTTCTATGTTATATGTAATATGTACTTGCATATAAACTAATTTGTAAAAGGTAGGTTCAGAATCATTTCACTCAACCTTACCTTTTTTTTATTTGGTTTTCAGTTCTCACTTCTGAGTATATTTGTAAAAATTTACATTTTAAATGTAATTAATATATTGATGATAAAAATATTTTTATTTTAATATAACATTTATTTATAAAATTTATAATGAACTCTTTTATTAATAAGTCATATTTAATATATATTATAATTTACATTAAAAAAAATAATGAAATAAATATTAATTTTTAAAGATAAAAACTAATTAATTGTTATAATGATTAAACTAAAGACTATTTTAGAAACTAAAATATATATTTTTTTAAATTAATTTTTATTATTATTAAATGATATCTAAATTAGTATGTAATAAAGGTTTTTCTACCAAATTTAGAAATTAAATAATTGATAATTAAAATATTTGTAATTAATTAGATACCAATTTATAAATTATTTAACAATAATAAAAACTAATTTAAAAACCAATTTTTATTTTAGTTTCTAAAATATCTCTAATTTGATTACTACATTTTTTATAATATTAAATAAAATACATAATTTATGATAAATTTATCTTAATACATTAACTCTAGTATATCAGATGAACTTCACTATCAAATAATGTACTGATACATAATATATATATATATATATATATTTACTCTATTTTCTATTTTCTTCATACCCATAAAAGAGATATTTACCAGTCTCTAGATTTGGAACTCTGACATCCATTGTCCCACTAACCAAAAAGTAATTTAGAGCTACAACTTTGTTCAACTACTGACTTTTCTAAAAAAAAAAAATTGATGGAATTGATTTGAATAACTTAAAAGATGCGTATTTTTCATAAAGAAAAGTAAAATAATTAATTTTATAAATTTGAAAGAAATAAAAACATGATACATATTCAGCTTAAAGTTGATAAACAGAAATTTTGAATAGATTTAGAAACTGAAAAGCAACTTTGATATCATCTTGAATTGAAACTTGATTTGTGAGGTAATAGAATAAAAAAGAATGTTAATCTGGCAATCATGAAGAAGTGGAAAATAAAATTAAAAAAAATATCCTATTTGATTAAAGATGATAAGAGAATCAACATTGAAAAGCAGAATATGCAGAGTGCATGCATGTGGTTAGAAGAAGGGGCGTGGGTGTCTCAATGATGCAGAGAATAGAGATGAATGGCCATAATAATGTGATTGACTGCAAATAAGTTAACAACCAGCTATTATGTCAATCTTAGAACTTTGAAGTTGCTTCGATTATGAGATTCCTTTTTTTATTTTATCAGAATCACAAGGCAACTCTATTCATTTAGTATAATTTCACGTGAAATTTCTTATATTTTCACGCATAATTTAACCTTATAAAACTGACTCAATTCAACCTCATAAAATTGATTTATCAGATGAAGTTTACATTCACTTATATACAATAAATTGTCACTATCTCAAATTGATGTGAAATTTCTAATACACCTCCTTACGCCGAAAATGACAGATTGTGTATGAAATAACATATTATGATAACGGATGACCTGATAAGTCCCCAATCCAAACACTCAATAAGATCTTATTTGTTACAAAATAAAGTATAATTTAGATTTGTTTGCTTAAAATACATGAGCTTATGAATTGTTAAAAAGTGTGGAGAAGTAAAAAGAGAGATAAAAAAAAGGACAAACATTTTTGGTGCCAATAATGAATGCTTTTATTGCATTGTTGAATTTTAGGTGATATATTAGTTGCAGGATCATAGTTTCTTTGATTAAATTTGTTGAGGGATTCTTCTATCTCATTAATTACAATTATTACATGCTAAAATTATTTGTCTTCTAATTTCTATTTATAGTTCGTATATATGTTGTATTTCTTTGTAAAATCTCTGTATCTTAAGACAGAATCAATTAGTATTTATACTCATCAGTTGCTTGTTCAAGAAGTGTACAACATCTACAGTCAAACGTATGGTCAATCAATACAATTGGGTAGTGTATACTTTAGGACACACGTCCCAATGCCTAACTATATTTTTTATTATTTTAAACCTACATATTCCTCTTTTAAAATATATATATTAAAATAAATAAACAACAAAGACCAACTTGCCTAGCTAGCTATCATTTTCAATTATTTGAACGAACATAGATTTCGAAAGTTAGATTTAAGAAAACAGAAGTCGTTTTTTTATTAATAAATAACATAAAAATATATATTCTATGAAGATTATTTGAAATATCTTTATCCTAATAATTGTATTATTGATTATTTATACTAAAAATTTACATTAACCGCGTTATCTAAATCACTGGAAATATAAAAGATACCAATGAATCAAGAAGAATCATCTTTCAAGTTTAGCGAGGAGAGAAACAACTCCCCTTTTTAACATTCAAATTTACTTCTGATTATATTAATATTGAAGGTGATAATGGTTTAGAATTAAGGTTAGTGTAATTCGAGAAAAAAAAAATAGTTTAGCAACATATAAAAATAAGATGAATAAACTCATTATTTTGGGTTGGATTGGAAATAGTATCAATCCCTTAAATTTGACTTATTTTAAAAAATTTATACAAAATTCTTAAAGTTGAGAAAAATTGATTAAAAAAATAAGGCCAATTTAACAAATGTTTCTCAACTTTAAGGATTTTTTTTTAATTTTTGGTTTAAATTTAATTTTAATCATTATATTTTGTAAAATCTTCAATTTTGGTTCTTGATTTTTTTTTCAAAATTTTAGTTCATTTTTTAATCATTCGTATTTTTTTCTTGATTTTTTTACGCAATTTTGATCCTAAATTTTTTAATTATACGTACTTTTATTCCATTTCCTTTAATCCTAAAAAAAAGTCACAAACAGCATGCATTTTCCCTACCCCAATCTCAATGTATAATGTCAAAGTAAAAAAAAATATATAGATGATTGATTTGATAACCAAACAAATTACGGATAACTAAAATAAAAAAAATATTTTAAAATATACTTGATATATTGATTAACAAATAATTGTTCTTTTATAGAATGAAAAAAAATATTAAATCAATTAGTTATACTTTTTAAATTGTAGTAACTGAGTTGAAAAAACAAAAAATGGAAAAGGGGGAGTAATTAACAGATTTATTATTGTAGAACCTAAGATTTATGAAGAAGATGAAGATCAGAAATGAGAGGGAAAAGGAAATCTAGTTCAACACCGACGCTTATCTCAAACGGTTGAGATATGGGCCACTTCAATATTTGGCCCAAACTCAACAGTGGTCTACAACATCTTTCTACTTTCTCCCTCTTTCATTCATACCTAGAAAAATCACTCCATCACACTTTTTTTTCTTCTATGATAATCTACTTTCACATTTCTTATATCATACAACATAAAATTTAAAACTGTTTCTGACTTTATAAATTAATACTTATTTTAGTAAACAAAAACAATAATGACGTAGAATTTGAATTTAAAACTCCAAACAAACTACTTCAATTCTGCACCACTTATTCACACGACTGGTTAATCAATTTTAATTTTATTATAAAACATTTCAAAAATATTTTTTTAAATCTTATTTAACAAGTTTTTGTCATAATTTTTATATAATTATTCATAATAGTTATCATTTAATGGTTGATATTCTGTAAATTATTTATTATTAAAAGATATAGAGTAATAACTTGATTATCTTTTATCGTATCTCTATTATATAATTAGGTTTTAACAATATAATACAACTTAATATGCATAAGATAACGTAATATAAGAATATTTTTGAAAGAAAAATAAATTTTAACTCACCTTCTTAATACTTATATTAATTTTATTATTTTACTAGTTATTTTTTCATGTACTAATATTCAAGCTAGGAGATTAGACATTCTATTGAGACTATCTACACTAATAAAAGAAGATGAACTTTCTATTGGAATAGTTAGACGATTTAAAAATTGACAAAATTTTAATAAGTCAATTTTTAATTTAAAAAATGTGTAAACTCGAAGAAGAAAGATGATAAATAGTCAAATAAGAGGTTAACAATCTTGTCATAGTTTACTTCACGAGAAAAGTCACTTACATTACATTGTTCACCAATATTATCACATCATAAAATAAAGTGGTAAATATAAACAAAATATATCTCAAATATTCATATGCTCTATTGAGCATTGATTGCTTAGTGGATAATGCTTCAAAACATGTTTATATTTTTTTTTAAAGAGGAGGTTGTTCAACAAAACACCACATTTTCAACAATTTTAAGATCTCAATTTCTTAAAGGTCTATCACTTGCTTCTTCTTCTTCAATGATCTATTAAGAATGACTAATTAATTGATAGTAGGCATGCCGATCTCAAGTTTCTTGTAGTCAAACTTGGAACCTATCACCTTTGCATAAAAATGAGAACAATTTAGTAGTAAACAACAACAGAGGATATCCTACAAATTGACTGTATATGTCTTTGACAAATGGAAATAAAATCATGCCTTTACAATTTTTGGATACGAAGACATTTGATGATATTTACTACCTCGAACATCAAAAGTCTTTTTTTTACCTACTCATTAAATGCTCAACAATTTTGTCATTTCTAGATCCAAGAAAAAATCTTATTAAAAGCATTCAATGTTGCTTTACAAATGATTATTCACAAATAATAACACATCAAGTTATTGTTACATGTGTTTAGACATATATATTGTATGGAACATCACGATGTTCATGTAACAACTAACATCATGTTAACTTTCTTCAAGCTCAAGTATCGCAAATGAATCACTTAAAGATTATTCAAAGCTCAGAGTATCAATCCAAAAAAATCATAATCATCTACTTGCATAACCATTCTACTTGGGTTTTGAGCTTGTAAGACTTGTATCCAATATACTCAGAATGTGACTTATATATTCTTAAATAGTTATTATTAACAAATTAGTTGATAATCACTCAATAGATAAACTCTGTCAACTCGATTTTTTTTATCATGTATATAATATATTATTTGATTACAATATTATAAGATCTAATAGATTATGACATTAATCAAAAGATTAAGTTATACAAGCCTATATATCCACAATTAAAAGACTCACTTCAACTTATTATTTTATTATTTACGTTTACCTTTTCACTTATTATTTTCTTGTTCATTCACTAATTTGAGTGTTATTTATAGATATTAAGGAATGAATTTTAAACTTAACTCAATTTTATAAAATCAATTTATAAAGTGAAGTACACTCACTTATATATTATATAATATACTTATCTTTAGTGGATCTTCAATAACAAATTAACATTATGTATTGTTTATTTCTCATTATTATAAAAAAACTCAGTTTGTTAACTCAAAATCGAAAATTTTACCTCACTAATATTTAGTTCAAAGGCCTATACTTTCATTCACTTCCTCTTAAGATCTATTGTCATTAATATAACTTTTAAAATAAATACTATAAAAATTATTAAATTTATCATATGTAATAATTTAAATTAAATATCCATGTAAATTTATTACCGTGTGTGTTTTTTCCACACTAATATTTTATTTGGATTTGCGGAAAGAAACCATGAGAATTATTGTTTAAGTAAAAAATAAACACAAAAAAAATAAAAATATTCAAAGAGTTCTAGATAAAAATTGTGGGTGACTTTTTCTCTCTTGTACAAGATTTAAGCGGAAATAGACACAATCAATTATTTCTTTAACATAATCAATTATGTATTTTTTATAATTTTTATGTTTTTATTTATTGTAATAAAATAAATAATTAATATAATATTTTTTTTTATCAGCAAAGAATTAATTTAAATTAAGGGGATACAAGAGGGGTATCCCAACCTTTTACAAAACCCAAACCCTATTTTCTACGCACGCTCAGAGATCACCACTTCATTTCTAAGACGACAATGATGCACAACTTCGGCGATCCCCGACTACACACGCACGGAGACCGCCTCTTCATCGACCGGCGATCATGTTGGTCACGGTGATGATGCATACCTTCGGCGACCACCGACTACGCACGCATGGAGGCCACCACTTTATCGACTGGCGATCATATTGGCCTTCCACGTGTCCTCATCCACATCGCCCCTCACTTCCAATGACCTTCTGTTCTTCAAGGACGGCGATGATGCACAACTTCGGCGACCACCGACTATGTACGCACAGAGATTGCCGCTTTATCGACTGGCGATCATATTGGCCTTCCACGTGTCCTCATCCACATCGCCCCTCACTTCCAATGACCTTCTGTTCTTCAAGGACGGCGATGATGCACAACTTCGGCGACCACCGACTACGTACGAACGGAGATCGCCGCTTCATCGAAATTTCGGCGACAACCGACTACGAACACACAGAGATCGCCGCTTTATCGACTGGCGATCATATTGGCCTTCCACGTGTCCTCATCCACATCGCCCCTCACTTCCAATGACCTTCTGTTCTTCAAGGACGGCGATGATGCACAACTTTGGCGACCACCGACTACGTATGCACGGAGATCGCCGCTTCATCGAAACTTCGGCGACAACCGACTATGCGCGCATGGAGAACGCCTCTTTTATCGCGGCGATCATGTTGGCCTTCTTAAAAAACGACGATGATGCATACCTTCGGCGACCATCGACTACGCACGCTTGGAGAGCGCCGCTTTATCGACCGACGATCATATTGGCCTTCCACGTGTCCTCATCCACCTTAAGCACTACCAACCTCTCACACAATCGATTACTGATGTTCCTTCTTGAAATCATCTCGAGCCACATAGGGCATGCTCGTTAGTTCATACAACAACGAACCGGTACCACCTATATAAGCACCAAAAACACAAACACCACAGACACAACAAGCCAAATAATAGTTTAAACCTGTCAAATTACTGCAGAGAGGCAGTGGTTGGGGTTCAAGATCCAATCTGAGAACGCATAAGAGAAACCAATTGTCTTATGTTTTAACCATAACCATGACCATAACTGAGCGTTTTGGAACACTTCGTTCGCGTCAGGTATCCCTCATCTAAAAACTACATGGTTCCGCTGTTCCCAAATGCTTCTAACAATTGCCGCCATAAACCTCTCCACACCTGGTTTTGTGTACTGGATAGGTGGACTAAATAGAAGTTGACGAAGTGACTTCTTAAGTCCTTATTATTAGCCCCCAAGATGTCAATCTAGCGATAGCAACGGGACCATACTCGTTGTGCCTGAACACACTCAAGGAAGACATGTTGAGATGATTCATCTGCCGAACCACACAGGGCACATAATGGCGAATTCACCTGTATCCCTCTCTTTATAAGATTGTCATTGGTAGGCAGCCTGTCTAGAATGACTCTCCAGGCAGTGATAAGTATCTTTGGCATGGCTTTCGACTGCCATAAGAGGCCAAAAGCATTATCCGTTGCTACATGAGTTTGGTGCTGAACTAGAAGGGAGTATGCTGATTTCACCGAAAACATGCCTTTTGAATCTGCCCTCCAGGTGAGGAGATCTTGGACATCCTGGCACATACTGACCAATGACAGCGTTGAGGTTAGCTCCTTCTCCATATTTCCTTCCCATTCAAATCGATCCCTCCTCCAACTTAACCTCCATTGCCATCTATCTTCCTCCCATCCTCCTAACTCACCCACTCTCTTACCTTGGTCCAACGACAGGGTATAAAGTCTTGGGTACATGGATTTAAGACTACTATCCAGTAACCACACGTCTTCCCAGAATCTGACTTTACCCCCATCACCTACTTTCCATCGAACTGCTTTATGGAACCAACCTTCCTGCTCGCCTTCACCAATAACTTTAACTAGGTCCCTCCACCACCACGATTGATATTTCAGCCCAACTTGTCTACCACCTGGGTCTAGATCATATTTGGACTTAAGGATGTCTTTCCATCTTCCTTCCTCATGACTCACTATACGCCATTTCCATTTTGCCAATAGAGCTGAGTTAAACCTCCTAATCTCTTTGATCCCCAACCCGCCTTCTTCAGGAGGCCTACAAACATTGTCCCAGCATACCCAAGAGATCGGTTTATTCTCTCTCCCCCACCCCCATAGGAATCGTCTCTGTATACTAGTAATCCTGTTGCATACTGCTACTGGCGCTTTAAAAATGGATAAATAGAAGAGCGGAATGGTGGTGAAGACCAATTTCAGCAAACATATGCGACCTGCCATAGATAGGGATCTTCTTTTCCAGGAACTAAGTCTAGCTTCTAATTTTTTCACCACCGGCTCCCAAAAGTGCTTTGTCCTAGGATTACCACCGACTTCTACCCCCAAGTATTGAAATGGAAGTTGCATAGTTTGGCAGTTAAGCGTCTTCGCGTAAGTGTTCAGTACAAAGTTGTCGATGCTTATACCTACCAGCTTAGACTTGTGGAAGTTAACTTTCAAACCTGAAGCAATTTCAAAACATCGAAGGATGGCCTTGATAGCGAAAATGTTATTGAAGGAGTCTTGGCAGAGAAAAAGTGTGTCATCAACAAACTGTAGTAAACAACACTCAGAGTTGTTCCTTCCTACCTTTATCCCCGTAAGCTCCCTCATACTCAGCACTTTCCGCACAATCCCAGCTAGCCCTTCCGCCACCACTAGAAACAGGAAGGGTGCTAGGGGGTCTCCCTGTCTTAAGTCCCTAGATGGTTTAAACTCATCTGTAGGACTTCCGTTAACCAAAACAGACACTGAGGACGAGACCAAACACCCTTTAACCCACATTATCCACTTTTCATGGAATCCCAGCCTTCGTAACATGTCAAACAGAAAACTCCACCTAACAGAATCATATGCCTTTTCAAAGTCCACCTTGAAACAAACTCCTCTCCTTCGAGTCCTCCTACACTCCTCAAGTACTTCATTAGCCATAACCACACTATCCAAAAGACCTCTGTCACTAAGGAAGGCAGACTGGCTATCATCAATGACCATAGACATAACATTCTTCATCCGTATCGACAAGACCTTAGTAATGATCTTGTAAATGGCTCCAACAAGAGATATGGGTCGAAATTGTTCGAGCGACGACGGATCTCTTACCTTGGGAACTAAGGCAATGAAGGATGCGTTACAGCCCTTGGGAAAAGACCCCGTAACCTGAAAGAATCTCACAGCTTCCATAAGATCCGTTTTTAGGACGTCCCAACATTTCCTGATGAAATTGAAGTTGAATCCGTCCGGACCCGGACTCTTTGATCCTCCACATTGCCATACGGCATCCTTTACCTCCTCCTCGGTGAAGTTAGATATCATTTTCCTGCTAACCTCCATAGACAGGGACTTGAATTCCACCGATCCTAGGGTAACACCATAGTCTTTTGTAGCCTTAAATCTGTTCTCAAACACACGTTGTGCTTCCCTACGAACTACCTCCGGCTCCTCACACCACTGCGAATCAATCTCAACACCTTTGACCTCATTTTTTAATCTTCTCCATCTGATTGCAGAATGAAAAAACTTTGAATTGGTGTCCCCATATTTGGACCAGTTCACTCTTGCTTTTTGTCTATATACTGAGTCCAACTTCTTATCGACCAACCCCAACTGACTAAACAGTTCCATCCTTCTCAAATTTCCAGTGTCATCCAAGGCATCGTTGTCATCCTTGGCATCTAGCTCCTCAATTTCCGAAACTATTCGTTTCTTGTTGGTTTCCAGGCATCCAAAGGTATTTCTGTTCCACACTTTGAGATCAGCCTTCAGTAACTTCAGTTTGTCTTTGAGGACGGACATACTGTCGCCTTGCACATGATATGAATCCCATTTTCTCTTTACCATCAACTTGAAATCTGGCTCCATGAGCCATACATCAAAAGATCTGAACGGTTTGGGGCCCCAATCTTTTTCCCGTGCCTTCATCACTAGCGCACAATGATCCGATACCGTTCTCGGTTGTACATACTGCTTAGAAGCGGGCCAGATTTGGAGCCATTCTTCCGACACCAGACATCTGTCTAGTCTGCTCTTAGCTGTACCATTGGCTTTGAACCAGGTGTACTTCTTACCCACAGCGGGGATGTCCAATAACCCATTAGTTTCAATAAAATAATTAAAGTCTTCGATCTCCTTCTTTTGACTTGAGAAGCCTCTTAATCCTTTTCTTTCGTTCTCCCTTCTCCCAGCATTAAAATCTCCACAAAACACCCAAGCTTGATTTTGGTATTGTTGTTTGAGAGTTGTCAGCACTTCCCATAGACCCCCCTTTTCATTTAAGCTACATGGTGTTCACCACGAGACACTGGGTACCCGTTTTGAGATGTTGACCCTTGACCGCAATAAAGCCTGCTCCCACGACGTGATTATCATAGGCAAAGGCACTTTTATGCCACATTGTTACTAAAAATAATTTTTTTCAATCACATTTATCATATATTTTTTACTAAAATCTATTTATTTTTTTCTTGATTCAAATAACATTTTCTCCTCTTTTCTCAACGTTTTCTTCCACTCCAATTCAAACAAATCCTAACTTATTGAAGGAATCAAGTTAGATACACACACAAAAAGAAAGAATTATAAAATCACATCAAATAAGAACTAAAAGTACAAAGAATTTGACTAGGAGAGAGGAGGAAAAGGGACAAAGCAGGTCTGCTGGGTGGTGGATGAAATAACTTTCCAATAGCTAAAACAAACAGGACCAACGTTTTTTGAGCACATGTTGTGTTTGCCCTTTTTCTCTTACATGTTTATATGTGATATATGATTAAGATTTACATGTATCTACTTTGTCTGGGGAGCCACGTGTGGGGTTCACAGTTCACACCATTGCTGACTTATACAATAATGACCTTCTTCCTTTCCTTCCTCCTGTTCTTCCACTGAGTTTAACTCGTTAACAAACCAATCACAGGCCAAAGGGTGTTACTGTGCTAGTCTTACCACTCTTTAGAGGTGAAGGATAGAATGGAGAGTAAGTCAGGGAGCAGCAAGCGGAAAAATGGTGCAAAGGGTGAGATTGTGGATGGTTCCAAGATTATGGAGTTGGTTGGAAACGAACAAGTTTTCAGCGACTTTGTGGACAATAAGTTTGACGAGTTGGATAAGGACAGAGATGGAAAACTCTCCATGAAGGAGCTTGAACCTGCTGTTGCTGACATCGGTGCTGGCCTTGGTTTGCCTGCTCAAGGCACTAGCCCGGATTCAGATCACATCTATTTTGAGGTCTCTTTTTCTTGCCCAATAATCCCTACTTTTTTTTTTCCTTTTTGGGTTTTTGTCTTGTTTCGAAAATATCTTGGATTGGAATCTTGGCAATGTTGTTGTGTGTTGTGTTGGGTGGGGGTTAAACATGAAAGAAAATATTCGTACATGTCTTTATTTGAAAGAAATTACTCATGGATTAAACAATTCTTTGTCAATTGTTTATGATTCCCACTTAGGAAACAAGTTATAAGACTCAAATCGGTTGCTTCAAAGTGTCTAACTTGCTACCAAGATTGATGTTGTATGGGGCTGCTTGGCTTTTTTTAACTTTTGCCTTGGCTTAAGCTTTGGCAGTATTCCGAGTGCATATTATTTTAATTCTGTCCATGACAATACTATCATGATGACTAAGAAAAAATAGTTAATTTATCACCCATAATAAAATAATCATCACCGTCATCTAATTTGTTTGAGTTCCCGTGTCTTGTGGTTTTGCCTTTGTTAATTTTTGTTCTTTCTGTAGCCGTGGCTCCTCTTCACAAATATACCTGTTAGTGCTTCCGATGTTGATGAAGAAACAGTCTGTGTCTGAACTAGGGATAAAAAAAGTCTACAGTGACATATTTTTTTATAATTAGTGGTGCTTGCTTTCTAGAATAAGTTCTCAAAATTGACTTCTAGCTGGCCCCTGGAGTATTATAATCCATGAACCATGTTTACTTGGTAGGTCCAGTGGAAATCTGCCTTATCTATTGCAATTGCTTGCCTTGCTATATTTTGCTTTTAATTTTCTCCCTGGAAGCAGAATCTGGTGATGAATCTGGTGGAAGAAACAATATCAAGCTGGCAATTTAGCCGCTAATATATGCTAAACTATATGTTAAACCAGACTTGATCCTAGACCCTCCTATTGAAGAACTGGAAATTGTTATTTTATACTGTTGGTTGATCACATTGTACTCTAACTTTTTATTGCCCATATTTAGCGGAGTAATTAGGTAAGAAAATTGCTTTTTTCCAAAGCATGCTATAAAAGGAAGGAACACCTTTTCTTGTGCACATGTGGAGCATTGGAGCTAGCACTAGCATTTTGGTTCACAGGAGTTCATCATTTACTATAATGACATTAACTTTTTGCTACTCCAAATCAAAACTATAATAACAGATTAACTTTTTGACTCTCCAAAGTCTAGTATAAAATAACAATTTTCCAGTTCTTCAATAGGAGGGTCTAGGATCAAGTCAGGGTTTAACATATATTAGCTGCTAAATTGCCAGCTTAACATTGTTTCTTCCACCAGATACGTTACCAGATTCTGCCTCCAAGAAATAAAAAGAAGCACTATACTGGCCAACAAAATTTACCCAGAAATTGATCCACTTTGATGCTACATAGGTAAATCAAGATGTGTATCTGCATTTATCATGTTTCTCTGAAGAAGAGTTTGATTTGTCACTTTATTTTCAATATAAGTCCTCAAGCTCCTTTCACAATATCTACACGTGCTACCCAAATTTCCATTCTTTAATTTGTACAAATAATGGATCAAGACTACAATAGTGGAAAATTCTATTGACTGTGTATAGGTCTTGAATGAGTTCACCCATGGTAAGCAAGAAAAAGTAAGCAAGATGGAGTTCAAAGAGGTTCTCTCAGACATTCTTTTGGGCATGGCTGCTGGACTAAAGCAAGACCCTATTGTTATACTCCGCATGGAAGGGGAAGATCTCCTTGAGTTTGTTAATGGTCCAAGTTATGAAGCAGAAATGGCATCCATTTTATCTCAGATTGAGTCCCCTAATGGATCACTTCGTGACCATGTAATTGAAGCTTTTGGGAGACTCACTGTTGATCAAGGAGTTCCTCCCACATCAGATTCTTGGGTAAATGCTGCAACTACTCTGTCCTTGAATGGTGTTTCTTGTACACAATTAAGTGCTTGTTTTTTAAACTAGAACTTTGTGTATCAAAACTTGATTATTTAGAGATATATCTCAATGTTCTTTCTTTTCCTTGCCCTCCTGACTTACAATTTTTCATCAAGGTTTTCAACAACATTGTGGATCCAGCACTGTCTCAAGCTGGGCCTGCTTTGGACAAACCTGCTGCTCAGGAGACATTTTTGGAAGAATTTAAGAAAGTGGCATTAAGTGTGGTTGATTTTCTTAAAGAGAAACCTGTCATTGTTGCCCACAGTGAAAACACATTTGATGGACGTGGCGTTAAGAGACTTTTATCCAACAAGTTTGAACTAGACAGGGTTTAATTTCTGTGATTCATTGCAATATCTTTCTTGCTTTGAATTTACTCATCCATACATGAAATTCATTAATCTGTTGCATCATGCAGACATTGAACTTGGCTTTAGAGAATCTGCCAAAAGATCGCAATGGAAAAATATCAAAGGACTATCTGCGGCTGGCACTAGATCTGGTGTCTCCATCTGCTGGTTTACCTCCAGTTGGTGCAATTGAAGAGGTATATTGCCAAATGCATGCAGACAAAGTCATCCTCTTTCCTACTTACTTTGGGTTCATGTATTTGTCAATTGCTTTTAATCTATTAAATTCTGTATGCTGCTAGATAGTGTTTTTTGTTAAAGAAACATAGGAGAGATTATGACATTTTCTATTGAAATGTTGGCACGAGTCATTACAATGCTAGTGTTTATAAAAGAGATTGACACATCTTCTATTGAAATGTTCTTATTGAACACTATTGTTTATAAATTGATGCTTCTGCAATTTATTTTATTATACAAAATGGAAGCTCAAAAGTTTTAGTTGGCATGAATCAATGCTACAACTAGTTTTTATTTTTCCTTTTGGGTCATGCCAGCATATCATGACATACAATATCTTAAAGATGTGCATTGCATTTTCTTGAGCCAGAGATTAAAAACCCGCGTGTTTGATTTGACAGATGGATAAAGTTATTGTTGAAGCCTTTAAGATGGTGAATGTCGATGACACAAACACGGTCAGAGAAGAAGAATTCAAGAAAATTTTAACTGAAATATTGGGGGGTATCATGTTGCAGTTAGAGGGCAATCCCATATCTGTTTCTTCAAATTCAGTCGTACATGAGCCTTTAGGCTCATCTTCTACACTCTTGCAGCCATCTCCTAGTGAAACAGCATAGTTGTCTCAAGTTTATCACCGGTCAAAAAACCAAGTTCAATCATTTTTCTTATTGATGCAAATTATTAGTGGCATAGTCTCTTTTTTAGAGTCACTTTGTATGCTGTGGAATTAATTATGGATCTGAAAATTATAGAATTCAGTGGAAAAAAAGAAATTAAACTCTGAATTATCCTATTATCCTTTGCCGGGCGTGTTTATCACTTCAGTTGTAATGTAGATATATGTTTTGTAGGCCATTGATGGCAACATAAAAAGAGACTTAATATAATAATATAAGACATACAATTTTCAAATCACTGTCTTTGAAAATACAATATACCAGCAGTTGGACGATTATAGAATGAATAAGAACTAAGGAATAGTTGTAAATAAAAATAATACGGATTCTGTTTCGCATGCACCATCTTTTATTGGACTTCTGTTGTTTTTTCATATAACAGTCTCAGGCAAAAAGGTTGTAGAAATTTTGGGATGTGCCGGCAAGAAGATGCCTTAAGTATGCATTCACAAAACATGTATTTAATAATTTTTTTTATGAAAAGCTGGTCATGGATAGGTACGAAAGGATGCAAGGAGTTCTGTTATATATATATATATATGTTTGACTTGGTTTATCACTTGATACCTTAGCCAATAAAAATAGAGTCTGACTTGTGAAAAGGCATATATCCAAAGAAATGGTAAACATGTCAAACAATATTTGAAGAGAAATGTTAGATAGCACGAACGAAATCCGAACTTCATACTTTATTTAAAAAACCAATAAAACAGTGACAAAAAATGAGGTGTGAAAAATGATAGAGTCTAGCTAGGCTGTAATTTTAAAAAATTGAGGTAATTATTTGCAAAGCAAGATTGAAAAATGAGATGGTTGAAGCATGTAGTTGATGAAAGTAAGTGGTAGTGAATTATTGAAATTAATTATGGAATTATTGAAGGCCAGCTGGGTAACGATGTAGCATTACACAGCTGTTGAGGCATAATTGGATAATGGATAGTGTAGTGCGTAAAAATCTATGGTTCCGTCACACTATTTAAGCGGATATGGTTATCAATTAAGATAAATAGACGAATCACAATCCTTTCATATATTAAAAATGTCCTTTCAAACATTCCGCGGCTAATGGACAGAGACAAGAAGCCATGCCTCACAACGAGGGAACTTCAACCTCAATCACTCAGTTAATCTCTTGTATAAATCCAAATGATAGAAATAAATAAAAATTGCAAGTGTAAAAAAACAACAAATTCTCTATCTATCTATCGCATGATCGAAATATAATTTCCCTAGTGTGTGTTTCTGTCTCTGTTAAAAAAGTTCATTTGAAATGAAAAGTGTTTAATTCCCTTTAGTATGTTAGTGTAAGTATTGGTTTGAGGGAGCAGGTTTAGTTGACTTTCTCCCATGATGTGGTTACTAAGGAGGACAGGTAGCATATCCTAGGAAGGAACAAACAATACATAAAGCTGTTTCATGAGAGATGAAAGGTTTCACCAAGTTAGCAAGTTTTGTTGGATTTATTTGTAGTTTGCCCAAAACATATTATTCTGTAGCTTAGCATATATGCATTTTAGTGGAATACATGAAGGGTTCCTATAGTCGAAAGAAGTAGCTGATATTTCCAATGACATCTTGTTTGATATCAGTACTATATAATAGGAAGCAACACATAACGGGTTTCTCTAGATTGATATAAACAACTTATTAAATAAAGGCCCCCAAACCTACCCATTCTCAACGCTAACAAAATGGGGCTCCTTCTTCCTAAGCCGAAGTTGATAATCTTTTTTGCACTCTTCATTTTATCAGGCAATGCACTTCTCTTTATCTTCTGCTTCTCTTCTGTTTTCACTACATGATGCTATGCTCGTGCCTTTCTAACAGCCTTTTCTTCTTCTCTTTATTGTTCCTTTCTTCTCCTTTTTCTCACTTAGCTCTCAATATTCTATGCAGATTGCTTTGACCCCTTGGATCCAACTGGGAATATTTCCGTAACTTTTGACATTTACCAACGTACAGATAATGGATATCTGGTAAGTACATTTACACACTTAAACTGCCAATTGATTTTTGAACCACATACTTGGAACTTCACAGGTATGCTCAACAAAGGGCAGCGAAAATTCCCATGGACCTTGAGAAATATTATACAATGAAAATGAAAACTCCCAATCAACTTGGCCACTGATCCACTTTATACTATAGACTGTATATTTGGTGGTTTGCAAATTGCACTGAATAGAATCATTTGAAGTTTATTCTTCCGACACTAACTAGTTGATTAAGTTCTACCGTTTTGTTGCATACAATATAAAGTAATGAAGCGCACAACTAGAATCTTGTTTTGTTGCTGAAATCAAAACTAGAATCGAGCTTGGAATGTTTTGTGCAGGCAAGGGTGACACTTCAGAACAACCATCAGTATCGGCATGTGGAGAAACCAGGGTGGAAGCTAGGATGGAGATGGGCTAACAATGAAGTGATATGGTCAATGAGTGGTGCCATAGCAACTGACAGAGGAAATTGCTCATCTTACAGCGGCTCTCAGATGCCACATTCCTGCAATAATGACCCCATCATAGTTGATCTCTCTCCAGAAATCTCAAAAAACAGGTCAGAGCATTGTTGCCGTGGTGGCCTCCTCTCTGCCTGGTCTATTGATCCTTTCAATGCATTCTCTTCATTTGAACTTGAAGTACGCAACGTGGGAGATGACCCACTAGGACAACCACCTAACAATCTTACATTGATGGCCCCAGGTCCTGGTTACACTTGTAGCCCCCTTCTTGACACTGATCCCTCAGTGTCCTCAGATTTTGGGGGACTAAGACAAGTTCCTGTTCTCAGTAAGTTACTTTTCTTATGCCATAATATTCTCGTGCAACAAATGGTTTTTCTTTTGTTTTGTTGTCGCACTCAAAGAAAGGATGACATACACAATCATAATCATATTATGCAATGATTAGACTTAGTTTAATTTCCCAGCAGCACATGCACAGTAATTATAAAGTACTCTTAAGTGTGACTTAACAATAATTATCACAAAACTCAACAATCTAGTGTGACAATCTCTGATTTGAATTTAGATGACAGTAAATGATTAGTGTACTTGGCACACATTTAAATTTTGTGCTTCAGGAACTTGGAAGTCAACATGTGCATACTCCAGTTTCTTAGCAAACACATTACCGGTATGCTGTGTTTCCCTCTCATCATTTTACAACCCCATCGTCACATCTTGCCGAAATTGCAGTTGTGGATGCAGAGAAACAGATAAAAGTACTGCGTCTTGCATAAGGTGTATTTCAATTGCTCACAGTTGTGTGCATGCCGTTACCTTCATTCCCTCTCCCTATTCATTAGTGTGCTTATCTAACCAGGCCTGGTTCCTTGTCACGGTCCAATGAGGAGAACACGATTGAAGTTGTTGAATGCACCGACCACATGTGCCCAGTTCGAGTCCATTGGCATTTCAAGAACAACTATATGAACCAATGGAGAGTGAAGCTTACCATTTCTAACTACAATTACAACAAAAACTACTCAAACTGGAACTTGCTGGTCCAACATCCTGGTTTCACTCAAAAAGCATCAACCTACAGTTTCAACAGCAGTAAACTTCCCACCCTCGGAATCCAAGGTACTGTCTTTTTTATTGTACATTTCATTCAACCATAGTAATAGTAATCAAAACTCAAAAGTAGTCTTAAATTTTACAGGACTTGAACTTTAGATTTAACCATTGTTGTGAAAGAAATCTTAAATTTCAGTTACTTGTAAGAATCTATTTAGGATATAAATAACCTACGATGACAAAGTATAGACTATATAATATATTGGATGTGATTAAAAAGCTGTAAAGTGCAGTACTAATTTAGAAAAAAATGTGTGGCAGATGGAGTTTCCCTGTTTTGGGGAATAGATTATTACAACAATGAGCTATTGCATTCTGACAAGTCTCAAATGGGTGTTGTGACAACAGAAATACTATTGGACAAAGATCCAAATTCTTTCACAGTAAGTAATGGATGGGCATTTCCTAGAAGAATATATTTCAATGGCGACAACTGCGAAATGCCTTTACCTGACACGTTTCCTATGTTGCCAAATCGTAGCTCCACTTTAACACCTACTTATTCTAGTTTTACTCTCTTATTTATCCTTTTGTTTCTTCCCCTACTACTCCTTTGGCTTTGAACATACCTCATTTTTTTTAAGAATGCTTTGTGTTTTCTTAACATACATTTATATCACATTGAAAATTGTAATTCTATGGGGTTGGAAATTTGAAGAGCTCCCTTACCATGTCCAATACATGCGAATTCATTGTCAAATTAATAATTTATTCTCAAGAAATGTATGTTCTGTCACACTTTCTAATCCATCCTTCAAAAAAATATATTTCACAAATGGTATGCATGTAAATGAAATTGATATTACTTTTGCATTATCTTAGTTAGATGAGATACGGTATCTATAATATTATATATAACGTATAAGAATTTAGAGTTTAAGAAAATTAAATACTATATGAGTTTTACTAATTCATAATCTAAATTACATAAATTAAAATATCAACGTGATGATACTTTTGCACCAATGTAAAATGTAAAGTACAAGAAACTATTCTAACACAAGGAAGTGATGTTAAATTACTATAATAGTACTTTTATGATTGAATTGTTTATCTTTGTTAAAACATGTTGAATAGAAAACTTACCAATTGAGCATGATAAATTACCATAATTAAGAATGTATATAATTACAATTTACAACTTAACTCTTTAACTTGAGTAGTCAAAGAATTAAGCTTCCCATTTGATTCAGCAAGTTCAGTCTTCAATTTTTCAAATTTAGTAGAAGAAATATCACTTATGCTCTTTTTTTTATCATCTTGCCGATTAATAAAGCACAACTCGTAAGTTCAACAATCGAATCAACCAAGGATGGAATATCAGATGTTTTAAGCATATTGTACGAAGTTCCATCAAGGTTAGTCTGAATAAACTCTAAAAATTGAGTTATGGCAGCAAAAATAGAGTCTGGAAGTGGTTGAGAAGAACTTCCAATAGCATGACGATGACACTTAGAGGATGAATGTGATCTTCTAGTACTTCGATCTCTCTTCCTGTTCTTCTTTGAAGGCCCAACAACATTTTCGTTATTGTCGGGTTCAATGACAGCCTCGACCCAAGAAATTGGTTCGACAACTTCTACTTCTACCTCATGATTAACCTCCTTCAAGCTGAGGAGTTAAACCCCCCGCTTTGTTCACAATCTTTGAAAAGTAAGATCGTGCTTTCGGATTAGTTGCCGCCATCAAACCTGAAAGTCAATAAAACATTTAGCAAAGTTAAAAATCTCTTGTTATAAAGAAAGTTTTTGAAAAAATACATACCAAAGAAATCTTTTCTGGACCTTTTCAAAGTGTATAACCGTAATAGAGCACGAGTAGGAATCTTGTGGGATAAGTGACCGAGTACTTCAAGAACATGACGATCTTCAGCATCCATTGAATGGTATGACCATGAATTAAATTTTAAGGGCTGACTAGTCCAGTAGAAAGGAAAATTTGGAACATCACCATCAAAGCAATATCTTCTTCCACTGTCCTCGATTAGGATTTTGAAAAAACCTCATTTGAAATTCTTGTATGAGGAAGTAAATTGTTTAAGAAAACAAATTTTTGATTTACTAATCAAAGACAACTAACCTCGTCGCTTACCAGGTCGAGAACTATAATAATACATGAAAGCTTTTGGACTAGGAGATAATGAAAGAAATTTACATAAGATGCTAAAAGCTTGCATAGAAGCCCAACCATTAGGATGAAGTTGGGTAGGGGCAACGTTTAGATATTTAAGTACACCCATTTGAAACTCATTTAAAGGAAACCTAACATGAAGGTCAGTAGAAAAACATTCATAAAAATAGAAAAATTCACAACTATCATTTTCACGGCCATGATAAACATTGTCGACGGCCCGACATGCCGAAAAAAAATTATTTCTTCAACCGCATTTGGAGAATAAATGTAAATCTTGGAAAGAAAATCGCTAAGAGCGGAAGAAGAACGATACCGAGAGAAAAATTCTCGGACTTTAGGATTAACCCAATTATAACCGAGACGAAGACTTATCCTTTCTATAGCTCTTTCGGTTCCTTCAATTTCAACATCTATGGCTGCTTCATTTGAGTCTTTCATACATGAAAGCGTAGCAGATGACGATACTGAATCCACGTTCTGATTAACCTCCATCACTCTCCCAATAGATTCATTACCCGCGCTCGAAAAAGCCGTAAATTCGTCAGAAACGAAAACAGAGTTGGAGAGAGACATTATACCTTTGATGGAATTTAGTAAATCTTTCTGAATTGAGAAAACAAGAAAGTGTGAGTGTGAACAAATGAAGTTAGGTATTTATAACATTAGTAAAACCTTTCATACGAAAGGTCACGACATCGTAACTGTTAAATTATATTGCATCCAACGATCAGATGTTCCTAACCCATCAAGTCAATCGGTGCGTTCAAGAAAAAGCACATGAAACGAGACATTTAATACAAAATTGAAATGATTTGAAAAAATATTTTTACTGATAAGCTTTAAATGCCTTCTTTCTTTTCGTAATAGGCATAATGTCTTTTTACAAAAATCCTCATGCCTGGGGGCTAGTGTACTACTAGTCCGAAAGATCAAGCGGAAAGGTTAGGCCAAAAGATCAAGCCGAAAGGTTAAAGTGTAAAAAATATAAATAAATAAAATTATAATTGGTTACTGTAGCAAAGCCCATAATAACATGACACAAATTAACATGTGTGTGTTTAAAAAATATTAGGTAAAAAAAGAAAAGCGCAAATAAGTTTTGGGCCCAATAAGAGAACACTATAAATAGGTCATCAATCTAAGAGGTATGCAGAGTGAATTTATCTGATAATTATATAAAACTAATTCTGACTTTGACATTGGAGCGCCTTACAAGTATACACACCCAACCATGATAGGAGAACGAAAAGAGAAACCGAGAGATCCAATTGATCCAACCCAACCAAGTGAGCTTGTTAGACAAATAAGTCCAACATGAAGGAGTGAATCGAAGGTCCAACCCGAGAGTAGAGACTGAGAAGCTCAGAAAATTCGAGAAATAAACATATTTTGCTGAAAGAAGAATAGTTTCTAGGCAACACTTTTTAATGTTTAAATTTTTATTTGTTTGTTTAAGTATTCTATAGTTTAATCATGTAGTTAATAGATAAAAGAATCACATTTTCTTTGAAAAAAATAAAATAACAAAGCAATTAAATTAAAGTAAAAAAAATAATTTAACACTCAATTTTAATTAATACTCAACTTAAAATATTTTAATTTAGAATACCATTAAAAATTATTTATATAAGCATCAATGAGTCCATATCTATCATTTTCAGAGCCATATTAAAAGGAAGAATTTATTGTTGGAATGAAAGTGTAATAGCCAAAGAAAAGTGATAAAAGGAATAAGAATCTGCAGCCAAACAATCAGAGGAAGAAGGCATGGCCGGAAAACCCGAAACTCAGATCCGACCCATATCAAACATCGTCATCGTCGTTGGTAACTTACGCGCCGCCACTGTATGTTATGTTTTGTTGTGTTTTTGTTTGATGGTTTTAATTTTAATGAATAACAGCTATGGAGATGGAAGCACTTCCCATCGTCAACAGATTCCGGCTCACTCGCCAGCCTCACTCTTCGTTCGTATATCTCTCTTTCTCTCTCTCCGTTTACACTTCTAAAAACTAATATTAATTATATAATAATTACTTGTTAAAATATTATTAGTTTACTTTACTCATAATATATATATATATATATATATATATATATATAAAAGATTGTTAATAGATTGTATAAGGAAAATACATTCTCAATGTTTTTTCAACAAATCAGGGAGTTTTAGTAATTTGCTTTTATTAAATAAATTGTCAATTTAATCTCTAAAATTTAAAAAACAAATAAACTGCTTTTTAAATAAAATGAAAAAATAGAATTGTATACTACTAATTAATTATTTTTTAAAATTATAATAAACTATTGAATTGATCATGAAATAAATAAAAATTGCTAGTATTAAAATTACAAACTATCAATTAGTTTAATCTCTAAAATTTTAATGCGGATCGAATGGATCCTTGAAGTTTAAAAGGAACGTATTACACTTTTGTTTCTTAACTTTTAAAATTTTGTGAATTTTTGCTCGAGTTATATTGTTTTAGAAAAACTTAATTATATACTATTTTTTTCTTAAAAGTATTCACCCATTTTGCCCTTAAAATTCAATTAACCCTTTAAAAAATGATAAAAATGCTGAAGATGAGAGGTGAATCATTGACCTCTTTCTTCTCCATCCCCATAAAAAAACACTTTATATTTTCTTACTTGTTTACTCCATATATTAAAATATTGCATTTATTAACTACACTTTTACAATTTTAATTTACGTTTATATTTATATAAAAAGATAATCATATAAGTGATACATTCATCTATTATTTATACATATTTCACTATTTTATTTATAAGTTAATTATTTAAAAACGAAGTACTTCAATATGTTTTTGGTCTGAGTAAAATTAGCTAGTTTTGATTTTGATTTTTATAAAAAAAAAATTCTTCATTCATATAAAATTTAAAATAACTAATTTTAATATTTATAAAATATAGTCTCTATACAAATAAATTAAAATAACAAGCTTGTTTAAAAAAAATCAATTTTTTATATAATTTAGTTTCGTCAATACCAAAAATGGTTCAATTTAATTTTCTTTGAAGAGTCTTACTCCCACATATTTATTCTATATTCAAAGCTATCAAGATTGAAATCTTAAACCACAATTTTTTTTAACTCATATGTTAGACATTGAAATCTTAAACCACAATTTTTTTTTAACTCATATGTTAGACATTGAAATCTTAAACCACAATTTTTTTTTAACTCATATGTTAGACATTGAAATCTTAAACCACAATTCTTTTTCATTCTTGTTAGACAGTATGTATGTGGCATCACATAGAAATAGTATAAAACTAAAAAAGATTGTTGAATTTTTTCTGTGAGTAAACTACTAGGATGATTCGATACCAACAACCGTGAACATTTATTTCATACACTAAATCCTAAATCACAGTTGATACCAATCATATTAATCCTGTTTAAAAAATAATTTGGGTGTTGATTATAGTTTTAAGGATTATTTTATTAGTTTTCTTAATTTTAAAACTAATTTGATTAGTTATTAGAATTTCAAGAAAAAATCACTCTTTTGCGATCACTTTCTCTGATTAGTTTATCACACAAGTTTTATTGGTCAACCTTCACCGTAAGAGAAATTGAGCACTGATGCTATGGTGCTTACAAATATCTTAGAATTTCCATGGAGTTTTTTTAATGAGTTATCTATTTATTCTTTACTGAGGAGGTCGAAGTAGAGTGGAGCTTTGCTTTTCACGTACTTACAGTTGATTGAAGTGTATGGTGCAGGTTTCCAGAAAGGGTTCCTTGGGTCCGTTATGGTGGGACATACAAAGATCTTAGTATAAACTTGATTTGGCCTGGAAAAGATCCAGCTTCGGGTAACATGTTTTCTCTTTTCCACCACTTCTAACCATCCAATTATCACCACTGAGTTTCATATTTGATTCTGTTGGAAATTCTACATTAAATTACCCTCACGCCCAACCCGAGAGTGACAGCCTGTGAGTGGACCTAATAAGTCCAACAAACACTTGTTAGGATTGACTTGAAATGACTGTGATACCATATTATTAAGTGAATTTAAGTCTAACTCAATCCCATAAAACCGGCTCATGAGGTGAGGTTTGCACCCACTTATATAAAATGAAATGTCCTAATCTCTAGTCATAGTTATGTTTAAATATAAATTATATGGTTTTATAAGAATTTATTTTAACAGTTGTTGAATTTGCCTTATCGTCAGCTATTGGACACTGTTTTGTTTTGTCAGCTACGAGTCCTGATCCATTCCTTTCAGGTGCTGATAGTATTGGCACAATACCATCTGCTCTTGTAACATATGCTGCTATTCAAGCATTACAACCCGACTTGATCATCAATGCAGGAACTACTGGTGGCTTCAAGGTTGGCACTGCGTTCTCCCCAAGCAACAATCGTCTTAGATTTGCCAGAGTTTTGAACTCCCAAATGTTTGTGTTATATTTTCGCATCTCTTCCTAGGTTATGTTGTTTTGATCCTCTATCTGTGAAATTATTGGCCTATTCATTTTGCAATAGTTTATGGTAAGATGTGGCACAACACAGTTGGCAGAGTTGATATAAGGGTTTTGAATCTGACCCTGTAACCTATGTTAAATAATGCTTGTTGATGAATGAACATACAACATAAGTGTTTTATGTTCAAAACCAATTAGTCTAATGCATTGTTTGTAATCAATAATGGTCATTGATTTTTGTCTTATAATTTTATATATAGATTGTTTTGTAATCAAGAAATGGATTACTAAACTGTATGACTGTGGATGGACAATATGACTGTGGTATGTTGATGGCAAACTCGTGCTCTACCAGCATGTGGAGTGGTTGTACTTTCCACCCCATTGGTGTGCATGTATCAAATATTCACTCTCTGCAAATCAAAATCTTATGATGATTATACAAGTAGTTAAAAATGTTATGATGCAGCGATATGCATTTGTCTACACATGAACATATGTTTTCAAATAGTGCTTATTGTTGAATGCTTTCAGGCCAAAGGAGCTAGTATTGGGGATATTTTTATTATATCAGGTTGTGCTTTTCATGACAGAAGAATACCTATACCTGTAAGTGTCATCATTTCTCTTGATAGCTCTGGATTCTTGTCCTTTATACTCTTCTCTATTTGGAAGTGTAGTTGGTTGTGCCATGTTTTTATTTAAGGAAACAATTAATGGAATATAATCTATTGGCGTTGTTGGTGTTTTCGTAAGATGTGTGTACTATGTATGTGTTCGAGGAGAAGGGGGGAAGGTTTAAGAAAATACACCCTTTCTCTAGTTTTGGCTTTTGTTCTTTCTATGTCTGATACTTGTCTCTCTTTTCACATGTATCTCTTCTTTCCTTCCAATAATATTATTTTAAATAGGAAAAACATTGATATATGTTAAGTGTATAACTGAATGACGTTTATGTAACTGCATGGGTAGTACTTTATATACCCCTACGCTTCATGTAATACATAGCTAGTGAAATATATAATGAAATATCAGTTCTTTCTCTCTCTCCCGCTCACTTAGCCTAACATGGTATCAAGAGCTCCCTGTTTTTTCTGTCATGTCTTCCGCTACGTCCACAGTTTCTGCTTCTTCTTCCTCTTCTTTTTCTTCCCCTCACTTCTTTACCACCCCAATTTCGTTGAAGCTGTCTGAAGAAAACTTTCTGCTGTGGAAGCAGCAGGTCCTTGCAACCACTGATGGGTTACTCCTCTCTCACTTTCTTGATGGCTCTTGTGTCCCTTCCTCTGTTCTTCCACCTGTTACTGAGGGCTCCACCCCGTGTGCCAATCCTGCCTTTACTCGATACAAGCAGCAAGATAGTTTGCTCGTGGCATGGATGTTAGCCTCCATGACCACACCGTTTCTCACCAAGATGGTGGGCCTGAACTCCTCCGCTGAGATTTGGGAGGTTCTTCACACCTATTTCGCTGCCAACACACGTGCACAGATCAAGAAGTTCCGATTGCGTCTCAAGAACCCCAAGAATGCGCGCTCTGTTTCCACGTATCTCTTGGATATCAAGAAGACCGTTGATCTTCTTGCTGCCATAGGAGCCCCTGTTTCTGTTGACGACCATGTGGAAACAATTCTTGATGGACTTTCTGCTGATTTTGATCCTTTTGTTGCATCCATCATGTCCCGCAAAGAGGCGTACACTATTGATGAAATCGAAGCTCTCTTGTTAGCTCAAGAAGAGCGTCTCGCTAAACATCTTCAGGTTGATCATCTCTCTGTTCCGCCCACAGCCGATGTTGCTACGTGGACTTCTACGCGTTCCACCCATGGCAACTCTCACCGCAAGCCCGGTGGCTCTCGTGGTGGTCGTGGCGTCATGCATGCTCCTTCGACTTCAGGACGTCTTTCCCACTACAGACCCTCACATACTGACTCTTGGGTCTCGTCTCGCCCTGTTTGTCAAATCTGCAAGAAGCATGGCCACTCTGCGGATGTGTGTTGGCAGCGGTATCATCCTTCTTCGTCTAATAATATGACGGCACATTATTCCTCTTACTCTTCTCCGGATTGTGTTCCTAGTGACGCATCCATACTTGGTGCGCCTTCCTCCATGGATGACCCTCTCTGGTATCCGGATAGTGGCGCTACTCACCACATCACCAACTCTCCTTCTGTTTATTCCAATAAACAACATTTTGCAGGTTTTGAAACGGTTAAAATGGGTAATGGAAAAGGTTTGTGCATCTCCCATATTGGCTCTGCTTCTTTATCCGCTGGTACTCACAGTACGTCCCTTCATTTAAACGATCTTTTGCTCGTGCCTGATATCACAAAAAATCTTCTTAGTGTCTCAAAATTCTCTCGTGATAACAATGTTTTCTTCATATTTTACCCTCACTCGTGTTATGTTGTGCATCAGGATACGAAGCAAGTCCTTCTTCAAGGAACTCTTAAAGATGGGCTGTACACCTTTCCTGGCTTAAAGGCTTCATCACCTTACTCTGCTAACTCTCTTTCTTTTACTGGAACCAGTGCCACTATCAATCTCTGGCATCAGCGTTTTGGTCATTGCCATTTAACACCCTTAAAGAAAATTCTTTCGTCTTGTAATATCTCTGTAAAACATGATCTTCATTTCTGTGCTGCCTGTGCGCGTGCTAAGTGTCATCAGTTCCCTTATCCCACTACGTTAACTGTCTACACTGCTCCTTTACAACTTGTGTATACTGATATTTGGGGTCCTGCTTCTGTCCCTGCTTCTAATGGAGCTCGATATTATGTGTCTTTTCTAGATGCTTTTACCAAATTTACATGGATTTATGTTCTGCATACCAAGTCTCAAGTTTCACATGCTTTCAAAAAATTTAAAGCCTTGGTTGAAAACCAAACTGGCCATAAAATCCGTAATCTGCAAACTGATAATGCACGTGAATTTCTTGCCTTAACTCCTTTTCTCCAACAACAGGGTATCCATCACCGTTTAACATGCCCTTACACGCACCAGCAAAATGGTTCTGTGGAAAGAAAGCACCGCCACATTGTGGACATGGGTTTAGCGTTGCTTGCTCATGCTCATCTTCCCCTAAAATTTTGGGCTGAGGCTTTTATTTCTGCCGTTCATATTATTAATGTTCTCCCCTCTTCCCCTATACAAGGTGACACGCCTCATCAAAAACTTTTTCACACCACTCCTAATTACGCTCATTTTAAGGTTTTTGGTTGCGCTTGTTATCCTAATCTTCGCCCCTATAACACACGTAAATTTGCCTTTCGTTCTCAGTGCTGTTTGTTCCTTGGTTACAGTCTTCACCGTGCTGGTTATATTTGTCTAACTGCAGATGGAAAAACTATTATCTCTCGCAATGTTATTTTCAATGAAACTCACTTTCCCTATAATGCACACTCGCTTCCCTTTGCTGTCTCATCAGGTGATGCCTTGCCTCCTGTGTCTCCCTCTCCTCCTCTCACCGTTGTGCCGGCTCATCCTCCTCCTCCTGCTATCCCCTCTGCCTCACCTCCTGCTGCACCTCCTGATGTTCTTCCTATGGTTCCCCCTGCTGATCCTCCCACTGATACTTCTGCGTCCTCTGCCCTGCTTCCTGTCTCCACTACACCCAACGTTCATCCGATGGTTACTCGAGCAAAGGTTGGCATTCACAAACCAAAGGTGTATCTCTCTTCTCTTCCCACCATTCCTCACATTCCCTCTTCTGTCAAAACTGCCCTTGCTTCCTCGCTTTGGTCAACTGCTATGCACGAAGAATACACTGCTTTGCTCTCTAACAATACTTGGACCCTCACTACTCTCCCTCCCAATGCATCGCTGGTTGGGTGCAAGTGGGTTTTTAAAACTAAGCTCCATGCAGACGGCTCGTTTCATCGATGTAAAGCCCGTCTCGTGGCAAAAGGTTTTCATCAAACGCACGGGCTTGACTATGCCGAGACCTTCAGCCCTGTGGTTCGTCACACTACCATACGTCTTGTGCTCGCCCATGCTGTCACTTCAGGTTGGCCTGTCCGTCAAGTTGATGTCAACAATGCTTTTCTCAACGGTGATCTTAGTGAATGTGTTTACATGCAACAACCCCCTGGCTTCGTTTCTGCAAATCCGCATCTTGTCTGTCGGCTTCACAAAGCCATCTACGGGCTGAAACAAGCCCCTCGTTCCTGGTTTCTCAAGCTAAGTAATACATTACTTACTCTTGGTTTCACACCTACAAAGAGTGATACTTCCTTGTTTGTTCGTTTTACTTCTTCACACACTCTTCTGGTTCTCGTTTATGTAGACGATATCCTGATCACTGGGTCCTCTCTACCTGCCATCACTTCCCTCATTTCCAGCCTTCATTCCTGCTTTGCCTTAAAAGATCTTGGCAATCTACATCATTTTCTAGGTATCCAAGTTACACGTACCTCCACAGGTGACATGCATTTGTCTCAGTCACAGTACATCCGCGAGCTCCTTCATAAAACCACCATGGTCTCCTCCAATCCACAGCCCACACCCATGATCTCCAATGTTCGTCTTCAACAAAACTCATCTATGGCCTTTCCTGATCCCACTCTCTATCGGTCAGTCGTCGGCACTCTTCAATATCTCCTTGTCACTCGTCCTGAACTCTCTTACTCCGTCAACAAGGTTGCGCAGTTCATGCATGCTCCCCAGAATCATCACTGGCAAGCTGTTAAACGCATTCTACGGTATCTTGCTGGCACTGTCCATCATGGTCTCCTTCTTCACCGTACCTCTACCTCGAATGTCCTAGCCTTTGCCGATGCAGACTGGGCTGCCGACCTGGATGACCGCAAGTCCACCACAGGTTTCTGTGTTTACCTTGGTTCCAATCTGATCGCATGGTCCACACACAAGCAAAAATGTGTCTCCCGGAGTAGCACTGAAGCTGAATATCGAGCCATCGCTGCGGTCATGGCTGAACTCCTCTGGCTCCAGTCGCTTCTTCACGAACTTCACATACCCACGTCCATCCCTCGAATCTACTCTGACAATTTGGGTGTTGTCCTTCTAAGTGCTAACCCTGTCATGCACTCTAAGTCAAAACACTTTGGGTTAGACCTGCACTTTGTTAGGGACAATGTCCAGACTAAGCAGGTTCAGCTGTTTCACATCCCAGCTCGCTACCAAGTCGCTGATTTGCTCACCAAGCCAGTGTCTGGCGTCAGTTTTTCTCGGGTTCGAAATAAGCTCAAGGTTGTCCCTGCTTCAACCATAAGCTTACGGGGGGATGTTAAGTGTATAACTGAATGACGTTTATGTAACTGCATGGGTAGTACTTTATATACCCCTACGCTTCATGTAATACATAGCTAGTGAAATATATAATGAAATATCAGTTCTTTCTCTCTCTCCCGCTCACTTAGCCTAACAATATATAATGTCTTTTGCAGGGTTTTGATTTGTATGGAGTTGGTTTACGTAAAGCCTTTGATACACCAAACCTTATAAAGGAGCTCAATCTAAAGGTGAGTAATATTTGATAAAATGTATACGCTTCTGCTGAAAACAAAATTCTTCATAACAGTTAATCTTATTCAAAATTCATTTTGCCACCCCAAATCCCTCTATATCACAAAATATTGCCATTTGAATTATGTGCCATCTGTTAACTAGATTACCTGGATTGAAGAGAGTTGCAAATGCATCTTGTGAAGTTTGTGCTTTCAAGCACAAAAATCATCTTCCTATTTAATCCACAAAAGAATGTGTTAGAAGAAGTATATTAATGAGTGAGTTGCTAACACTCGTCTTGTGCATAAAACTTGAACTTTAAACATTTGTGCATATTTTCAGGTGGGTAGATTGTCTACTGGTAACTCTTTAGACATGACACTGCAGGATGAATCATTAATCATGGCAAATGATGCCACAGTTATAGATATGGAGGTATACTGATTGGCACATTCCACACATCAATTGGGAATGGCATGAATCCACATATTCACAAATAACATGTGTTATCAAAGAAATCCCCATTGAAGTATCAGAGGACTGAAAAACTGACTAGTAATTGTTCTGATCTTTTCAATTGTGTAACTCCCAGTTTCAACATTTTCTTCCAGGGAGCAGCTATTGCTTATGTTGCTGACCTTCTGAAAGTTCCTGCAATCTTTGTAAAAGCTGTGACTAATATCGTTGATGGTGACAAACCGATTGTAGAAGAATTTCTGGAGAATTTGGCAGCTGTAGCTGATGCACTTGATCCGGCTGTTGAACAAGTTGTTAATTTTATTAATGGAAATTCCCTGTCTGAACTTTGACAACCTAATTTCACCTTCCAAGTTGTTGTATATGCAATTATGGTGGGCTCCGACTAGAACACTATCATTATTGATTTGGAATTTGTTTGTGAGATTTAAGCAAAATTAAACTCATAAAGTATAAACTGAAGATTTTGCAGCCCTTCCTCCCTTCTCTCTTTTGTTCCATTCTGGCATTCACTGTAAACGTGTGCACAACCTAAGTTTGTGGCAAAATAAGAAACTAGCACTGAACTTAAAGAAAGAAAAATTTATAGTTTACATTAAAATAAAAATAGGTAAAAGTTGAATTCTATAAAAAGTTAACCACATAATTTTGTTTCAAAATGTGATTTGATTTTAATTTTAATAAGTCTGAGTCATTTGTAATTTAAAAAAGCATAAAAATTATGTAATAGTAATTTATAATAAAAAAAAGTTATATATTTTTTTGTTAAGAATGAGACTATACATAAATAATTTCTTATAAAATTTAGAAAAACTTATATTTTTAAAGATCCAAAATACATTTTATCATTTATAAAATTTTGTGTTGATAATAATAATTTTTTGGCAGTATATAGAGAATAATAATTGCTTCACGACAAACTTAAAGTTATATTTTAATGGACCTTTGATAAGTCCAACAAAAGCTATACTTCCAATTATTTATTTTATTTATAAATTATTTTTTATTTATTTTTGTTCAAATACTCATTTAAAAGCTAAGGATAAGTTCATGTAGTTAGAAAAGTATATTCAATCGAAATCTATCCCCGTCTGTGCCAACAAAAATCGAAATCTATTCAAAATTCAAAAACATATTTACTAGTTAGGTTTAAATTGCAGAATGTGATTATATTAATCCAAAAATCAGGGAATAACGTATTTATTTCCGCGTAAAAAAGTGTTTATTTGCTTTTATTTGGTATTTATCAATCAAGCTTAGTGTTATTTGTAAAATAAATTACTTGTTCTAGAATTAATCCTACTAACATAAATTTGGCTTTAAGTTCTTGATAATTTACATAAAATCCTCCAGTTTAAATATCATAATAAAATATAATGCTTGTTATTAATTTATAAATATATTATACTAGTATTTTTTATGTTGTACAATATACATGATTAGTACTTATATACGTTTTTGCTAGGGAGATGGACCTAGAGAACTGTTGGTTGATTTCATCTCTTCCTCTCTTGTCTGGCAGTTGACTTGTTCTTGAAGCTCGCTCCTCCTCCTCTCGTACTGCTTCTTCAGGTCTCGGGTCAATGTCGAATGGGGTACCCCTGCAGAAGGCACTCTGACGCTCAAGTAAGCAAAAAGGGGTGTTTGGCACTCGGAAGTGTACAGTCATTAATGACGTACCTACACCTTGGAATATGTGTTATCTGTATTACTTGTAGTGAGCATTTCTTACTGGGCCAGGTTAAGGAGTGAGTTTGTGTTTAAGATTATATTACCTAGTTGCTAACCACAAATTAGGTTTGTTGAGTCTGTTTAGGTGTGGTAAGGTTTATACCATCGGTCGACCCACTAGGACTGAACCCTGGGTCGGTCGGTCTGCTGGTAGGTCGAGACTCTGATTAGTCGCTCGGTCCATACCAGTACACTTTCCCCCCAGGCTCGAGGGTATTTAATCTGAAGAGTCTTATGTGTCGTTCGGTGGATTGGAGGCTTGTGATGTCAGTTGGGGTTTATCGGGATCTGATGTGACGATTAGGCTTTTCTAGGTTCGACGTGATGTTTTGGCAGTGCCTCATATGACCCTCATTATTGAGGGTTTTTTTTGGCGCCAATCTTTGAGATCTTCAGGATCGTTGGATCTGAGGAGATCTAACGGTTGAGGCGATTGTGGTGTTTCGTATTTCGATACCCTTAAGGGTATAAATAGGGGGTCTCCATGGTGTTGAGGCACTGTTTCTTTGTGCTTATTTGCTCCGATAGCCGAGTGATTTTCTGTCTCGCCGAACGATCCTTGTTTCTTCGCTCGTCCTTCCAGTTTTTTTAAAGAGGTTAGTTATGTCTTCTTTGTCTCGTCCCACGTCTTCTTCTTCAGGTCCCGCTTCTCCTCTTCCATCTCCCCCTTCTTCGTCTCAGTCTTCTTCTTCTTCGTCATCATCTGGCTCTTCCACGACTGAGACTCTGTCGGTTGGGGCAATTCAAACGTTGCCCCCTGTGGGAGTGGTGAGGGAGGATGACCCGACCGGTGCTTTTGATAAGTCCGGTGCTTCCGAGCAGTAATCTCCCCAGGGGTTTGACTGGGTGGGTTTGAAGGTGACCCGGATCACCTGTTCATTTGTGAAGAGGGATGTGGTTGCTCACTTTTTGGACCAGGTCGGTGTTTTGAAGCGGGACGTGAGTTTAAACGTGATAAGTATCGAGCCCTGTGAGCCGACCGATGTGGTGTGCTCAGCTCGGTCATCTACCGAGCGTCCTTTCTTTTGTATGTATGCTTGTTTGTTTTCAGACTTGGATGTCTCCTTTCCATTTGATAATTTCACAGTGGTTGTGGGCACTCAACGTGGCCCCTACGCAACTTCATCCCAACACCTGGAAGTCTATCCAGGCCTTTTGCCTTATCTATGATGTATTTCGTCTTTCTCCTACTCCTTCGACTTTTCTTAGTTATTATACTTCTCATCCGACCAAGCTGGCCTTGTGGCATTCGTTAGTTGGTCGTTTGGGCAACGTGCTCTTTGGCTCCTTTACCACTTCTTATAAGAATTTTAAAGAAAAATTTCTTAAGGTTTTCGTTCGTCCTGAGGGTATGATAATTTGCTTATTCTCGGTCAATTTTGGTCTGTTTTCTTTGCTTGGGTGATTGTTTGGTGATTTTAACTTGTCTTAGCTGACTTTTGCAGAAACCATGAGCTGAGAGGTGTCGCAGACCAAGAGCCTTGTGAATGCTTTTCGTGCAAAGGCACTCGAGCGGGGAAAAGGCCGCCTGAGCATTGATACCACAACTGGGGGTATCCATGTGGCTGGTGATGGGGGTCCTTCGATCCCTCCTGCTAGAGGTAAGAAAAGGCAACGGGACGGGGGCCAACACTGTGACCACCTTTTGGTCTCCGGGGTCCCTACCGACACCTCCTCCTCTGCGTCCCTCTCCTATCCGGGTGGACTCGCCGCCAAGTAATGATTTCGATCGTCCAATTGACACCGCTATTGTCGGGGTCGCTGGCGGATTGCTGTTGAAGCGCCTAAGTCACTAAGAATGTTGTTGAGGGCTGATGTGCATTTTTCCAAAGGAGTGAAGGTGGGTATTGACTCTTCTTCACGTGCCATGGTGACGGCTATCGCGAAGGAAGACCTGTTGGACAGTGGCTTGGAGTTATTCTGTCGTGGCCTTGTCTTAACTCGCCTGGGTGCTGATGCCTAGGTTCAACGTAAGAAGGAGATTGCCCGGTTGAAGCATGAGTTGGCCGAGGACAATTACAACCTCAAGCAGGCCAATGAAGCCAACTCATCTTATGGGGATAGGTTGGTTCAGTCAGAGGCTGACCGTGAGTTTGCTGAGGCCCAAGTGGCCGAGCTGGAGAAGGAACAGGAGACGGCGGCTGAGAACACCAAGCTGAAGGAAACCCTTGAAAGGTATGCTAGCTGAGTCTCTTTGCTGGAGGCCGAGAATCAGGATCTGCAGGCACCAAAGACATTAGTCAAGTGCGAGCTTGATAAAAACATAGACGAGACCTTAGTCGTGCTAGGCCAAAGCTTTGATCAGGCCGTCCAACAGGCCCACCTTCTCTATGGCGGCCCTCCTCCATCTGCGAACTTTGATGTTGAGATGGATGTGTAAGATGGCCAAATGTTGCCTTGTGGGGAGGTGGAGTCCTTGAAGGTTGCTACTGAGGAGACTGTCGTTGCTGCCGAAGATGAAGATTCTTAGGCTTCTAGGTTTTTATTCTTGAACTTTTGGTTGGATTGTGGCCCTTTTGTATTTCTCACCTCCGAGGTCGGGGTGTAGCCTCCCCCTTTTTCTTTAAGTAATGCATCAGTCGTTTTCTTAAATGCTACTTATGCGAGCCATCAAATAAAAATTTCATAAGTTAAACCATCGGTCGGTTATACGAGTCTTTGAATTAATGAATTAAACAGGCGATCGACGTTTGCTTTTGTAATTCCTTTTGGTTTGTAATTAACGAGACATTGCGTTACATAGTGTCGGCAAAAGGAGGTGTCGGTAGGGTATGCCTGTTAAGGCTTCGTCCAGATCGAATCATGTTAATCGGTGTTAGCAGGGTATGCCGGTTAAGGCTTCATCCAGACCGAATTATGTTAATTGGTGTCGGTAGGGTATGTCGGTTAAGGCTTCATCCAGACCGAACCGAGCGTCAAAGGTATTGGTAGGGTATGTTGGTTAAGGCTACATCCATACCAAACCAAGTTAAGCGGTGTCAGCAGGGTATGCTGGTTAAGGCTTCATCCAAAATGAATTGAGCGTTAGAGGTATTGGCAAGGTATGCCTGTTAAGGCTACATCCAGACCAAACCAAGTTAAGCGGTGTCGGCAGGGTATGTTAGTTAAGGCTTCGTCCAGACCGAACCGAGAAATGCGAGCAGGACACATTGAAGAGAATTGCCTATTTAAAACCTCCCTGATTGACATGGCTGGGCGAGGAAAGAGGGCGTAAACTTTATTTCTTTAGTTGTAATAAAACTTGAGATGCGTGGCATTCCACGTCCTCGGTACAATTTTTTCCGAAAGTCATTCTAAATTATATGCTCCCCCAGCTGCTACTTCTTGGACTCTGAATGGTCCTTCCCAGTTGGACGAGAACTTCCCTTCACTTCTTCTTGCATCGCTCCGCATTCTCCAGACGAGGTCTCCCTTGTGGAAGCTCCTCGGTCGAACCTTGGTGTTGTAGCGTCTCACTGCTCAAAGCTTGCGTGCTGCCTATTGGATTTTGCTTTTGTCTCGAAGTTCGTTTACCAGGTCGAGGTTGACCGATAGGCTTTTCTCATTGAGGGTAAGGTCAAATATTTACCTTCGGACGGTAGGCTTGCCCACCTCAACTGGGATCATTGCTTCAGTCCCATATGTCAAGCTGTATGGTGTCTCTAGAGTGGTTTTTTGGGGGGTGCATATGTATGCCTATAAGACTTCTATCAGCTCTTTTGTCCATCGGCCCTTCGCCTTGCTGATAACTATCGTTTAGCAGTCAAATTAAATGTGATTCTAGTGTAGATTTGTCTAAAACTAGAGAGATGATAATATAATTGTGGTCAAATAACCCCAAGTCGTCTCCTAACAAATCCAATAATAAAATCAGTAGATCAGTGTTTAGAATCTATCTGCAAGCAATAAAAGTTAGCAATAACAATAATAATAAAAATGGGATTGAGATAGTTATGCAGAAAATATAAAAGAGATTTGAAACAACAAATAAAAAGCGATTGATCCCCAAGTTCTTCCACCATTGAATTCTTCACAGGTTCTTTAAAGATTACTCTTTTCTCAATCCTCCAACAGAGTTAAACCAGATTGAACATGCGCTAATCTAATTCAACTGAAACTCGCCAGTAAAACATGCGTCTACTGGTTTAATCAATACCCACTTTGTTTCATGCGTATACTCCATGGGAATTCTTACCTCCTCTCTCTTGAATCATGCGCCCAAGAAATTAATTAGAACAATGCGAACTAACTAAGAAACCAAAGTTTAAGATAAGGAAGACTCTCAATCATGCGTTCAAGTACAACCTCTCACAAAAACCATTTTTCCAGGAGATTAGACTATTAAAACAACTGCTATAGAGAATTAAAAATCGAAACTTTTATTAAACAAAACCTCAGAACTCAATGGGAAATTACAAAAGAACCAACCAAAAAGGTTTAGCCTTCCATGCGGAGGCAAAACAAAAGAATTACTAAGAAGAAAATAAACTAAGAAAACCCTATGAAGCTCCCTTTTTCTCCTTGATGCTTGTGTCCTTTTATAGGTTTTTCTGCTCCAAGGATCTTTGGAAAATATTGTAGT
This sequence comes from Phaseolus vulgaris, assembly GCF_051622355.1. NCBI lineage: Eukaryota > Viridiplantae > Streptophyta > Magnoliopsida > Fabales > Fabaceae > Phaseolus > Phaseolus vulgaris. The sequence goes on along the minus strand of NC_143506.1, from coordinate 2,155,373 downwards.
TTATATTTTGTTAATAGTTTCCAAGTTTCCAGAATTCTTGTATTTTGCAGAAGATTTGCTTCCAATTCTGTTTAAGATATTATAGATTTTATTTTCTCTTTCTTCCCCTCAGAATTTGTTTTCTGTTTTGGTTTAAACTTGGACTTTTGTATATTTGGCCCATTCACAAAGGTAGATGCTTCCTCCATATAATTTACTCTAAACACACAAAATTAACAAAAATAATAGTTAATGCCCAAAGAAACCCAATTATATGAATCTGAATTAAAATAATGGATTTATTTATTATTATATTCCAATAATTCATGATTAAAGCTATTGAGTGTGAATAAATATATGCTCCTCACTTGTCGAGACGCTTCTTCAACTCCGTCAGGATTACCTTATTGGCAACCTCGGCCTACCCATTGGTCTGAGGATGCTCGACCGAGGCTATTATGAATTTGATGTCGAGGTCGACATAAAAGGACTGAAGCCCTTGGTCGATGAACTGCCGACCATTGTATGTTATTATCGTGTTTGGTATGCCGAACCGACACACGATACTTCGCCACAAGAAGTTTTGCACATTCTTGGGGGAAATGGATGCGAGTGGTTTGACCTTGATCCATTTTGTAAAGTAATCGACTCCAACAAGGAGGAACTTGGTCTGCCCCTTCCCTGGTGCGAAGGGGTCGATGATGTCCATTTCCCAAAATGGCGAACGGGCATGGGCACGTGTGGCTGTGCAACATTCTTGGTTTAGCATGGTGGAGGGGGCCAAATTCTTGGCATTTGGCGCATTTCTTCACATACTCGGCCTAGTCTCCTTGAACGGTTGACCAATAATAGTCGGCTCTAAGGATCTTATCAGCCATCGTTCGTGCCCCCGAGTGGTTGTCGCACACTCCCTCATGTATCTCGGTGAGGACATACTCGTCCTGCTCTCTGGTGATGCACTTAAGCAGGGGGGGCGAGTAGCCTCTTCGGTACAGATCTTCATTTATCATGGTGTACCGTACACACTGTTGCTTCATCGTTTTTTCTTCTTTTGGCTTGTATGTGTCATGCTTAAGGTACTGGATGACAAGGGTCATCCAATTATCGGTTTTGGTCTCGACTATTGCCAGACATTCGATTACTGACACACTGGGGTATCTTAGCCATATTTGCAAGACTGATCGCTGATGACTTTTCTTTTTCGTGACCGAGAGCCGAGACAAGGCGTCGACCCTTTTGTTCTCCTATCTCGGTATGTGCTCCAAAGGTTCCTTGTGGAAGCAGGCGATGCTATTTCAGGTGGCATGGTAATACTGTTGCAGTATGCCAGTAGGGGTTCTTTTACCTCAAACTCTCCCTTGATATGACCGACCATAACCTGGGAATCACTTTTGCATGTAACTTCGCGAGCTCCCATGTTGTAGGCTAAGTTTAACCCAACGAGTAGGGCCTCGTACTCGGTCTGGTTGTTAGTCACTTTGAACCCGAACTAGAGTGCTTGCTCCAAGAGGAGGCCGCCTGGTCCCTCTAGGACGACTCCTGCTCCGCACGCTGTTTTGTTGGAGGAGCCATCCACGGAGAGCATCCACCCAACAAAGAGGTCTGATAACGGGGTGAGCTCGACCGAGAAGTCAGCCAGGCATTGGGACTTGTTGGCGCCTCTCGTTTGGTATTTGATGTTGAATTTGAAGAGTTCGACCGACCATCCTATCATCCGACCTACAAGATCGGGTTTAGATAAAATTTTAAAGATGGGATAGTCGGTCCTTACCGTGATGGAGTGGTTTTGGAAGTACGGACGCATTTGTTTTGCTGTTAAGACAAGGGCGAGGGCTACTTTTTCAATCATTTGGTACCTCGTCTCAATTGCATGGAGCGTCTGGATGACAAAGTATACTAGTTCCAGTTCTTGTACCAACGCAACGCTAACTGTCTCCTCCGAGACCACTAGGTATAGCAAGATGGGCTGGTCCGTCATCGATTTCTGGATGATTGTCGGGGAGGCCAAAAAATCTTTCAGTTGCTTGAAGATTTCTTCACATCAGTCGTCCCAACTGAACTTGGCCGCCTTTCGGAGTAGTTGCACCATCGGTCTGGTCTACTCGGTCAGGCGGGGGATGAACCTTGAGATGGTTGTTAGGCGCCCTAAGAGTTATTGCACCTCCTTGATGTTCTTCGGGCTCCGCATATCAGTGATGGCCCGACATTTGTCGGGATTAGCCTCTATCCCCCCGTGGGTCAGCATGAAACCCAGAAACTTTCCTCCCTCGACCTCGAATGTGCACTTTTCAGGGTTGAGCTTCATGTTAGCTCCCCTGAGGGCCTTGAACACCTCCTCAATGTCCTCTATATGTCGGCCAAAAGATTTAGACTTCACGACGATGTCGTCCACGTAAACCTCTACGCACCGACCGATCAACCCCTGAAAGATCTTGTCCATGAGGCATTGGTAAGTTGCTTCGGCATTCTTGAGGCCGAACGACATGACCTCAGAATAGTAGTTGGCATCGATCGTCATGAAGGTTGTCTTCTCTTTATCCTTGGGGTGAATACTTATCTGGTTATGACCAGAGTAAGCATCTAGGAAGCTAAGGATCCTATGGCCAGATGCCCCATCTACTAGGCGGTCGATGTTGGGTAGAGGGTAGGAGTCTTTCGGGAAGGCACTGTTGAGATTCCTGTAGTCGACACACATCCTCCAGTAACCGTTCGGCTTGGTAACCATGACGACGTTGGCCAGCCAAGTTGTATATCGAGCCTCGCGTATAAACCCGGTTGATAGAAGTTTCTCGGCCTCTACTTTTGTCGCTAGGCATTTTTCATCGCTGTAATCTCTCTTCTTCTGGGCGATCGGTTGTGCTTCCTTAAACACTGCCAACCTGTGTGTAATGATGTCTAGGCTTATGCTTAGCATGTCGGATGGCGTCCACGCGAATAGATCTACGTTCTTCTTAAGCGTGACATGTATTACCTCAGCCTCAGCAGCCGCCATGGTCGTCCCAACACAAGTACTACGATCCTTATCCAGGAGTGGTACTCGTCACAACTCTTCTCTGGCCTCCAGCCTATCCTTGGTCGTTCGTGGGTCGAGGTCTACTAGAGCGACCATGGATTCAACTGGCATTGGCTGGTCCTCTCGGGGTGATCGATCTCTTCGAGAGGACTTGCGTCTAGGAGACTGGTCGTTCCTTAGAGGCTCTACCCTGAGGCTTTCAACATAGCATTTCCTTGCCTCCTTCTGGTCAACATGGACCGTGAGAATGTCTCCTGACGATGAGGGAAATTTCATCGCCAAGTGGGGTATTGATACGATCGCCATCAGTCTATTGATGGACGGCCGTCCGAGGAGGATGTTGTAAGAGGTATTCGTGTCGATTACCAAATACCAGATCTTGATCGTCTTACAGCTCTTCTCCTCACTGAAGGTGGTGTAGAGCTCAATGTAGCCCTTGGTCCCCACCCTTTCGCCCGAGAAGCTGATTACATGGTCGTCGTAAGGCACCATCTCCGCCTCGGTATCCTCATGGCCTTGAATGTCTTCCAGTAGAGGATGCCTATTGAGCTCCCTTGGTCTACCAAAGTCTTCCTGATGGTGAATCGGTCTATATCGACTGATATCACCATCAGGTCGTCTTGTCGATAGTTGAAGCCTTTGAAGTCGTCATATGTGAAGGTGATGAGTGGTATCCTCGGCCGGAATGTAACCGCATTCTCCTGGTGTACAACCCGAAGATGCTTCTTTCGGGTGTTGTTTGTGCTTCCCCCTCTAGAGAAACCGCCGGCTATCGTATTAATAACCTCTCGATTACCCTTTCTTTCAGCCTCCCGAGGATGGTTATCCCTCCGTGGAGGGTCATCTCTTATGGGTCGTCCGTCGTCCCTGAAGTCTCGATCGTCCCTGGCTCTTGGGGGTGAACGCCTTCTTTTGGTGGGATCATCTCTGCGAGGGGAGTGCGTCGTGTCTCGACCGCCCCTGATAAACCGGCATAGGTGACCGACTTGGATGAGCTCTTCAATCTTATCCGTCAGTGCTTGGTACTCTTTGGTAGAATGCCCGCTGTTCTGGTGGTATCGACACTGCTTTCTTCGATCGGCGTTGCTCGGACTGGCTACCCTCCTGGGAGGAGGAATCAACTTGGCGTTGAGTGCTTCATCCAGAATTATCCCCTCTTCGACCGTTAGGGGGGTGTACCTTGAGAACCTAATTCCCCGATCTTCTCGGTTGTCCCTGCGTCTATCGCCACGCTGGCCCGATCAGCCTTGGCGATCCTTCTCGTCCTTATTTTTCTCCTCACAGGCCTCTACTCGAGCCTGGTTGCAGAATTCCTTGAGTTCCTCTAGCTGCATGAACTTAGCTGCTCTTTTCCTAAGTTCGTCAAGGCTGGTGGTCGACTGCATACTCAGGTTATCAGCAAACAGTCCCGGTCGCAGGGCTGTCAGCATATGGTGTATGGCCACGTCCGGGCTGAGATTCTGAATGCTCATGGCCACCCTTTTGAACCTGTCAACGAAGGTTCTGAGCGACTCTCCCTTATCCTGGCGAATGCCCACTAGGGCGATAAAGGTTAGGTGATGCGCTCTGCTAGTGGCGAACTGAGCCTTGAACTTCGACACCAGTGTGGTGAAGCTGTCAATGAAGTTAGGTGGGAGCTTGGTGAACCAGCTGAGGGATGCTCCTTTCAGGGATGTAGGAAACACTCGACGGATCGTTCGAGGTGCAAAGACTCGTGTGGGTGGTATAGGCGTCCATATGCTCGTCCGGGTCGGTGGAGTCATCGTACCGATCCCTGTTGAATCCTTTCCACTTGTCTGGCAGTGGAACTTCGATGACAACATCGTCAGGCCGAATCCAGCGTGACAGTCGTCCTGGCTGACTTGTTAACGTTAGAATATATGGCCTTAAACGAGAGGGGGGTGAATTGTTTAAGAAGGATTTTTGCAAACTTTTAACCTTAGAATGAAAATTCTTTGAAAGAACCTTGATTAAGGATTCAGTTTTTCCAAAACAAACAGCAAAAGCACAAAGCTGGAAAAACAATCGGTTGTTTTAGCGAAACAATCTGTTGTTTTAGCGAAACAATCTGTTGTTTATACCAGTTCCAAAATATCAAAACTGAATTAAAGAGATAGGGATAGAGAAATTGTACACAGTTGTTTATACTGGTTCACTCCAAACAAGAGCTACATCCAGTCTTCTCAGAAACCCTGAGGATATCCACTAAGCAATCACCACTTGATCACTTACACCACAACCAATAGAATGACCTTGAACACCTCAAGAAACACACTCTCCTTGGCCAACACTAAGATTGCTGATCTTGAACACCTCAAGAACACACAGCCAATCTCAGCAAAACACACACACGAATTGTTCAGCAGTTTACAAAGATTACACTTGTTACAGATGAATATCTGAAATCAATACAAGTAGAATCCTATTCAACACCTTGATCAATCTCTCAACTCTTAAGCAATCTCAGAACTCTTTGAAAAACTCTTAGATCAAAACTTTGTTTCAAGATTCTTAAAACATAAAACAGTTTTTCAGAATATATCTAAGAATATAGTTTGTTATCAAATCTTAACAAACTCTTAATTGCATTTAAAACAGATTGGTCAAACCATTTAATGACTGGAGCGTATTCAGTTAAAGCATTTAAAGCTCAGTCAAAGAAAACAGTTTTTCTGTTATGGTTTCAAAACAAACAATCGATTGTTTCCTCGAATCAATCGGTTGTTTTGTTACTTAACAAAATTCACCATTCAAAAACATTTTTCAAACTTTCTCAAAACACCTAAGTGTAAACAATCGGTTGTTTCGAAAAAACAATCGGTTGTTTCAACTTAGTTTGAAAAACATTTTACTTTGTTAAAATTGAGATGCTAATTGCTTTGAGATTTAATCTAAGGGTTGATTACAACATTAAACTACCCCAGAACAAAGCTTAAACCAGCACAGCAGCATCAAGCAAAGCAGAGGCTTCATCATCCTTCAAATGATTTGGATTCTTCAAAACATTGAACACCACTTGGTTCAACAGTTAAGACAGGATTTGCCATCCATCTCATGGGTGGGAGCCTTGTCCCTCGTCTCCTTAACCGGCCTCGAGTTGGAAGGGGAGGTGTAGGACCTGCCGACAATATTGGTCGGTCCTACATATGGTCCTCCCTCCATAAGCTTCTTCTTCATCTCTTCATTCTTCTTTCGGAGAGCCTGTATCTCCTGCTCATTCTTTTTAGTGACCTTTTCAGTCTTCCTCTTCATCTTGACCATCTCTCTGCAGAGATAGCAACAACATCACCTGATCGGTTTCGGTCATCCTCTCCATGCTTTGAGTTGATACCATCTACTTTTGTTCTTCAGCTAGTTTCTCTCGGCCTCACGATGGGGGCCAATTGTTCCTGCTATGGAGATGAGACCTAGAGAACTGTTGGTTGACTTCGTCTCCTCCTCTCTTGTCGGGCAGTTGACTTGTTCCTGAAGCTCGCTCCTCCTCCTCTTGTACTGCTTCTTCAGGTCTCGGATTAATGCCGAACGTGGGGTACCTGCAGAAGGCACTCCGACGCTCAAGTCAGCAAAAAGGGGTGTTCAACACTCAAAAGTGTACTGTCATTAATGACGTACCTGCTCCTTAGAATACGTACTATTTATATTACCTGTAGTGGGCCAGGTTAAGGTGTGAGTATGTGTTAAGGATTGTATTACCTAGTTGATAACCACAAATTAACTTTGTTTAGTACGTTTAGGTGTAGTAAGGTTTATACCATCGGTCAACCCACTAGAACTGGACCCTAGGTCGATCGGTCTGTGATGAGCCAAAACTCTGATTAGTCGCTCGGTTCATACCAGTATAATATATAATTAAAATTTATAAGAAAATGTTCTACATATGGATTACATTATAATTGAAAATTATAATAAATAAATACCATCCTTCAATATAGTTATTATAATTAAAAAAAAATATTCTGTAGCAGAAAAATATGATATGTTTCTAAAAAGCTTCTTCATAACAATTTCTAAAATATATTAACTTCTATATGAACCAAAATGATTTAAATACAAAATAAAAAATAGATAAATTATGAATAAACCTTTTTGATTTATGAAAAAGTTAATTTCAATTTTCTTTTTCCTATAATTCCACAAAAAAAAAGCTTATCCACACATACATATACCTATTATATTAACTTTGATAACAACTATATTAGAAATCACAAAAATTATTTTTTTAATTAGTTAACAATATAAACTATTTTACAAGCAATGATGTACATCTATTGCATTGTGTTATAATTTACTAAATATATTTCCTTTTAAAAAATTTCTAATATAATATTAATCCTTCCAAAATTCCATCTTATTTTTTCTCATTAATTTTGAAATACTATAACTTTGTTTTTCGCCAACTTAAAAAAAAAACACTTGAGAAACAAAAGTAGAAAAAAAATGAAAACTATTTGAAAAATTTATTGGGCGAAAATAAAATCATATTTTTTTTATATATACATATATATTATTGACTGTGGGGAACAGAGATAGAAGAGAAAAGTCGGAGGAATCTGCAACAATAGTCATGGCTGCGCTTGGAGACCAATCAGATGCTCCTTCTGCTTCTGACCAGCAAGCCATGGCTGCCTTGAACAAACCCATTTCTAACATCGTCATCATCGTTGGTACCTACGATGTTATGTTATCTTCTATTTTCTATTCTATTTGATCGTACTAATGTTAATGTTGTATGGAATGAATAACAGCTATGCAGACGGAGGCACTTCCCGTTGTCAACAGGTTTCAGCTCACCGAGGATCCTAACTCTCCGTATGTATCTCTCTTTCTCTCTTTTATTTTCTTAGGTTTTAAGATTTCTTACTCTAATTTGTTAATCACCTTTTTTTTTTTGTTGTAGCTAACCTTGCTTGAAATGAAATATTGTATCATGATATGTTGCTTACAAATTATTTTTTAGTTTCGTGCAGCATCTTAGAATTGCTTGGACGAGTTTTTTGTTATTTTTTTCAATTAATTATTGATTTATTTGTTACTGAGGGGGTTGAAGTAAAGTGGACCTTTACTTTTCACGTATTTTACATTGATCGAAGTGTCTGTCTGTGCACAATGGTGCAGGTTTCCACAAGGGGTTCCTTGGGTCCGTTATCATGGGACATACAAAGATCTCAGTATAAGCTTGATCTGGCCCGGAAAAGATCCTGTTTTAGGTAAGGATGTTTGTTCTTTTCAATTTGATTGCTTGGAAGAAATGTGATGAGATGGGAATAATGAAAGGGTTGCTATGATGCTTACCCCAATCCAAACTTCTAGGAGCAAATATAAAAACAGGATTTCTTTCCACTTTTATGAAACCTGGATTTTGTTTCCTGATTGTGTTTCATGGGCTGTAGTTTGAATGTCTGTCGGTGTAACTACAACATGCCCCATTGCCATGTCTTCAAGGAAGATAATGAAAGCGGCAATTTTGTTTTGACTGCTAGTTTTCATTTGACGAGTTATGATGTATTTCTTTCAGGGGTTGATAGCGTAGGCACAATATCATCTGCTCTTGTAACATATGCTGCTATTCAAGCATTACAACCAGACTTGATCATCAATGCAGGAACTGCTGGTGGCTTCAAGGTAAGCACTGTCTTCCCCTGAGCAGTAGCCTTAGGGTTGCTGATTTTCTAGTTTTATACCCCCAAAAATGTCTGTATCTTGTGTTATTTGTTGTTCTCTTCTTAGTTTAGCTAGCTTTGATCCTCCTTCCTGTGAAATTGTAGTCATATTCATTTTCAATATATGAATTAGTTATCTGTTGCAATATTTTCCCTTTTTTATACCCTGGTGGCGTAGTTGATATAACTGTTTTTTTGTTACAGGAAATCGTTGTAACTGTATATGTTTTTTTGTCTTCTAAAAAATGTTTTTATAACTTACAATAAGTGATCAAACAGAGCTAAACTAAAATATTATTTGCAATCAATAATCGCCATTGATTGTGTTATATAATTTTGTATGTAAATTGTTTTGTAATCAAGAAATGAATTGAACTAAAATGTATGACTATTTTAAGTGGATTGACTGACCATATGATTGTAATGGTAACTCTTTATAGTAAATTAAAATCTTATAATGATCATGTATGTAGTTAAAAATATTATGGAGCAGTCACAGATAAATGGATTTGTAAATGCATGAACATATTTACCTAAGTAGTGTTCATTACTGGATGCTTTCAGGCCAAAGGAGCTAGTGTTGGTGATGTGTTCATTGTATCAGATTCTGCTTTTCACGACAGAAGAATACCCATACCCGTAAGTTTTTTGTTATTCCTCTTGGTATCTCTAGATAGCTTTGTCTTTGCCCCCCTTCTCTACTTGAAGTATGGTTGACTATGTCAAGTTCATATTTAATACTGCAATGAATATAATATATTGTTTGACCTATCAATATCATTAATTTTGACATATTAACCTAGCGGCTTAAATGCTATGCTTTCTTTTATAATTTTCAATTGGTCCAGTTAAGAATCTTGAATAGAAACTATTTGCAGAGTTACGGTAACATATTTTAATATTTTTCATTGATACTTTGTTTCATGCTTGCAATGTAGTGCGGCAGAAATCTAGACATCAACACCAATAATATGTGTGATGTCTTTTGCAGGTTTTTGATCTGTACGGTGTTGGTTTACGTAAAGCCTTTGAGGCACCCAACCTTGTAAAGGAGCTTAATCTAAAGGTGAGTGTTATTTGCTTATATGTATTTGCTCCTGAAAACAAATCACTTTAATTTAAAATTCACATTGCCAACAAATACCTTGATATCACAAAATGTTGTCATCCAAAATTATGACTTAGGTTCCATTTGTTAACAAGATTACTATTATGACTTAGGTTCCATTTGTTAACAAGATTACCTGGATTGAAGAACTTCCCGCTCATTTTGTGAAGTTTGTACCTTTGAGCATACAAATTATCTCTCTTTTTAGGACTGTCGTGGCTTGATGCTTTGACTAGGAGTTCATTTGAGATTAGTCACTCACTCCTGCTGACATGCGTACCAATGTATGTTTAGCCTAGTTTATGACGTGGGCATGCCTTGTAGGATAAACATTTCTGCTGATAAAATGGAGATGTACATGTGTGATTTATTTTTTCTATCAGACAATGTCAAGCTAAAATTAATAAATCATAGATGAATGGGAAAAACATGAACCCTTTCTTATGACAATCTAAGAAATGTTAAGTTTCCAGGTTGTTGACCTTTACTTTTGTCTGGTCATTAATGTATTTATCTCTGTTATTGCTTATTACTTTTATGTGTTCTTTAGGGGACAGACAATAAAATCTTAGCGTAGTTTCATAGCCTATAGAGTAAACTGAGTGGAATAGTTTTTTCTTACACATTCGTGACTGATTGCAAATGCATTGCCGGTTTGCATTGAAAATCTTGCAAATGAATAAATAGCTTTAATTTCGGTCATAATAATAGTAGTTCACTTTCACTCGAGATAAACATCCTTGTCTGAAGCATGGTGATGTTCCAAAAATGTACTTTGATTTGCTTCATTATGTTATTGTGGCCAGTTCTTTTGTTTAGATTAAATGTGCAAAACTTGACCCAATTAATATCTGTGCGAATTTCAGGTGGCTAAATTGTCAACAGGTGACTCTTTAGATATGTCACAGCAGGATGAATCATCCATCATTGCAAATGATGCCACAGTTAAAGATATGGAGGTAACCTGATATATTGGGTATACTCTAGAATGTTGGATTTTCTGTTCATCTATGGGGAATGGCATGTGAATCTGCATTTTCACAAATCACACCTAGTAATAGTAGTTCTAATTTTTCCTTTGTTGAATATTGGTTTTAACTCCCCGTTTCAACTTTTTCTCCAGGGAGCAGCTGTTGCTTATGTTGCTGACCTTCTGAAAGTTCCCGCAATTTTTGTAAAAGCTGTGACTGATATCATTGATGGTGACAAACCAACTGCAGAAGAATTCCTGCAAAATTTAGCAGCTGTAACTGCTGCACTCGACCTGGCAGTTGAACAAGTTATCAATTTTATTAATGGAAAGTGCATATCTGAACTTTGACAACCCAATTTCAGATTGAGTTTTGTTATAAGCAATGTTGCACGGTGGGCTCCAATTGTACACTACCATCATTGATTGGGAATTTGAGATTTAAGAAAAAAAATAAAGACTTGTAAACTGAAGATATTGCAGCCCCGCCTCTCATCTCTCTTTTGTACCTGTTTTGGCCTTGCAGGCTGTGTAAGTTGTCTGGCAAAGATTGTGGCAATCATTGTAAACATGTACGATGATTTATACTTTTAAGTGAACTACTTAAAGGAATATGCTTGATTATGAACTACCACCATGGGTGGAATGATTTTAATAATGAAGTGTCCTAATTCACTGTTCCCGTCATGTGTTTGGATATAAATTTGCCATTATTGCCTCTCAGGATTCGTTATTCAGGCCTGAGCCAATCCAAATAGCCTTATTTCTTATACAAACACAAGCTAATGAAATTCAGACAGTAAACAAGGACATTGTGTTAATATTAAGCTCAAGCACAAGCCTTCCATAGTCATAATGTGCGTTTGCCGTTATTGAAATATATATGTTAAGCTTACATCCTCTCTTCTTCCCTTCATCTTCTTAATAGATGAATTGCCTGTGTCTACTCCTTCAATTCTTGTTTTAGACCCACTATTGAAATTCTTTGTTGTTGTTAGGAGTCATCCATTGCTCCATTGCATCGGTGTTATAGTTGAAGATGTTGGTTTTTGTAAATCATTTTCATTCGTTTTTTTATTAGCAATAAACAATAAATTAAATATGGACCACTTTAGGGGTGATTCAACCTTTATACAGATCTTGATAACCCTCGCAACACCAATTCTAGAACTACCCGAAAAAAATACATCACTTAATCAACTTCATACAAATCAATGGATCAAGATACCCGTCAGAGTAGGAAAAAAAACCAGAATATGACTTAAAAGTAATCCAAGACTCTAAACAATCAACCACCCCCTTTAAAAATGACATTATTCATGTGCTTCCAAATCTCGCTAACTACTGCAATTCAAATTGCTCCTCAAACATCATTAACAGAATCGGAGGCGTTACACAACCTAAACTAAAAAAAATTTAACAGTGGATCATTGTGACTCACTGACATTACACCAAGCCAAGCCAAGCAATGACTCCATACAATCCAAGCAATTTTGCATTCAAAATACAAATGACGACAAGTCTCTTCCTCTACCCCACAAAGACTACACAAAAGGCTTTCAACCGCAATCTTCGCCTTTCTAAATTGGCCTTAGTTGCAATCTTATTTTTCAGCACCCTCTAAGCAGAGACAAATACAGAAGACACGACTTTACTCCTCCAAAACTTTTTGTACACAAAGACATTCTCCCCTTCGCGTGTCCTCCTTAAACAATTGTAAGCAGAATTCACCGTATAAACAGGGAATTCCCCATCTTTCCAAACCCAACTGTCCTTCTCTTCCATGTCAAACTCAACCCTTGAAGACCCTGGAAAAAAATACACACCAAAGGCTTTTCCCATTCAAATAGACTCCTCTTCCAAGTTATTTGCCACTCCCAAGAACCATTAATCCATTTCCCAAGCTCAGTCACCTTAGCATCTTTGCAAGAACTCAGGGAGAACAACCTCGGATAAACATGCTTTAGAGCCCCATTATCCGCCCAACAATCATCCCAGAATAAAACACTATCTCCATTGCCAATCTTCCACTTGAAAGCATCTTCGAAATTCCTTCCCCATCCTTCTGACCCCCAAACCTCCATCAAATCTTTCCACCATAAAGAGGTTCTACTAATGTTCACACCCTCTTGCAGGCTTCTCCATCCACCATATTTAGAATCAAGTATCTCCTTCCACAGACCGCCTTTATCCGACCCCAACCTCCAAATCCATTTACCTAATAAAGTCGTGTTAAAGACTCGCTAGTCTAGAATTCCTAGACCGCTAGCCTCACGAGGCTCACAAACCTTACTCCAGGAAGCCCAAGTGATCTTTCTCCCCTCAACACCCCAACCCCATAAAAAAATCCTTTGAATCCTCACTAACTCGTTAGCCACCACGGAGGGCATTTTCAATAGAGACAGATAGAAAAGCGGGATAAATGTAAGTACAGACTTGATCAGACAAATTCTCCCTGCCAAAGACAAAAACCTACCTTTCCATCTGCACAATCTAGCCTTCATTCTTTCAATCACTCCTCCCCAAAACGCACCTCTCTTATGACACCCTCCTACCAACATTCCCAAATAAACAAAAAGGGTACCCATCACATCGTAATTAAGAATCGCCGCAAAACGCTCAAGCGTTATTTAGTCAATCCCCAACCCGCCAATCCTGACTTTCAGAAAATTTACCTCAAGTCCAGAATAGGGTTCAAAACAGTTCAAAGCCGCTTTGATATTAAAAACACTTTTAGTGTTAGCTTTGCAAAAGAATAAGGTATCATTAGCATATTGTAACATGTTAACCTTCACTTTTTTCCTTCCAATCTCCAAGCTATCAATCAAGTTTTTCTTAGCTACCATCCTTGACACTCTAGCCAAGCTCTCAACTACAATAAGAAAACAAAAAAGGGGTTAAAGGATCACCTTGGCGAAACTCCTTTTTTTAGGAAAAAAACTCCTTAGTCGGACTGTCGTTCACAAGCATTGACACAGAAGTTGAATCTAAGCAACTTTTAATCCAATGGATCCATTTGTCACAAAAACCAACCATTTTTAACATATACAGAATGAACTCCCAACTAACAGAATCATATGCCTTCTCATAATCGACTTTAATGAAAATACAACTTCTCTTCTTTCTCTTTACTTCATCCAACACTTCATTAGTTATTACTACACTATCCAGCAAACCCTTTCCTTTAAGAAAAGTCAATTGTCTAACGTGAATGACTCTGCTTATCACCTTTTTCATCCGTAACGATAGTAATTTCGAAACCCTAGGCCACTTATCACTAACCGCGAAATCCATCACCGCGGACACCACATCCTTTTTAATAACATCCCAGTAAAACTTAATGAACCCAAAATTAAAACCATCTGGGTCAGGACTCTTTGTACAATCACAGCTCCAAACAGCTTCCCTGATTTCTTCTTCGATAAAACCACCGACCAACATTTCATTATCCTCTCCTGAAATAGAATTGAAACTAACGTTGTCCAATATGAGCTGGGGAGTGTCATTCTTGATAAATCTAGCTTAAAAAACTCTATGACCTTTTCTTTGATCACATCTTTATCCTTGCACCACCGACCATTAATATCAACCCCATGAAACTCGTTCCTTGCCCTCCTCCATCTTACAGCAAAATGAAAACACTTTGTGTTTAAATCACCATGTTTCAGCCACTTTTGCCTTGCTTTCAGGTGAACTATCGCCTCTTGCTTAAGGAGATTTATGTTAAATTCACCTAAAAGAGACCTTTTCCCCACCCTCACAGACTCTTCTATCTCACTTTCATCGTCTCCCGTATCCAACTCATTAATCCTCTGGCATTCCCAAAAACTTCTTTGTTCCAAACTTTTAAATCAGCTTTCAGTTTTTTCAATTTTTCCTTAAAGATATACATTCCCCCTCCTTGCACTTCGTAGTTGGTCCATTCAACTCTCACAAACTCTAAAAACCTATTGTCGCTTTGCCATACGTCCAAGCTCTTAAATGGTTTCAGACCCCATTTAATAACCACGCCCCTGAGAAAGGTGTATACATGCCTGAAATTCAGTTAGTTGGGTCTAAAAGAAATAAAAGAAGCAGTAGAATTAAGGTTCGAGGAATAAAAGAAATAAGAGGGAGTGGCAGGAAAGAAGGCTCTAATCATTCCATTCTTCTTACCATTCATTCCCTTTCTCCTCCACTCTCCCAACAACCCCACTACCGATTTTTTTTAAAATGTCAAACCTTTCACGAGAACGATCAAGAGAATGAGCAAGAATATTTGACTTTTGCAGGTGAGGGTGAAAAAGGTGGGTCCCTTTGATCCCCAGAAAAATGAATGGTACCATATTATTTCTTCACAGATGCAATGGAATACAACTCCGATTTTGCTAACCATGTGCAGATGCCACTCACAGGCAAACAAAACGATAACAATGATCTTCATAATGACAAAATCCTAACTGCCCGATAAGTACACAACAGAGACACAATACTGCTGAGCAAAGACTACTTTGTGTTGTGTTGAAGGAACACTCCTCAAAATGATCACTATATGCTCTTGGACTCCTTTGAGTATGAACCACTTGAACGCAATGTTGTTTGAAGTGAAGGCACGAATCCCTTTTTTTCTTGGTATTTTAAACAAAACTTTTGAAACATGCATTCACCATGACACTTCAAGGGATACTAGGCCAAAACGAAGGACATAATCCTAACGTCCTTAAAATACTTTATTACATAGTGAACAAATAATGAAGAATAAGCTAACAAACTGCAAAAATATCACTGGCCATCGTGCTTTGCCTTGTTATGTTGTTTCAGACCACTATCGGAGTTGAAAGTCTTGCAGCAGAAACAAGCAATGCAACAGAATATTCAGAGGGAAGGAAGAGACTCGCTTTTTGCCTGCCTTTTCTCTTGCTCCCCACCTCTTATATTCACATAGTCCCTTTTCCATTTGGGCTCCAACCGTTTTCTTTTGGATCTCCTCAATCAATCCATCAACTTTTGAGAAGTTTGTTATGCCCTCCTGGCCCACATGTTTCTGTTGAGGTGTATTTTCATTTTGGCCATATTGTTGCGTTGTATCACGTCCTTAAAATACTCTATTAGATAGCAAAAAATAATGAAGAATGAACTAACAAACTGCAAAAATATCACTGGCCACCGTGCTTTGCCTTGTTATGTTGTTGCAGACCATTATCAGTGTTGAAAGTCTTACTGCAGCTTTTGCAACTGAGTCCACCAGACTTGGGACTCTTGACTTCACTATTGGGAGTCTTTCCACCTTTCTTCACGGAGTGTGGAGTTCCTGCATTTTCTGTTTTCTTACCATCAGTCTTTTCTGCAGTAGCAGTTTTTGCTTTCTCAACAAGAAGTATGTTTTCCTGGGGGAATATCTCCTAAATATATTCGGTCATGTATCGTATACACACTGACACAGTCAGCACATGAAGACAATTCAAGGTTTGATACATTTTATGTTATATTATTTTTATAATCCCCTAATATCTCAATCAGTAACTATAAGTTATTATATTGTACAGATACAAAGACAATGATGATGGTGGTCAATATAAAGACCTACCCGTAGTAGTGTTTGCGCCCGGCTAGGGGAAGAGAGATTATGTTGGCAAATATCAAGGTTGGTTTCATTCGACATGACTATTCTCACTCTTTTGATTTTGGTATTGCTCTTCTAATAGTTTGTGAAATGACTTTTATGCAAAGCAAAATCCAAGTGTCTGTACTATTGTGTCGACATATAATTTTTGGTTTCATTTTTTTTTTCAATTTGTGCAGAGGGAAGCAGTTGTTAGGCAAAGGCTTGCTAAGCTGAAAAAGAGTGCTTAAACATAATTCGATGTACAATTTCCTAATTCTATTATGAGTTTCTTTCAATTAGTTTACTTTGGTTACATAGGTTTTTATTATGTATCAATGACAGATTTCCTAGAAATGTTTATTTTGAGATCATTTGTGTTACTAGTGAATTGATGCCAGTTTTCGCAATCTCATTGTTATAATATGGGGTGCCTCTTTTTGCACTTGTTTGATTATTGGTTTTTTAGGATTAATAAAAATTGAAATTGTAAATATTTTACTAAATATTATTGTATTATTGATTTTTGATCATTGTAAATATTTTACTACCAAGTTAATAAA
Organism: Phaseolus vulgaris; assembly: GCF_051622355.1. Lineage (NCBI taxonomy): Eukaryota > Viridiplantae > Streptophyta > Magnoliopsida > Fabales > Fabaceae > Phaseolus > Phaseolus vulgaris. The sequence continues at coordinate 2,138,499 of NC_143506.1, read as the reverse complement.
AGTTTCAGTAGGGTGGTTGATCAACTATTAATGCAGCTAACGAGGAATAGGGAACAATGGAGATTCAGACACGCACTTTGGTAGGTACATCAACTGGAAACAAATTTCTAGCGGTTGCATTGAATTCGAATTCACTGAAGATACATAATTTTCAAATCAGAAGCATGCACAGCTGGAGAGTACTATCTGCCAGATATATTGGATGAAAAACTCTTCTGGGTGACTCTCTTGTTCACAATTTATTTAATATTTTTTGTCGTTATTTAATTATTATACAATGTGCAGATGTACACTGATCTTCATAATGACAAAATCCTAACTGTAAATATTTCAGTACCAAGTTAAACAAAACTGTATTCAATGCACCTATTAATGTAGCTAACGAGGAAGAGGGAATAATAGAGATTTAGACACGTACTTTGGCAAGTATATCAGATGAAAACAAATTTCTAGCGATTGCATTGAATTCGAATTCACTAAAGATATAAAATTTCAAATCAGAAGCATGCACAGCTGGAGAGTACTAGCTGCCACACATATGGGATGAAAAACTCCTCTAGGTGACTCTCTTGTTCACAATTTATTTAATATTTTTGTCGTTATTTAATTATTATACGATGTGCTAATGTACAGTGATCTTCATAATGACAAAATCCTAACTGTAAATATTTTAGTACCAAGTTAATAAAAAAGTGTATTTAATAGGGTGGTTGATCAACTATTAATGCAGCTAACAAGGAAGAGAGAACAATAACAAATTTCTAGCGATTGCATTGAATTCAAATTCACTGAAGATACAAAATTTTCAAATCAGAAGCATGCACAACTGAAGAGTACTAGCTGCCAGACATATGGGATGAAAAACTCCTTTGGGTGACTCTCTTGTTTACAATTTATTTAATTTTTTTTCGTTATTTAATTATTATACGATGTGCAGAGATTTTCATAATGACAAATCCTAACTATAAATATTTTAGTACCAAGTTAATAAAAATTTTATTCAATAGGGTGGTTGATCAGCTATTAATGCAGCTAACGAGGAAGAGGGAACAATGGAGATTCAGACATGTACTTTGGCAGGTATATCAGCTGGAAACAAATTTATAGTGGTTGAATTGAATTCGAATTCACTGAAGATACAAAATTTTCAAATCAGAAGCATGCACAGCTGGAGAGTACTAGCTACGAGACATATGGGATGAAAAACTCCTGTGGGTGACTCTCTTGTTCACAATTTATTTAATATTTTTTGTTATTATTTAATTATTATACGATGTGCAAATGTGCAGTAATCTTCATAATGATAAAATCCTAACTGTAAATATTTTAGTACCAAGTTAATAAAAATTGTATTCAATAGGGTGATTGATCAGTTAGTAATGCATCTAACGAGGAAGAGGAAACAATGGAGATTCAAACACGTACTTTGGCAGGTATATCAGATGGAAAAAATTTCTAGCGGTTGCATTAAAATCGAATTCACTGAAGAAACAAAATTTTCAAATCAGAAGCATGCACAACTGAAGAGTACTAGCTGCCAGACATATGGAATGAAAAACTCCTTTGGGTGACTCTCTTGTTCACAATTTATTTAATATTTTTTTTATTGTTATTTAATTATTATACGATGTGCAGATGTGCAGTGATCTTCATAATGACAAAATCCTAACTTTAAATATTTTAGTACCAAGTTAATAAAAATTATATTCAATAGGGTGGTTGATCAGCTATTAATGCAACTAACAGGGAAGAGGGAACAATGGAGATTCAGACACGTACTTTGATGGGTATATCAGCTGGAAACAAATTTCTAGTGGTTGCATTGAATTCGAATTCATTAAAGATACATAATTTTCAAATCAGAAGCATGCACATCTAGAGAGTACTAGCTGCCAGACATGTGGGATGAAAAAATCCTCTGGGTGACTCTCTTGTTCACAATTTATTTAATATTTTTTGTCGTTATTTAATTATTATACAATGTGCAGTGATCTTCATAATGACAAAATCGTAGCTGTAAATATTTTAGTACCAAATTAATAAAAAATGTATTCAAAGGGGTGGTTGATCAACTATTAATGCAACTAAGGAGGAAGAGGGAACAATGAAGATTTAGACACATACTTTGACAGGTATATCAGCTGGAAACAAATTTCTAGCGGTTGCATTGAATTCGAATTCACTGAAGATACATAATTTTGAAATCAGAAGCATGCACAACTGGAGAGTACTAGCTTCCAGACATATGAGATGCAAAACTCTTCTGGGTGACTCTCTTGTTCACAATTTATTTAATATTTTTTGTGGTTATTTAATTATTATACGATGTGCAAATGTGCAGTGATCTTCATAATGACAAAATCTTAACTGTAAATATTTTAGTACCATGTTAGTAAAAAGTGTATTCAATAGGGTGGTTGATAAACTATTAATGCAGCTAACGAGGAAGAGGGAACAATAACAAATTTCTAGCGGTCGCATTGAATTCAAATTCACTAAAGATACAGAATTTTCAAATCAGAAGCATGCACAGCTGGAGAGTACTAATTGCCAGACATATGGGATGAAAAACTCATTTGAGTGACTCTCTTGTTCACAATTTATTTAATACTTTTTTTCGTTATTTAATTATTTTACGATGTGCAGATGTGCAGAGATTTTCATAATGACAAATCCTAACTGTAAATATTTTAGTACCAAGTTAATAAAAACTTTAATCAATAGGGTGGTTGTTTCTATTAATGCAGCTAACGAGGAAGAGAGAACAATGGAGATTCAGACACGTACTTTGGCAGGTATATCAGCTGGAAACAAATTTCTAGTGGTTGCATTGAATTCGAATTCACTGAAGATACAAAATTTTCAAATCAGAAGCATGCACAACTGGAGAGTACTAGCTACCAGACATATGGGATGAAAAACTCCTGTGGATGACTCTCTTGTTCACAATTTATTTAATATTTTTTGTCGTTATTTAATTATTATATGATGTGCAAATGTGCAGTGATATTCATAATGACAAAATCCTAACTGTAAATATTTTAGTACCAAATTAATAAAAATTGTATTCAATAGGGTGGTTGATAAGCTATTAATACAGCTAACGAGGAAGAGGAAACAATGGAGATTTAGACACAATTTCCTCGCTATTAAACAAACTTAGATAGATCAATGTAATGTTTTTTAAAAAATAAATGTTTTTACATTAATATATGAATAATGATAAATGATCCTGCCTGTTGACCAGAACGTAGGAGCTTGCCTCGTCAAACTTGGATCGACGTGTGCACCGCTTCAACCTCCGTCCTTCTTCAAGATCCACCTCAAGAACCTGCAAAAGAACAGAGCGGCGCCGCTGCGGCCGATCGCACTCCAACGCCCAAGTCAGTGACCGAACCACCAAATACTAAGAGCAATAACATTCAAGAACTCTCAAGGAGCCGTGCAATGTTCTCTCTCACAGTATGCTCTAGGAACTCGCAAGCGTAAAGAGTATAATCTGAACGCACGTACCTCAGAAAGTTCGTTGAGAACTCTTATATACCTGGTCACTTTCTCTCTCCTGGCAGTTACAGACTTGGACACGTGGCTCGCATCCAACTGTACACGTGCCATCATCTGGAGCCTCCTTGACTTGGACGTTGCTTCAATCTCTTATTTGGCTAAGTTACTTATGCATGGTGCTACTCAGTGCATAGCTAACTTGGGAGTGCGATCTCTACTGGAATTGGCGAGTTAGGGTGCCTTCATACACCTTCCCTGTGGTCTCGCCGGCCGCCTTCATAATCTGCACCACCTTCATCTTCGGCGATGTGCTTGCTCTGGCGATCTCCAATCACTTGGTCGCCTGAGTTTACGTCTGGCGACTTCATCTTGAACCGGGTGATCGCCGGTTCTGGTATACTGGAGATCAGAACACGCCAACTTGATAACTGGCGACTTCCCGAGCCCCCCGACCTTCTTTCCTTCTGCCAACCTGGCGCCCCGTCAGCGCGCCTGTACTGTAGCTGGGTGCCACGTCATCACTTCCGACTACCAGGGCGGTACACAAGCCCCCCAGTCTTAAGCGAAGACTTGTCCAGCGAAAAGACTAAAAGAGTCACGCCAGTACCGATCTACGTGGCATTGACGCAGAATTCCAAGCGGTTGTACTTTCTGCTTCTCTGACGCTCCACCAAACCCCTCACCCATCGCTCGACACGTGGCTTCATCGACGGTTACCTTCAGTTAACGTTTGCGCTTCCCAAACCCATTTCGAAAAACCCTTAAACCCATTCGTGCTGCACTGTTCCATCACTTTCCTTCGTATTCTCAGACGCTCCAACTCCCTTCTGCAAAAAAGCTCTCAGCGTTCTTCAACATTCTGAATCATCAACATCTTTCGTCGCCTTCCCGATCATAAAAAGGTATTTCCTTTCCTTCTCCTGCTGGTTTTTCCTGCATTTTAATCAATTCGCATCATCCTTTAACTGTCTGGTGCATACGTTGTGGGTTGTTTTTTCCATTTTTCCTTCTTCGTAACTTAGGGCTCCGTCAGCGTCACAACGAACCTATGTTCGTTCGTCTTTCATCCTTCGTTCATGATTAGAGTCAGCCCCTGCAAGTCCTGATTGCCTTTTCCTTTCTTCTTCCTTTGCAGCTTCCACCATGACTCGCTCCAAGATCACCCCGAATCCTCCTCCTTCATCGCGAAACCCCCCTTCTCAGGCACTCAACCCACCGCGAGCGCGCGGCGCCTCATCTTCCCAGGCTGAGAGGCCTGCACCTTCCCGCCCCAACCTGGCCCAGGCGACTCCACCTATCACTGGAGGAGCCCCCGTCCCCCCACCAGACTTCAAAAAACTCTATCCCTGGGCCAACTCGACCCTGTTGAGGGAAACGTCTTCCGTGAACACTGCTGGGGCAGTTTTGCGATTGACTAAGGGGGATGAGCCTCACCAAACATTTCATAAGGAGCACGATGAGAAGATGATAGTTCTACCTTGCCCCCCCGATCTGCCCGTTTGTGCCGACGATAAGGCGAGCAATGACGGGCCCTTCTGCTTCGTCTACACAACGCTATTCAAGAAGGTGAAACTAAAGTTTCCCTTTACTCGTTTCGAGAGGGAGCTCCTCACCGAGCTCAACATCGCCGCCGCCCAGCTCCATCCCAACAGCTGGGCGTTTGTGCGAGCGTTCCAAGTGATGTGCGACCATCTGGGGTTGCCCGCATCCGTAGATGTATTTCTGTTTCTCTTCGAAGCCAAGCACCCAGGAGACCGCCTGTGGGTTAGCTTGATGGGATTGCTGGGAGGTCGATCTTCTCCATCTTCCAGCAATCCTATAAAGACTGGAAGGGAAAGTTCGTCCAAGTGCGCCCCAACGACAAGGACGCTTCCCTACTCGACGGTTTCCCCTTGTACTGGGTGAACAAGGGGAACAAGGAGTCCAAGAGCTGCTTCAGGAGACCCAGAAGTCCTGATAGCATGGGAGCGTTGGACAGAGATCTCTGCCTCTTTTGGAAGAGTGTGGCGGGTGCCAACATCACCTTCCTCACCACCACCCTGATCTGCTTCGAATTCTTCGAGGACCAACTCGAAATTCGAATAGGTTAGGACATTTAAGCCTTTGTTTTAATACTGCTTCTGTTGACTGTTTCTGGGCGTCTTGTGCGTTGTGCACAAGACTTTGGTTTTATTTTTCTGCACCATTTATCTGCTTTGCTGCATACTGCCTTATGCACTTATTTTCTCTCTGAGTTAACCCATACATTTTCGCTCTATGCAGATAACATGTTGGGCAAGGATATGCTCGCTGAACTGAGGGCGCTCGCCCGAACCCACGGGTTGGCAACGAGCTCTCAAACAGTACCAAATTTGGTGGTGGAGATCGCCGCCGCACAGGGCCGATCGCCACCTAAGGGCTCAGCTCCCTCCGATGTCCAACCCGCCGCCCAACGCAAAAAACTTGTCCTCAAAAGGCCCAAGAGGAAAACTCCCCAAGTAGTCCACGAGGAGGAGGAAGAAGACGACGAGGTCACCGAAGATGGCCTTGTTACAAAGAGGAAGAGGGTGGCACCTTCTTCACCACCTGCCCCACCCCCTCTTCCAACCTCAACACCTCCATCCACGCCTGCCCCACCTCCAACTTTGCCTTCTCCACCAGCTCCCGCCTCACCTGTCCAAGTCGTTCCACTGGCAACTGCGCCGCCTGCGGTTGAGGCTCCCGAGCCAAATTTCATGGAGGACCCCCCGAGCGCCTCCACGCCATATGTATCAGCTGGAGGGGGTCCTCCTTCCAATGCCTCAGACGCAGATGTTGCTCCAATCGGGGATGAGGTTGCCCATACCTCTCCGATTCTGATCACCGAATCCCCGACGTCGCCACCACGAGCAGAAGCGCCTACTGAAGAACCATCTAAAGAAGGTGGCGACGAAAACCAACAATAGGCCCACCCAGCACCTCTACAAGCAGCAAACCTCCCTCTTGAGGTTACGAGGATGTGGGAGCCTTTATCTGCTAAGCTGAAGACGATAGTAGAAGACATCCCCGCCATCATAACCAGAGCCGTGGAGAGCTCCACCAGGAAGCTCCAGGACGACCTCTTCAACCTTAAAATTGAAAACAGCACCATGAGGGTTGAGGTGGAGAAGTTGTCCTTCAATCTGACACCCGCGGAGATTGAACACTCCCGAGTAGAAGATGCGATGAGCACCGAGCTCCGGTTGGCGCGCAAGGAGGCCACCGACCTCCGCCATAAGGTGCAGCAACTGGCTCAAGAAAAGATCGAACTGGAGAGCAAGATTGTGCCTTATCGCGTCAAGGTGGCTGACCTGGAGGCTCTCATAAAAACTGACGTCGTCAAGGTGAGAAAACTGGAGCAAAGGTCAGCCGAGCGGAAGACCCTCCTCGGAAAGGTGGAAAAGGCGAGGGACGACGCCATGGCTGAGCTTGCTGAGGCCAACAAAGAGAAGGGGAAGATCGCTGCTGAATTGGGCCAAGTGCAAGCAGAATCCAAGAAGGTTGCTGAAGACCTTCTCCAGGCTCAAGAAACCATCGAAAAACTCAAAAAGCAAATTGAAGAGCTGGAGCAGCAGAATAAGGAGCTGAAAGAACAAACTGAAGATCTCAAGAAACAGATTGAGGAACTTAAGAAGCAGACTGAAGAACTTAAGCTGAGTTCTGCTCAAATTCTGGCTGCTGGATTCGAAGCTGCAGGGGAACAATTCGCCTGCTTGTTCCCCGATCTGGATCTCAGCATGGTGTCTCTTAACAACGAGGTAGTGGATGGGAAAGTGGTTCCCGTCGAAGACTGATCAAATTACTCCATCCACTGCCTTTATACCTTCGCTTTGTATATAACTTGTAATAACTTCTCATTTCTTGTACATGCGTTCTGAACTGATAGCTACTTAATGATAAAGTACTTTGCACTTTTCTGGTAACCTCTTTGGCTGTTTTAACTTTCCTTGCACAACTTTCTTCAAAGAAAAAAAACTTGGTAATCTCGTAAGCGCCGAAATTAACTTAGCGACTTCGTAAGCGCGCTCATATACTTAACTGCTTCGAACCACTTCAACTTCGAATAATAATCACTTTAACAACTCGCAACCTTAAGGCAATGAACCTTAACGTAAAACAGCTTCTCACATAACGAATTTTAACCTAACCAACGGCTTAAGACACAGCTCACCAGATCTGCTTCATCAAAACGGGCCTTAGCTTTCTCGCCATTGTTTGCATTTCTCCTGGTCGCCAAGGACTCTTTGACGATATCAGCTTCTTCCTGGCTTCATAACTTGGCCATTGTTCCTTCCTCTGGGGGTAGAGGCGCCTTTCGGATCCTTCTCTACCTTCCTCAACTTCAGAACAAAAGACCGGGTGGATAGGCGTTCTCTTCGAACCTACCTTAGCCACCTTCCAAACTTCTTCCACCCTCTACACCATACCTGAACTCGTTCGAGACGAGAAGGATTTTATCTTGCCTGAACTCGCGCATAGGCGAGAAGGTCTTTAACTCGCCTGAACTCGCACATAGGCGAGAAGGTCTTTAACTCGCCTGAACTCGCTCATAGGCGAGAAGGTCTTTAAACTGTGCCTCTACATTGCCCCAGGGGTTACATCTCCTCCCCCCAGAAACACTGAGGACTTTTGCTGGTGCCTCTACATTGCCCCAAGGGTTACATCTTCTCGCCCCCAGAAACACTGAGGACTTTTTACTGGTGCCTCTACATTGCCCCAGGGGTTACATCTTCTCGCCCCCAGAAACACTGAGGACTTTTTACTGGTGCCTCTACATTGCCCCAGGGGTTACATCTTCTCGCCCCCAGAAACACTGAGGACTTTTTAATCTTCCTCGCCTGCACTCGCTCGACGGCGAGGAGGTCTTTAACTCGCCTCAGAACGCGCGAGGGCGTTGAGGTCTTTTAACTGGTGCCTCCGATCGCCGAAAGACGATGAGGACTTTTACTTTAACTGGTGCCTCCAATCGCCGAAAGACGATGAAGACTTTAAAACTTTTTTAGAAAGCATGCAATATATCTTTACTTGCCTTAAATCACGTATAAGTGACAAGGTCTTTCTTCAAAACTTTCTGAAAACAACAAGCACGCAATCTGAAACACCTTTGAACTTCGAAAACTCTTCTTTTATTGGGTGGCCTCATTAAAAACCCTCCTTAGGGAAAAAAGAGTGCCCCCTTCAAACTGTTTTAACAGAAACATTGTAACGTAACTTTATGTTTGTCTTTACTTACAAAGCTTCTCAACTGTAATACAACTTCAGGTGCGTGGCGTTCCAGGTGCGAGGAATCGCCCCTCCTTCCAATGTCTTTAAGCGGTAGGCGCCGTTCCCGAGCGCCTCGGTTATTCTGAACGGTCCCGTCCACTTAGGCGACAACTTATTCTCCATCTCGTACTGGTGGGCCTTCCTCATCACCAGATCGCCTTCTCGAAACTGCCTTGGCATCACCTTCGAGTTGTATCTTCGTTCAATCCTTCTCTTCACCGCTTCAGCTTTCAATCTCGCCTCTTCCCTGACCTCATCCAGCAGATCCAGGTTCAGCCTTCTCTCTTCATTTGAGCCTTCTTCTACGAAGTTCTGGAATCTAGGCGAGCTCTCCTGGATCTCCACTGGAATCATTGCATCACACCCATAGACCAAGCTGAACGGGGTCTCATGGGTTCCTGACTGTTCGGTGGTGTGGTACGCCCAGACTATACGGGGTACCTCTTCAGCCCAGCTTCCTTTGGCTTTCTCTAGCCTTCTCTTCAACCCTCTCAGCAACACTCGATTGGCTGACTCTACTTGGCCATTCGTCTGGGGGTGCTCGACGGATGCAAACACTTGTTGAATACCCACCCCTTCGCACAGCTTCTTCAACAGGTGACTTGCAAACTGGGTCCCATTGTCCGACACCAGGCGCTTGGGCACACCAAACCGGCACACAATGTTCTTCCACACGAAACCTTCGATCTTGTGTGCGGTGATCTGGGCCACTGGTTCTGCTTCGATCCACTTGGTGAAATACTCAATCGCCACCACCAAGTACTTCATCTGCCTGATCGCCAGCGGGAAATGATGGAAAAACGATCTTCTTCTAGTAATGATCTTTGTAATTTCTTCTTTGGATGAATGATGAAGGAGATATGATGAGCGGAAGCATTAAAGAAACTCAAGAGGAGTTTCCATGGATTGAAGTGGAGTAGGAATTTGGGAGAGTGAGAGGTGAGGCCAACTCACTAGGAAAGAGTCTAGGCTAAGTCTTGAAGGAGACTAACCTAGGGAGAACTTAAGAACAAGTAGAATGGCCAAAATTAGGCAGCATTTCATTACTAATTCAAAGTTAAAGAAATACATGTATAAGAGACTCCTATTTATAGGATAAAGTCTCTCAAAAACTCTCAAATGAGAGTGTGACAAGTGTCACCACCTTATTGGTGCAAATCCTCTCCATTAAGGAGAAGACATGTGGAGACTCATGTCTTCCTTGCCTACATTTCTATTTGCACCCCTCTTTTACTATTTTACACATTACTTTGTTTTCTATTTACATCTTTCTCTACTTTGGCCCAAAATACAAGGCCCAAAACTTCCTAACTACTCTATACAATTTTTACAAGACTAAGAAGAAGAAAAAGACTTTACAAACTCTTCATTAAAACTCGATCTTCGTCTATCTTCTTGGCCAAAAGTTTTGAGGCTGGACGGTTTCCATCATCCCCTCCCTCTTGAAAAGGATCTGTCCTCAGATCTGAATGATGCTCAATGACAGCAACCTCTGTTTATTTGATGTTTTCCTCCTGGGTCAAATGTCAATCTGCAATAAACATCAAACAAACATGAGATAAATTTCCTTTTTAAAAGAAAATTAAAAGAAAAGAAAACTAAACAAAAATAAATCCCCTCTTCTTTAAAATTCTTTTTAAAGAAAAACATAAGGCTCATTTCAAAAATATTTTTGTTCACTTTGTGTTGTTTATTGCCCAAGCTAGGCAACAACATCACAAAGTGTTGTTTTTGATATTTTTGTGAAGAAGAATGAGCATTATATAATTGAAAAGAAGAGTTCAAAGTATTGCAATCCCCCTTTAAGGATTCTTTCTCAACCATGCTTTCAGGGGGTGTCATAAAAGACTCTTCTTCTTTGTGGGTTTCCTCTTCTTCTTCCTTTTCAATCAAACATTCTTCTGTATTTTCTGTGGAGGAAATATTTATATCTATATTTGGTTCAGCTCCAAACATAGATTTTTCTTCAAGCACATCCTCACAAGGGTTTTCTAGAGAAGATAAAATGTTATCGATATCTGATTCAACTCGAAAAAAAGAGTTTTTTTTACTTTCCTTTTTCTCATTCTCTTCTTTCTTTCTGACAAGAGCTTGGAATTTTTCTCTAAACTCTTTGTCTCTTCTAACATATTCTTTTTCTCTGTATATAAAATTTCTTCCTTTTTCTACAAGCTCTTTCATTTCTTCTCTAAGCCTTTTCTTTTTCACATATGAAGGTGGAACAAACTTTCTTCTCATACACATCTTCAATTCATCCCAATTCAATATTTCTGATTTTCTACCAATTCTAACATCAGCTTCCCTTTGTATCCACCAAGACCTAGCATATTCTTGAAAACTTAGGGTAGCCATGGAAAATTTTCTAAATTCATCCAATTGATGTTTTTCAAAGATTTGATCAACTTTTGTTTCCCATTCTAAATATGCTTCAACATTTTTATTTCCATCAAAGTAAGGAATGTATACTTCAGGCTCGGTAGAATAATATAAACTTCTAGGCTCAAAACGCATCCCTTCCTTTTTTTGATAATGAGGGTTATAAATCTTTCTTCTACTATGATGATAAGTATACATAGACATATTAAGCTTTGTATTTAAAAGATTTTTCACAAGAAGGAAAGTGAGTTTAGCACACAAGGTAAATTCCCAGGAAAGAGAGGTGGGTCACAATGGACACTCTTAAGTACCAAGTCTTTCCTAGCCAGAACTTATCCCAATGCACTTCACAAATCTCCTTCCAATGAAAACTTCTTCAACACAAACAAAGAGTTTTCTAAAGAAAGAAACTAAAAGAAAGTTTTTAAAAACTAAGAATTTAAATTGCAAAAATTTAAACTAGACGACTCCTAATGGTGAGGCTTGTTGGCACTTGTGAACCTTCAAAACACACTCACCGTCTAAAGCGTGTATCTAATAAGAAAATTAAAGAAAACTTGTAGGAGATGGAAGAACACCAAAGGCTCTTCCAAGACACCTAAAGTAAAGATAATGGCCAAATTACAAAACAATTGAAATCACACAAAATTTTAAAAAAATAATCTTCAAAGTTCTCTTCTCTTCTCTCACAAGTGTTTCTCTCCAAGCCTTTACTTGTTTGTCCTCCAAAGGTGAGTACCCCTTGCAAAGTCCTTTGCCTTCTCTTAGGATGCTACCTAGAAGTTAGCTCAATTCTCACAAAGAACAAATTCAAGGTATATTCCACTTCAAGAGGTCAATAATAAAAAGCAATAAAAGCTCAATTTGAAGAGTGAAACTCAAAGGAGATTAGAGATGACAAACACAAAGATTATCCATAAAATCAAGACAAGCAAGAAATTAAAGGTTTTCAAGAAAGTAGGCACTCAAAAGAAGCACCTAAAGATTGGCACTAGAATTGGATTAAAAAAAAAAAACAAAGAATGATGAAAATTCTTAGTAGACCATGAAATCCAAAATGTTTTGGCCCAAAATGCAATTGGGCAGAATTTGTTTCCACTTTTCTAATCCCAATCTCGCGGGTCCCACAGAAAGTCCTCAATTACTGAATTCTTTCATCAAAATCCCGCTTCAATACTGCACCGTTTCTGCTTGTGTGCCAATATTCAATTCTTCAAAAAGCACTATTCAGCAAATCATGGACCCCACCATGTGAATGCCAATTTCTTGCCAAATTGAACAACTTCACGTACTGGCAGCCACCTATACTTTGCTATTTCCAAATTACTTCTTGCAGATCCGCACCAAATTTCGTCAATTGCCACCACCAGAATTTGCTTTCTAAATAAATTGAATTGCCGCTTGAACACTACACCATTATCCCCACAAGAGTAATTATTGGCACTAATTCAACTCATCACTCCACTGGTTCTGCACATACTTCCCAATTTTGACCCAAAGTGCAACTTCAAAAGCAAATTAAACACTAATTGTGTTCCAGAATCAACTAAATTGTTGTTAATTCAATTCCAATTCAGCACTGCAATTAAACCAATCATTCATAATACCATCGTAAAACTGAAATACAGTACAAATTTAGCTACTGCACTAGGAATCACAAATTCAAAGTCAAGTGATTAAAGCCATGAAATCTGCAATAAAACTTTGCACCAAGAGCAGAAAACCAATGCCACTTGAGTCAAATAATTTGCACCGTTTTCAGCTGCACCGGACAACTCCAAATTTATGTTTTAGAGTTGCAATCATCCTCAACACAGTGGTCTGAACCAATTGCTTGTGCCAGAAACACTAATTCAAAAATCTGCTACGACTTAAATTCTTGCACCAGAATTCTGCACCATAACCGCTAAACAAGAATTTAATCCAAACCAATGAACGTCCAAATCTCACTCTTGTACATAACCGATTCCAATCATAGATTTCCAAAATCGCTCCAAAAAGAAATGAAGAACCAGATGAACGCAAAAGCAGAATCACAAATCTTCGGAATCGGAAGTGAAGCGGAAGAAGAACTTACATGAATAAATTCATTCTTCACTGTTTTAATTCTTCGATTTTCGATTCACCAAACCAACTCGATCGTGATTCAAACAGATTTCTCCGATCGTCTTCTCCGTTCACCGGTTTCGCTGGAAAACGCCACTGCCGTTCGCCGATCAACACTGTAAAACTGCCGTTTGCAAATTAACAACGCACCGTTTCTATTGGATTTTGGCGGAAAAACGCACAACCTCCGTTCGCGATTCTGAACCGCTTAAGGTCGTCGTCTCCGATTAAGGTCGTCGTCTCCGATTAAGTTTGTCTTCTTCGATTAAGCTTCTCCAAGAGATGAACACAAGAAGAAACGAACCAAAATGCACGAAAATTTTGTTGTGCGTACCTTCAAAAATCCTTTGCGCACCACAGATTTCATTCATACCAGAGTTCTTCCGATTCCAACTTCATGAATGCTTAGAAGATGAAGAACAACAACACAAATCGCAGAGAAAATTTGAGGAAAATCTGAAAATCTGAACCAAATCTGCTATTCGTACCTCTGGCTACACTGCCGCACCAAAGAACTAATGAGATCTCCAAACAGATCCAGATTACTCTTCACACCTTGAAATTTCTTTTCGAACCACGAACAATTTTCGGAAAAATTTTCGAGAATTTTCGGAAAAATGAATTTTGAGAGAATGACAATGGAAACCTAAGTCAAAGAAAATTGCTAATGATCTAGTAGCAATTTATGAACTCAAAAATGAAAATCAAATGCACTCAAGAGCTCTAATCTATGAAGAAATTTGAAAAAAAATTATCAAAAAGTTCAACTAATGGAGTTTATGACAAATTTGGACTAAACAAGACTCTAGACAAAACATATATGATTATAAATCAAAATGACTCAATTATATGAAAATTTCACCGAACAAATTTGAAGAAAACTCAAAAAATTCAAAAGCACACATGAACATGAACACAAGAACACCTAAAAGCACATACATGAAGGTTCAAGTAAGAACAATTAATTTGAACCAAACAAAAAGACAAAAAAACACAAAATCAATCGGTAAACATTCAAGACAATCAAGAACATTATGAACAACACGGAATTTAGAAAAAAATAGAAGAAGATCTTACAACCATAGCTCTGAATACCAAATGATGGAAAAACGATCTTCTTCTAGTAATGATCTTTGTAATTTCTTCTTTGGATGAATGATGAAGGAGATATGATGAGCGAAAGCATTAAAGAAACTCAAGAGGAGTTTCCATGGATTGAAGTGGAGTAGGAATTTGGGAGAGTGAGAGGTGAGGCCAACTCACTAGGAAAGAGTTTAGGCTAAGTCTTGAAGGAGACTAACCTAGGGAGAACTTAAGAACAAGTAGAATGGCCAAAATTAGGCAGCATTTCATTACTAATTCAAGTTAAAGAAATACATGTATAAGAGACTCCTATTTATAGGATAAAGTCTCTCAAAAACTCTCAAATGAGAGTGTGACAAGTGTCACCACCTTATTGGTGCAAATCCTCTCCATTAAGGAGAAGACATGTGGAGACTCATGTCTTCCTTGCCTACATTTCTATTTGCACCCCTCTTTTACTATTTTACACATTACTTTGTTTTCTATTTACATCTTTCTCTACTTTGGCCCAAAATACAAGGCCCAAAACTTCCTAACTACTCTATACAATTTTTACAAGACTAAGAAGAAGAAAAAGACTTTACAAACTCTTCATTAAAACTCGATCTTCGTCTATCTTCTTGGCCAAAAGTTTTGAGGCTGGACGGTTTCCATCAGGAAAGGTCCCAGGATGTCGATTCCCCACGTATGAAACGGCCAAGGGCTGTAGATCGACTTCAACTCCTCGGGAGGCGCCTTGTGCCAATCGGCGTGCTGTTGGCATTGTTTGCAACATTGGGCATACTTCTTGCAGTCTTCTCTCATCGATGGCCAGTAGTAACCTGCACGGAGAGTCCTCGCGGCCAGAGCTCGACCCCCGACGTGGCTTCCGCATATACCTTCGTGGAGCTCTGCCATGATTCTCGTGCACTTCTCGCCATGTACGCATTCCAGGAGTGGGTGAGTGAACCCAAACCTGTACAGATCGCCATCAATCAACGTGTACTTGCTAGAATTTTTCTTTACCTTCCTAGCCTCTGTCGGATCCAGTGGGAGAAGGCCATCTGCCAGGCATCGCTTGTACTGTGTTATCCAGGTGTCTGGCTCATGGATAGCGCACACCTGCGTCATGTTCACCTTCTCTCCTCGACATGCTCTAATTCTCGGCGATCTCAAAGTTTCTTGCGTCAGGGACTTATGACTTCTCGCTGCTTTCTCCGTCGACTTGCTTATCTGAAGAACCAGGTGATCTGCCACAAATGCTCTTGGCGTCTTCAGAGTTTCTTGAATCACCGTCCTCTGTCTACCCCCCTTGCCTGAACTGGCGAGCTTAGCTAGCAAGTCAGCTCGGGCATTCTGCTCTCTGGGCACATGCACTACTTCAAAGAAGGCAAAGGAACTCTTCAATTCCTGCACATATTCCAAGTAAGCCGCCATTTGTGGATCTTTAGCCTGGAACTCGCCTGTTACTTGCCCTGTGACTAGCAGCGAGTCACTCTTAGCCATTAGCACCCTGGCTCCCATCTCTTTGGCCAGCAAAATCCCAGCGATCAGCGCCTCATATTCTGCTTGATTGTTACTGGCTTTGAAGGCAAATCTCAAAGATTGTTCGATCAGCACGCCGTTGGGTCCTTCCAAAATAACTCCAGCACCGCTACCCTGCTGGTTCGACGATCCATCCACCAAGAGTACCCAACGGAAATCGTCCCCTTCAACTCGTGTTGCCTCAGATGAGAGTTCGACCACGAAATCTGCAAAGATTTGCCCCTTGATCGGGCCTCGGGGCCCATATTTAATATCAAACTCTGACAATTCTACTGCCCACTTCACCATCCTTCCCGCAACGTCAGGCTTCTTCAAGACCTTCTGGATGGGCAGGTCAGTCATCACCAGTATGGTGAAGCTATGGAAATAGTGGCGCAACCTCCTCGCCGAAAATACCACAGCCAGCGCAGCCTTTTCTAGGGCCTGATATCTCGTCTCGGGGCCCTGCAACACCTTACTCACAAAATAAATAGGCTTCTGAGCCTGATCTTGATCCTGGGCGAGCACCGCACTCACCGCCCTCTCAGTTACAGCAAAATACAACCTGAGAGGGGTTCCCACCAGCGGTTTGCACAAAACCGGCGGGCTCGCCAGATACTCCTTCAGCTTGACGAAGGCTTCCTCGCACTCCTTCGTCCAAACAAACTTATTATTGCGCCTCAAGCACTGAAAATAGGGATGGCCCTTTTCTCCGCTAGCTGACACGAAGCGAGACAGGGCTGCCATCCGACCTGTTAGCTGCTGGACTTCTTTCACCGTAGCTGGGCTCCTCATCGCCAAGATGGCGGCACACTTATCAGGGTTGGCCTCTATGCCTCTTTCAGTCAAGAGGAAACCCAAAAACTTTCCAGCCTCCACGCCGAAAATGCATTTCTCTGGATTAAGCTTTAATCTGAACTTGGCGATCGTCGTGAACAATTCCTCCAAGTCTGCCACGTGCTTGCTTTTTTCCGGCGAGGTCACGACCATGTCGTCGACGTACGCTTGCACGTTCCTTCCCAGCATCGGTGCAAGTACTCGATCCATCAACCTCTGGTACGTGGCCCCCGTGTTCTTCAGCCCAAACGGCATCACCTTGTAGCAGTAGCACGATCTCTCCGTCATGAAGGCGGTCTTCTTTTCATCCATGGGATGCATCTTGATCTGATTATACCCTGAGAAGGCATCCAGGAAGCTCAACAACTTACACCCTGCAGCACTACCTACCAGGGCATCTATGCTTGGTAAAGGATATGAATCCTTCGGACAAGCTTTATTCAGATCGGTGAAATCGACGCACATGCGCCATTTCCCATTACTCTTCTTCACCAGCACGACGTTTGCCAGCCATTCAGGGTACTGAACTTCCCTGATGTGGCCTGCAGCGAGGAGTTTCTGTGTTTCGTCCCTAATCGCTTGCCTCCTCTCCTCGTTGAACTTTATTCTTCTTTGTCGCACTGGTCTCACCAAGTTGTCCATCGCCAGATGATGGCACAAGAAGTCGGGATCGATCCCGGGCATGTCCGAAGCGGACCATGCAAACGCATCCAGATGCCGTTCAATCACCTTGGCGATCTGGTCCTGGAGCTCAACCTCCAGGGATCTTCCCAGCTTGAAGATCTTTCCTCCGATTTCTCTCTCGAGCCACTGCTCGACGGGTTTTGGCCTGGTCTCTCTGGCGATCACCGCCCTGGCGATTCCCAGTTCTCTCGCTTCCTCAGGGCGATTCCTTGCCTCTTCTTCCTCCAGGCCAGCGCTCTTCTCCCCCAGCTCAGCGTCCACCATCTCCATGTCCCTTCCGGCGGTCTCTTCTGTTACCGTCGATCTGGGCTTCACACCAGGAGGCGGGGTGGTCGTTACGTAACTCACCGATCTCTTGTTTTTCAGGCTATTCTCATAGCACTTCTTTGCTTCCTTCTGATCGGATTTGATGGTGATAACCACCCCCTCCATGGACGGCAACTTCACCTTCATGTGTCGGGTCGATGGTATGGCACCTATCCTGTTGAGCGTGGGCCTTCCCAACAGGATGTTGTATGCTGAAGGAGCGTTTACAACGAGGTATTTGATTTTCTCCGTTCTTGAACCCGCCACATCTGTAAACGTTGTCCTCAATTCTATGTACCCCCTGACCTCCACCTGGTCACCAGCGAACCCATACAAACACCCTCCATAGGGCCTCAGCTGGTCAAGGGGCAGCTCTAGCTGCGTGAAAGTCGGCCAAAACATCACATCTGCCGAGCTTCCTTGGTCCACCAGCACCCTGTGGACCTTTCTTCCTGCTGTTATCAGCGAAATTACTATGGGATCGTTGTCATGAGGCACAACATCCCGGAGATCTTGCTTGGTGAATGTAATATCCACTTCTGGCGAGTGGTCTTCAAACATATCCACCGTCATCACAGACCTCGCGTACCTCTTCCTTTGTGATGCGGTGCATCCACCTCCTGAGAAACCCCCTGCAATGGTGTGGATTTCCCCGTGCGTAGGCATCTCATGCTGCTGGGCTTCTCCACCTGCTGGTTGGGAGCTCGACGCACCTCCCGTCCTCCTGTCCAGCAGATAGTCGTTTAGGAACCCGCTCTTAACTAGATCATCGAGCTGGTATCCTAAAGACAAACACGAGTCCAAATTGTGGCCAAAGCCCTGGTGAAACTCACACCAGGCATCTGGCTTTGGTCCCAGCACCTTGTCGCCCACCTTCTCGGGCGCTCTCAACCTAGCAGATATATTGGGGATGGCGATCAGGTCCGCCAATCCCATAACAAACTTGTGCTTAGGCGGGCGATTGTAGTCCCGGCGTGCTGGTTGCTGGCGACCTTGGCCTCTGCCCTTGTTCTTCCTTGGATCATAAGTAACCTAGGCTGGATCCTCGTCTGGGCGCGTGGCCTAGCGGGGGCCACGCTTCCTCTCTTCTCGGCGACTTCGCTCTCGTCGACGATGTGAGCCACCGCAAGTCGCCTAACCTCAGCGAACGTGGCGGGGTGTGCCCTGATCAACGCCTCGCGAAATGGTCCCGGCAGCACGCCCTTCTTAAATGCATAGACCAGCATTTCTTCATCTTTGGCCGGCGATCTGACCATCTGCGCCCCAAAGCGATTTAGATAGTCCCTGAGGGACTCTCCCTGATATTGCCTTATATCAAACAGGTCGTAAGACACCCTGGGCGGTGCCTTGTTCACGATGTACTGCTCGACAAAAATCTTCGAGAACTGCTGGAAATTGGTTATGTGACCGTTAGGCAGGCTCACAAACCACTCCAACGCCGTTCCCTGGAGCGTGCTCACAAACATCTTGCAACACACGGCGTCTGATCCCCCCGACAGCATCATCTGCGTATGGAACGTGGTGAGATGAGCTTCAGGATCCTCCACGCCGGTGAAAACAACCTTAACCGGAACCACGCTCACAGGAATGGGCGTGTCAGTAATCGCCTGATCGAAAGGCATAGGAAAAACGCGAGGTGGCGACGACGGCGCGACCTCTTCAGCAACAGAACGCCCCTGCTGCTCCTGAAGAGCTTGACGCAGCTCCTCAGTCACCTTGCTAAGCTCGTCATTCCTGGCCCGAGAGGCGGCCAGGTCCTCGTGCATTCTCGCCTGCTCTATGCGCGAGGCTTCCACAGTTGCCTGCAACGAGCGCATAATCTCCACCATCTGCGCCATGGTCATGGCAGCGGCGCCTTCAGCAGCGACGGGCGCAACCGGACTTGAACGATTGCTTCTCATTTTTCTCATGAAACTCAGCGAATCACAGAATGCAGCGAACAACACTTACTTCAGCTACGATCGATTCAGCGATCAATCGAAAAAAACTGTGCGAAACTCCGCAAGAAAACTCAAGAACACCGCAAACCTTCAAACAAACCTGCAACTCCACCAGAAACCACCGCTTCCCCCGCGGATAACCAAACGAGCGAAAGAACTCAGACTCCACCGAACAAATCACGCGTAGACAGCAGAAAACCTCACTTCACCGATCAAAAACCCAAACGAACGGTATGAAACGCGAAATTACCGAACAAAACTAGATGAACAGCGAGCAATGGTTGCACCAGCACACAACCACGCAGAAAACTACGAAAACCTCCAAGAACTCACACTGTGGATGGGAGCAAGTTTTACACGGCCCCACGGTGGGCGCCTGATGATCCTGCCTGTTGACCAGAACGTAGGAGTTTGCCTCGTCAAACTTGGATCGACGTGTGCACCGCTTCAACCTCCGTCCTTCTTCAAGATCCACCTCAAGAACCTGCAAAAGAACAGAGCGGCGCCGCTGCGGCCGATCGCACTCCAACGCCCAAGTCAGTGACCGAACCACCAAATACTAAGAGCAATAACATTCAAGAACTCTCAAGGAGCCGTGCAATGTTCTCTCTCACAGTATGCTCTAGGAACTCGCAAGCGTAAAGAGTATAATCTGAACGCACGTACCTCAGAAAGTTCGTTGAGAACTCTTATATACCTGGTCACTTTCTCTCTCCTGGCAGTTACAGACTTGGACACGTGGCTCGCATCCAACTGTACACGTGCCATCATCTGGAGCCTCCTTGACTTGGACGTTGCTTCTATCTCTTATTTGGCTAAGTTACTTATGCATGGTGCTACTCAGTGCATAGCTAACTTGGGAGTGCGATCTCTACTGGAATTGGCGAGTTAGGGTGCCTTCATACACCTTCCCTGTGGTCTCGCCGGCCGCCTTCATAATCTGCACCACCTTCATCTTCGGCGATGTGCTTGCTCTGGCGATCTCCAATCACTTGGTCGCCTGAGTTTACGTCTGGCGACTTCATCTTGAACCGGGTGATCGCCGGTTCTGGTATACTGGAGATCGGAACACGCCAACTTGATAACTGGCGACTTCCCGAGCCCCCCGACCTTCTTTCCTTCTGCCAACCTGGCGCCCCGTCAGCGCACCTGTACTGTAGCTGGGTGCCACGTCATCACTTCCGACTACCAGGGCGGTACAATAAACATAATATTAACTCATCCTAGAAAAAAAATGTATTTTTGGGATATCAAATTTTTATAATAACTAGAAATTATTCAAATTAAAAATTTAAGTTTTATGTCAAATTAAATAAATTAGTTTAGTTCAAATATTTAAATAATTACATCACAAGTTATATAATTGATGATTTGTATAACCTCTTTCATGTAAGAAATTTTGATTATTTGGTGGCGCTATAAATAAATAAATTCATTACGAATGTCATTATTTTTCTAAACTCACTAACTAATGTATAATAAAATTCATCAAACTTGTGTTTAAAAAATGAAAATTTCAACCGAACT
Source organism: Phaseolus vulgaris (assembly GCF_051622355.1). Taxonomy (NCBI): domain Eukaryota; kingdom Viridiplantae; phylum Streptophyta; class Magnoliopsida; order Fabales; family Fabaceae; genus Phaseolus; species Phaseolus vulgaris. Next base: position 2,117,371 of record NC_143506.1, on the reverse strand, counting down.
AAATTTATTGATAATTTTAATACAAAAATTGAATTTATTATCTTAATAAAATATAAAATAATATTACTTTTTATAAACTATTTTTAATATGAAAATGATTATTTCAATTAATTATTTTGTAATGATAATAAAGGAAAAGAGAATAAACGAACTATTTACAATGCGGCCAAGCTTCCAACCATTCTTTTGACACAAAAACCTTGTCAATTTTGCTCTTCACTAAACCATTGGGTTTATACCAAGTAAATTTTCTGTCAACCAACGGGATATCAACCAATTCAGATTTTTCTACGAAGGTATTAAAATAATTTATTTCTCTGTTATAGTCTGACATAGAAATCAAACTCTTCCTCTCCTCCCGTTTTCTAATTGAATTAAAGTTCTCAATAACACACCAAACCTTTGAAAGATGATTGAACTTGTAACCACTAATCTCCTCCCAAACCAACTTCTTCTCCCTTAGAGACCCAGAACAATATACATTTACAATTTTGACTTGTACCCCGTTCCCTTTCTTCCAAAGCCCTTCAATAATAGAAAAAAATCATACCATTAAAAAAACTAGACATCTGAAAACAAATTTTCCTCCAAATCGTAATTAGCCCACCGAAACTGTTACTAGCTCCATTTACAACCCAGTCGATATCATTAGATCCCCATAAAAGAAAAACACTCTCCTTGCTAAATTCAAAACATTTCGTCTCTTGTAAACATACAATTTCCACATGTTCCTTCCTAATCAGATCTCTTACATAATTTCTTTTAATGCTTCCTCCTAATCCTCTTACATTCAAGCTAATTATTTTCATTATCAGACGCGCTGTTCTCCCTCCTGAAACCTTACCGTTGTCTCGATTTTCTATAGATTGAAAACTACTAATAACATCCTTTTTTTGGCCAGCAAGAGAGAACCTCATTTCCTTACCGTTGTTCCAAATTCTAGTAGCCTCATTTCTTTCATTTGTCACCCTGTAGATTCTATTACAATTCTCGATTTCACTATATTAAACTCCATAAAATCACTTGTCTACTCCATCTCCTTTTAAGAGATTAAGGACAATCATAGGAGAAGAAAAAACTTAGCAGAACAAAGAAGAATCACATTCAAACCACACATAAATATACCCACTAGCCCATGATATCTCAATAGTTAAAATAACTTTCATAATCTCATCATATAATATAATACATTACAGATTGTGTGATCCATTTCCAAATCGAAAATTGTACTTTAGATTGCATAATCCAGAGTATATTATGTTATTGAAAAATACATTTCATATTATACCATTCAAAATGTATTTTTAGATTGATTCAGAACAAATGAAAATGATATACGAAAAGAAATAAGAAATATTCCTTAACAAATTATGCTCTAAGTATTGCAGACCAACCTTTTGCATAAGACAGCTGAGAAAATTTAGTGTTGCTTTCCTACTAAAATTCCAATTGTTCAACTTAATGAAAATACACTATTAGAATATCATTCTAGTGAATCAATTTTTTTTTTTTTATAGAAGTTGTTTATACAGGTAGGTCCAATCAAGATTGCTTGAACATAATTTTAAGTTAAAATGAGAGTTTGTGAGTTCTACAATTAAAACTAGTTAGTGCAGTTAAATTTTATACGACAATAAAAAAATCACCTAAAAGAATATTGAGAATCCAAATTAAGTTCTTGCTTAAAAAATGATTGTACATATTAAATTTGAGTTTTTAATTCATGTTTTTCAGGTAATATTATACTCATGAAATCATATAATTTTTATAGTGAGACATATTGATATTTAACAATAAATTTAATCAAATTAACATTTTTTTAATTATTCTATTAAAGAGGACAACACAAAAGTGGATTATGTGATTTCCTTGTCTCTTCCTCCTTTGTCTGCTCTCTTTATAGGTGTTGCTCTTTTTCCTTCTTTTATTATGTTCTTCCCTTCGCACTTCCCTCTATATTTTCATTAATTTTTTCTGTCATTACAGAGATTTAAATTTAATTCTTTTGAATTTTTTTTAAAAAATATTTATGTAGAATAGACTGGATAACCAAATAGCTAATTTGTTGAGTTCCAGGACCATGTTGATACGATGAATAAAACTCTCAAATAAACCTTTAAAAAAAATACTATTATCTAAATGTTATGGAGAAAATAATCCCTTCAAAGTTGAAAGAACTTTATGACTATTCTCCCCTGTAACGGCACCTTTTTTTAAAGAAACAGAAACAGCGTGCCACATTCTTCTTCACACCACAATACCAACTTTTCTTCTTTCTCTCTCTCTCTTCAATTCTCTTCTCTCCCTCTCTCTTAATTTCTCTCCCAATCTTTAGCAGAGGAGTTAAGGAACATTTCTACCCGATCAGATTTTCAAACAGAGTAAGTTCATTTTTACTTTAAATATCCTTTGTTCTCTGTTTTTCCTAGGATTTAATTATCAATCTTGGTGGGGTCAGTTGAGAAGTTTAATCCTCTCAACTTATTCTATTATATACTGAAATTTTGTTCAGTTTGGATAATTTGCATTAGGCCCGTAAATCTCGAAGCGTATCCAAACGGTGGGGAATAAAATTCTAAAAGTTGCTTGAAAAGCAAGCAATTGAGGTAAGGGAAGCTAAATTTAATTTTTAATAGCACCCTAGGATAGAATATTTGAATGCGGAAGGGACGTGGTCCCAATATTGAATTTCTCTTGCATGGGTGTTATTTGTTTATATATTGTGTTTGTTTATATATTATTTAAATTTGTGGAAATATTGGGTTTTGATGATTTAGTATTAAAGTGTATTTTTTTTTTATGTCAAATAAACTTTTGAATATTGTGGATAACTTTTTGAATGATATTGTATGACGAAATAGTATGAAATTGAATTCATACATTTGGGATAATGTATGGACTGATGTTTGTTGTGTATTAAGTATTGATGTCGGGATAATGTATGGACTGATGTTTGCTGTGTATTAAGTATTGATGCCTATGTGGTAACAGAGATCTCCGAGCTTCACTGATGATCTAAGTCACATAGACTAAGATATCAGGTGGTGAGAAGCTGATGGGGGAGTTCATGCACACCGTGACATATGAGATGCACGGCTTGGGTTGTATTGAACTTACCCTGATCCTTTCTGTTGGATTCGCTGGTAATCTTTGGATCAGGTGTTAGTCTCTGGTAGGACTTACTTAATACGGGTCTTCCGGAAGACGTTGTTTGTTGAATATTCTGGATGTGTAGATCCATGTGAGATCTATGTGATTGTTTTAATGTTGGGAATTGAAGAAGATTGTGTAATTTGAGAAATTGATCATGTAACTTGGTTTTCTCTTTGGATTTAAGTGTGTATATTATAAAATTCTATTTTCAGTAGCTTACCCTTGCTTTTCTTGGTGTGTTTGAACTGCGATGACTGTACTATGTACATGAGCAGATGACCATACAGGTGCAGGAGAGCCTTAGAGGTTACAGAGTTTTATTTTGAGCTGTGGATATGTAAATATTTGTATTTCTATAAATCCTAATCATGTATTAGGAATGTTTTGAAAAACTCCAAGTTTGTATAGAAACTGGTAGAACTTTTATTGTAATAGTTATATGTAAATTATGGAGTGTTACATCCCCCACCCACCCTCATTGTCTCAACTCAAGCAGTTAACAAAGCTTAACGCAGAAATGTTCTGTCAACAACTGAATTTGAAGAGCTGAGCAAATAGACACATTATGTGTATTATAGCATTTCCAACTACAAATAATGTCCCTTCAGCATAAATATCTATTTTTCCTTTAATCTCTAACTTTACAATGAACCAGATTCTTCCAAACTACAAATATTGCTTGATTAAGTTCACGTAAATGCAAGTATGCAATGAAGTGAATCGTGAATCACACCACTCCAGAAGGTAGACGGAGAACAAGCTGTCCCCCGAAAACACTGCAAAAGATTATATATCATAAGGAAGAGAATCACTTTGAAAAGGTAAAAAAGGAAAGAGACCACTATATGATGCACTCAACCAACCTTTGGACATAATAGTAACAGAAATCTGCTAAGATAAAGGTCTGGACAATTTCTGAAATAAGCACCATTGATGGCCATAAACCATATCCCAAGGCAACCAACAAATGTCCACGACTATCCAACACCTGTTACAAGAAATGGTAACTTGGTAAGAGACCAGCAATTTGCAAATCCAATAAGCTGCCACTAAAGTAGTGCTGACAAGGCCAAGAAATTGGATTTAATTATAGAACATACAAATACAGACAAAATACATGGTCCTGTCATACTTAATACTTTTAGAAGAAAGCTGGTTATTATGTCATTGGAAATGAAACCAAACTTAAAATTACAAATTATAATTATATTCACATTTCACTACGCGATCAACCAGGTAGCCAATCCAGAAAATGTCCATCTCACTGATAACAGACACCACCGGGACAAGCCAGCAGCAAACAAGTGACAATTGAATTTGAAAATGGCTCATAGAGCTGACTAATGCATTCACAAGTTTGGATGAACTAATTATCATACCTGAAGAACCCAATGAGCACAGCTCAAGAATCTTGCCACACCCAGGGCAAATACATAATGTGCCGTGAATGGCTCAACAATCTGAAAGCAGAAAATGAAATGAAGAAGGAAATAGTATAATTATATAACGTAATAACATGTATGATGCATATTATTACATACTTTGGTGTTCTGCATGACTCGCAGCTGGGGCAGTACCGAGACAGCTTCAAGATATACACAGAATGCCCAGAAAATCCTGTTCAATAAATGATGTGAAGTTGATGGATGAATAAACAAGGCTAACACAGCACAGGGTACCGCCTGCATTCAGTTTCAAAAATAGAACAGGTAAATGCACAAGTTTAGAACCTAACAAAACAATATAGAAGAAGCATATAATTTTGAAGTGAAAGGGGTAGTGGGGGAGATTACCACATAGTATATAGCAAAATTGTCTTTCTCCTGCATGTAACTGGATCTCAATTTAAAACGAATCATGTATATAACCCACAATGTTGTTGCAAAAGTAGCCAAATCAAGCAGGGTGTGTATATCATATTCCATGACAAAACTGCAGTACAGCCTAACAGCTAAAAACAGAGCTGTCAATTCCTGGGATTTGAGTGATAATCCTGCACCTCACAAGGAATATACCAAAATCAAACAAAATGGCATTTCTTCTTTTCATGCAACAACACAAGCAAATAAAATCAACCAAACAATGCCATTAATGATCCAATGGGAACGTTCTGAACCAAACAATAACTTGATGCCATAGGTATGCCACATTAAGTTAAATATTAATGCGTAGCGCAGAGCAATTCCAAATTTTGATAAGGAAATTGGCAGACATATTAAATAAAAATGTAAAGAAATTGGGATTTAATAATTTTAGCTTGAAAGATTAGGGGACTAATCCTTAACAGAAAAAGAAAGGAAATTAAAGAAAGTTGAAAGAAGGGATAAGTGACCGGCACAAGTTTTTTCTTTGATGAGCTTGTAGATGAGAACAGAGATTCCAATAGAATGAACAGCCTCGGCGGCGACGAAAAGATTGTCGTGGTCGTGAACGATGATGCGGAGAAGGACGAGAGCCGCCATGCTGGACACGACGGCGATAAAAGCCTTCGCCTTTGGTGGTTGCCGCCGCATCCATGTGATGATTGCGTGGATCGATTTTTTCCCACCCCTCATGATCCCTTCTTTCTCTTTCGCTTTCGCTTTCTATTTCCTCCGATTCAATTAATTTGTTCAATTGTTTATTATTTGATTTGAATTGCGTTTCTTCCTAATTGAAATGGTTGCATGCGTTTCTTTCCCCAAATTCTGAATTAGGGCACAACTCAATCAATTTCAACGTCAACGTCGACTTTGAGTCGCTGCAATTCCCCACCCAAACTGCCAGGGACAAAACCCGTTTTACGCACTTCTCACGGTCACAAATATAACACTGTTACTATTATTTATCTTAATTATTTTAGAATATTACATTTTTAATTCAACGTTCGTACTACGTTCTTGATGAGTACTACCACAGGTTTCCTTAATATACAAAACTGAAAATAAGACCATGATGATAAATTTTTTAAGTATCATCTTTTGTTTAATAATATTTTCCTAAAATATAATACGCATATATAATATCACACGTTATATAAATTTGTATGTTTTCGATTTATAAAGTTTCTTTTTTCTGATTGAAAAAAAAAATAGTTTCCTGTTACAGTGTTTGAATTTTATTAAAAATTCATAATCAAATCCGAAAATAAAATAGAATTAAGTTAGTCATATTTTATTTAATTTAAAATTTAAATTACAATTTAGTTTAAATTGATTTTTATTGGGGGACAATTTAGTACTTCACTCTTCTCAGTTTTATTTTCCATAACTATTAAATTACTGGATTCATAGACAGCCTAATTTTTATTTTATTTTTTTATCAGAGTAGCAAAACAAATTTATGACTATTGTTGAGTTGTTAGAATTTTGGAAAGGATTACTTATGTGCCTTAAAAATGTATTTTTGGGCGTTGGATTTAGTCATGTTGGTTGAGTTTTTTTTTTTTTAATGTAGTGAGTTATGATTGAATTGGGTAACAATTTCACGTCAAATTAATTAAATATAGCTCAATTCAATTACATAATAAATGTGTAATAAAACATTAATTATCTACTAATTTTGTCGAACAAAAGATAATTGTATATTATATAGACGTTGTTTTAGGAATATTATGAGTATATAATAAAATATAACAACAAGCAACATGTTCCCACTAGCGATTGCATTACTTTATTTTCTTAAAATCTTATCTAGTTACTATAATACAAATTTATTAGGAGTGAAATGCGGGTTGACCCATCCCTCATAGGTTCGTTTCGAGTTGGGTTGGTCGCTTTGCGGTAGGAGTGTGAGTTCATTTCACTAGTCTGTTCGTATAAGAAGTAACTCGTAGATTTGCGGGCTAGCTTGTATAAGATTTTTTTTTTAAATTAAAATTTTATTCATTATAAAAAAATTATTCCTATTTGAAAAAATTAAAATTTTATCCGTGTTTCAATTCATTTAATTAACATAAAATTATAAATTCAAGTATGAGGATGGTTAGGAGGCTTCATTAAAAATAATTAAAGTTTTGCTTTGCATTTATTTTTTCTATACATGTATGTAAATGTATAAGAGTATCTTATCAAAGTTTTGCTACAAAACATTTTAATAAAGATGACTAATTTTTTAACTATCCTATTGAAATCTCTTCTTTATATTATTTTTTTATTAATAAATTTAAAATTTAAAATTTTACTTAAAACTAAATTCATTGTCACTCTTAATACTAAAGGTATAAATTTTTTTACAAAAAAAATTAAATAATTATTTTTTATTTACACGGACCAGTAGGCCAACCCGTTCCATAGTTGACCTGCGCGGACTGCGACTTATGCAGGACATGCCAAAACAGATCAACGAGCTAAAATAGTGAGTGCGCCTCACATGACCCGTCATGCATTGTGATCTAAAATTTATGATTACTAGTTTTAGCTTTTTAGTATTTTAAAAAAAATTTGTACTGCTATCGTCTAAGAAACATTAAAAATATTGATTTTGATTTTTTGAAGTTAATGAAGTGAAAATATTCGTTAACTACTCAACTGAATAATCCAGTCTCAATTATGGTTGGGTTAGGTTATCAAGAAAGGTAAATTTAAATAGTTTGAATTGAAAATTCAATTAAATTAAACTCAACTGAATCACTAACATCTTTATAAAGTTTAATAAAAAAATCTTGATAACAATACGTAAATTGTAGTAAAAGATAAAATTTTAATCTTATTTGAGAAAGTAAATTTGCTATACTCTGGATCAGAAATAGAAACGTATGACTGGGATCTGGTATGAGAAAGTATAATTGTAACCTTTGTGCATGAAAGAAATTGGCGTTAAGCTTTGGACAGAAGCAACAGGAGAAGACAAGAAATGCAACATAGAAAGCATAAAAAATGATGAGTTGGTCCTGTGATTTCCATGAGTTGTGTTTTATCATTGCTTAGGTTAAAAAGTGAAGAAGGAAAAAAGAAGAAAAGTGAGTCAGAAAGTCCATGAGTTTGATCTCTTGAGTAAAGGCTTGAGTTGTCTGTCTTCTTCGAGAGCAACAAGACCAACATGGGATGGATCATCAAGCATCATCCTAGCGGCCAAGTAGCCAGCAATGGACCAAGTCTGGAACTTACGGGCCTGCTTTCCAACGTATCTCCCCAACGTTCCATCGTAATACTCGGGCCAGTTGTCCTTCAGCAATTTACTCTCAGCTATTTGAAGGGCACGTCTTGCAATTTGGGGTCTCCCAGTCTTTATCGCGGCAGCAGTCAGAAGCCACACCAGAACTATAACCACCACAATAAATGAGCGTGTTTGGTTTTATATCTGACTTAATCTAATGTTAAAACAAACTTGTGAGAGTATTATCATTGATTCTCTTAATGAGGAGAGTGGTAGCATATAAAAGAATGAGAATACCTGGCCAGGATCCCCCGTTATGGTAACTCCATCTAGTATTTTTTGGGTCACACCCTGTTATGATCGTCCATTCATGGTTTTCTAGAGCTGGATAACAAACTTTGACAGGCATCTCTCCAATCAATTCCTCCCAGCGTGATTCTATGAGATCCATTATTGCAGTTGACTGCTCAGGAGTTGCCATGCACGACAAAATTGCAACGCAGTTGCCGAGGCAAAACCACCGGAAATCCATCCTAGCTGGGCTCACATTCCCAACAAAGTATCCACCGTATTGTGGCATGAAATCAAACACCCAATCTGGCAAAGATTCCGGAATAACATTGAACTTGTTCACTGCAGTATGTGAGTACTCTTCTGTTTTGAAGCGGTATACATCATTGAGTTGCTTCAAATCCAACCAAAAGTGGCTCTTCATATGATAGCTTAAGGCATGCAGCCTTTTCACAATTTTCTCCATGAACTCTTTCCCTTCATCATCTTGCTTAAGCAATTGCAAGGCACATCTTAGAGCCATGAAGAACAATGCTTGAATTTCTATTGGATACCCATAAACACCCTGAAATCATATACAGATTTTATAAAAATGGATAAATGTTTAGTTTCGAAGACAGCAGACAAGGCAAAAATGAAGGTATCATGAACATCAGAAAACTCACCATTCTGCGATCAATCATGCAGCATCCATCAGCACATAGTAAAGTTGGAAACGTGTCAAACCCCTCTGACAGACATAGACTCAGGATCAAGCGCATACCCTTTTGACATTCAGGTTGTTCAGCCAGTGAAGTGTCTCCCGTAGACTTTGTGTATGCACGAAGTAGTATGATCCACCAAAATCCAGAATCAACAGGAGCAACCCTGCCTATTGCACTTTCACCAAAATCTGCTATAAGGGTTTCGTGGTTTCTGACGGGATCATGGAATACTTTAAAACTAGCAGGCATCACCCCTTCTGCTAACTGGAATCTGTCAATCTTTTTCTCCCACGATTGAAGGCGAAGGGTCTTTAGAATAAAATTTTTGACAATGTCCGGTTCTCCATGCATCAGAAAAGCCAAAGCACTTGGGACAAAGTCTCTTACAAACACCTAGGCACAAATACGGTAATACCTTAGATTAGAACAAACTTAAACATTAAAATGGGGAGAGAAGGAAAGATAAATCTATAATGATCAAAGCCACTGGCTGATCAGCATGAAAAGGAAGTAAAAACTAAAATGACGAAAAAGACTAAAAGATTGAGCTGTAGTATAAAAAGAAAACATGGCCTACAAGTGTAACCAAAATTAAAGTACGTGATGAAATTGTGCCTATTCTCCACCATCCCCCAGGAACATAGAAAAAGAAGACAACATAGAAGAAACAGAAATCTCAAGGATATGACAAGGTCTACCTGATCATAATTAAGATTCTCTTCGGAAGAATCCAAAGCAGCAATTGTACCAACTGGCTGGCCACGGAAATATACCAAGGAACGCCTCAGAGCTTCCCAAGCTTCTGATGTTAATGAATCCCATGTCCCTGATCTTGGAGTATTAATGCCAGACTTTGACAGAGGGGAATGTAAATGCTCAAGATGTTCTACCAGGCGAGATGTGATATCAGCTTTTGAGACCAAATGACGTGGAGAAAAGCCTACGGATAGATCAGTCAATGATCTATCATCACATGATCTCTGTCTGTCTATATTCAGTGCCCTTGGCCTATCTAATGCTTTTGAGAAATTAAATTCCTCCTTTTCGGCCACGCTAGCTCGTGCCTCTGGACTCTTTACACTTCCTTTCTGAGACCGTTCTATCGGAAAGGAAGACATCTTCCAAAATCTTAGCACTTGCAATAGTCTTGCTCAAAATTCTGCTCAATAAAGTATGTTGACATAAAATTCACATAAAAGTAAACCACCCCCTCGAACTGCTAAATTTCTTGTTTCTCACAATTCATAAGCCAAAGGCATATAATTCCAAACTTGTGCACCATTCATTTAATCCGAAATTCAAAATGATTTGAGTTCAGACATACAGATTCCCAAAAATGATACTACATGAAGATTATAAACACCAATCAACAGGTGATTAACTTTGAAAATACCATCACACTAATCAATTCAAGCAGTTTGTCGTTACCAAAAAAAAAATACAAAAATATCAAGTGGTTTTAACCTCTAATTGTATATTCCAAACTTTCCAATTCCAGAGCGCTCTATCAGAGGCACAAATTATTTCTCCCTGTTGTTTTTCGATTAATTCTAGAAAGGGTCACTTCTTAATTAACTATAGCAGGTCAAAATTCTCCCAGATGCTAAGTGAAAGTCTCATATACGATTTGACAATCGGAAAAAGAAAACCACAATGAGCAAACAAGACAAGCGAACCACAAAAAAAGAAGGAAAAACATTTAAAAGAAAGGAGGTAACTGGTGATGAAAGTCAAGAAATACATATATTTTGGTAACAAAATATGGTTAAGCATAAGAAACAGCATTGTAAAATCTCCACGGTTGTAGAACGTGATCAGAAAAAAAAAACTACCACGTTGCCATCAAACCAATTAAGGATCAGAATGCTTTCAAGATTTTCGTTTATGCATCATGTTCATCCCAAAATAGATTCATTCATGCAAGCTAAAAAATGTGTAGGATGCATTGCAAAGAAGGATGATACTGGCTAAATGGGTGAAATCAGATGATTATTTAAAATTGCAAAGAATTAAAGAAGAGATAATAAACTAACCTCCCACAAGTTTGGAGATATTATTTGTTTTTTTTTTCTCTGGGTTTACAGTGTAAAGTTGTAGAGAAAGAAGAGAAGAAGTTGAAGCACGTGAAACAAAAAGGTCCTTTCTTGCTTTCTTTCTTTCCCTGTGTGTCTGTGATTGTGATTTGTGAAGGAAACGAGGAGTGAATGGGTGTGTTTGTGCATCTATCTATGAAATGAAACAATGCATGATGAGGCATTTGGGTTTCCACGGAGGGGCTGATATTGTGGTGCTACGTCGGATCTGAAACTTCTTCATTTTCTCTTACCATCTCTCTCACTCAGCCACAAAGTCTCATTCAACCTTCAACTTATTTTTCATTTTATTGGATTCATCATACCTCAGTATCTCTTTTTATTTTTCTCATCTCATTATATTATTTATTATATTTATATCTCTTTTTCACTATATTTTATTCACACAAAGTAGTAGCCACACATGTTTCTTCACAAAACGATCTACAGTATCAGTCCTAGTAATATTTATTAGTCATTTTTTAAATACCTTATATAATTTTTTTTTGGATCTTATTCCTTAGGAAATATTATAGTTTAATAAATCTAGTCTAATTCAATGGTTTTCAATAAAAAATAATATTTTGAAAAAAATGTTCGAAGTAGTTTTATTTGATACTCTTAGATGATAATAACTGTTATTAAGAAGAAATTTTCAATACAATTATTATTTGCACAAAAAAGTTATTTAATAATTTTAAACAATTTAGAAAAATTAAAATAATTCAATAAGGCTTTTTATTGACAAGATTCGTGAAAAAAATATTAAATAACAATTTTTCTTTCTTAAAATAATAAAAAAAAATATTAGAGTTCTGACTAAAAAGATTTACATTGGATAAAATAATCAAGTTGAGTACGTAAAATATAATTGAAAACTAATATTTATACTCTTATTGTGCACATGAAAATTGAGTAAGGTACAAATAATTTATATATATACACACACGCACAAATAAAGTTTCTTAAGATTAATTTAAAAGATAATATAAAAATAATTACTAGTTTAAACGTAATATAAAAAATAATCATAATATTGTTCTTAAAAGGCCGTGTTCTTTCCTAGAATGACTTTTTTTGTTTTATGGATTTCTCTTGTTCTTTAAGTGTTATGTTCAGTCAAATCTTTGTATTACCAAATGATTGTGAAAGAGCATGCAAAGGTACTCCGACGATTAAGTTAGTCTGAATAGAATATGCATGTTAGAGTTGAGTGAAAAATTATTAAGCGTCTGATTGTCTATGATATTTATACATTACATTTTAGATAAGACCCTACTATCATAGGTCCGCTCGTAAGTTCAAAAGAGGATCCAATTGTGCTTAATCACGCTTTACTGATAAATTGACTTAATTATAATTAAATAAAATTTTAAAGATTCTATTTGGGTTAAATGGCCTGAAGGCGGTCAGCTACTCAACTTTCCCAACCGTACAAATACATTAAAAATAAAAATTAATTATATATGACTATTTTATTCGTAGAAATAGTAAATATTTTATTTAATTATACTATAGGCTTAAAAAGAATTTAATTATATTAATGAACACTTTACAATTTTAGGGAGCTTGGACCTGAGAACTTTTTGCCTGAGAACTTTTAGGTAGCTTGGAGAGAAATCCAAGCTATTATTAGACAGTTGTCTCGGTTATAAAATCCAATACCTTTGTATGTTTTGCTTTCGTCCAGCGTTTCTATAATGCAGCCATTTTGTCTATGTTTATGTTACCTGCTCTGTAATGATGGTTGGTAAAGATCTATGTTTAGTGGTGGTTATGCAGGGGTACTGAGAAGCTTCGCAGGAAGCCTGTACAAATCTGTTTTTTTCTTAGGCTTTGCATGCCCAGATCCTCAAAGCTTCCATCTGAAAAGCACATTCTTCTGAGCAATGTTGGTCATTTTTTGCTGCTGATATCTCTATCTTCAAAGGGGAAGGGACACTACTTGGCTGAAGTTTGTAGTCACAATGCTTTTTGGACAACTAAGGGTACTTTTACTTATGGACTGCTGCTGGTATAAACCCAGACATGCACGAATCTATGTAGGTTACCACTCCTCTTAAAGTCTCTACAATTTCATGTATGCTCGACTACAAGTGTGGCCATGTTTATCATTATTACTCCTTTTGGTCTTTTAGTTGTGTAGGGAAGATGTTGGTGAGGTGTCATGATATAACCATAGATAGATGTAGGGGTTTTTTGGATAGCTGACTTTTACTGATGTTTCTAAGTGTTTTTCAGGGTTACGCAGCATTTATAACTTTTCAAGTTGTAGAATATTTAAAATACTTAATATTTATTCATTCTTTTGCTAATAAAAAAGGGGTTTGGGTTTATAAGTAAAAACTATTGCAGAAAATTTCATTCCCAATATCTACCTCACAAAGAGGATGATAACAAGGATCACATTACAGTGACGTGCAACAAAAATAGTTTATAGTGCGGTTTAAAGCCAAATTCAAAATTGAATTCCTTTTCATAATAAAATGGTTTGAAAACTTTGAGGTAACTAAAAGGTAATCAGCTGCAGAGCATTAACCATTGGGGCCCCTATAACATTTTCTGGTACTTAGCTGTTCTCAGCTTGTTGATTAGATTACCTTAGTAGTTTTTCTTCTTAAAGCTCTTGCTATGAATAAATGTTATACTGTTTTGCCTATGCAAGGTGGTACTGCACTAATGTACTATTCTAGAGGGACAGTTTTCAATTATAATGTCATTGAAACAGGTACACTCTTAAGTGAAGCTTCTTTTTACTGTGTAAGCCGGAAAGGAGGTTAAATTAAAAGAGTATCAACAATTCCTCAATGGAATAGCTGAGGGTCTATACATGAACCAGGAAGTCAGCACTTTGAACTTAAGCTGGGGAATTCACCACAGCATTCTTGGCACCAAAACAATTTTTTCGGAACATTTGTATTTTTTAACCTATAGTTATGTGCTGAAGCTATCTAATTAGGACTCTGTGAGTGTGGGTATGGTTGGGAGTAAGACTCAGTCCATATTAATTGGGGAAATCTATGCTGATTTTATTCATAGAAGCCCGGTGCAGCTACTTTACTTTTGCTTAGCATATTAGATTTTATTTAATAGAAATGCAGAAGGTAATAAAACTTCTTTTGGCTAGTACTTGGATCATGAGCACAGCTCTTCTGTTACAGGGTTCGAGCATCTTCAAATGCTACAATTAATTATTTTAACTTTTTGCTGATAAAAAAAATAGAAAAGAAGTTCAATTTTCAAAAGTTAGTTCATATCACAATCTTAAACACATGGCACACAAGCCATGAAGTTGACCCCACATCATGGTGCCTGTTTTAACCATTATTGCTGAATGTGATGGCTTACTAGAAAAAGTTGTGAGAGCAACAATTATCCAACTATCGAAAGTTGTGAGGTGGATATTAGTCTTGGATGTGATGAGTGATTGTTCTATAAAAATCTATAGGGGCAAGGCTTTTCCTTGCCATTAATTATATGCTTGATTCACTTAAGAATCTCTAAAATCCCTTCCAGATTTCTGAGGATGGGTTACTACTGCTATAAACGAAAGACTTATAGTACTCATACATCAGATGTTATTGTGATGTTGGCCGTGGCCTTGATGCTCCTGTGCATACCCTGGCTCTTCACGCGTGAACAAGTGGTAGTAGTTGAAGAAAAGAAGACGAATTGGTCAGCTTTGGTCACGCCAATACTGGTACTATTCATCCTGCTTTTGCTGTCACTGATTGGAACTCCAAGGAGGGTTTATGCCAAGCCAACGTGCTATCGGTGTAAGCATGTCTGTTACTGTTACTGGTAGTGTCAGTCCAACACCTGCTGCTGGATCCATGATTGGTATATTGTGTTCAGTGCTATATGATTATCCCATATCCTAGCCCACTAGGTTGAATAATTGTGTTTGGATTGGAATACTATGATATGATCGTATAAATTATATGTGCCAATTTCATTGTCTGTTACCAGAACTAAAAGGGAGGGTCACGGTTCTGTGTTAATGATTTAAATATAATTAATGCAGACGAGAGCAATATCTTTTTCCTTGTATTGTTGTAGGTCGATGGTCATTATGATATACTTTAAGTTTTATATTACTTTTTTTCTGTATAAGGTTGAACTTTGGTGCTTGCTTTTATTGTCTTGGAAGAACCCAGGATCAACGCTATGGGCTGTTGCAGTGTTAGAAAAAGTTTGATTATAAGTAATTTGTTGAGATTATTCAAATTGTTTAAAAGAGGAAGAAAAAAGAGAAGAGGAGTGGAGAAGAATGGCTTTATGAGTTGAAATGCTTGTTACCTAATTTTGTCCCCACCGCACCTCAATTATTTTCTTTTGTATTGGTCATTACGCATCTTTTGTGCAACCACCGTACAGTAATTGGCATTAGTTTGATTCAAACGCTACTTCCTGGGATGCAATAGGAATTAGGAAAAGATTTTATTAGTAGTTCAGATACTATGTGAGTATCAGACACCGACACACTCGTGTATGATACTTAGTGTTCAATTCAAAAAATAATCTAAAAGATACTTGTGCACATAAATCTTTATTATCGATTTATATAATTCATAATTATATAATATATAAATTCGTGTCTCCATTTCCTACATTTTAAAAATTTTACGTATTTTCGTGTTCATGTTTTGTTAGATAGTTTGAAACTCAAAATTAAAAAACTTAGACTTGATATTCTATTATAATAATATAATAACATTTTAAATTAAAAAATAAATTAAACATAATTAAAATATTATTTTTTTTATGTGAAGTGAATGTTTGGCACTGTAGATGATGTTAACTATCATCACCCTTGAAATTAATAAGCTTGTACTTTTGTCACTATGTACAACGTTCACTTTACTAATAATTAACATCTTTTTTTTTTCTTTACGTTCTCTTAGTCACAATAAGGTTAAGGTTTTATAAATAACCAAAATATTTCAGAAAAAAAAATACAAAGACAAATATAAAATAAATGGATATCATAAAATAAAGTCTAAATTTGTCTATAACTATCTGTTGAGCCTATATTATCATACTAATGCATCAAGTATAATTAGCAAATAGCATAAATCTATACATTGAGAAATAAGAAAGGTAAACTATTAATAATTGTGATTAAAATTTATGATTTAAATAAATTAAACTAAAAAAATTGATTCTCTGAAAGTATTGTTGGATATAAGATATGA
Source organism: Phaseolus vulgaris (assembly GCF_051622355.1). Taxonomy (NCBI): domain Eukaryota; kingdom Viridiplantae; phylum Streptophyta; class Magnoliopsida; order Fabales; family Fabaceae; genus Phaseolus; species Phaseolus vulgaris. Next base: position 2,100,880 of record NC_143506.1, on the reverse strand, counting down.
AGTAAGATGTCTTTCAAAAATATTTGTATTAAATATAGTTCATAAAATTCTAATATCTAATCAATTTTAAGTATATTTGTTCTACATCAATTTTAAATATATTTGATAAACAATTATACAACCAAATAATATCTTGTCAATTCTAAGTATTTTTTTTGTCTAGACACTAATCTCAACACAAGTCATGATAAATTTATTGTAGTAATAATTATATAATCAATATTTAACAGTGATATAATAACTTTTTCTCAACTTTGATGTGATGCATTAATTTATGTCACTTAAATCATTAGTTAAAATATATTCTTTTTATTTCAAAAAAAGAGTTTTTATATTTGATATTAAATCACATACTAACTTAGCATATCATTCCTATGTAATATTGATAATCTAAAACTTAATATAGTTACTCAAATATAAACTCTAATCTCATTTCAACAACACATGTATATTAATTTCATATATTTCAAATATAATTGCTACCTCACATTCATTATTCAGTAACTTCAGGATTAACTAATATTCACTACGCAAATCTAATACACTAAACTAAGTAGATACTTATAAGTAAAATAACTTTAAGAAATTGGTTTTCTTCAATTTTTATATAAACCAAAGTAAAAATATGTAATCAATCAAAGAAACTTTTTTAGACATCATTTCAGAAAACATTATTAACCACTTTCCAAACACAGGTAAACATTATAAATATATTTCAATAATCTCGTAAATCATTAATTCGTAGTGAAATAAAAGTAATTATCATTAAATAATTTAATAATCTCGTGATGATATTAACTACATCAATAATTTTTTATAATCACATTCATTTATTATTAATTATTTTATGAAAAAAATAATTATGTAGACATTTGTCAAGAAAATTTAATTATATATGACAACAATAACTTATAAAAATGAAATTAATTTCTCATACATTTAAATTAATTTATGTATACAATAATATTTTCTTATAACTTTATTTTTAATATATTTACAAGTTTTTTTTAACTTATAGAATAAATTAATTTTTAATTTCTTTTATTTTTTCTATCCTAAATTTTACATAAAGAAGTTGATTTAAACAGCCAGGTAGTTAACTATTTTGTACACTCAAATTAGCTATATTATATCAAGAGTATGTTTGGGAAAAGTTACATTAAACATAAATAACGTTGATACAAAAGTTCTTTCTTCATGTGATGTTCTGAAATTCTAAAACAAAATATGTTTATATTTTTTTTAGTTACAATAAATGTAATAATATAAAAATAATAATAAATGTTAGATTTTGACAAAGTGCCAGTACAATTATAGTGAGTGAGACCCCTCTTATATTAATACATGATTTTAAGATTTAATTTTAAAATAAAAATAATTATACTTTAAAAATTTAAAATTGAAATTAATATATATGGAAAATTTTAGCCAATAAAATAAAATATCATAATAAAAATACTTAAATACAAATACACTAACACCTATGTTTTGAATACTAAAGAATAAACCAAATAAAAACTAACTGCATATAAACATTTATATATAATCATGTTAACTTTTTTTAACCACTTGTATAATAAAATTAATCACATTTAAAGAAGTAAAAGAATTAGTCCAATTAGAATTTATTACGTAGATAACTTGTTTTCCTTTAATAGGTAGTTTTCACAGGTACAACTGTCTTAATTTCACTTGTGGGACCCGGACAACCCTCCTATGTGGTAATTAATAGATAAAGTATGCAAACTACCACTTCAAAAACCAATTAATTTAAAGGAAAATCTTAATTTGACAATTGAAATGAATTTTAAAACTATTTTATTTTACTACAAAGTTGTTTTTTTTTTAATTTTTGTAATATTGAAATAAATTTTAAAATTATTTCATTTCAATAAAAAATTATAAATATTTTTCTTTCGAATGTAATATGATAAAAAAAATTGCCATATAAGCATTCTAATTTAAAAACAAAAAACAAATATTTTGAGAACTCTAAAAAATAAAATAAAACAATAATAGTTTAAATTCAATTAAAAATTAAATATATTATTATTTTATTTTTTAAATTTTGTTTATTTTAATTTTTATTAAGAAAATTATAATATTTTATTATTAAAAGTGTTGTAAAGTGGGAAGTTAAGTGTAAAAAGAAACCCTTTTTCAAGAAAATAACACACCTTAAATCAGTTTTAATAATATAATAATATATATTAGAATTTTAAATTAAAACAATAAAATAAATATTATTAAAATATTATTAATTTGAATCGTTAGATAGACTTTCTTTTATGATGAGTGTCAAAATAGAACACTTGTTAAAAGTATTCTTTGTTCTACAGTACACACTACGCTTTTACCTAGTGTCACTAACTCTCATATTTGACTCTCTCATTTTAAAGGGTTACATACTTTGTTTCGCAAACCATCATCTTAAATCTATAAATAAAACAGAACACAAACTCAATTCCACAGCACAATTCTGACTTCTCTATTATAATGGGATACGGTAGAAGCAGAGACTCCTCTGTTTTGGACGGTTTCACTCTCAATCCCGTTCCATACCCTGTTCTGCTAATCTTATCACTCATCCTCCTATTCCTCGCCATTTCATGGTATTTCTCCTATGAAGAAGTGCTTGAAGCTGCTGAAGAACAACTGGGGTGGATGTTGTTAGCCACACCACTCGTGCTAATACTCATAGTTCGCTGCTTATCGTCTGTGGATACTTCAGAATGGTTCTTTTTCAACTCCTCGCCATGGGAGAGAAGAAGGACAACGCACCATATCCCATCAGAGGGTACCTCCCCTTGGGGTGTTGCTGCTTTCATCCTGCTAGTTCTCGTGCTTCTGCACTATCAGTCCACTTTTCTTGATGCCTGGTTTCTTTGATTTTGTTTTGTCTTCTTCAGAGTTTCTTTGATTCTCTGTAGTTTATTTTCGCACCCTTTGTTTGATTTTATTACTTATTTACATAGAAAGAACGTAGCGAATTTGATGCAATCTGGTGAGTATTGTATACACAAATAGATGAATAGATTAGGGTGGTGGCAAACTAGCACAGAAAAAAAACATTTTTTTTTATATATATTATTTTTAAAAGATTTATAAAACAAATAACTATATTTTTACAATCTAAAGAACGTTTCATGCCTGTGTTTTTTTGAGATATTTGTTGGAGATCCTACGTCGACTAGAGATAAGAACATTTCATTGTGTATAAGTGAGTGCAAACCTCAACTCATGAGCTGATTTTATGGGTTTGAGTTGGGCTTAAAATTCACTTCCTAGTGAGTGTTTGTTGGACTTATCAGGCCACCCGCTATCGGGTCGTTATCGGACCACCCATAATATGTTATTCCACGCACGAGTTAGTGTCACACTCTCAACGTGAAGGAGTGTGTTGAAAATAAGTGGGTGCAAACCTCAAACTCATGAAACGGTTTTATGGGATTGAGTTAGACTTAAAGTCTACTTTGTAAAATACTTACGGTTGGTGGTCAAAACTTTTCCAGTATTTCTGCTGAAAAGATGCTAAAGAAACGCAATTGTTGTTCATTTGTCTGTTTAGTTTTTAAAATAAAGTAATTCGGCACCATCAGTTTCTTGAGAATAGTTATTATATTCTTCTCTATTTGAGAGTAGTAACCGACAGGTACGAAAACTTTGTCTCTACATTCCTCAGACAAGTATTGTGCAAGATAGCTTCGCATCTGAGTTTTTGAACTATTTTAGAAGTTAATTCCCTATCGCCAGTCAACTTAGGGCATTGGAGAATGCAAACAATAAAACTAAAACGACAAACCATCTTTTTAATATTTTATTTGTTTAAATTGCGTTTTAAGGAGTAACCTTTAATCCCAACGGCTAAAACTGTTTCTATGATATACATGTTGCAAGAAATTGTAGAGTATAAGATATAAAATAAATGTGAAGTTGTGTATTTATGATTTAGTAATTACATAAAGAATGAAAGTTTCTCTGAGACAAGTTGGTATGAAGCAACCCCAGGTGGTGTCATGGTGTGAATGCGTTAAAGCTGAGGCTTGAGCCAGTAGCAGAATATGAAATGATGAAGAATATGAGGAGGAGAGGTAACAAGAAGAGGAATAACTGAAAGTTGATGGCAGTGGTATGGAGCTGAGCCATGTAGTCTTTGTAACGGGAGAAGGACAACAAGCCAATGACAATGCAAAATATGGTGAGCAAATGGCCTGAAAGTGCAGAACCATTGGCCATGCTCCCACCCAATTTCCATTCTGGACCCCTTCTCTTCGGGAAGAACATTTTCTCCTCTTTTTTGTTTTTGTCTCACCACAACAACAAGCGCATGTACAAACCAAGACTCTCTCAATCACAAGCACAAATCTCACAAATTCGATGTTTCTCATATAAGGTTGGGTTTGGCATATATTCTTTGAGTTTAATTGATGACGTCCAACCAACATATACAAGTTTGTGGTGGTAAAAGTATATAGATAGATAGCTAGGTTGGCAAGGTATCTATTGATTAAAAAGGATTGCAGGTCTGAATTAACGAATTATCTACTTCAACACTCATTTTCAAGATGCAAACATACATGCAAGCATTTCCATAGTTGTGTTGACCAAAGTTGTTCAAAGTAAATTGACAAAACAAAGTAGCTATAATATTTTCAGTAGGTGTAAGAGGGAATTTATTTGTGGTTTTTCTGTTTTTCTTGATGTTAAGACTGTTTTGGTTGGTGAAATTTATAGAGTATACATGTTATTAAACAAACTCAAAAGATAGTCTTACTAGTCTATGACTTAGATGTGATTCTCTATTGGTTTGTGATACATTTACTACTAAGACTAATGTTCCTTAGATGCTTTGTAATAGCTGGAACACTTGTCAACTACGATGAGAAAATTCGATTTAGGGTTTCTCATATTTTTCGTTAAGGAAATACATGTACTGATAAATTTGTTATCTTGATTTTATTCACAAGAAAGTATTTTCATTGATATAATAGACTTTCATATAGTCTTTTTTTAAAGTTCTTTATTAATAACTATATATTATCTAAGTATTATTTTTGTTAATATATGAATTTTTGTCCTGTTCTTTCATATTTTTTTGTATTTTTATTTTTTTAATAATATTTTTTTTATGTCGTGATAGATTATTATTTTTAAGTGAGAGAAAAGGTTATAAAAAACAAACTATAAGAAGATTCCTTCTGCCTGGACCTGTCATAGCGCTGATGAAATCCCAATATATAATCTACATTTCTTAATACTTATGTATGCGAACAGCAGAAATCCAGAGACTCTTGATATTTATGAAACCACATTCTAAAAGATTGAAAACTAGTCACTGAATGCACACGTAATCATTTAAAAATCATCTTCATTTTAATTCTGATATTTTAAATATAATAGAATGGTTCCGAGACATACATTATATAGATAGATTGATAAGATTAAAAGTTAGTTATTCATCATCATGTATGTTTCGAAAATAATGCATATTTCTTTTGTCAAATATTTAAAAATACAATTTAACTATATGTTATTATAAAAAAATTAATCGATAATAACTAATATATTAAATAAGAGTACTGCGGACCTGCGGTACTCTAACGCTTTTGTTATAAATGTGAAGAGATTTTGTTTAAAATATTCTATATATATGTATATTTTCTCATACGAAATTGTTTCACCTCAAGTTTGATAATATTGGTAACTTTATTATGTTCTGTACTTAGAAGGATTAAGAAAAAAAATTATATATAAATAATTTTTAGTCTTAGAGATTAAGAGATTCTTTTAGACATACTGTAGGGTCATGAGTCAAGTCCGATATTGTATATAAACATGTGATATTCATATTTAAAGACATTAATGTTGTATAGCGCAAATCAAGGGATTCAGATAATCAACCTTAAATAGAAGGAGACAATATTTATTACCGAGTTAAGCATGTACTGGACCAGACATCGGACATTAGCACCGACATTGGACATCGACACCGACATCGAACATCGACACCTGTGTGGAGCAGGTCGGCTCGGTGGTCTGGTCGAGACGGTGGGCCATGTAAGTGAGCCCCCAAAGGTGAGTATGTTGAAACTCGTATATATGAAAAACATGGTTAGCGAATGTGCATGTGGTGTGTATAGTACATTTGAGTCTAACACAAGTAAGTACCCATTAGAAACGCTTAGGCCCAAGTGCGCTAGGGTTTCAAGAGTAAGCTGCATGCATGGTACGTAGAGGCTAGAACGCCTACAGTGATAGATGGGCCCCATCATGCTGGTACATGAGTTGGTACCCTGGTTACCATGCTGTTAAGATTGTGCACTCTAAAGGGGAAGATTCCTAGCGGTTGTTACCCTAAGATTGTGAAACAATGTAACAGAATTTTTCCCATCAAGCTCACTTTCACTCGAGATAGGGTTCTTGTGTGAGAGGGGTTGTTACAATGAGGTAACCTAAGCAGTCTATAAAAGGGAGTCGAGATTCTTGGTAAAGGTACACCGTTTCTAAGACTGAAACTACTTACTTACTTATTGCTTCTATAAGCCCTGAACAGACTTGATCGTCAAAGTGCAATCAACAGGTAGGGTCCCTCTGTTTCAACGGAGCCGCTTTCCAGCATCCAAAAGGAAGCACAAAATCCATCAGAAATAAGAGGAGTCATCGCTTGCCTTTGAAGTCAACCGGCAACCAGGTCAACCGGCAAGAACAAAGCCAATAATAAGACCAAATACAAGAAGGGGGAGAGCACTACCCTATATAAGGGAAAGAAAACAACTCACAGATGTTAGAATATATGGCCTTAAACGAGAAGGGGGTGAATTGTTTAAGAGGGATTTTCGAAAACTTTGAATGTATAATGAAATTCAATGTTGAATTACAAAGAAAAGAATCAAGAAAACAAATACCCAAAACCGTTTTAAGATGATATCAGAAAAATAATCGGTTGTTTTGTCGAAACAATCGGTTCTTTTTATCAGCAATTAAAAAAAACAACTTAAAACACACACACACACACACACACACACACACACACATATATATATATATATATATATATATTGTACCGTCCCGTATCCGGGCGTTGACTAAGTCAATGTCAAAGTCAACACCAGGAGTCAAAGTCAACACCAGGAGTCAAGGTCAACACAAGGCGTCGCCTGGGTAAAGAGGCGCCACGTACCAGTGACGCCAAGAGGAAGCATCGCCAAGGCAAAACGTTGCCTAGGTGAAGGCGTCGCCCAACCAGGGCGTCGCCCAGATCAAATATTACTAAGGCAAGGCAATCACAGTGTAGTTCCCCGATATCCATGGGTAGGAAAGACCATGGAGGGAGCGACGCCGTGGGAAGGCCTCAGGTCCCGATGATTCGGGAGAGTGATAAAGAGAAGAGAAAGGTGGCTTCAAGGCCATAGTAACAACACCAGTGTAGGGCAGCCTGACTCGTGAAGTACCCCTGCCGCCCCAGAGACGCCTTTGGGACAGATACGACTCAAGAGGAAGGTCACGCCCAGGGTAGCCGGGTGCAGGGTACGAGAGGAAGGCAGATACGCTCTCGAAGTGAGTGACTAGATGATTGGGGGCATGAGTTGGCACCCAAAAAGTCACCCCTTGCGCAGTAGCACTCCCAGGCAGGAGGACTCACACGTAGAAACGTCCCCAAATGGGCAGAAACGCCCCCAGATGGGGTCATGGCGTCGTGAGGCCCTCCACGTGTACGACAGCCAGGTCAGAATAGAAACACCCTTTAGTCAGGTACCAGGTAATTAAAGTCATTCAATACAGTTTCTGTTTCGAGCGTTTAGGTACTATAATGGCTCCCAAGCGTTTCAACGTCTTAAATGCGCTACGTTTTCTAATTAGATGCCTTAATTGAGTGCGTTACGTTTGTGATTAAAAGCGCTTTAAGGCGCTTTAAATGCTTGGGTAGTTTAAATAGCGCTGAGAATGTTGGGAACGGGGTTCGGAGTTTTGGCAAATTTTCCCAGAATACACTCCAGTTGCTTGCTCGAAGTCGTGAGGCTACGCATAAGGGACTGGAAAAGAGGTTGTTTGCCAGAGCGAGAATATACACACAATACACAGTTCTTTTTACCACCTTCAGAGTGCCATACGCGGTGCTCAAATACGGAGGTGCACAGTTTTGGTGTTTCTTGCTGGCTGACTTAAGCGTCGGAGTGCAAACGGCCGCTAGGGCGCCCCTTTGTCCTCTTTTTGCAGGAATCCACAGGTAACCAGTGGGAAGGAGTCCCTAGCTGACGGTTGAGGTCGCACACAAAGACGTCACAGGTCAACCGGACGGAACATATATATATATATATATATATATATATATATATATATATATATATATATATATATATATATATGAGATCAGGGAAAGAGAGAATCACACAAACATATTTATACTGGTTCACTTTTACACCAAGAGCTACATCCAGTCCCTAGAAACCACTGGGTAATCCACTATGCAATCAAAACTAGATTACACACATCACACACCAAAGTAATGACCTTGAACCCCTCAAGAAACACACTACCTTTGGCAAACCACACCAAGAATGTTGATCTTGAACACCTCAAGAACACACAACACTCCTTGGCAACACCAATACAGAAATACAGTAATCAAGGAAGAAGGGAATAGAATACACTTGGGTATTACAAAGCTTAAAGTTCAGAATTACAACCCAATCCTATGTCACACACTTAAGAATGATCCAAAGCTCTTTCAAATCTTGGAAAAACTGTTTTGATAAACTCTTTCTGTTACTCCAAGATTAGGAGCGTAAAACCACCTTGATATAGACCAACCAAGTGGTCAAAAAATTTAATAAAGGAGCCAAGTTAGTAGGATCATTTAAAACATATTAAAACCAGTTAACAAATTCTGTTAAGGTTTACAGGAAAACAATCGATTGTTTTGTCGAAACAATCAGTTGAATTGACTTGACAACAAAGTCAAGCTTTTCAAAACCTTTTCAAATACTGCTGAGGTAAAACAACCTGTTGAAATTTCAACAACATTTTAGAAAACTCATCTTTTCAAAAAGTTAAAGATTCAAATGAACTTGGATCATCTTAAGGAGTGAATTAACAAGTTCCAAACAACTAGACAACACACACACACCCAACAGCAAGGTCTTCAAGCTTTCCTTTTGGATTTGGAGACATCAAAACACCTTGTTTAACAATCTCCCCCTATTTGATGAAGACAAATCCCTAGTTTGTTTGTGTTGTTGTTTTTGACCTTGAAAGGTCCTGCAAAACAGAATTTATGCATATACAAAGCAAGGATACCAGCAGGATACCAAGGCACACAAAACCAATTTTCTGCATAAGCCTTTAAGCAGAAAAACCAGTCAAATAACCATAAAAACCAGTGCCAAAATAAGACTTGTGTGCAATAGAACTATGGTGAATAAGAGCATGGCAGCAGCAGAAGTTAAACCATGATAAAACCAGATAACAACATAGTGTAGCAATAGCATTACAACACATAAAACCACACAATTCTCCCCCTATTTGTCTTCACAAATAGAATGAAAGAAGGGATACAAACAATAGAATTTCCAGCATTGAAAACCAACATATAACAACAACATAATAAACCAGAAAACCAGTGTGTGTAGCAGCACCATTGTAGCAACAAATCTTTGATACCATATCAGAATTGCAGCAAAAATCTATGGTGTATCAGAGCTATGACAGCAGCAGAATCAAAGTACCATAGACCCCAGAAATTCCAGCAAGGAGACCACAGTTTCTCCCCCTATCTTTTCTTCATCCAGCAGTTCAAGTTGGTCAAATGATTGCTCAAGAGGTGGATTTGGTAGAAATACTCTTTATTCTGTTAAGAGAAAACCTTACAGACGTTGCAAAGATACATTCACAAATATTCATCAACCCCATGAACACCAATGTGGTTGCCATTCATAAAAAACTTTGAATTTCAAGGATGACAAGAGAATATATCTCTTTATGATCTAATTTAGAGGCACAAAGAATGCACATTTGACTCATAATGGGTTATGAAAGAAAATAAACAGTTGTAATCATGCATAAGAAATCATAACAACTTTATTCAAATGTGCCAGAGGTAAAACAATCGGTTGTTTCGTGAAAACAATCGGTTGTTTTTCTGAGACAACAAGAAAATGTTATTTTTCAAAGCAAATCATCTTTCAAAGTGATGGGAAATGCATAATGAAATACATTCATACCTTTGCATTACCTCAAGCATGTTTAGAATCTCATTTGATCTTATGAAGCCAAAAGCATATGATGAACATATACAACTTACTTTACAAAGGATGAATATATACAAGTTACTAAGCCTTTCATACCACACTGCCTTGGAGCTTGCTTAAGCCCATACAAGGCCTTTTTCAGCTTGTATACATGGTTAGGATGTTGATGATCTTCAAAGCCCGATGGTTTTTCAACATAGACTTCATCATTGATGATTCCATTGAGGAAAGCACTCTTAACATCCATTTGAAACAATTTGAATCCACTCATACAAGCAAAGGCCAGCAACAACCTTACAGCTTCTAATCTTGCAACTGGAGCAAAGGTTTTTTTTTTTTATATAATTTATGTCTTCTTCTTGATTATAACCTTTAGCCACAAGCCTTGCCTTGTTCCTTGTAATTACTTCAGATTCATCCAGCTTGTTTCTGAAAACCCATTTGCATCCAATGATGTTCTCCATTGAAAAATCCCTTGGAATTCTCCATTCCTTTGGCAACTCTTCCTGTTGCAGAATTTCAACTAGTTGTTTCGCATAATCAATCGATTGTTTATCTGTACAAGATTCCAACTTTTCCAAGGTGATGTTATGCTCATCTTCTTCTGCATAAACCTTTGTAGAACTCTGATCACTATGAACGATTTCATCAAATACCACATGGACAAACTTCTCCACAGTTATAAGCCATCAACAACAGATCAGACTCTTTATTCTTGAGGTTTCTTTACATAGGTCATGAATTTTTACTTGTCAAGAATATGAGTAAGGTGAATATGCTCTTGAACCATAAGCATCACTTTGATCATTCTTCATCATAGCACCTGTACTTGAAAGGTCCTGTAACACAAAATTGATGCATATGCAAAGAAAGTATAGCAGCAAGATAATAAGACACACACAAACCGGTTTTCTACATGTACAACATTAGCAGAAAGACCAGAAAAATTGAAGTAATCAAGTGTTTTCAAGTGCAGAGAAGCAACAACATAATGCATCAGTTTTTAAAGCTATCTTATACAACCAAATCAAGCATAAACAGCTCCCCCTATTTGCTCTCACAAATAGACAATGAGAAGGATTGTACAAAGCAGAAATCAGAATGATAATATAGTAGACAAGCAGTACAAACAATGTTGACATTTCTAGAATAGAAAATGATATAGTGTTTTCAAGACAACATGGGGATATAATTTTTTATTATCAGATTCTGAGGCACATTCAATGTATATTTGTCCAAAAGCAAGATTTGAAAAAGAGAAATAGGTTTAATCATGCATAAGCAAACTTGGCATCATTATGCAGAGGTGCCAGAGGAAAAACAATTGGTTGTTTCGAAAAAACAATCGGTTGTTTTACTGTGACAGTAAAAAGAACATTTTTCATAACCAGAAATTATCTTTTAAATTGATGAAAATGCAGTATGCAATTTGTTCATAACTTTTGTACCGCCCTGGTAGTCGGGGGTAATGACGTGGCGTCGAGCTATTGTATAGGCGTGTTGGATGGTACACCTGGTTGGCAGAAGGGAAGGAGGTCGGGGGGCTTGCGTGCTCGCCAGTTATTAAGTTGGCGTGCTCCGATCTCCATCATGCCTAAACCGGCGGTCACCGAGTTGAAGATGAAGTCGCCAGATGTGAACCCAGGTGACCAAGTGATTAGAGATCGCCGAAACAAGGACATCGCCGAAGATGAAGGCAGATGGACACTTCCCAGCTGGCCAGAGGATGAGGTCGGGGGACAGCTTACTTGAGCATATACGGTGAAACAGGTGGTGCAGATCATGAAGGCGGCCGGCGAGACCACAGGGAAGGTGTGTACGAAGGCACCCGAACTTGCCATCCAGAAGAGATCGCGCTTCAAGGCAACTATGCACTGAATAGTATCATGCATAAGTAACTTAGCCAAAGAAGAGTCAGAAGTAACGCCCAAGTCAAGGATGCTCCGGATGAAGGCACGTGTGCAGCTGGATGCGAGCCACGTGTCCAGATGTGTAACTGCCAGGAGAGAGAAAGTGCCAAGGTATATAAGAGTTCCCAACGAACTTCTGAGGTATGCACGTTCAGATTATTTCTTTACGCTTGCGAGTCTTGAGTACACTGAGAGAGAACTGGTCACGGTTCCTTAGAGTTCTTGAGTTTTACTCTTGAGTAATTGGTGGTTCAGTCGCTGACTTGGGCGTCGGAGCGCGATCGGCCGCAGCGGCGCCGTTTCTTCTTTTGCAGGTTCTTGAGGTGGAATCGCGGTGAAGGACGGAGGCTAACACGGCGCAGAAGTCGATCCAAGTTTGACGAGGCAAAGCTCCAGCGTTTTGGTTAACAGGCAGGATCATCAGGCGCCCACCGTGGGGCCGTGTAAAACCTGTTCCCATCCACAGCGTGAGTTCTTGGAGGTTTCTGCGGTTTCTGTGTGGTTGTGTGCTGGTGCAACCGTTTTCCGCTGTTCATCTAAGTTTCGTTCGGTAGTTTCGCGTTTTCCACCGTTCGTTTGAGTTTTGTTCGGTGAGGTGAGGTTTTTTCGCTGCTAACGCGAGTTTTAATCGGTGAGATCTGAGTTCCGTTGCTCGTTTGGATTTTCGTGGAAGGAGCGTTGGTTTTTGGTGGAGTTGCGAGTTTCTGTGAAGGTTCGCTGCGTTCTTGAGGTTCTTCGAAGTTTCTACGAAGTTTTGACCGATTGATCGCTGAATCGATCGTCGCTGAAGAAGGTGTTGTTCATCGCTCTCTGTGATTCGTCAAGTTTTTATGAGAAAAATGAGAAGCAACCGTTCAAGTCCAGTTGCGCCCGTTGCTGCTGAAGGCGCCATGACTATGGCGCAGATGGTGGAAATCATGCGTTCGTTGCAGGCGAATGTGGAAGCCTCGCGTGTAGAGCAGGCAAGAATGCACGAGGACCTGGTCGCCTCTCGGGCCAGGAATGATGAGCTTAGCAGAGTGACTGAGGAGCCGCGTCAAGCTCTTTAGGAGCAGCGAGGGCGTCCAGTTGCTGAAGAGGTCGCGCCGTCGACGCCGCCTCGCGTTTTCCCTATGCCTTTTGCTCAGGCGATTACAGACACGCCTATCCCTGCGAGTGTGGTACCTGTGAAGGCTGTTTTTACCGGCGTGGAGGATCCTGAGGCACATCTCACCACGTTTCATACGCAGATGATGCTGTCAGGAGGATCAGACGCCGTGTACTGTAAGATGTTTGTGAGCACACTCCAGGGAACGGCACTGGAATGGTTTGTGAGCCTGCCTACAGGTCACATAACCAACTTCCAACAGTTTTCGAAGATCTTCGTCGAGCAGTATATAGTGAATAAGGCGCCGCCTAGGGTGTCTTATGATCTGTTTGACATAAGGCAGTACCAGGGAGAGTCCCTCAGGGACTATTTGAATCGCTTTGGGGCGCAGATGGTCCGCTCGCCAGCCAAAGACGAAGAGATGCTGGTCTACGCATTCAAGAAGGGCGCGCTGCCGGGACCATTCTGCGAGGCATTGATCAGGGCTCACCCCGCCACATTTGCTGAGGTTAGGCGACTTGCGGTGGCCCACATCGCCGACGAAAGTGAGGTCGCCGAGAAGAGGGGAAGCGTGGCTCCCGCTAGGCCACGCGCCCAGACCAGGGTCCAACCACAGAGGGTGCTGGAGATAGCGGTGGCCAGGAGGGATCAGAGGACTCGCCATCCTTACGATCCAAGGAAGAACAAGGGCAGGGGCTAAGGGCGCCCTCAACCAGCACGCCGGGAGTACAATCGCCCGCCAAAACACAAGTTTGTCATGGGACTGGCGGACCTGATCGCCATTCCCAATATATCAGCTAGGCTGAAGGCGTCTGAGAAGGTGGGCGATAAGGTGCTGGGCCCAAAGCCAGACGCCTGGTGCGAGTTCCACCAGGGCTTTGGCCACACCGTGGACTCATGTTTAGCTTTGGGATACCAGCTCGACGACCTGGTCAAGAGCGGGTTCCTGAATGATTATCTGCTGGATAGAAGGACGGGGGGCGCGTCGAGCTCCCAACCAGCAGGTGGTGAGGCTCAGCAGCACGAGATGCCTACCCACGGAGAAATCCACACCATTGCAGGAGGTTTCTCGGGTGGTGGATGCACCGCATCACAGAGGAAGAGGTATGCGAGGTCTGTGATGACGGTAGATATGTTTGAGGACCACTCGCCGGATGTGGACATTACGTTCACCAAGCAAGATCTTCGGGATGTTGTGCCTCATGACAACGACCCCATAGTCATCTCGTTGGTCACAGCAGGAAGGAAGGTTCACAGGGTTCTGGTGGACCAAGGAAGCTCGACAGACGTGATGTTCTGGCCGACTTTCACCCAGTTGGAGCTACCCCTTGACCAGCTGAGGCCCTATGGAGGTTGTTTGTATGGTTTCGCTGGTGACCAGGTAGAGGTCAGGGGGTACATTGAGTTGAGGACTACGTTCACAGATGAGGCGGGTTCAAGAACAGAGAAAATCAAGTACCTTGTCGTGAACGCCCCTTCAGCATACAACATTCTGCTGGGAAGACCCACGCTCAACAGAATAGGCGCTATACCGTCGACCCGGCACATGAAGCTGAAGCTGCCATCTATGGAGGGGGTGGTGATCACCATCAAATCCGACCAGAAAGAAGCGAAGAAGTGCTATGAGAATAGCCTGAAGAACAAGAGGTCGGTGAGTTACGTGACAACCACCCCGCCTCCTGGTGTGAAGCGCAGGCCGACAGTAATAGAAGAGACCGCCGGAAGTGACGTGGTGATGGTGGATGCTGAGCTGGGGGAGGGGAACGCCGGTTTAGAGGAAGAAGAGGCGCGGAATCGCCATGAGGAAGCGAGGGAGCTGGGAATCGCCAGGGCGGTGATCGCCAGAGAAACCAGGCCAAAACCCGTCGAGCAGTGGCTCGAAAGAGAGATCGGGGGAAAGATCTTCAAGCTGGGAAGATCTCTGGAAGTCGAGCTCCAGGACCAGATCGCCAAGGTGATAGAGCGGCATCTGGATGCGTTTGCATGGTCCGCTTCGGACATGCCTGGGATCGATCCCGACTTCTTGTGCCATCATTTGGCGATGGACAATCAGGTCAGACCGGTACGCCAGAGGAGAAGGAAGTTCAACGAGGAGAGGAGGCAGGTGATTAGAGACGAAACCCAGAAACTCCTCGCCGCAGGCCATATCAGGGAGGTGCAGTACCCCGAGTGGCTGGCCAATGTCGTGCTGGTGAAGAAGAGCAATGGGAAGTGGCGCATGTGCGTCGACTTCACTGATCTGAACAAGGCTTGCTCAAAGGATTCGTATCCTTTGCCAAGCATAGACGCCCTGGTGGACAGTGCTGCAGGGTGTAAGCTGTTGAGTTTCCTGGATGCCTTCTCGGGGTATAACCAGATCAAGATGCATCCCATGGATGAAGAAAAGACTGCCTTCATGACCGAGAGATCGTGCTACTGCTACAAGGTGATGCCGTTTGGGCTGAAGAACGCGGGGGCCACGTACCAGAGGTTGATGGATAGGGTACTTGCACTCATGCTGGGAAGAAATGTGCAAGCGTACGTAGATGACATGGTCGTGACCTCGCCGGAGAAGAGCAAGCACGCGGAGGACTTGGAGGAATTGTTCACCACGATCACCAAGTTCAGGTTAAAGCTGAATCCCGAGAAGTGCATCTTTGGCGTGGAGGCTGGGAAGTTCTTGGGTTTCCTCTTAACTGAGAGAGGAATAGAAGCTAACCCTGACAAGTGTGCCGCCATTTTGGCGATGAGGAGCCCGACCACTGTGAAGGAAGTACAACAGCTTACAGGTCGGATGGCCGCCCTGTCTCGCTTCGTGTCGGCTAGCGGAGAGAAGGGCCATCCGTATTTCCAGTGTTTGAGGCGGAATAACAAATTTGCCTGGACGAAGGAGTGCGAAGAAGCCTTCGTCAAGCTTAAGGAGTATCTGGCGAGCCCGCCGGTTTTGTGCAAACCGCTGGTGGGAACCCCTCTCAAGTTGTATTTTGCTGTAACTGAGAGGGCGGTGAGCGCGGTGCTCGCCCAGGACCAAGATCAGGCTCAAAAGCCCATTTATTTTGTTAGTAAGGTGCTGCAGGGCCCCCGAAACGAGATATCAGGCCCTGGAGAAGGCTGCACTGGCAGTAGTCTTTTCCGCAAGGAGGTTACGCCACTATTTCCATAGCTTCACGATACTGGTGATGACCGACTTGCCCATTCAGAAGGTCTTGAAGAAGCCCGACGTTGCTGGGAGGATGGTGAAGTGGACGGTGGAGCTGTCGGAGTTCGACATCAAGTATGAGCCCCGAGGTCCGATCAAGGGGCAGATCTTCGCAGACTTCGTGGTCGAGCTCTCGTCTGAAGCGACACGAGTTGAGGGGGATGACTTCCGTTGGGTGCTTTCAGTGGACGGATCGTCGAACCAGCAGGGTAGCGGTGCTGGAGTCATCTTGGAGGGACCCAACGGGGTGCTGATCGAACAATCTTTGAGGTTTGCCTTCAAGGCCAGCAACAATCAAGCAGAATATGAGGCGTTGATCGCCGGTATCTTGCTGGCTAAGGAGATGGGAGCCAGGGTGCTGATGGCTAAGAGTGACTCGCTGTTAGTCACGGGACAAGTAACAGGCGAGTTCCAGGCTAAAGATCCACAAATGGCGGCTTACCTGGAGTATGTACAGGAATTGAAGAGTTCCTTTGTCTCCTTTGAAGTGGTGCATGTGCCCAGAGAGCATAATGCCCGAGCTGACTTGCTAGCTAAGCTCGCCAGTTCAGGCAAGGGGGGTAGGCAGAGGACGGTGATTCAAGAAACTCTGAAGACTCCTAGAGCATTTGTGGCAGATCACCTGGTTCTTCAGATAAGCAAATCGACGGAGAAAGCGGCGAGGAGTCACAGGTCTTTGACTCAAGAGACCTTGAGGTCGCCAAGAATAAGGGCATGTCGGGGAGAGAAGGTGAACGTGACGCAGGTCTGCACGACCCATGAGCTAGACACCTGGGTAACGCAGTACAAGCGATGCTTGGCGGATGGCCTTCTCCCGCTGGATCCGACAGAGGCTAGGAAGATAAAGAAGAATTCTAGCAAGTTCACAATGATTGATGGCGAGCTGTATAGGTTTGGGTTCACTCACCCACTCCTGGAATGTGTGCACGGCGAGAAATGTACAAGAATTATGGCAGAGCTCCATGAAGGGATATGCGGAAGCCACGTCGGGGGTCGAGCTCTGGCCGCAAGGACTCTCCGCGCAGGTTACTACTGGCCAACAATGAGAGAAGATTGCAAGAGGTATTGCAGTGCTGCAAGCAATGCCAGCAGCACGCCGATTGGCACAAGGCACCTCCCGAGGAGTTGAAGTCGATTTACAGCCCTTGGCCGTTTCATACATGGGGAATCGACATCCTGGGACCGTTCCCGCTGGCGATCAGGCAGATGAAGTACTTGGTGGTGGCGACTGAATACTTCACCAAGTGGATCGAGGCAGAACCAGTGGCCCAGATCACCGCACACAAGATCGAGGGTTTCGTGTGGAAGAACATTGTGTGCCGGTTTGGTGTGCCCAAGCGCCTGGTATCGGACAATGGGACTCAGTTTGCAAGTCACCTGTTGAAGAAGCTGTGCGAAGGGGTGGGAATTCAACAAGTATTTGCATCCGTCGAACACCCTCAGACGAATGGCCAAGTAGAGTCAGCCAATCGGGTGTTGCTGAGAGGCTTGAAGAGAAGATTAGAGAAAGCCAAAGGAAGCTGGGCTGAGGAGGTACCCCGTATAGTCTGGGCGTACCACACTACCGAGCAGTCAGGAACCCATGAGACCCCGTTCAGTTTGGTTTACGGGTGCGACGCAATGATTCCAGTAGAGATCCAGGAGAGCTCGCCGAGATTCCAGAACTTCGTGGAGGAAGACTCGAATGAGGAAAGAAGGTTGAACCTGGACTTACTGGATGAGGTCAGAGAAGAGGCAGGATTAAAAGCTGAGGCGGTGAAAAGAAGGATATGCGGATGGCCTTCTCCCGCTGGATCCGACAGAGGCTAGGAAGATAAAGAAGAATTCTAGCAAGTTCACAATGATTGATGGCGAGCTGTATAGGTTTGGGTTCACTCACCCACTCCTGGAATGTGTGCACGGCGAGAAATGTACAAGAATTATGGCAGAGCTCCATGAAGGGATATGCGGAAGCCACGTCGGGGGTCGAGCTCTGGCCGCAAGGACTCTCCGCGCAGGTTACTACTGGCCAACAATGAGAGAAGATTGCAAGAGGTATTGCAGTGCTGCAAGCAATGCCAGCAGCACGCCGATTGGCACAAGGCACCTCCCGAGGAGTTGAAGTCGATTTACAGCCCTTGGCCGTTTCATACATGGGGAATCGACATCCTGGGACCGTTCCCGCTGGCGATCAGGCAGATGAAGTACTTGGTGGTGGCGACTGAATACTTCACCAAGTGGATCGAGGCAGAACCAGTGGCCCAGATCACCGCACACAAGATCGAGGGTTTCGTGTGGAAGAACATTGTGTGCCGGTTTGGTGTGCCCAAGCGCCTGGTATCGGACAATGGGACTCAGTTTGCAAGTCACCTGTTGAAGAAGCTGTGCGAAGGGGTGGGAATTCAACAAGTATTTGCATCCGTCGAACACCCTCAGACGAATGGCCAAGTAGAGTCAGCCAATCGGGTGTTGCTGAGAGGCTTGAAGAGAAGATTAGAGAAAGCCAAAGGAAGCTGGGCTGAGGAGGTACCCCGTATAGTCTGGGCGTACCACACTACCGAGCAGTCAGGAACCCATGAGACCCCGTTCAGTTTGGTTTACGGGTGCGACGCAATGATTCCAGTAGAGATCCAGGAGAGCTCGCCGAGATTCCAGAACTTCGTGGAGGAAGACTCGAATGAGGAAAGAAGGTTGAACCTGGACTTACTGGATGAGGTCAGAGAAGAGGCGGGATTAAAAGCTGAGGCGGTGAAAAGAAGGATTGAACGAAGATATAACTCGAAGGTGATGCCAAGACAGTTCAGAGAAGGCGACCTGGTGATGAGGAAGGCTCACCAATACGAGATGGAGAACAAGCTGTCGCCTAAGTGGACGGGGCCGTTCAGAATAACCGAGGCACTCGGGAACGGCGCCTACCGCTTAGAAACTTTGGAAGGAGGGGCGATTCCCCGCACTTGGAACGCCACGCACCTCAAGTTATATTACAGTTAAGAACTTTGTAAGTAAAAACAAACACGAAGAGCTTTACAATGTTTCTGTTAAAACAGCTTGGAGGGGGCACTCTTTTTTCCCTAAGGAGGGTTTTTAATGAGGCCGCCCAATAAAGAAGAGTTTTCGAAGTTTAAAGTGTTTTTAGATTGCATGCTTGTTGTTTTCTGAAAGTTTTGAAGAAAGACCTTGTCACTTATATGTGATTTAAGGCAAGTTGAAGTTATGTTGCATGCTTTCTAAGAAGTTTCTAAGTCCCCGTCGTCTTTCGGCGATTGGCGGCATCAGCTAAAGTTAAAGTCCTCATCGTCTTTCGGCGATCAGAGGCACCAGTTAAAAGACCTCAACGCCCTCGCGCGTCCTGAGGCGAGATAAAGACCTCCTCGCTGTCGAGCGAGTGCAGGCGAGGAAGAGTGAAAAGTCCTCAGTGCTTCCAGAGGAGAGAAGATGTAGCCTCTGGGGCAATGTAGAGGCACCAGCAAAAAGTCCTCAGTGTTTCTGGGGGGGAGAAGATGTAACCCCTGGGGCAATGTAGAGGCATGAGTTAAAGACCTTCTCGCCGACGAGCGAGTTCAGGCGAGTTAAAGACCTTCTCGCCGATGAGCGAGTTCAGGCGAGTTAAAGACCTTCTCGCCGATGAGCGAGTTCAGGCAAGATAAAATCCTTCTCGTCTCGAACGAGTTCAGGTATGGTGTAAAGGGTGGAAGAAGTTTGGAGGGTGGCTAAGGTAGGTTCGAAGAGAACGCCTAGCCACCCGGTCTTTTGTTCTGAAGCTCAGGGAGGTGGGGAAGGGTCCGAAAGGCGCCTCTACCCCCAGATAATGGAACAATGTCCAAGTTGTGAAGGCAAGAGGAAGCTGGTATCGCCAAGAGTCTTTGGCGACCAGGAGAAATTCAAGCGATGGCGAGAAAGCCAATGCCCGTTTTGATAAGGCAGATCAGATGAGCTGTGTCTTAAGCCATTAGTTGGGTTGAAGTTCGTTATTTGAAGAGCGATTTTACGCTAAGGTTCATTACCTTGAGATTACAAGTTGTTAGAATGTTATTGTTCGGAAGTTGATGGTTCGAGGCGGTTAGTATGCAATTGCGCTCGCGAGGTTATTAAGTTAATTTGTTTAAGAGATTTGTGCAAGGAAGATAAAGTCAACAAGAAGAGAGCATAACAGGAAGCACAAAGACTTTATAATAAAGTATGATCAAGATACATGAGCAGAGAAGGGAAAATTTATTACAAGTAAAATGGGTAAGAGAGAGACAGATGAGTAAGTGGTGAAGGGAAGCAGCGAGCAGCTAGTCTTCAGAAGGCACAATCTTCCCGTCCACCACCTCGTTGTTCAGCGACACCATGGAGAGATCCAAGTCAGGGTACAGGCAGGCAAATTGTTCCAAGGCAGCGTCGAATCCAGCAGCGAGAATCTGGGCGGAGCTCAGCTCAAGTTCTTCAATCTGCTTCTTGAGCCCCTCGTTCTGCTGCTTCAGCTCTTCAGCTTGTTTCTTGAGTTCTTCAATTGTTTCCCGAGCTTGAAGAAGGTCTTCAGTAACCTTCTCGGATTCCGCCTGCGCCTGGGCCAGTTGTGTGGTGATCTTCCCATTTTCCTCTTTGGCCTCGGCGAGTTTGGCCATGGTGTCATCTCTCTCCTTCTCAACTTTCCCCAAGAAGACCTCCCGATCGGCTGACCTCTTCTCGAGGGTTTTTACCTTGGCGGCATCTGCTTTGATCGACGCCTCCAGGTCAGCCACTTTGACGCGATAAGGGACCAGCTTGCTCTCCAGCTCGATCTTCTCTTGAGCTAAGAGCTGCACCTTATGGCGTAGATTGGTGGCCTCCTTGCGTGCCACCCGGAACTCGGTGCTCATAGCATCTTCCACTCGGGAGTGATCGATCTCCGCGAGCATGAGATTGCAGGATAACTTCTCCGCCTCGATCCTGATTAGGCGATTCTCCTCTTGGAGCACGGAGATGTCATCCTGGAGCTTCTTGCTGGAGCTCTCCACAGCTTTGGATATGATGGAAGGGAAATCCTCCGCCATCATCTTCAGTTTTGCTGAGAAGGGCTCCCACACCCTTTTTACCTCAAGAGAGAGGCTTGCTCGTGGAGGCATCGGGGGAGCTTGTTGTTGGTTCTCGCCACCACCCTCTTGAGTTGGTTGTTGAATAGGAGCTTCTTGGCGTGGTGGCGATGGCGGGGATTCAGTGATGATGATAGGCGAGTTGTGAACGCCTTCATCCCCGCCTGGTACAGCTCCAGCGGTTGAAGCAGTTGAAGGAGGACCCCCTCCAGCGGATACATAGGGCGTGGAGGCGCTCGGGGGGTTCTCCATAAAGTTGGGCTCGGCAGCCTCAACCACAGGAAGTGCAGCCGCCAAGGGGACTGCTTGGACTGGCGATGATGGAAGAGGCCCAAGCACAAGCCCACATGCAAGCCCACCAAAGGGTAGATTTGGGCCAACCATAGAGTTATGGCCAAGAGGATCCAAGAAGACGTTCTTTTACATGTTCAAATGCCATAAACTCTAGTGTAGAGTAGACTTTAATTTCTTGTCAAAATTAGCATAGGAACTTTATTTGTAATTTTCTTAGAATTAATTTTGGCACCTAAAACACCAACCTAGGTAAACTTAGAGTTTCTAAAAAAACCTATAAATTTACCAAGGCCGGTCTAGAAAGCCCATGGAGGGGGTGAACATAAAAACTAGACACACCCCTCCCCATGTGCTCATTTGTGCACCCATGTGCCATGTGCACCCATGTGCTTCACATTTACATTTCATTTGGCTAGCATTAGGGTTGCATTATGGTCCTCCTTAGCCTATAAAAAGAGGAGCCTACACCTTGTATTTTCAAGTTTATTGTGAGTAAAGTTATGCTGCCATTTTGTGCCAAACTTTGCTTCTCCCTAGAATCCTAGGCTCTAAACTTCAATTCCTTCATCTTTTCCCTTGGGCTGGCCGAACCACCCAATACCCACACTTAACATGCACCTACAAGATCAACACCACTCTTAGGAGGATCTTGCTCACCTCATCCATTGCTTCCGCCCCTTTGCTCTACTTTGATTCAAGAAGAACTTCATGAAAATGCCATCATTTGGTATCATGAGCTTTGGTTCTTCAAGATGAGTAGCTCCTTGTCTTTTCAATTTTAGTTCTTCTTTATTTCATATTGTCATTTACTTTCCTTACTTGTCTTGCTGTTTTTTACAATTTAATTTGTTTGGTGTGCTTTGTGGAAGATCCAACCGAAGCACTCTTGTTCAATTGTTCTTGAACAAGTTCTTGTGCAATTTGTGATAGGATTCCATACACCTTTGAGTTGCTATTTTCTTTTAGGCTTTTGAGTCTTTATTGCTTTCATTATTTGGTTAATATTATGCTTTGAGTCTTTAATTTTCTGAATCTATACATGTTTTGTCAAGTCATGTTCATCCATATTGTCAACAATTCATAGTAGTCCTTTTATTTGGCTTGATTGTTTCTTGATTTTGGGTCTCTTTATATTGCTTGAATCTGCTGTTCTTTGCTCCTTTGGTGCCTTTTTTAATTTTTAGTTTGAGTTCATATTGTGTTTAGATTCTACACAATTCTATTTCACAAATTTCCATTGTGTCTAAACTTTGGTATCTTGCTGTTTTTGTTTCCAGTTTTCAGATTCCCCTGTTTTCACCTTCTTTGTTTTGGCTGTTTTAACCCAGAAAAATATTTCCACCCATAGGAAAATTTTGATTCTCTGGAAAATGCAAGTTTAAAGTGTTATAGAAAGGACAAAAAAAGAATTAGGTCAAAAGAAGCAACAGAAAAAAAATGATAAATCTTTTAAAATCAGAGTGCAAATCTGAAGCGCTCCAGCTGGCCTAACCGAACACCAAAATTGCAAAATTTATTAAAAAAAAATGGTGCATGCGTTTTGAGTGATTCCGAAGCCAGATTTTAGATAAGATCCTGAATCTCTTGCATATCAAATTTCAGAGTCAAATTTTAAAAATACAGCTCAGCATAAATTGGGGAACAAACACGTTTTCTGGCCCACAACATTTTCCAGTGGTGCTGTTTTTTTATTTGGTCATCTAATCTAGTGCCATTCTTAGGATTCTTTTGTGTGCCTACCTTTATTTTGGTACCTTTTATTTGCTTGCTTAATATTTCTTGAACCTCTTTCTAGTTGTCATAATCTAACTCCTTTTGGTGGTACTGTTTTATTCAATTTAATTGTTTCTTGCTTTTGTTCTTTGACCTCTAATTTGGGTGCTGGAATTTATTCTCCTTTGGTGCTTATGTGAATGGAAACTTGACTTGGTTAAGGTTTAGCCCTTTGATAGGTGCTGGAAATTGGAGAATCAAGACCTTCATTCTAAGGAGAAGACAAAGACAAAGCCGAAGCACACTTTCTCAAAACACTATACACATTTGGAGGGCTAACAAGCAAAGACAACAAGAGGGAGTGTCACTAGCAAAAAGAGGATCAACAAAGGGGGTTTTTCTTAAATTCCTTACAACTTAATTTGTGCTAATTACCTTTTAATTACGCTTTAGACGGTGAGTGTGTCTTCAAGGGCTCAAAGTGTCCAAGAAGCCTCACCTAGGGCCGAATAGTATAGCATTCTTGTTTAGTAATTGTTACTTGTTTGTAATTGCCTTTTCTTTTGCTTAGTTAGTAACGCTTTGTATGTGTGGTTGTTTTAAGCTTTGTTAAAACCGTCTAGCTTTGTTAATTAGTTAGCATACATTGTTTTCTTGCATTGAAAAAAAAAATTGATTTCTCAACTTAATTGTGTTCTAAGTAGTTTACTAAGAGAAAGCTTTGTGTGAAGACATTGGGGGATAGTTTTTGGCTAAGGCAAAAGCTTGGTATTTAAGTAGTCCTTTGTGACTCACCTCCCTTACCTGGAAAACTACCTTCTTTGACTTTCCTAAGTTTTCTCAAGGTAAAATACTTGTATATACAAAGCTTTAGCCATGTCTTCTTCTTCTCATTCTACAAAGTCTATTGGAAGTGAATTAAAATCTTTAAAAACTCTTTTGAAAGAAGTTTCACAAACTGTGCAATCAATTGCATATAGACAATTGGAGAGTGAGACTAAACTTAATGTTTTGACTAAAGCAAAGGATGAGAAGTCTCACATTCTAAAAAAATTACCTTCTCATGCATATATCTCTAAAGATCATGATTCTTTTGGGGAGGGAAGCATTAGAGTAAATGATTATTATCAAGCACCCCCTAGAAGACATAGAAGAGATAGAAAAGAACAAGAAAACCCAAGAGAGGTTAGGGTAGAACAACCCCATTTCCATGGAAAAGAAAATATAGAAGCTTGCCTAGATTGGGAAATGAGGGTAGAAAAATTGTTTGCTTCCCATAAAGAAAGAAAGGAAAGAAAAATACAAAAGAAGAGAGGGGAAGTCGAAAGGGAAGCTAAAGAAAAAGAAGAAAAAGAAAAGCATGAGAAGACCCTTGAAGAACAAAAGGCGTGGGAGAAGAGTGTTCCTTCCCACAAGGTCATTCAACAAGACCAAAGATTTAAAAATACCTTTGAAAATATGTGTCTTGCTGAACAACCTCAAAGCCTTACCTTTTGTAAAGGAACACTTGCAAGCCTAAGTGAAAAAGAAGAGTCTTTAAAAGAAGCTTGCATAGATAAAAATGAAATAGATTATTTCTCATATGTGCTAGGATATCACCAAGTGAATGTCAAGTTTTTTATAAGCATCTACAAAAACAAATTTTTATGTGAAGTAGGGCCTAAAGAAACTTGTCATGTCTTATTGAGACAACCATTGCAAAGTGTACAAATCCTTATAAACAATGGTTGTCACAACGAGACTATCCTTACACATAAGAGAAAGAGTCTTCATGAAGGAGAACTCATGGGACAAATTAGAGTTGATAAAACTCTAGAGCTTTTAAAAGGAAAACTTTTGTCCCCCATGAGAAAAGAAGTTCAAAGACATTACCTTAGGTACAATTCTTGTTTTCAAACTACACCCAAGGCAATGTCTCATGAACTCTATACTCCTTCACCTTTTGCAAATGATCCTTGGGAAGATATAAATTTCATATTAAAACTCCCTAGGACAACAAAAGGTTGTGATTCAATCTTCATCGTTATGGATAAACTCTTCTCTAGAGAAGTCATACATCTTCATGGTTTATCTTCAAGCATAATGTTGAATAGAGTTCCAAATTTCGCAAACCATGATTTGAGGATTTCCTTTGGAAAACTTGCAACTAAATTGCACACTTTAAATTCTTATCATCCTCAAACGCATGGTCAAAATATATTTGAAAATCTAGCTCTTTCTACTATGCCTAGAATAAACATGAAGTGCACACACAACTCTAGAGGTGAGCAAACATACCATAAAGTAGTTCACAAAACTACTTATATTTCTACTTTTAAAGTTATGTGTGGGTTCAATCATCTTTCTCCTTTTAAGTTGTTACCATCTTCTATAGGATTTATGCCTAAAGAGAAAGTAACCACGAATGAACCTTTTAAAATACATAAGATGATTAGAGACCACACACAACCATTAAAAGAGAAACTTTGTCCAAGGTTGCCAAAACCAAAAGAAAAACAAAAATGGCAACCTAGTAAAATTAATTTGCAAACTAACACCTATGCCTTATTTGATTATTTCTATAGGTGGACGTTTGACCCAGGAGGACAAGCTTTGGCGAAGCAAGAGGCTGCTATCCGAGATCAAGTCTGAAGATCTGAGGATAGATCTTCTCAAAGAAGGAGGAGATGATGGACACCATCCAGCCACAACCATCCCCTAGCCATGAAGAAGAAGAAGCAATGGATTTGAGGACAAATCCTTTTCAAGAGGGAGGGGATGATGGAAGAGGCCCAAGCACAAGCCCACATGCAAGCCCACCAAAGGGTAGATTTGGGCCAACCATAGAGTTATGGCCAAGAGGATCCAAGAAGACGTTCTTTTACATGTTCAAATGCCATAAACTCTAGTGTAGAGTAGACTTTAATTTCTTGTCAAAATTAGCATAGGAACTTTATTTGTAATTTTCTTAGAATTAATTTTGGCACCTAAAACACCAACCTAGGTAAACTTAGAGTTTCTAAAAAATCTCTAAATTTACCAAGGCCGGTCTAGAAAGCCCATGGAGGGGGTGAACATAAAAACTAGACACACCCCTCCCCATGTGCTCATTTGTGCACCCATGTGCCATGTGCACCCATGTGCTTCACATTTACATTTCATTTGGCTAGCATTAGGGTTGCATTATGGTCCTCCTTAGCCTATAAAAAGAGGAGCCTACACCTTGTATTTTCAAGTTTATTGTGAGTAAAGTTATGCTGCCATTTTGTGCCAAACTTTGCTTCTCCCTAGAATCCTAGGCTCTAAACTTCAATTCCTTCATCTTTTCCCTTGGGCTGGCCGAACCACCCAATACCCACACTTAACATGCACCTACAAGATCAACACCACTCTTAGGAGGATCTTGCTCACCTCATCCATTGCTTCCGCCCCTTTGCTCTACTTTGATTCAAGAAGAACTTCATGAAAATGCCATCAGGCGAGGTGGGAGCTGGGGGAGGAAGCAGTGTTGGAGGTGGGGCCGGCGTGGAAGGTGGTGTTGACGTGGGAAGAGGAGGTGGAGCGGGTGGTGAAGAAGGCGCCACCCTCTTCCTCTTGGTGATAAGGCCATCTTCGGTTGCCTCATCGTCTTCTTCCTCGTCCTCATGAACCACTTGAGGGGTTTTCCTCTTTGGTTTCCTGAGGACGAGTTTTTTGCGTTGTGTTGGGCGGGCTGGGCCTCGGAAGGAGCTGGGCCTTTGGGGGGCGATCTGCCCTGTGCAGCGACGATCTCCACCACCGAATTTGGCACGGTCTGGGAACCCGACGCCAATCCATGGGCTCGGGCGAGCGCCCTCAACTCAGCCAGTTTTCCCTTGCCCAACATAAGATCTGCATAATGCAAAGGTACGTGGGTCAGCTCAGAGAGAGAGATAAACACATAAGTCAGTATGCAAGAAAAGCAGATAAGTGGTGCAGAAAAATAAACCAAAGTCTTGTGCACAACAGACAAGACGCCCAGAAACAGTTAGCAGAAGTGTCAAGAGTAATGACTTAGATACTGAGGTGAGCTCTAACCTATGCGAGCCTCGAGTTGATCTTCGAAGAACTCGAAGGAGATGAGCGCAGTGGTGAGCAAGGTGATATTGGCGTCTGCCACGCTCTTCCAGAAGAGGCACAGATCCTTGTCCAAGGCACCCATGTTGTCAGGACTTCTTGGCCTCCTGAAGCTTCCCTTGGCGTCTTTGTTTCCCTTGTTTACCCAGTACAAGGGAAACCCGTCGAGCAGCGAGGCATCCTGGTCGTTTTGGCGTATTTGAATGAACTTCCCCTTCCAATCCTTATAAGATTGCTGGAAGATAGAAAGGATCGACCTCCCAGCAATCCCGTTTAGACTCACCCAAAGGCGATCTCCTGGGTGCTTGGCTTCAAAACGGAAGAGGAAAACATCCACTGACGCTGGCAGTCCCAGATGTGCACAGATGATCTGGAACGCCCAGCTGTTGGGATGAAGCTGGGCGGGGGCGATATTGAGCTCGGTCAGCAGCTCTTGCTCGAAACGAGTGAAGGGAAGTCAGAGCTTCACCTTCTTGAAAAATGTCGTGTAGAGGGAGCAGAACGACTCGCCACCGCTCGCTTTGTCGTCAGCGCAGATCGGCTCCTCAGGGTGGCAAGGCAGCACGACCATCTTGCTATCGTGCTCCTTGTGAAAGGAAAGATCCGGCTGGTCCCCTTTCCTCAGTCGGAGTACCGCCATTGCAGAGTTTATCGAAGAAGTCTCTTTCAGCAGTGCCGAGCTGGCCCAGGGGTAAAGTTTTTCATAATCTGGAGTGGGGGCGGAGGCTCCTCCGGCGACCGGTGGAGTAGCCTGAGCCAGGTCAGGACGAGAGGGTGCAGGCCTCTCAGCCTGGGAAGAAGAAGCACCAGGTGCTCGTGGTGGGTTGTGAGCTTGAGATGAAGGGTTTCGTGACGAGGGAGGAGGATTTGGGGTGATCTTTGAACGAGCCATCGCGGAAACTGTAGAGGAAAAAGAAAGGGAAAGGTGAGCAGGGTTCGCAAAGGCTGACTCGATCGTGAAAGAAGGATGAAGAAACGAACGAACAAAGGTTCGTTGTAATGAAGACGAAGCCCTAAGTTACGAGAAGGGAGAAACAGAAGAAATAGCCCACAGCGTATGCACCAGACAGTTATTGGATGATGCGAATCGGTTAAAATGCAGGAAAACTCAGCAGAAGAAGTAAAGGGAGTACCTTTTTATGATCGGAAGAACGATGAAGGAAGTTGAGAATCCAGAAGGTTGAAGAGCGTCGGGGGTGTTTGCAGAAGAAGCTTGGAGCGTTTGAGAAAGCAAAGAGATGATGGAACAGTAGAAATGAAATGGGTTTAAGGGTTTTTCGAATGGGTTTTGGAAGCGCAAACGACAGTTGAAGGTAACCGTTGATGAAGCCACGTGTCGAGCGGTTGGAAGAGTGTTTGGTGGAGCGTCAGGAAAGCAGAAAGTACAAACGTTTGGAATTCTGCGCCAGCGCCACGTAGATCGGTAGTGACGTGACTCCTTTAGTCTTTTCGCTGGACAAGTCTTCGCTTAAGACTGGGGGGCTTGTGTACCGCCCTGGTTGATGGCATTTTCATGAAGTTCTTCTTGAATCAATGTAGAGTATGGGGCGGAAGCAATGAATGAGAGTGAGCAAGATCCTCCTAAGAGTGGTGTTGATCTTGTAGGTGCATGATAAGTGTGGGTATTGAGTGGTTCGGCCAGCTCAAGGGAAAAGATGAAGGAATTGAAGTTTAGAGCCTAGGATTCTAGGGAGAAGCAAAGTTGAGCACAAATTGGCAGCATAACTTTACTCACAATAAACTTGCCAAATACATGAGATAGCCTCCCTATTTATAGGCTATATGGGACGTAAATCCCAAGCTAATACATAATGAAATGTAAACCAAATGAAATGCAAAGCTAGGCCATGTGCCATGACTGATGGCATTTTCATGTGTTCTTCTTGAATCAAAGTAAAAAAAAAGGTGCGGAAGCAATGGGTGAGATGATCAAGACCCTCCTAGGAGTTGTGTTGGCCTTGTAGGTGCATGATGAGTATGGTGTTTGAGTGGTTCGGCCAGCTCAAGGGAGAAGGTGAAAGGATTGAAGTTTAGAGCCTAGATTTCTAGGAGAAGTAAAGCTTGTGCACATAAAATGGCAGCATAACCTTACTCAATTAAACTTGAAAAATACAATGAGATAGCTTTTCTATTTATAAGCTATCTTGGACGTAAATGGTAAGCTAACTTCTAGGGAAAAGAAAACCAAAATTAAATCTAAATGCTAAGCCATGTGCCATGTGCAATGACCGGCCACACAACCCTAGTTTCTAGAATGTTTCCATCAAAAGTGCTTTCTACACTATCCTATCTACTAAGTACCCCTAATGGGCCATTATGCAAACATATACAAAGCCTTCTCTCTCCCATCCGTGGCTTCATTTACTTGTGTTTGAGCATGTTTGGCCATTGATCTTGTAAGGGGGCCTAGACGGTCTAGCTCCATGGATAGCCTCCCTCCTTCACGTCCTAGACGCTCACCTTCACGTCCTAGACGCTCACCTTCACGTCCTAGACGCTCACCTTCACGTCCTAGACGCTCACCTTCACGTCCTAGACGCTCACCTTGGTCTTGATCTAGACGCTCTCCTTGGCTTGGGCCTTGGCTTCCTTGGGTAGGTGTGCTTGGCCCTCCTCCATCATCCCCTCCCCCTTGGAAAGGATTTGTCCTCAATTCCAGCTCGTCATCGTCATTGGTACCTACAAATGGAGAAAGATCAATTACATTAAAAGTGTCATGTACTCCATATTCAAGAGGTAGGTCCAACTTATATGCATTGTTGTTGACTCGCTTGAGAACTTGAAAAGGTCCATCACCTCGGGGACTTAGTTTGGACTTCCTTTGATTTGGAAATCTATCTTTGCGAAGGTGAAGCCAAACTAAGTCTCCTTCCTCAAAAATTATTTCTCTCTTCCCTTTGTTGTTGTATTTTGTGTACTTCTCATTTTGTTGTTGTATTTGCATTTTAATCTTCTCATGCATCTTCTTGACAAAATCAGCTTTGAGTACTCCTTCCTTATGCACAAAATCTTGTGGATTAGGAAGGGGTATCAAATCCATGGGTGTGAGAGGATTAAAACCATATACTACCTCAAAAGGAGAAGCATTAGTAGTCTTGTGAACTACTCTATTGTAAGCAAATTCAATGTGGGGAAGGTACTCATCCCAAGATTTGTGGCTGCCCTTCATGATAGCCCTAAGCATAGTTCCAAGAGATCTATTGACTACTTCGGTTTGCCCATCCGTTTGAGGATGACAAGAAGTGGAAAATTGTAGTCTTGTTCCAAGTTTACCCCAAAGAGTTTTCCAAAAGTGGCTTATAAACTTGGGATCTCTATCGGAAACTATACTTCTAGGGAGACCATGGAGTCTCACCACTTCTCTAAAGAAGAGTTTAGAAATATTTTGAGCATCATCTACTTTGTGGCATGGAATAAAGTGGGACATTTTGCTAAAACGGTCCACTACCACAAAGATAGAGTCATGGCCTCTTGCAGTCCTAGGAAGTCCTAAAATGAAGTCCATGCTAATGTCTTCCCAAGGAGCATTTGCAATCGGCAAAGGGGTGTAGAGTCCATGCGGCATTGTTCTAGACTTTGCTTTTAAACATGAGATACATCTAGAGCAATGTCGTTGGACATCTTTCCTCATGTGTGGCCAACAAAATTTTGCTTTTAAAAGATCTAGAGTCTTATCAACTCCAAAATGGCCCATGAGTCCCCCTTCATGTGATTCTTTGACAAGGAGTTTTCTATGTGTTCCTTGGGGAATGCAAAGTTTTCCTTCTTTAAAAAGATATCCCTCGGACACATAGTAACCTCCTTGTGCTCTATGTAGACATTGGGCATAGATGGATGAGAGTTCTTGGTCTTCTTGGTAAAGCTCTCTTATGTGGTCAAATCCAAGATTTTGGGCACCTAGTTTTGAAAAGAGTGTGTGCCGTCTTGAAAGAGCATCGGCCACTATATTGGTGCTCCCTTTCTTGTATTTGATTACATAAGGAAATTGTTCAAGAAATTCCATCCATTTAGCATGTCTCTTGTTGAGCTTGTGTTGGCCCTTTAAATATTTTAAAGACTCGTGATCACTATGGATAACAAATTCTTTGGACACAAGGTAGTGCTCCCAAGTCTTTAGGGCTCGCACAAGAGCATAGAGCTCTTTGTCATAGGTGGGGTAGTTGAGGGTGGCACCATGGAGTTTTTCACTAAAATAAGCAATGGGGTGTCCACCTTGCAACAAAACCGCACCTATGCCTACCCCCGATGCATCACACTCTATCTCAAAAGTTTTGGAAAAATTTGGAAGAGATAGAATGGGTGCATTGGTGAGTTGAGCTTTGAGCCTTTGAAAGGCTTGCTCATGCTTTTCATTCCAACAAAATGCAACATCTTTTTTCACAAGTTCATTCAAAGGAGAAGCTAGACTAGAAAAATTAGGTACAAACCTTCTATAGAAGCTAGCTAACCCATGAAAACTTCTTACATCACTTACATTTTGTGGAGTTGGCCATTCGCGGATGGCTTTGATTTTCTCGGGATCTACATGCACCCCCTTTTTGTTAACTATGAAACCTAAGAAAACTACACTATCTACACAAAAGGTACACTTATCCCTATTGGCAAAAAGACTATTTTTCCTAAGAACTAGAAGAACTTCCCTAAGGTGACTTAGATGGTCTTCTAGGCTTTTACTATAGACTAAGATATCATCAAAGTAAACTACTACATATTTACCTATACAATCCCTCAAGGTGTGATTCATAAGCCTCATGAATGTGCTTGGAGCATTAGTAAGCCCAAAGGGCATCACCAACCACTCGTATAATCCAAATTTGGTCTTAAAAGCGGTTTTCCACTCATCACCCTCCTTGATTCGAATTTGGTGATATCCACTTTTAAGGTCAATCTTGGAGAATAGAGTTGACCCATGCAATTCATCAAGCATATCATCAAGCCTCGGGATTGGATGCCTATACTTGATGGTGATGTTGTTGATTGCTCTACAATCACAACACATACGCCATTTTCCATCTTTTTTTGGCACCAACAAGACAGGTACAGCACAAGGGCTTAGGCTCTTTTGAACCCAACCCTTCTCCAACAAGTCTTGAACTTGTGATTCTATCTCCTTAGTTTCCTCGGGGTTAGTTCTATAAGCAGGCCTATTTGGTAGCTTGCCCCCGGAATAAAGTCAATTTGATGTTCTATGCCCCTTAGAGGAGGAAGCCCAATGGGTCCTTCTTGTGAGAATAGATCTTCAAATTCACTCAAAAGATTTTCAATTTGAGGAGGTAAAGTCATAAGTTCACTACTAGGGGCAGTGCATGTAAGTGCTCCTTTACACAAGATAAGGCTTGGTTGTTCAACAAGAAGCAAGTTTTCAAAGACGTTTTCAAGAGGCTTTGCTTGTTGACCAACCTTGTGGGAAGGAACACTCTTCTCCCACGCCTTCCTATCCCTAAGGATTTTCTCTTTTTCTAGCGCTCTTTTTTTTTTTATTTTCCTCATCCCTCTTTTGCTTCATTTGTATTTGGTCTTTTACCACTTGAGAATGTGGTAAAGGACTAAGTACAAACTTTTTATACTTATGGGTGAAGGAAATTTCGTTAGTGAGACCATCATGCAAGGTTTTCTTATCAAATTGCCATGGTCTCCCTAATAAAATATGACAAGCTTCCATAGGCACTACATCACATAAAACTTTGTCTTTGTAGTTCCCTATGGAAAACTTGATTTCCACTTGCTTGTCTACATGTAGTTCCCCATTTTCATTAAGCCATTGAAGTTTGTAAGGTTTTGGGTGGGGAACCACTTGTAGCTTAAGCTTTTCAACCATCCTAGCACTACAACAATTACAACTAGAACCACTATCCACAATGAGAGAGCATATGTTTTCTAAAACATTGCATCTTGTATGAAATATGTTCTCTCGTTGTGTTTCAATGGATGTGCTAGGGTGATTGTTGAGGGTTCTCCTAATCATAAGCAATTCTCCCTCTAGTGGAGCTACCCTCTCATCCTCTCCCCCTTCCTCTCTCTCACTAGGCTCATCCTCGCCACTAGTGTACTCGTCTACACCTTTAAGAAACAAAGTCCTTTGGTTTGGACATTGTGCTTGCACATGCCCTCTACCATAGCACTTAAAACATTTAACATCTCTAGCTCGGATGGGTGGGATTGAGGTTTCTTTGGTGAAGGGCTTGGTAGGCTCTTTTGGTTTTTCCTTGGATGTACTACCCTCCCTTCTAAACTCTTTCTTGGGATAAAAGCTAGAATAGGGGCTCACCTTTTGACTTGAGGTTTTGCGCAAGTTTTGTTGCTCAACTTTAATGCAAAGTTGAACCAAATCATTCAAGTCTTGATAAGGTAAGAGCTCTACTCTATCTCTTATCTCAAGTGATAGGCCACTAAGGAACCTAGCTATGGTGGTTTCCTCCTCTTCTCTAATGGAGGCTCTCATCATGTAGAGCTCCATTTTTTGCCTATACTCTTCCACACTCATGTTCTTTTGTTGGAGTCTTTGGAGCTTGTCCATCAACTCCCTATGGTAGTAGGAAGGTATATGTCGACGTCTTAGGGCTCCCCTAAGGTCATTCCAATATGTAATGGAAGGTTCCCTATGAAGACGTCTATCTCTTTCGAGAGAGGTCCACCAATACATGGCGTTCCCTTGGAAACTAAGGGTGGCTAAGGGTACTTTTCGTTCCTCACTTACCCTATGGCAAGCAAAGAGTTGCTCTACCTTCATCTCCCAATCTAGATATACTTCTACATTTTCTTTTCCATGAAAATGAGGTAGGTCTACTCTTGTTTCCCTTGGCACCTCTTGTTCCCTTTGCCTAGTTCTTCTAGGGGGTGGTTGGTAATAATCATTGATTTTACGGCTTCCCTCCCCTAGAGACTCAACACTTTGAGAATGGGATGCATGAGTTTTTTTTGATTTTTGTGATTTTTGTGATTTCTCTTCTTGAGCTTTAGCCAACTCATTGATTTTGTTCTCATTCTCCAATTGTCTAAAAGAAATTAATTGTACCGCTTGTGATACTTCTTTTAAAAGAGTTTTCAAAGATTTTACTTCACTTTCTATAGACTTTGGAGAGTGAGAAGAAGAAGACATGGCTAAAACTTTGTGTATATAGGTGTTTTACTTTGAGAAAGTTTAGGAAAGTTAAAGAAGGTAGTTTTCCAGGTAAGGGAGGTGAGTCACAAAGGACTACTTAAGTACCAAGCCTTTTCCTTGCCAAAAACTATCCCCCAATATCTTCACACAAGACTTTCTCTTAGTGAAACACTTAGAACACAAATAAGTTGAGAAATAAATGCAAGAAAACAATGCAAGCTAACTATGCAATCAAAGCTAGTCGGTTTAGCACACAAATTAGACAAAAATAAACATGCAAGACGTAGCTATGAAAGCGAAAGAAAAGCAATTACAAACAAGTAACAATTACTAATCAAGAATGCTATACTATTCGGCCCTAGGTGAGGCTTCTTGGACACTTTGAGCCCTTGAAGACACACTCACCGTCTAAAACGTAATTAAAAGAGGTAATTAACAATAAACCAAGTTGCAAAGGAAATAAGAAAACTCCCTTTGTTGTTCCTCCTTTTGGTTAGTGCACTTCTTTGTTGTCTTGATTGTTGATCTCCTAAGTGTTTGTAGTGTTTGTTTCAAGAAAGCTTGTTTTAGCTTTGGCTTTGTCTCCTCCTTAGAATGTTGGCTTTAATTCTCCAATTTCCAGCACCTATTCACAAGGGCTAAACCTTAAACCAAGTCAAATTCCATGCACATAAGCACCAAGGGAGAAATTAAATTCCAGCACCCAAAAAGAGAGGTCAAGGAACAAAAGCAAGAAACAAATTTAATTGAAAGAAAACAGTACCACCAAAAAGGATTTATAATATGACAACTTAGAAGGAGATTCAAGAAATTAAAGCAAACAATTAAAGGTACTCAATAAAAGGTTGGCACACCAAAAGAATTCCTAAAGAAAAGCACTAGATTAGATGACCAAATAAAAAAAAAAAACAGCACCACTGGAAAATGTTGTGGGCCAGAAAACGTGTTTGTTCCCTGATTTATGCTGATCTGTATTTTTGGAATTTGGCTCTGAAATTTGTTATGCAAGATATTCAGGATCTTATCTAAAATCTGGCTTTGGATTCACTCAAAACGGATGCACCATTTTTTTTTAATAAATTTTGCAAAATTGGTGTTCGGTTATGCCAGCTGGAGCGCTTCAGATTTGCACTCTGATTTTAAAAGATTTATCATTTTTTTTCTGTTGCTTCTTTTGACCTCATTCTTTTTTTGTCTTTTCTATAACACTTTAAACTTGCATTTTCCAGAAAATCAGAATTTTCCTATGGGTGGAAATATTTTTCTGGGTTAAAACAGCCAAAACAGAGAAGGTGTAAACAGGGGAATCTGAAAACTGGAAACAAAAACAGCAAGATACCAAAGTTTAGACACAATGGAAATTTGTGAAATAGAATTGTGTATGATCTAAACACAATATGAAGTCAAACTAAAAATTAAAAAGGCACCAAAGGATCAAAGAACAGCAGATTCAAACAATTTAAAGAGACCCAAAAGCAAGAAACAATCAAGCCAAAAAATAGGACTACTAAGAATTGTTGACAAATATGGATTCACATGACTTGACACAACATTTATAGATTCAGAAAATAAAGACTCAAAGCATAAAATGAAGCAAAATTAAGAAAGCAATAAGGACTCAAATTCCTAAAAGAAAATTGCCACTCAATGGTGTAAGGAATCCTATCACAAGCTGCACAGAATTTGTTCAAGATCAATTGAACAATTGTGCTTCGGTTGGATCTTCCATAAGCACACCAAGAACAATTTAAAAAGTAAAAAACAGCAAGACAAGTATGGAATTTAAATGACAATATGAAATAAAGAAGAACTGAAAATTTAAAAGACCAAGCTACTCATCTTGAAGAACCAAAAGCTCATGATACCAAATGATGGCATTTTCATGTGTTCTTCTTGAATCAAAGTAAAAAAAAAGGTGCGGAAGCAATGGGTGAGATGATCAAGACCCTCCTAGGAGTTGTGTTGGCCTTGTAGGTGCATGATGAGTATGGTGTTTGAGTGGTTCGGCCAGCTCAAGGGAGAAGGTGAAAGGATTGAAGTTTAGAGCCTAGATTTCTAGGAGAAGTAAAGCTTGTGCACATAAAATGGCAGCATAACCTTACTCAATTAAACTTGAAAAATACAATGAGATAGCTTTCCTATTTATAAGCTATCTTGGACGTAAATGGTAAGCTAACTTCTAGGGAAAAGAAAACCAAAATTAAATCTAAATGCTAAGCCATGTGCCATGTGCAATGACCGACCACACAACCCTAGTTTCTAGAATGTTTCCATCAAAAGTGCTTTCTACACTATCCTATCTACTAAGTACCCCTAATGGGCCTTTATGCAAACATATACAAAGCCTTCTCTCTCCCATCCGTGGCTTCATTTACTTGTGTTTGAGCATGTTTGGCCATTGATCTTGTAAGGGGGCCTAGACGGTCTAGCTCCATGGATAGCCTCCCTCCTTCACGTCCTAGACGCTCACCTTCACGTCCTAGACGCTCACCTTCACGTCCTAGACGCTCACCTTGGTCTTGATCTAGACGCTCTCCTTGGCTTGGGCCTTGGCTTCCTTGGGTAGGTGTGCTTGGCCCTCCTCCATCAATGACCGGTCACACTTAGCCAAGTTCTAGAAGGTTTCTTTCAAATGTGCTTTCTACACTACCCTATTTACTAAGTACCCCTATTGGGCTTTGATGCAACATATACAAGGCTTTCTCTCTTCCATCCGTGGCTTCTTCCACTTGTGCTTGTACATGTTTAGCCATTGATCTTGTGAGAGGACCTAGACGCTCTAGTGCATCACCTAGACGCTCCATGGGTAGACGCTTCCCTCCTTCACGGTCTAGACGTTCATTCCTTGGAGCTAGACGCTCTCCTTGGTCTAGACACTCTTCATGGTGTGGGCTTTGGCTCCCATGGCTAGATGTGCTTGGCCCTCCTCCATCATCCCCTCCCCCTTGGAAAGGATTTGTCCTCAAATCCAGCTCGTCATCGTCATTGGTACCTACAAATGGAGAAAGATCAATTACATTAAAAGTGTCATGTACTCCATATTCAAGAGGTAGGTCCAATTTATATGCATTGTTGTTGATTCGCTTGAGAACTTGGAAAGGTCCATCTCCTCGGGGACTTAGTTTGGACTTCCTTTGAGTTGGAAATCTATCTTTGCGAAGGTGAAGCCAAACTAAGTCTCCTTCCTCAAAAATTATTTCTCTCTTCCCTTTATTGTTGTATTTTGTGTACTTTTCATTTTGTTGTTGTATTTGGAGTTTAATCTTCTCATGCATTTTCTTTACAAAATCAGCTTTGATTACGCCTTCCTTATGCACAAAATCTTGTGGATTAGGAAGGGGTATCAAATCCATGGGTGTGAGAGGATTAAAACCATATACTACTTCAAAAGGAGAAGCATTAGTAGTCTTGTGAACTACTCTATTGTATGCATGCATAAAAGGAAAAGGATTCTTATCCCAAGAATTGTAGGTGTCCCTCATGATTTCGTGAAGCATAGAAGGGAGAGCTATGTTTTCAAATTTTGGAGCTCTATCCCTTATCATGGAGGCTTGTCACTTTTCTTAAGAAGAGTTTATCCATG
Organism: Phaseolus vulgaris; assembly: GCF_051622355.1. Taxonomy (NCBI): domain Eukaryota; kingdom Viridiplantae; phylum Streptophyta; class Magnoliopsida; order Fabales; family Fabaceae; genus Phaseolus; species Phaseolus vulgaris. Next base: position 2,062,656 of record NC_143506.1, on the reverse strand, counting down.
TCCATGAAAATGGAATCAAAACCTTTTGTTGTCCTAGGAAGATCTAATATGAAATTTAGGCTTATGTCTCCCCAAGGATCATTTGCAAAAGGTGAAGGAGTATAGAGTTCTTGAGACATCGCCTTAGATGTATTTTTAAAACATGGAATGTATCTAGGGTAATGTCTTTGAACATCTTTTCTCATGGGTGACAATAATTTTCCTTTTAAAAGCTCTAGAGTTTTATCAACTCTAATTTGACCCATGAGTTCTCCTTCATGAAGAATTTATCTTTTATATGTGAAGGTAGTCTCGTTGATACAACCTTTGTTCATGGAAATTTCAATTCTTTGCAAAGGTTGTCTCAATAAGACATGACAAGTTTCTTTAGGCACTACTTCACATAAAAAATTGTCTTTGTAGATGCCTATAGATGACTTGACCTTCACTTGGTGATATCTTGGCATGTATGTAAAATAATCTACTATATTTTTATCTATGCAAGCCTTTTTTAAGGATTCTTCTTTTTTTTCTAGGCTTGCAAGTGTTCCTTTACAAAAGGTAAGGCTAGGTTGTTCAACAAGAGGTATATTTTCAAATGTATTTTCAACTTTTCCTTCTTGTTGAATGACCTTGTGGGAAGAAACACTCTTCTCCCACACCTTTTGTTTCCCAAGGGTTTTCTCTTGCTTTTCTATTTTTACATTTTCTTCACTCTCACTAGCTTCTTTTTCTTGGCTACTATTCTCATCTTTGTCCCTTAAGATCATAGATCTTTCATTGAAACATTGAGATGCTAATTGATCATTGCCAAGGTATTCTAAACATGGAATTTCTCTAGCTTGAGTGTGAGAGATATGCTTGGTTAGGTTTTCTTGTCTCTCTTTCCTAGCTCTCCTAGGGAATTGTTGATGATATTCATTTTTCCTAAGACTTTCTTCCCCAAGATAATCATGATGTTTAGAGCTAGATGCATGAGAATGTAATTTTTTTGAAAATTGAGACTTCTCATTCTTTGCTTTAGTCAATTCATTAGTTTTGATCTCATTCTCCAATTGTTTAGATGAAATTGATTGAATATCCTTAGTAAGTTGTTTCAAAATAGATTTCAAGGATTTCAACTCACTTTTAAGAGATTTAGAGGAGTGAGAAGACATGACTAAAACTTTGTGTGTAGAAGTATTTTACCTTGAGAAAAATTTAGGGAAGTCAAAGAAGGTAGTCTTCCAGGTAAGGGAGGTGAGTCACAAAGTACCAAGCCTTTGCCTTAGCCAAAAACTATCCCTCAATGTCTTCACACAAAACTTCCTCTTAGTAAACTACTTAGAACACAATTAAGTTGAGAAATCAAAACTTTTTTTTTTCAATGCAAGAAAACAAATGTATGCTAACTAATCAACAAAGCTAGTCGGTTTAGCACACAAATTAAACAAAATTAAACATGCAAAACGTAGCTATGAAAGCAAAAGAAAAGCAATTACAAACAAGTAACAATTACTAATCAAGAATGCTATACTATTCGGCCCTAGGTGAGGCTTCTTGGACACTTTGAGCCCTTGAAGACACACTCACCGTCTAAACGTAATTAACAAGGTAATTAACAATAAACCAAGTTGCAAAGGAAATAAGAGAACTCCCTTTGTTGATCCTCTTTTGGTTAGTGCACTTCCTTGTTGTCTTTGCTTGTTGTTCTTCCAAGTGTTTGTAGTGTTTTCTCAAGAATGTTTGTTTCGGCTTTGACCTTGTCTTCTCCTTAGAATGATGGCCTTTAATCCTCCAATTTCCAGCACCTAGCAAAGGGCTAAACCGTAACCAAATCAAGTTCCCATTCACATAAGCACCAAAGAAGAATTAAATTCCAGCACCCAAATTTAGAGGTCAAAGAACAAAAGCAAGAAACAAATTTAATTGAATAAAAACAGTACCACCAAAAGGAATTATATTGTGACAACTAGAAAGAGAGTCAATTAAGTAATGCAAACAAATAAAGGTACTCAATTAAAGGTTGGCACACAAAAGAATTCCTAAAGAAAAGCACTAGATTAGATGACCAAATAAAAAAAAACAGCACCACTGGAAAATGTTGTGGGCCAGAAAACGTGTTTGTTCCCCGATTTATGCTGAGCTGTATATTTAAAATTTGACTCTGAAATTTGATATGCAAAAGATTCAGGATCTTATCTAAAATCTGGCTTTGGAATCACTCAAAACGGATGCACCATTTTTTTTTAATAAATTTTGCAAAATTGGTGTTCGGTTATGCCAGCTGGAGCGCTTCAGATTTGCACTCTGATCTTAAAAGATTTATCATTTTTTTTCTGTTGCTTCTTTTGACCTCATTCTTTTTTTGTCCTTTCTATAACACTTTAAACTTGCATTTTCCAGAGAATCAAAATTTTCCTATGGGTGGAAATATTTTTCTGGGTTAAAACAGCCAAAACGGAGAAGGTGAAAACAGGGGAATCTGAAAACTGGAAACAAAAACAGCAAGATACCAAAGTTTAGACACAATGGAAATTTGTGAAATAGAATTTGTGTATGATCTAAACACAAATGGAACTCAAACTAAAAATTAAAAGGCACCAAAAGATCAAAGAACAGCAGATTCAAGCAAATAAAGAGACCCAAAATCAAGAAACAATTAAGCCAAATAAAAGGACTACTATGAATTGTTGACAATATGGATGAACATGACTTTGACAAAACATGTATAGATTCAGAAAATTAAAGACTCAAAGCATTATATGAACCAAATAATGAAAGCAATAAAGACTCAAAGCCTAAAAGAAAAATAGCAACACAAGGTGTATGGAATCCTATCACAAATTGCACAAGAACTTGTTCAAGAACAAATGAACAAGAGTGCTTCGGTTGGATCTTCCACAAAGCACACCAAGAACAAATTAAATTGTAAAAAACAGCAAGACAAGGAAAGTAAATGACAATATGAAATAAAGAAGAACTAAAATTTAAAAGACAAGGAGCTACTCATCTTGAAGAACCAAAGCTCATGATACCAAATGATGGCATTTTCATGAAGTTCTTCTTGAATCAATGTAGAGTATGGGGCGGAAGCAATGAATGAGAGTGAGCAAGATCCTCCTAAGAGTGGTGTTGATCTTGTAGGTGCATGATAAGTGTGGGTATTGAGTGGTTCGGCCAGCTCAAGGGAAAAGATGAAGGAATTGAAGTTTAGAGCCTAGGATTCTAGGGAGAAGCAAAGTTGAGCACAAATTGGCAGCATAACTTTACTCACAATAAACTTGCCAAATACATGAGATAGCCTCCCTATTTATAGGCTATATGGGACGTAAATCCTAAGCTAATACATAATGAAATGTAAACCAAATGAAATGCAAAGCTAGGCCATGTGCCATGACCGGTCACACTTAGCCAAGTTCTAGAAGGTTTCTTTCAAATGTGCTTTCTACACTACCCTATTTACTAAGTACCCCTATTGGGCTTTGATGCAACATATACAAGGCTTTCTCTCTTCCATCCGTGGCTTCTTCCACTTGTGCTTGTACATGTTTAGCCATTGATCTTGTGAGAGGACCTAGACGGTCTAGTGCATCACCTAGACGCTCCATGGGTAGACGCTTCCCTCCTTCACGGTCTAGACGCTCATTCCTTGGAGCTAGACGCTCTCCTTGGTCTAGACACTCTTCATGGTGTGGGCTTTGGCTCCCATGGCTAGATGTGCTTGGCCCTCCTCCATCACTGGTAGTCGGGGGTAATGATGTGGCGTCGAGCTATTTTATAGGCGTGTTGGATGGTACACCTGGTTGGCAGAAGGGAAGGAGGTCGGGGGGCTTGCGTGCTCGCCAGTTATTAAGTTGGCGTGCTCCGATCTCCATCATGCCTAAACCGGCGGTCACCGAGTTGAAGATGAAGTCGCCAGATGTGAACCCAGGCGACCAAGTGATTAGAGATCACCGAAACAAGGACATCGCCGAAGATGAAGGCAGATGGACACTTCCCAGCTGGCCAGAGGATGAGGTCGGGGGACAGCTTACTTGAGCATATACGGTGAAACAGGTGGTGCAGATCATGAAGGCGGCCGGTGAGACCACAGGGAAGGTGTGTACGAAGGCACCCGAACTCGCCATCCAGAAGAGATCGCGCTCCAAGGCAACTATGCACTGAATAGTATCATGCATAAGTAACTTAGCCAAAGAAGAGTCAGAAGTAACGCCCAAGTCAAAGATGCTCCGGATGAAGGCACGTGTGCAGCTGGATGCGAGCCACGTGTCCAGATGTGTAACTGCCAGGAGAGAGAAAGTGCCAAGGTATATAAGAGTTCCTAACGAACTTCTGAGGTACGCACGTTCAGATTATTTCTTTACGCTTGCGAGTCTTGAGTACACTGAGAGAGAACTGGTCACGGTTCCTTAGAGTTCTTGAGTTTTACTCTTGAGTAATTGGTGGTTCAGTCGCTGACTTGGGCGTCGGAGCGCGATCGGCCGCAGCGGCGCCGTTTCGTCTTTTGCAGGTTCTTGAGGTGGAATCGTGGTGAAGGACGGAGGCTAACACGGCGCAGCAGTCGATCCAAGTTTGACGAGGCAAAGCTCCAGCGTTTTGGTCAACAGGCAGGATCACCTTTGCATAGAGAACCCCAATAGATTCACTAAAAAAGAAGACTTTGAGAAGTTCATATGGTCACAAGGCACATTTACATAAATTGAGAAATGAAAACACACATACTCTCTTTGAAGTTTCTCTTTTGATCAACACTATGCATGTGCCAAGGATGTCTCTTAACATTCAAAGAACCTTGCAAGACATATACAATTGAAAGTATAGGCATAGAGACAGACTTTGCTTTTGATGGTTTTCCCTTTAGCAGTCACTCCTCAAGTCCAAAAGTGATTCTTGGCAGCAAAGGATACCTAAAAGAAAAGATTAAGAAGCAAGATTTGGTCTCCTTATGAATTTGGGTCCAATGATATTAGTAGGAACCTTAGGAACCCATTTCAAAATACCTTTAGGAACAGAAAGCCTTCTTACTCTGCAGAATCTAATAGTGTGGCCCATTTTCATGCAGTAATGACAAATTTCAACCGGTTGTTTCGATAAAACAACATGTTGTTTTTCAAAGAAACTTGAAAAGGGTTTTGAAACAAATCTGTTATTGTTGTTTGGATTAAATCCCAACCCAGCCTTGCCAAAAAACACATTTTTGAGAAGCAAGAACAATTTCAAGATTGGATTGGCCTTTGGAAAACTTGTCCATGGTTTTTAAAAGATAGTGAATCTTCTTTTGAAGAGATTCACAATTTTCACAAGAACTTGAATCAACACACTTACAAGAAGAGTTTTGGTAAATCATTTCCAAATTTTCAAAATCAGTTTTTGAATTATTCAACTTTTCTTCCAAGATATTGATTCTATTTTCCAACGAGTTGTTTAAACCTTTCAACCTTTTATTTAAAAGGGCCAACCTATTAGCTTCTTTATGAGTTTCATTAAAGGCATCAAGAAGTTGACTATAATTCTCAAAATTAATAGAAGTGCTTGAACTTACACTGCTTGTGTCACTTTCTTGTCTTGTCACTAGACATAAATTTGCTTCTTCTTCATCACTTGAAGAGGAACTTGATGAGTCATCATTATAAGCTCTTCTTGATTTTCCTTTCTTCTCATGCTTCTTGAAGCATTTCCTCTCTTTGTTGGGACATTCAGTTTTAATATGACCCTATTCACCACATCCAAAGCATGTATATTTGTTAGTTGTTCCGTCCGGTTGACCGGGACGTCTTCGTGCGCGACCTCAACTGATGGAAGAGGCCCAAGCACAAGCCCACATGCAAGCCCACCAAAGGGTAGATTTGGGCCAACCATAGAGTTATGGCCAAGAGGATCCAAGAAGACGTTCTTTTACTTGTTCAAATGCCATAAACTCTAGTGTAGAGTAGACTTTAATTTCTTGTCAAAATTAGCATAGGAACTTTATTTGTAATTTTCTTAGAATTAATTTTGGCACCTAAAACACCAACCTAGGTAAACTTAGAGTTTCTAAAAAAACCTCTAAATTTACCAAGGCCGGTCTAGAAAGCCCATGGAGGGGGTGAGCATAAAAACTAGACACACCCCTCCCCATGTGCTCATTTGTGCACCCATGTGCCATGTGCACCCATGTGCTTCACATTTACATTTCATTTGGCTAGCATTAGGGTTGCATTATGGTCCTTCTTAGCCTATAAAAGGAGGAGCCTACACCTTGTATTTTCAAGTTTATTGTGAGTAAAGTTATGCTGCCCATTTGTGCTCAACTTTGCTTCTCCCTAGAATCCTAGGCTCTAAACTTCAATTCCTTCATCTTTTCCCTTGGGCTGACCGAACCACCCAATAACCACACATAGCATGCACCTACAAGATCAGCACCACTGCTAGGAGGATCTTGCTCACTCTCATTCATTGCTTCCGCCCCATACTCTACATTGATTCAAGAAGAACTTCATGAAAATGCCATCATTTGGTATCATGAGCTATGGTTCTTCAAGATGAGTTGCTTTTGGTCTTTCATTTTTAGTTCTTCTTTACTTTCATGTTGTTCATCTTATTTTCCATAATTGTCTTGCTGTTTTTACATTTTAATTTGTTTGGTGTGCTTTGTGGAAGATCCAACCGAAGCACTCTTGTTCAATTGATCTTGAACAAGTTCTTGTGCAATTTGTGATAGGATTCCATACACCTTTGAGTTGCTATTTTCTTTTAGGCTTTTGAGTCTTTATTGCTTTCATTATTTGGTTCATATTATGCTTTGAGTCTTTAATTTTCTGAATCTATACATGTTTTGTCAAGTCATGTTCATCCATATTGTCAACAATTCATAGTAGTCCTTTTATTTGGCTTGATTGTTTCTTGATTTTGGGTCTCTTTAATTGCTTGAATCTGCTGTTCTTTGCTCTTTTGGTGCCTTTTTAATTTTAGTTTGAGTTCATATTGTGTTTAGCTCCTACACAATTCTATTTCACAAATTTCCATTGTGTCTAAACTTTGGTATCTTGCTGTTTTGTTTCCAGTTTTCAGAATCCCCTGTTTCAAATTTTCTGTGCTGACTGTTTTGATCCAGAAAAATATTTACACTCATGGGAAAATTTTGATTCTCTGGAATTTGCAAGTTTGAAGTGTTATAGAAAGGACAAAAGAAGAATTAGTCCAAAAGAATCAACAGAAAAAAATGATAAATCTTTTAAAATCAGTGTGCAAATCTGAGGCGCTACAGCTGGCGTAACTGAACACCAAAATTGCAAAATTTATTAAAAAAAAATTGGTGCATGCGTTTTGAGTGATTCCAAAGCCAGATTTTAGCTAAGATCTTGAATATCTTGCATATCAAATTTCAGAATCATATCTTAAAAACACAGCTCAGCATAAATTGGGGAAAAACACGTTTCTGGCCCACAACATTTTCCAGTGGTGCTGTTTTTTATTTGGTCATCTAATTCTAGTGCCATTCTTAGGATTCTTTTGTGTGCCTACCTTTATTTTGGTACCTTTTATTTGCTTGCTTAATATTTCTTGGACCTCTTTCTAGTTGTCATAATCTAACTCCTTTTTGGTGGTACTGTTTTATTCAATTAAATTGTTTCTTGCTTTTGTTCTTTGACCTCTAATTTGGTGCTGGAATTTATTTCTCCTTTGGTGCTTAATTGAATGGAAACTTGACTTGGGTAAGGTCTACTCTTTTGATAGGTGCTGGAATTGGAGAATTAAAACCTTCATTCTAAGGGGAAACAAAGCCAAGGCCGAAACAAGCTTTCTTGAAAACACTACAAACACTTGGAGGGCCAACAAGCAAAGACAACAAGGAAGTGCATTTAGCAAAAAGAGGATCAACAAAGGGAGTTTTCTTAATTTCCTTGCAACTTAATTTGTGTTAATTACCTCTTAATTACGATTTAGACGGTGAGTGTGTCTTCAAGGGCTCAAAGTGTCCAAGAAGCCTCACCTAGGGCCGACTAGTATAGAATTCTTAATTAGCAATTGTTAATTGTTTTTAGTTGTTTCTCTATTGCTTAATTAGTAACGCTTGTATGTGTGGTTGTTTTTAAGCTTTGTTAAAACCGTCTAGCTTTGTTAATTAGTTAGCATACTTTGTTTTTCTTGCATTGAAAAAAAAGTTTTGATTTCTCAACTTAATTGTGTTTCAAGTGGTTTACTAAGAGAAAGCTTTGTGTGAAGACATTGAGGGATAGTTTTTGGCTAAGGCAAAGGCTTGGTATTTAAGTAGTCCACTGTGACTCACCTCCCTTACCTGGAAGACTACCTTCTTTGACTTCCCTAAATTGTTCTCAAGGTAAAATACTTCTACACACAAAGCTTTAGTCATGTCTTCTCACTCCTCTAAATCTCTTAAAAGTGAGGTGAAATCCTTGAAATCTCTTTTGAAACAACTTACTAAGGATATTCAATCAATTTCATCTAAACAATTGGAGAATGAGATCAAAACTAATGAATTGACTAAAGCAAAGAATGAGAAGTCTCAATTTTCAAAAAAATTACATTCTCATGCATCTAGCTCTAAACATCATGATTATCTTGGGGAAGAAAGTCTTAGGAAAAATGAATATCATCAACAATTCCCTAGGAGAGCTAGGAAAGAGAGACAAGAAAACCTAACCAAGCATATCTCTCACACTCAAGCTAGAGAAATTCCATGTTTAGAATACCTTGGCAATGAGCAATTAGCATCTCAATGTTTCAATGAAAGATCTATGATCTTAAGGGACAAAGATGAGAATAGTAGCCAAGAAAAAGAAGCTAGTGAGAGTGAAGAAAATGTAAAAATAGAAAAGCAAGAGAAAACCCTTGGGAAACAAAAGGCGTGGGAGAAGAGTGTTCCTTCCCACAAGGTCATTCAACAAGAAGGAAAAGTTGAAAATATACCTCTTGTTGAACAACCTAGCCTTACCTTTTGTAAAGGAACACTTGCAAGCCTAGAAAAAAAAGAAGAATCCTTAAAAAAGGCTTGCATAGATAAAAATATAGTAGATTATTTTACATATATGCCAAGATATCACCAAGTGAAGGTCAAGTCATCTATAGGCATCTACAAAGACAATTTTTTATGTGAAGTAGTGCCTAAAGAAACTTGTCATGTCTTATTGAGACAACCTTTGCAAAGAATTGAAATTTCCATGAACAAAGGTTGTATCAACGAGACTACCTTCACACCTAAAAGAGAAATTCTTCATGAAGGAGAACTCATGGGTCAAATTAGAGTTGATAAAACTCTAGAGCTTTTAAAAGGAAAATTATTGTCACCCATGAGAAAAGATGTTCAAAGACATTACCCTAGATACATTCTGTGTTTTAAAAACACATCTAAGGCGATGTCTCATGAACTCTATACTCCTTCACCTTTTGCAAATCATCCTTGGGAAGACATAAGCCTAAATTTCATATTAGATCTTCCTAGGACAACAAAAGGTTTTGATTCCATTTTCATGGACATGGATAAACTCTTCCTTAAAGGAGTGACAAGTCTTTATGATTTCTCTTCAAACTTAGTGTTGGATAGAGCTCCAAAATTTGAAAACCATCATTTAAGGATTCTCTTGGAAAAACTTGCAACTAAGTTGTCCTTTTCAAATTCTTATCATCCTCAAAAGAATGGTCAAAATAAAATTGAAAACATAGCTCTTGTTACTATGCCTAGAGAAATCATGAAAGACAACCACAATTCTTGGGATGAGTATCCTTTTTCTATTGAGCATGCATACAATAGAGTAGTCCACAAGACTACTAATATTTCTACATTTGAAGTTGTATGTGAACATAGTCCTCTTTCTCTTTTTGCGTTGTTACCACTTCCTAAAGGAATTATGCCTAAGGAACAAGTAACCACTATTGAAAATTTTACAAAGCATGAGAGGATTAGAGAACACATGCAACCATCAAAAGAGAAATATTGTAAAAAGTTGCCAAAAACAAAAGAAAAACAAAAATGGCAACATCATAAAATTGATTTGTATATAACTGCTTCAACTAACTCATTTGCTTTATTTGATAATTCCCCTAGGTGGACGTTTGATCCGGGAGGGCAAGCATAGTTGAAGAAGCAAGAGGCTGCTATCCGAGATCAAATCTCTAGATCTGAGGATAGATCTTCTCAAGGAGAAGGAGATGATGGACACCATCCAGCCACATCCATTCCCCTAGCCATGAAGAAGAAGAAGCAATGGATTTGAGGACAAATCCTTTTCAAGAGGGAGGGGATGATGGAAGAGGCCCAAGCACAAGCCCACATGCAAGCCCACCAAAGGGTAGATTTGGGCCAACCATAGAGTTATGGCCAAGAGGATCCAAGAAGACGTTCTTTTACTTGTTCAAATGCCATAAACTCTAGTGTAGAGTAGACTTTAATTTCTTGTCAAAATTAGCATAGGAACTTTATTTGTAATTTTCTTAGAATTAATTTTGGCACCTAAAACATCAACCTAGGTAAACTTAGAGTTTCTAAAAAAACCTCTAAATTTACCAAGGCCGGTCTAGAAAGCCCATGGAGGGGGTGAGCATAAAAACTAGACACACCCCTCCCCATGTGCTCATTTGTGCACCCATGTGCCATGTGCACCCATGTGCTTCACATTTACATTTCATTTGGCTAGCATTAGGGTTGCATTATGCTCCTTCTTAGCCTATAAAAGGAGGAGCCTACACCTTGTATTTTCAAGTTTATTGTGAGTAAAGTTATGCTGCCCATTTGTGCTCAACTTTGCTTCTCCCTAGAATCCTAGGCTCTAAACTTCAATTCCTTCATCTTTTCCCTTGGGCTGACCGAACCACCCAATAAACACACATAGCATGCACCTACAAGATCAACACCACTGCTAGGAGGATCTTGCTCACTCTCATTCATTGCTTCCGCCCCATACTCTACATTGATTCAAGAAGAACTTCATGAAAATGCCATCATTAACCGTCAGCTAGGGTCTCCTTCCCACTGGTTACCTGTGAAATCCTGCAAAAAAGAGGACAAAGAGGCGCCCTAGCGGCCGTTTGCAAGAAACACCAAAACTGTTCACCTCCGTGTCTGAGCGCCGCGTATGGCACTCTGAAGGTGGTAAAAAATAACTGTGTATTGTCTCCTTCAGGCAAAAATATTCCCCAGTCACTTGTACGTAACCTTGAAGCACGAGCAAGCAATTAGAGAGTTCTCTGGTAAATTTGCCAAAAGTTCCAACCCCGTTTCCAACATTCCCTGCGCTATTTAAACCTCCCAAGCATTTAAAGCGCCTTAAAGCGCTTTTAATCACAAACGTAACGCACTCATTAAAGCGTTTAATTAGAAAACGTAGCGCATTTAAGACGTTGAAACGCTTGGGAGCCATCATAGTACCTGAACGCTCGAAACGGAAACTGTATTGAAAGACTTTAATTACCTGGCACCTGACTAGAGGGTGTTTCTATTCTGACATGGCTGTCGTACACGTGGAGGGCCTCACGATGCCATGACCCCATCTGGGGGCGCTTCTGCCCACCTGGGGACGTTTTCTACGTGTGAGTCCTCCTGCTGGGGAGTGCTACTGCGCTAGGGGTGACTTTTTGGGTGCCAACTCATGCCCCCCAATCATCTAGTCACTTACTCTGAGAGCGTATCTGCCTTCCTCTTGTACCCTGCACCCGATTGCCCTGGGCGTGACCTTCCTCTTGGGTCGTATCTGTCCCGAAGGCGTCTCTGGGGCGGCAGGGGTACTTCACGAGTCAGGCTGCCCTACCCTGATGCTATCACTATGGCCTTGAAGCCACCTCTTCCTTCTCTTTATCGCGTTCCCGGGCTATCGGGTCCCTGGGGCCTTCCCACAGTGTCGCTCCCTCCATGGTCTTTCCTACCCATGGGTATCGGGGAACCACACTGTGATTGCCTTGCTTCATGCCCTGTTTGCTCTGGCGACGCCCTGGTTGGGCGACGCCTTCACCTGGGCGACGCCTTGCCTTGGCGACGCCTTGCCTTGGCGACGCCTTGCCTTGGCGACGCTTCCTCTTGGCGACGCTGGCACTTGGCGTCCCTCCACCTAGGCGACGCCTTGCGTTGACTTTGACTCTTCAGCCGTTGACTTTGACCTTGACTTAGTCAACGCCCGGATACGGGACGGTACATTAGTGTTAAACTCAGTAGGTTTCTTGTTATCATACTCGTTGAATGAGTCACTTTTGTTGTTTCTCTTCTTTAGGAACTTGCTGAATTTCTTAAACAACAACCTAAATGTTTCCTCTTCACTCTCACCACTTGAGTATTGACAATTTTTTTTCCCAACAGCTTGACTTGATCCAGATTCTTCTTTTGTCATAAGACAAACCTTCTTTCTGGATTCTGAAGAGAAAGATTCAGCAGAAGATTCTTCTTTGTCCATCAAGGCACTCCTTGGATTCTTGTGATACTCTTCAAGGCTATTCCACATTTCTTTGGCAGAACTACATTTCTTTGGCAGTCTTAAGCCGAAGACTTGTCTTCAGCGCAAAGACTAAAGCCTCGCCTACGCCGTCCACGTGCCCTCCTGATGACGTGTCATTCTCTGCTGACTCAGCAATTCTTCGAATTACTGACGTGACACTTTCTGAACCTAAGGGGTATTCTTAATGGCTGATTGGACATCCCCTGAAATGGGAAAAATAATGTCCTTTAAGGCTGCGCTTAATCGCGTGCCACGCGGCTCATCGTGCGGTCGTCTTTAAGAACCTCTTGCGCTCCCCTTGAGCGCTTAATCTTGCAACACGTGGCATCATCACACGGTTATCATTTGGTGTCCCTCGCGCTTCTCGTAACGTTTAAGTTACCCAAACCCCGCGCTTGCCACTACTGTTACATCCACTTTCACTGCCCTTTCTCACTGTTCATCTTCCCTGAATCCCTTCTCTCGCGACCTCTGTTCATTAGTGCTTCCGCTCTCCACGCCCTTCAGCCCCCAAAGGTACGGTTTTTTCCCTCCTTGATGATTCTCCTCACTGTATGAACTGCCTGGGACTGTCCATATTATCGCATTTCTCTGGATATCGTTTGTATGCTTCTTTGTTCCTCTCGTTTCCCTTCGCTCTCGTGTGGGTAGGGCGCTCCTAGGGTCCTTCCCTTTTTTCCCTTTTCTTCTCCCAACCCCTTTTCTCTGAACCCTTTCTTTTTCTTTTGATCTTCAGCTTTGGCATTGATGGTGAAAACTAAGACCGCCGCGCCTCCCCCGCTCCCTAAGTCTTATTATAAGGGCGAATACGACTGGGCTCCCGACGAACTTCTGGACGAATGTTCCCTCCTAAACTCTGTTGAGGACGTGGAGGCTCACAGGGGGGACCCTGCGCTTTATAATTTCAACGCTTTTCACAAAAATCACGACTCCCAAGTCCTGGTAAGCCGGGTGCGACCTGGGATGCCCGTTTGTGCGGACTCACGGGATACTGGGGGATGCCCCTTCTTCTTCCTCTATCAAATGGTGCTCAAGAGGGTGGGCCTGCGTCTGCCCCTCACTTCTTTCGAAAAAGAGCTGCTTACAGAGATAAACACTGCTCCCGCCCAGCTCCATCCCAGCAGTTGGGCTTTCGTGAGGGGGTTCCAAATTCTCTGCGGCTATCTAGGTGTTCCCTCTTCTGTAGACGTTTTTCTTCACTTTTTCGAGGTAAAGAAACAGGGGGAGAGCCTATGGATGAGTTTTTCTGGCATCGCCGGGCGCATCATTCTTACGCTCTTCCAAAATTCTTTCAAAGGATGGAAGAGGAAATTCTTCAAGGTACGTGCGACCAAGCGCGATCCTACCATCCTAGAGGGCTTTCCCCTATACTGGACGGATAAGCCCATAACCATGAAGGCCCTGGCTTTGGATGAGCTTACCCCCTCCGACCGGGATGTGTGCAAAGCCTTGGCGGGACTGGGGGTAGTCTTCGATACCGCCAAACTCATCGCGAACGAATTCAACGCCCATGGGCTTTCTACCTACTTTGGTATCTGCCCTTGATTGTTTATGATACATTAGTTGTTGTGGTTATCTGCGTGTGTTTGGCCATAGAATTTCCCTTCTGCTTCATCTGAACCAACCTTTACTCTACTATTTTTTCGCTGTTGCAGGTTCAGTGATGACTTCCTCAAGGCGGCTGGCTCTTGCCAAATTTTTGAAGAAGGCAAAATCTACCAAGGAAGGTGGGGACGTCGTCGCCTCCGACGTGCCCACCGTTGCTTCCCTGCCGATCCCTCCACCATCTGCCTCTCCTCCTCCCATTGCTGCGGTTCCATTAGCCATGGCGTCAACCCCTGCCTCAGCGCGTCCTAACAAAGGGAAAAGGGTGTTGATAGTAGATTACGACAGCGAAGGCTCGGGTTCTGCTCTGGTTTCCCATAAGAGGAGGGCTACGGGTCTCATTGCCTCACTCGCCGCGCCCCCCGGCGATGGGAACTCTCTCAGGGACGATCCTCCTAGTGCCACCTCACCGCCGCCTCCGCCAGTCCACGAGGAGCGAGAGGAAAGGATTGACTCAGTTCCCCCACCGTCGCCGTTGCCGCATCGTGACGCAGCTGAAGCGTCGGGCTCCGCCCCTCCTGTATCAGTCCCTGGCTCGACTTCGCGCAAACCCCGGATTCCTCGCTCCATTCATAGGGAGTTGACGCAGGGCTTCACCGAAGGAATGACGCCGACTGATCCTCAAAAAGGGGGAGGCATGCCTTACTATATGGGGGCCTTCCTGGCGGTGGCAATCAAGTGGCGCACTCAGGCTCGAAATGCTATCAAAGGGAGGGAGGTTCTTCGCAAGCTGAGGCAAGAGGTGGTGGCGTTGAAGGAGGAGAAGCAAAACTGGGGACTCAAGGAGGAAGCTTCCCAATCTCTGCTAAAACTGGCCCATGAGGGCAGGGAGGGAGCTGAGACGTACGCGCGAGAACTGGAACAGGCGCATGCCGCTCAACTAGCCCAGCTCACCTCCTATCAAATCCAAAACATTGGCCTCCAGGAGGCAGCTCTTACATCCGAGGTGCAGCGGAGAAAACTTGATGAGTTGGATGCTGCTTGGAGGCAGAAGCTAGGTGAAAGAGAGGACGCCTTGACTGCTAAGGTTGAAGCTTTGAGCCTTCTACAAGCCGAGGCTAACAAGCTCCGGGTGGAGAAGGAATTCCTGGAGAAGCAATTGACATCCAAGGATTCCAGGATTACCGAACTAGAGGGGGAGGTCCAAGAACTGACTGGGGAGATGGCGGGGGCGTTTGAGGAGGGTTTCCAAGAGGCTCTGACCCAGGTGTCCTGCGAGAACGCGGGCATCAATATTTCGAACTGCGACCCCACACACCATGTCGTCGACGGGAAGGTCGTGCCCATGGACTTGGATGACTGAATCGCTGTCTCTCACCCGCCACCTTCAGCTTCAAGCTTAATTGCTTTATACTTTACCTTCGTTTTTGATTTCCTCTGCTAAAACTTGTAATTCTTTGAACTATCCGTACTCTTGTTACAAAACTGGGTGTTCGTATGATTGCTTCGTATGATTGCTTTTGTGCCTTCGCGACATAGAATCCTGCCTGTGCGTTCTTACTCTCATTCTTTACCTTCGCGCGCTTCGATTATTTTATTTGTGTTCTGCCTATTTCTTTCACTTCGTTAGATGGCCTTGCATGCCCGGGAAAAGTCACGCGCCAACCCTCACGCCCATGGAGAGGCTCACCTAGTGAAGCCGTATCGTCCACGGGATGTCTCTGATACCGAAAGGTCCTTTCCTTGATCCTTAACGCCCGGCGCCCACGCCTAAGGAGAGGCCTGCTACAGCAGCACCGTATCGTCCCCGGGTGTCTAAAACGCCGAGTGCTCTGGGGGGGGTCTGTTCCCTCCATGGTCTTTCCTTCCCATAGGTATCGGGGAACGCCTTGCCAGCGATTCGCTGGCGTTTGGCAGTCTTATCTCCCTCCACATTCTTTCCTACTTGTGGGTATCGGGGAGGCGACTCCAGTGACTAACTTTGCCTTCTTTGATTTCGTCTCCCTCCACAGTCTTTCCTACCTGTGGGTATCGGGGAGGCGACCCTGCTGATATTTTGGTTGGCGACGCCCGCGACGTCTCACGCTGGCGTCGCCCTTTGCATCCTTCCAGGCGACGCTTCGGGCGTTACCTTTACTTCGACGTTGACTTTGGTGGCGCCTGCCTTGGTCGACGCTTGATGACAGCGAAGAGCTCAAGGTTTTGTCCGTGCCCTCCGCGTGGCACCTCCTGTATGGCTGATGGGACGTTCCGTCATTCGACTTGATCCACGTGGTGTTGCTTGTATGGTTGATGGGACATTCAGTCATTCCATTAAGTTCTGACTCCTGCTGTGCCCCTGACTCACTTTCGACGGCGCATCGTACCACTGGATATTCTGTTGATACGACGTTTTCTGATTTTAACCAGTGGTGCCAGGGTCATCCTTCCATCTTCTGCCACGTGGACCAATCGTACGGTGTATCCATTCGCGTCGTTTGGCGCTCTAACCGCTTTATTTAACTCTTCAAACTCTGAAACTATCCGCATCACTTTCTCACTCTTCACAATCTACTTACGTTCTTTCTTCTTGCACCCTTCCTTCTTGCACTCTTCCTTCTTGCACCCTTTCTTTTTCACAAAGGGTTGTTCCAGCATTCGCTTCCCTCGCCCAACTCTTGCCTTTCTTGCGGTCTCTACACTCTTGACAATCCCTGATCTTGTTAAAGAATGTCTTCTCACGCTGCTTCCTCCAGGGTCCGTCCCAAAGACTTGTACCCTTGGGCTTCGAGTGAACTTCTTGACGAGTGTTCATGCTTACTCTCTACCAGGGCCATAAGGGAGCACAAAGGGGATTCGTGTTCCTATGACCACCGGGCCTTCGCGAGGAGGCATGACGACGACATCGCTGTGCTCCCTTGCACTCTAGGGGAGCCTGTATGTGGAGATGAACGAGCCAACGAAGGGATCCCTTTCTTTTACTTTTACCAGGTGGTGTTCAAGACCATCGGAGTGCGCTTACCCTTTTCCTGGTTCGAGAAGGAACTGCTGACGGAGATCAACGTTGCTCCGGCCCAGTTATATCCCAACAGCTGGGCCTTTGTCAAAGCCTTCGACATTCTCTTCGGGTTTCTGGGTTGTGCACCCTCGGTTGACCTCTTTCTTCACTTCTTTGAGGTGAAGAAACAGAGACACAACCTCTGGGTAACTCTCAGTAATGTACCCGGGAGAGTTCTCTTCACACCCTTCCAAAGTTCGTTCACCGGGTGGAAAGGCCGGTTCTTCAAGATCTGCCGTACTGACCTTGTTCCGGACGCTCTGGATGGGTTTTCGCTGTACTGGGTGAGAGAGGAGAGAGCCCTCAAAACCAGACCCCTCAAGAAGCTGGCTCCAAGTGATCAAATAGCTTGCCAGATTCTTGCTGAGGCGGGAGGTTTTGACTCTGCCACGGTGATCAGCCTGGAGTTCAATGCTGGGACTCTTGAGAAGTACATATGTAAGAATCACTGCCTTAGAAAACTCGGCCTTCATTGCTTTCTAACTGTGCATGTCTTGCTTCATGGTGTCTCTGACACGTTAATCTCCCTTGGCGCAGGTTCGAAAATAAGCCGAGAAAGGAGGACGCGACTTACTCGAGCTCTGCGGGCTGGGAAAAGGGCTTCGCCTTCCTCCAGTGCTGATTCTGATGGTCACTGAGAAATAGCTTGTTCGTGTTTTTGCATGATCTGTAGTATTTGCGCCACTCCCATTGTATTGAACATTGCTTGTAACAACAACTTTTCAATATCATACTTGATTTTTTGCAACGCCACTTTACTTTGCATATGCTTCACGTACTGCGCGCTTTTCTTTCGTCCTGTTCTTCCAACGGTGCCCGCCTTCACTTGGGCGACGCCTTCTTAGGGGCGACGCCCCTATCTAGGTGACGCCTTCTTTCTGGGCGACGCCTTCTTTCTTGGCGACGCCATGACCTAGGCGGCGCATCACATTACTTCAAACAGAGAAAGATAAAGGCTGAAAACCAAGGCACTTCTTTTTCTCAAACTGGTTTTTCCTTTTATTAGGGTGACCTCATTAAAAAACCCCCGAGAGGGAAAAAGAGCGTCCCCTTCAACTAAATTGTTACATACTGCTTACATAAGTCAACTGAAATAAAATTTTAAGTTGGCTGCATTCCAACTGCACGGGATAGGACCTCCATCTAAAGTCTCCAGGTTGTACGAACCGTTGCCCTTAGCCTCAGTAACTCTGAAGGGTCCGGTCCACTTGGGAGACAGCTTATTTTCCAACTCGTATGGGTGAGCTTTCCTCATCACTAGGTCGCCAACCTGAAACTGTCGCGGCTTTACCTTAGAGCTATATTGCCGCTCTACTCTTCTCTTCATCGCTTCAGCTTTTATTCTAGCTTCTTCCCTGGCCTCGTCTAGCAGATCCAGGTTTACCCGCCTCTCTTCATTGGATTCCTCCGCCACAAAGTTTTGAAAACGTGGTGAGCTTTCATGTATTTCTACTGGAATCATCGCGTCCGACCCGTACACCAAACTGAAAGGCGTCTCCATAGTAGAGGATTGGGGCGTGGTGTGATATGCCCATACAATCCTTGGCACCTCTTCCGCCCACGCCCCTTTGGCTTTCTCTAACCTTCTTTTTAACCCCCTCAGCAGAACTCTATTTGCCGACTCTACTTGTCCATTGGTCTGGGGGTGTTCAACCGACGCGAACACTTGTTTGATTCCTACTTCAGCACACAGATTTCTCAACTGCTGACTGGCAAACTGGGTCCCGTTGTCAGATATCAGGCGCCTAGGTACGCCAAAGCGACACACAATGTTTCTCCATACAAAATGCTGTACCTTATGCGCAGTGATATGTGCCACGGGCTCCGCCTCTATCCACTTAGTGAAGTATTCGATGGCGACGATCAGATACTTCATCTGCCTGATTGCCAGTGGGAAAGGGCCCAGGATGTCAATTCCCCACGTATGGAAAGGCCACGGGCTGTATATGGATCGCAATTCTTCTGGCGGCGCCTTGTGCCAGTCGGCGTGCTTTTGGCATTGCCTACACCGCTGGACGTGCCGTGCGCAGTCCTCTTTCACTGTTGGCCAGAAGAAACCTGCGCGTATTACCTTGGAAGCTAAGGATCTTCCCCCTACGTGGCTCCCGCAGATGCCTTCGTGTAGCTCCGCCATTATCCTGGTGCATTCATCGCCACTGACGCATGTCAGGATAGGGTGAGTGAAACCGTGCCTGAACAGCACCCCATCCACCAAAGTATATCTAGCGGCATTTCTTTTGACTTTTTTTACCCTCTTCAGGGTCCACTGGAAGAGCCCCATCCGCCAGGTATCGCTTATAGGGCGTCATCCAGGTGTCTCCCTTGGACAAAACACATACCTGCATCTGCTCTTCCTCAGGCACGCCCGCGTACATGCTGATGCGGGGCGCCCTCTGCGTATCCTGAGTCAAAGAGCAATGACTCCTCGGTCTTCCCCTTGATGTATGAATCTGGAGGACATCCACCCTGTGGTCTTCCACGAATCTACGCGGGGCTTTGAGAGTCTCCTGGATCACTGTCCTCTGTCTACCCCCCTTGCCTGAGCTGGCCAGCTTTGCAAGCAGGTCAGCTCTGGCATTCTGCTCCCTCGGGACATGCATCAGCTCAAGAGCGTTGAACGCTCCCTTCAACAACTGGACGTATTTCAAATACGCCGCCATCTGCGGGTCCTTCGCCTGAAACTCACCCGACACCTGCCCCGTGATCAGTTGGGAATCGCTCTTCACCAGGAGGTTCTGCGCGCCCATCTCCTTGGCCAGGAGCATTCCTGCTATCAAGGCTTCATATTCTGCTTGATTGTTACTTGCTTTGAAGGCGAAGCGCAGGGCCTGCTCAATCAGTATGCCGTCGGGTCCCTCCAAGACTATTCCCGCGCCGCTCCCCTGCTGGTTGGAAGAGCCATCAACCGAGAGCAACCACTGCGAACTCACTTCCACCTCCTGCTCACCTCCGGGCGACAGTTCCGCTATAAAATCTGCGTACACCTGCCCTTTGATAGATCCTCTAGGCTCATACTGGATGTCGAATTCTGACAGTTCTACCGCCCAGCGCACCATTCTTCCCGCCACATCAGGCTTCTGCAGCACTTTCTGTATAGGGAGGTTGGTCATCACCACCACCGTAAAGCAGTGGAAGTAATGACGGAGCCTCCTGGCAGAAAATACTACTGCTAGCGCCGCTTTCTCCAGCGCTTGATACCTCGTCTCAGCCCCCTGTAATGCCTTGCTTACAAAATAGATGGGCTTCTGACTCTGGTCCTGCTCCTGGACCAACACAGAACTAATGGCCCGCTCCGTTACGGTAAAATATAACCGGAGGGGCACGCCCGTTACCGGCTTGCAGAGGACCGGTGGCGTCGCCAGGTACTCCTTCAGCTTAATGAAAGCCGCTTCGCATTCATCAGTCCATGCAAAGCGACTGTTTCTCTTGAGGCACTGGAAATATGGGTGCCCCTTCTCTCCTCCGGCGGAAACAAACCTCGAGAGCGCCGCCATACGCCCTGTCAGCTGTTGCACCTCCTTTACCGACGTCGGACTCCGCATGGCGATAATCGCCGCGCATTTGTCGGGGTTCGCCTCTATCGCCCTCTCTGTGAGCATAAAACCCAAGAACTTACCGGCCTCGACCCCGAAAACACACTTCTCAGGGTTTAACTTGAGGCGGTACTTGGATATTGTGACGAACAACTCCTCCAGGTCCGCCATGTGTTGCGCCCTATTCTGCGACGCCACCACCATGTCGTCTACATAGGCGTACACATTCCTCCCGAGCATTGGCGCCAGGACCTTGTCCATTAACCTTTGGTACGTGGCGCCCGCATTCTTCAGCCCAAAAGGCATCACCTTATAGCAGTAGCTGCAGGTCTCTGTCATGAATGCGATCTTGCTCTCGTCTCTTGGGTGCATCTTGACTTGGTTGTACCCTGAAAAGGCGTCCAGGAAACTCAGCACCTTGCTGCTGGACGCACTGTCCACCAAGGCGTCGATGCTGGGCAGCGGATACGAGTCCTTTGGGCATGCTTTGTTCAGGTCCGTGAAGTCAACGCACATCCTCCACTTTCCGTTCGCCTTTTTCACCAAGACGACATTGGCGAGCCACTCAGGGTATTGGATCTCCCTGATGTGTCCAGCACTCAACAGCTTCTGCGTTTCGTCTTTCACCACCTGCTGTCGTTCCTCGTTGAACTTTCTCCTTCTCTGACACACGGGGCGGACCGTGGCGTCCATACTGAGGTGGTGACACAGGAAATCACGATCAATGCCTGGCATATCCGAGGCGGACCATGCGAAGGCATCCAGGTGGCGTGAAATCACTTCTGCCACCCCTTCCTGTTCTTCTGGGCTCAGGGAACTTCCTAACTTGAAAGCCTTGCCGCCAATCTCCCTTTCTACGGCGTTAGCCGCGGGTTGTTCCCTGCTATCATCTTCGACAGGCGCCGCCTCTTCTACAGGCGCCGCGTCGTCAGGGCTTTCCTCCATTGGTGCGTCAGCTTCGGGCGTCGCCTCCGCTGGTAGGGCCTCGTCAGGCATCGACCCAGCGGGCGCCGCCTCAAGCATCGTCGTGTCTGCGCTGGACGGACGTTCATACACCATGAACACGCCTCTCTTCGTTTTTAGGCTGTTCTCATAGCATTTCCTTGCCTCTTCCTGGTCTGACCTGATGACTATCACCTGGCCACTGAGGTCCGGCAGCTTCATCTTCATGTGACGGGTGGAGGACACCGCGTTCAGACGGTTTAATGCCGGTCTGCCCAACAAAATATTGTAGGCAGAGTTGGCGTTCACGACAAGGTACCGGATGCTTTCGGTACGGGAGGCCTCTCCGTCTGCGAACGTAGTCCTCAATTTCAGGTAACCCCGGACTTCCACCTGGTTATCCCCGAACCCATACAGGCATCCCGTATAGGGACTCAACAGACCGGGGGACAACCGTAACTTATTAAAGGTCGACAGAAACATGACGTCTGCCGAACTTCCTTGGTCAACAAGCACTCTGTGGACCTTCCTTCCGGCTGTGACGACTGAGATGACAACGGGGTCGTTGTCGTGGGGTACCACATCTCGGAGGTCTCTTCTTGTGAACACGATATCCGACTCCCATGGCTCCCCTGAGAGCCTCTCTTCGACTGAATTTACCCCCCTCGCGTATTTCTTCCGCTGGGAGGCGGTGGGCCCTCCACCGGAGAAACCTCCAGCAATGGTGTGGATCTCGCCAAGCACAGGCGTCTCGTGTGCTGGCTCTTCCGCCGGCGGCGGCAAGGTGGCGGTCGTGGCGGGCTCCGCGACATAGTCCTTCAAGAATCCGGTTCTCACCAGCTCATCCAGCTGGTAGCCCAACGACAGGCAGTTGTCAATGTGGTGCCCGAAAGCCTCGTGGAATTCACACCAAGAGTCTTTACGAGGCCCCAACACCTTGTCGGTCTTCGCCGGTCGCCTCAGCCTCTCAGCTATGTTAGGCACGGTGATCAAATCCTTCAACTCAACCACGAAGTTGTACCTCGCCGGTCTCGCTCTTTCTCTGGCCGGGCGATCGCCTCCTGCCGGACCCCTGGGCTGGGGCTTTCTGGCCTCGTAGGGGCGTCTCGCCTCTGGCTTCTTTCTTCCCGTCGTGGTCTCATTGACCCTGACGGGTTGAGCTCGTGTCGGTCCCCTTGGGCGTGAGGGCACGACGCTGGTGCGCTTCACACACACCTCTCCTTCGGAAGCAATATGTTCTACCGCCCTACGCCGAAGTTCAGCGCAAGTCCTAGGGCGGTTGCGGATGATGGATTCTCCAAAAGGACCGGGGCATACGCCTTTCACAAACGCGTACACGATCATAGGCTCCTCTGTCGTACCAACCTTCACGACCTGGGCCCCGAAGCGATTTATATACTCCTTCAGGGTCTCCCCTTGATACTGCTTCACATCGAACAGGTCGTAAGAGACTGGCGGCGGGGCCTTGTTTGCTAAGTATTGTTCCCTGAACAATCGCGACAATTGGCGGAAAGATGTGATATGACCCTCTAGGAGGCTAATGAACCAGTCCATAGCCATCCCGGTCAGGGTGCTCATGAAGAGCTTGCACTTGGCAGCATCAGAACCGCCTATCAGGACCATCTGTGTGTGGAATGCAGCAAGGTGTGTCTTTGGGTCCTCCATCCCGGTGAAGATCACCTTGGGTCCCGCGAACGTGTTCGGGATCGCTGCGTCTAGGATCTCCTGCGAGAAAGGAGTGGAAAACTCCCTTGGTGGGGAGTGGTTCTCCATCTCGTCTTGTCCAGGCCGCCTCCGATCATTTCTCAGGCCCTGGCGCAACTCCTCATTCACACGGTGGAGCTCTTCGTTCCGCTCATGCGAGGCGTCAAGGTCTGCCTGCATGCGTTCCTGTTCCATTTTCGAATCCGCCATGTCCTGCTGCAGCCCCCTCATTATCTCCAGGACCTGTTGCATGGATAGGTCTGCTGGGGCTGCGCGTGCTGCGCTTCGTCTGGTGGGGGCCATTGTCACTCCAACCTCCTCCGACGTTATTGCGACTTCGTAGATTTTCTCGAACTTGTGATGGGACTGATGTTTTATATCGGCCCCACGGTGGGCGCCAAATGTTCCGTCCGGTTGACCAGGACGTCTTCGTGCGCGACCTCAACCGTCAGCTAGGGTCTCCTTCCCACTGGTTACCTGTGAAATCCTGCAAAAAAGAGGACAAAGAGGCGCCCTAGCGGCCGTTTGCACTCCGACGCTCAAGTCAGCCAGCAAGAAACACCAAAACTGTTCACCTCCGTGTCTGAGTGCCGCGTATGGCACTCTGAAGGTGGTAAAAAATAACTGTGTATTGTCTCCTTCAGGCAAAAATATTCCCCAGTCACTTGTACGTAACCTTGAAGCACGAGCAAGCAACTAGAGAGTTCTCCGGTAAATTTGCCAAAAGTTCCAACCCCGTTTCCAACATTCCCTGCGCTATTTAAACCTCCCAAGCATTTAAAGCGCCTTAAAGCGCTTTTAATCACAAACGTAACGCACTCATTAAAGCGTTTAATTAGAAAACGTAGCGCATTTAAGACGTTGAAACGCTTGGGAGCCATCATAGTACCTGAACGCTCGAAACGGAAACTGTATTGAAAGACTTTAATTACCTGGCACCTGACTAGAGGGTGTTTCTATTCTGACATGGCTGTCGTACACGTGGAGGGCCTCACGATGCCATGACCCCATCTGGGGGCGCTTCTGCCCACCTGGGGACGTTTTCTACGTGTGAGTCCTCCTGCTGGAGAGTGCTACTGCGCTAGGGGTGACTTTTTGGGTGCCAACTCATGCCCCCCAATCATCTAGTCACTTACTCTGAGAGCGTATCTGCCTTCCTCTTGTACCCTGCACCCGATTGCCCTGGGCGTGACCTTCCTCTTGGGTCGTATCTGTCCCGAAGGCGTCTCTGGGGCGGCAGGGGTACTTCACGAGTCAGGGTGCCCTACCCTGATGCTATCACTATGGCCTTGAAGCCACCTCTTCCTTCTCTTTATCGCGTTCCCGGGCTATCGGGTCCCTGGGGCCTTCCCACAGTGTCGCTCCCTCCATGGTCTTTCCTACCCATGGGTATCGGGGAACCACACTGTGATTGCCTTGCTTCATGCCCTGTTTGCTCTGGCGACGCCCTGGTTGGGCGACGCCTTCACCTGGGCGACGCCTTGCCTTGGCGACGCCTTGCCTTGGCGACGCTTCCTCTTGGCGACGCTGGCACTTGGCGTCCCTCCACCTAGGTGACGCCTTGCGTTGACTTTGACTCTTCAGCCGTTGACTTTGACCTTGACTTAGTCAACGCCCGAATACGGGACGGTACATTAGTGTTAAACTCAGTAGGTTTCTTGTTATCATACTCGTTGAATGAGTCACTTTTGTTGTTTCTCTTCTTTAGGAACTTGCTGAATTTCTTAAACAACAACCTAAATGTTTCCTCTTCACTCTCACCACTTGAGTATTGACAATTTTTTTTCCCAACAGCTTGACTTGATCCAGATTCTTCTTTTGTCATAAGACAAACCTTCTTTCTGGATTCTGAAGAGAAAGATTCAGCAGAAGATTCTTCTTTGTCCATCAAGGCACTCCTTGGATTCTTGTGATACTCGTCAAGGGTATTCCACATTTCTTTGGCAGAACTACATTTTGAAACCTTGAGCAATTCATTAGAATCAAGTGTAGATACAATGATGTTCATAGCTACACAATCAAGATGTTCTCTTTCAAAAGAAACATTTTCAGATATGGGCATGAGATAGCTATTTGTAATAACATTCCAGATTTTTCTATCTATAGATTCAACAAAGAATTTCATTCTTATGCACCACAATTCATAGTTCATATTACAAAACAAAGGTGGTTTGTTTAAACAGGCACCTTCCCCAAAAGAAAACTTTTTAGCCATTTAAAAAAGATTTTTAGGATCAAACTTGAATATCTTTCAAGAACCAAGCTTTTGATGTCAATTGTTAGAATATATGGCCTTAAACGAGAGGGGTGGTGAATTGTTTAAGAGGGATTTTCGCAAACTTTGAATGTATAATGAAATTCAATGCTGAATTACAAAGAAACGAATCAAGGAAACAAATACCCAAAACTGTTTTAAGATGATATCAGAAAAACAATCGGTTGTTTTGTTGAAACAATCGGTTGTTTTTTCGAAACAATCGGTTGTTTTGTCGAAACAATCGGTTGTTTTGTCGAAACAATCGGTTGTTTTGTCGAAACAATCGGTTGTTTTTATCAACAGTTAATAAAAACAACTTAAAACATATATATGTGAGATCAGGGAAAGAGAGAATCACACAAACATATTTATACTGGTTCACTCTTACACCAAGAGCTACATCCAGTCCCCAGAAATCATTGGGTAATCCACTATGCAATCAAAACCAGATTACACACATCACACACCAAAGTAGTGACCTTGAACCCCTCAAGAAACACACTACCTTTGGCAAACAACACCAAGAATGTTGATCTTGAACACCTCAAGAACACACAACACTCCTTGACAACACCAATACAGAAATACAGTAATCAAGGAAGAAGGGAATAAAATACACTTGGGTATTACAAAGCTTAAAGTTCAGAATTACAACCCAATCCTATGTCACACACTTAAGAATGATCCAAAGCTCTTTCAAATCTTGGAAAAACTGTTTTGATAAACTCTTTCTGTTACTCAAAGATTAGGAGCGCAAAACCACCTTTATATAGACCAACCAAGTGGTCAAAAACATTTAATAAAGGAGTCAAGTTAGTTAGGATCATTTAATACATATTAAAACCACTTAACAGAATTATGTTAAGGTTTACAGGAAAACAATTGATTGTTTTTTCGAAACAATCGGTTGAATTGACTTGACAGCAAAGTTAAGCTTTTCAAAACCTTTTCAAAAACTGCTAAGGTAAAACAACCTGTTGTTTCAAACAACCTGTTGAAATTTCAACAGCATTTTAGAAAACTCATCTTTTCAAAAGTTTAAAGATTCAAATGAACTTGGATCATCTTAAGAAGTGAATTAACAAGTTCCAAACAACTAGGCAACACACACACCCAGCAGCAAGGTCTTCAAGCTTTCCTTTTGGATTTGGAGACATCAAAGCATCTTGTTCAACAACAGATACACACAATATAGGGAGTACTTTCAACTCATATTTTACACTATACTTATTATATTTTATTTATGCTCTTACTGACTTGAGCGTCGAAATATCTTCTGCCGGTGGAGCCCCTTCATTTCCTTAGAGCCCATGAAGCTTACAAGGGTACGATCAGGAGACCATTTTGCAGTCTAACCAACCTCAAATGAATGTTCTAGGTTTGAGATCATCAATACTCTTATCTGAAACATTTTTGCACCCACCGTGGGGCTAGGTTTCCTACCTCCACAATATATATATATATATATATATATATAATATTTTCTTTGTTCCACAAGGATAGTTGTTCCGCTTTCTAAATTTTGTTTTATATTTTACTATTTTCATGATGACAACTAAGAATGACACGTTGATTAAATTTCATGAGAAGGATAATCATAAATATTTGGAGCATTCAAATCACTTTGATATTTTCATGGATTTAGTTATGTTATTATAATGGATAGACCAACTTATATTTGATACATAGTTATATCGCATGAATGTTATTTTCTATTTTAAAATATTAAGAATTAGTTTAGTTAATGAAATATATTATGATAATAATTTGTAATCATCTTTGTACCGCCCTGGTAGTCGGAAGTGATGACGTGGCATCAAGCTATTGTATAGGCGTGTTGAGAGGACGCCAGATTGGCTGAAGGGAAGGAGATCGGGGGGCTCGTGTGGTCGCCAGTTATTAAGTTGGCGTGCTCCGATCTCCAGCACACCAGAACCGGCGGTCACCCAGTTGAAGATGAAGTCGCCAGATGTAAACTCAGGCGACCAAGTGATTAGAGATCGCCGGAGCAAGCACATCGCCGAAGACGCAGGTGGTGCAGATTATGAAGGCGGCCGGCGAGACCACAGGGAAGGTGTATACAAAGGCACCCTAACTCGCCAATCCCAGTAGAGATCGCACTCCAGGACAACTATGCACTGGGCAGTACCATGCATGAGTAACTTAGCCAAATGAGAGTCAGAAGCAGCGCCCAAGTCAAGGAGGCTCCAGATGATGGCACGTGTACAGCTGGATGCGAGCCACGTGTCCAGGTCTGTAACTGCCAGGAGAGAGAAAGTGGCCAGGTATTTAAGGGTTCCCCAACGAACTTTTGAGGTACGCACGTTCAGATTGTATTCTTTACGCTTGCGAGTTCTAGAGCATATTGTGAGAGAGGACATTGCACGGCTCCTTGAGAGTTCTTGAGTGTTGCTCTTGAAGTATTTGGTGGTTCAGTCACTGACTTGGGCGTTGGAGTGCGATCGGCCGCAGTGGCGCCGCTCTGTTCTTTTGCAGGTTCTTGAGGTGGATCTTGACGAAGGACGGAGGTTGAAGCGGTGCACACGTCGATCCAAGTTTGACGAGGCAAGCTCCAGCGTTTTGGTCAACAGGCAGGATCATCAGGCGCCCACCGTGGGGCCGTGTAAAACCTGTTCCCATCCGCAGCGTGAGTTCTTGGAGGTTTTTGCAGTTTCTGTGTGGTTGTGTGCTGGTGCAACCATAGTTCGCTGTTTGTCTAAGATTTGTTCGGTGATTTCGCGTTTCCACCGTTCGTCTGGATCTTTGTTCGGTGAAGTGAAGTTTTCTGCTGCTTACGCGAGATTCGTTCGGTGAGATTTGAGTTCTTTGGCTTGTGTTGGTTGTTCGTGGAAGAAGTGCTGGTTTCTGGTGGAGTTACAAGTTTCTGTGGAGGTTCTCTGTGTTCTTGAAGGTTTCTTGCAAAGTTTCACGAAGTTTTGACCGATTGATCGCTGAGTCGATCGTGGCTGAAGGAAGTGCTGTTCATTATTCTCTGTGATTTGCTGAGTTTTCATGAGAAAAATGAGAAGCAACCGTTCAAGTCCAGTTGCGCCCGTTGCTGCTGAAGGCGCCGCCGCCATGACCATGGCGCAGATGGTAAAGATTATGCGCTCGTTGCAGGCAACTGTGGAAGCCTCGCGCATAGAACAGGCGAGAATGCACGAGGACCTGGCCGCCTCTCGGGCCAGGAATGATGAGCTTAGCAAAGTGACTGAAGAGCTGCGTCAAGCTCTTCAGGAGCAGCAAGGGCGTCCTATTGCTGAAGAGGTCGCGCCGTCAACGCCGCCTCGTGTTTTTCCCATGCCTTTCGCTCAAGCGATTACTAACACGCCTATTCCTGCGAGTGTGGTACCTGTTAAGGCTGTTTTTACCGGCGTGGAGGATCCTGAGGCTCATCTCACCATGTTCCATACGCAGATGATGCTGTCAGGAGGATCAGACGCCGTGTACTGCAAGATGTTCGTGAGCACGCTCCAGGGAACGGCGCTGGAATGGTTTGTGAGCCTGCCTACAGGTCACATAACCAACTTCCAACAGTTTTCAAAGATTTTCGTCGAGCAGTACATCGTGAACAAGGCACCGCCCAGGGTGTCCTATGATTTGTTTGATATAAGGCAATATCAGGGAGAGTCCCTCAGGGACTACTTGAATCGCTTTGGGGCGCAGATGGTCAGATCGCCGGCCAAAGATGAGGAAATGCTGGTCTACGCATTTAAGAAGGGCGTGCTGCCGGGACCATTCTGCAAGGCATTGATCAGGGCTCACCCCGCCACGTTCGCTGAGGTGAGGCGACTTGCGGTGGCTCACATCGCCGACGAGAGTGAAGTCGCCGAGAAGAGAGGAAGCGTGGCTCCCGCTAGGCCACGCGCCCAGACCAGGATCCAGCCACAGAGGGTGCTGGACACAGCAGCGACCAGAAGGGATCAGAGGACTCGCCATCCTTATGATCCAAGGAAGAACAAGGGCAGGGGCCAAGGACGCTCGCAACCAGCACGCCGGGAGTACAATCGCCCACCTAAGCACAAGTTTGTCATGGGATTGGCGGACCTGATCGCCATTCCCAATATATCAGCTAGGTTGAAAGCGCCTGAGAAGGTGGGCGATAAGGTGCTGGGACCAAAGCCAGACGCCTGGTGTGAGTTTCACCAGGGCTTTGGCCACACCGTGGATTCGTGTTTGGCTTTAGGATACCCGCTCGACGATCTGGTTAAGAGCGGGTTCCTAAATGACTATTTGTTGGATAGGAGGACGGGGGGCGCGTCGAGCTCCCAGCCTGCAGGTGCTGAGGCTCAGCAGCACGAGATGCCTACACACGGGGAAATCCACACCATTGCAGGAGGTTTCTCAGGTGGTGGATGCACCGCATCACAAAGGAAGAAGTATGCCAGGTCCGTGATGATGGTGGATATGTTTGAAGACCACTCGCCGGATGTGGACATTACGTTCACCAAGCAGGATCTTCGGGACGTTGTGCCTCATGACAACGATCCCATAGTCATCTCGTTGATCACAGCAGGGAGGAAGGTCCACAGGGTTCTGGTGGACCAAGGAAGCTCGGCAGACGTGATGTTCTGACCGACTTTCACGCAGCTGGAGTTACCTCTTGACCAGCTGAGGCCCTATGGAGGGTGTCTGTACGGTTTTGCTGGTGACCAAGTAGAGGTCAGGGGGTACATAGAGTTGAGGACAACGTTTACAGACGAGGCGGGTTCGAGAACGGAGAAAATCAAATACCTTGTCGTAAACGCTCCTTCAGCATACAACATTCTGTTGGGAAGGCCCACGCTCAACAGGATAGGCGCTATACCGTCGACTCGGCACATGAAGGTGAAGTTGCCGTCTATGGAGGGGGTGGTGATCACCATAAGATCCGACCAGAGAGAAGCAAAGAAGTGCTATGAGAATAGCTTGAAAAACAAAAGGTCTGTGAGTTATGTGACAACCACCCCGCCTCCTGGCGTGAAGCCCAGATCGACGGTGATAGAAGAGACCGCCGGAAGAGACGTGGAGATGGTGGATGCTGAGCTGAAGGAGGGGAACGCTGGTCTGGAAGAAGAGGAGGCAAGGAATCGCCCTGAGGAAGCGAGAGAGCTGGGAATCGCCAGGGCGGTGATCGCTAGAGAAACCAGACCAAAACCCGTCGAGCAGTGGCTCGAGAGAGAGATCGGGGGAAAGATCTTCAAGCTGGGAAGATCCCTGGAGGTCGAGCTCCAGGACCAGATCGCCAAGGTGATAGAACGGCATCTGGATGCATTTGCATGGTCCGCTTCGGACATGCCCGGGATCGATCCCGACTTCTTGTGCCATCACTTGGCGATGGACGACTTGGTGAGGCCAGTGCGACAGAGGAGAAGGAAGTTCAATGAAGAGAGGAGGCAGGCGATTAGAGACGAAACACAAAAACTCCTTGCTGCAGGCCATATCAGGGAGGTGCAGTACCCTGATTGGCTGGCCAATGTCGTACTGGTAAAGAAGAGCAACGGGAAATGGCGTATGTGCGTTGATTTCACCGATTTGAATAAGGCTTGCCCAAAGGACTCGTATCCTTTACCAAGCATAGACGCCCTGGTGGACAGTGCTGCAGGGTGTAAGTTGCTGAGCTTTCTGGATGCCTTCTCGGGGTATAACCAGATCAAGATGCATCCCATGGATGAAGAGAAGACTGCCTTCATGACCGAGAGATCGTGCTACTGCTACAAGGTGATGCCGTTTGGGCTGAAGAATGCGGGGGCCACGTACCAGAGGTTGATGGATCGAGTACTTGCACCGATGCTGGGAAGAAATGTGCAAGCGTACGTGGATGACATGGTCGTGACCTCGCCCGAGAAGAGCAAGCACGTTGCGGACTTGGAGGAATTATTTACTACGATCGCCAAGTTCAGGTTGAAGCTGAACCCGGAGAAGTGTATCTTTGGCGTGGAGGCTGGGAAGTTCTTGGGTTTCCTCTTGACTGAGAGAGGAATAGAAGCCAACCCTGATAAATGTGCCGCCATCTTGGCGATGAGGAGCCCAGCCACGGTGAAGGAAGTACAGCAGCTTACAGGTCGGATGGCCGCCTTGTCTCGCTTCGTGTCAGCTAGCGGAGAGAAGGGCCATCCCTATTTTCAATGCTTGAGGCGGAATAGCAAGTTTGCCTGGACGAATGAGTGTGAAGAAGCCTTCGTCAAGCTGAAGGAATATCTGGCGAGCCCATCGGTTTTGTGCAAACCGCTGGTGGGAACCCCTCTCAGGTTGTATTTTGCTGTAACTGAGAGGGCGGTGAGTGCGGTGCTCGCCCAGGACCAAGATCAGGCTTAGAAGCCTATTTATTTTGTTAGTAAGGTGTTGCAGGGCCCCGAAACGAGATATCAGGCCCTGGAGAAGGCTGCACTGGCAGTGGTATTTTCGGCGAGGAGGTTGCGCCACTATTTCCATAGCTTCACAATACTGGTGATGACTGACCTGCCCATCCAGAAAGTTTTGAAGAAGCCCGACGTTGCGGGAAGGATGGTGAAGTGGGCAGTGGAGCTGTTGGAGTTTGACATTAAGTATGAGCCCCGAGGCCCGATTAAGGGGCAAATCTTCGCAGATTTCGTGGTCGAGCTCTCATCTGAGGCGACACGAGTGGAAGGGGACGACTTCCGTTGGGTACTCTCGGTGGATGGATCGTCGAACCAGCAGGGTAGCGGTGCGGGAGTCATTTTGGAAGGACCCAACGGCGTGCTGATCGAACAATCTTTGAGGTTTGCCTTCAAAGCCAGCAACAATCAAGCAGAATATGAGGCGCTGATAGCCGGGATCTTGCTGGCAAAAGAGATGGGAGCGAGGGTGTTGATGGCTAAGAGTGACTCGCTGCTAGTCACAGGGCAAGTAACAGGCGAGTTCCAGGCTAAAGATCCACAAATGGCGGCTTACTTGGAGTATGTACAGGAATTGAAGAGTTCCTTTGCCTCCTTTGAAGTGGTGCATGTGCCCAGAGAGCAGAATGCCCAAGCTGACTTGCTAGCTAAGCTCGCCAGTTCAGGCAAGGGGGGTAGGCAGAGGACGGTGATTCAAGAAACTCTGAAGACGCCGAGAGCATTTGTAGCAGATCACCTGGTTCTTCAGATAAGCAAGTCGACGGAGAGAGCGGCTAGAAGTCATAGGTCCCTGACCCAAGAGACCTTGAGGTCGCCAAGGATAAGAGCATGTCTGGGAGAGAAGGTGAACATGACGCAGGTCTGTGCTACGCACGAGCCGGACACCTGGGTAACGCAGTATAAGCGATGCCTGGCAGATGGCCTCCTCCCGCTGGATCCGACAGAGGCTAGGAAGATAAAGAAAAATTCTAGCAAGTTCACAATGATTGATGGCGATTTGTACAGGTTTGGGTTCACTCACCCACTCCTGGAATGTGTGCATGGCGAGAAATGTACGAGAATTATGGCGGAACTCCATGAAGGGATATGCGGAAGTCACGTCGGGGGTCGGGCTCTGGCCGCAAGGACTCTCCGTGCAGGTTACTATTGGCCAACGATGAGAGAAGACTGCAAGAGGTATGCGCAGTGCTGCAAGCAATGCCAACAGCACGCCGATTGGCACAAGGCGCCTCCTGAGGAGTTGAAGTCAATTTACAGCCCTTGGCCGTTCCATACATGGGGAATCGACATCCTGGGACTGTTCCCACTGGCGATTAGGCAGATGAAGTACTTGCTAGTGGCGATTGAGTATTTCACCAAGTGGATCGAAGCAGAACCAGTGGCCCAGATCACCGCACACAAGATCGAAGGTTTCGTGTGGAAGAACATCGTGTGCCGGTTTGGTGTGCCTAAGCGCCTGGTGTCGGACAATGGGACTCAGTTTGCAAGTCACCTGTTGAAGAAGCTGTGCGAAGGGGTGGGAATTCAACAAGTGTTTGCATCCGTCGAGCACCCTCAGACGAATGGCCAAGTAGAGTCAGCCAATCGGGTGTTGCTGAGAGGGTTGAAGAGAAGGCTAGAGAAAGCCAAGGGAAGCTGGGCTGAGGAGGTACCCCGTATAGTTTGGGCGTACCACACCACCGAGCAGTCAGGAACCCATGAGACCCCGTTCAGCTTGGTCTATGGGTGCGACGCAATGATTCCAGTGGAGATCCAGGAGAGCTCGCCGAGATTCCAGAACTTCGTGGAGGAAGACTCGAATGAAGAGAGAAGGTTGAACCTGGATCTACTGGATGAGGTCAGGGAAGAGGCGAGATTGAAAGCTGAGGCGGTGAAGAGAAGGATTGAACGAAGGTATAACTCGAAGGTGATGCCGAGACAGTTCAGAGAAGGCGACCTGGTGATGAGGAAAGCCCACCAGTACGAGATGGAGAATAAGCTGTCGCCTAAGTGGACGGGACCGTTCAGAATAACCGAGGCGCTCGGGAACGGCGCCTACCGCTTAGAGACATTGGAAGGAGGGGCGATTCCTCGCACCTGGAACGCCACGCACCTCAAGTTATATTACAGTTAAGAAACTTTGTAAGTAAAGACAAACACGAAGTTATATTACAATGTCTCTGATAAAACAGTTTGAAGGGGGCACTCTTTTTTCCCTAAGGAGGGTTTTTAATGAGGCCACCCAATAAAAGAAGAGTTTTCGAAGCTCAAAGTTGTTTTAGATTGCATGCTTGCTAAAAAGTTTTCAAGTCCTCATCGTCTTTCGGTGATCGGAGGCATCAGTTAAAGTTAAAGTCCTCATCGTCTTTCGGCGATCGGAGGCACCAGTTAAAAGACCTCAACGCCCTCGCGCGTCCTGAGGCAAGATAAAGACCTCCTCGCCGTCGAGCGAGTGCAGGCGAGGAAGAGTGAAAAGTCCTCAGTGCTTCTGGGGGCGAGAAGATGTAACCCCTGGGGCAATGTAGAGGCACCAGCGAAAGTCCTCAGTGTTTCTGGGGGAGAGGAGATGTAACCCCTGGGGCAATGTAGAGGCACGATTTAAAGACCTTCTCGCCTATGAGCGAGTTCAGGCGAGTTTAAAGACCTTCTCGCCTATGAGCGAGTTCAGGCGAGTTTAAAGACCTTCTCGCCTATGAGTGAGTTCAGGCAAGATAAAATCCTTCTCGTCTCGAACGAGTTCAGGTATGGTGTAAAGGGTGGAAGAAGTTTGGAGGGTGGCCAAGGTAGGTTCGAAGAGAACGCCTAGTCACCCGGTCTTTTGTTCTGAAGTTCAGGAAGGTAGAGAAGGAACCGAAAGGCGCCTCTACCCCCAGATGAAGGAACAATGACCAAGTTGTGAGGGCAGAAAGAAGCTGATATCGCCAAGAGTCTTTGGCGACCAGGAAAAGTTCATGCAGTGGCGAGAAAGTTAAGGACCCGTTTTGATGAAGCAGGTCGGGTTAGCGGTGTCTTAAGCCATTAGTTGAGTTAAAGTTCGTTGTTTGAAGAGTGATTTTACGCTAAGGTTCATTGCCTTGAGATTACAAGTTGTTAAAGCGCTATTGTCCGAAGATCGAAGTGGTTCGAGGCAGTTAAGTATATGATCACGCTTACGAAATCGCTAAGTTAATTTCCGCGCTTACGAAATCGTTAAGTTAATTTCTTGAAGCAAATTGTGCAAGAAAAGTTAAAGCAGCCAAAGAAGTTATAAGAAGGAATGCAAGGACTTTATCATTAAAGTAAGTATCAAGGTACATGTACAGGAGAAGAAAAAAGTTCATTACAATCATATGAAAGGAGAAAGCATAAAGGTAGTGGATGGGGGGGAATCAATCAGTCTTCAGCAGAAACAACCTTCCCATCCACCACCTCGTTGTCAAGGGACACCATGCTGAGATCTAGATCGGGGAACAAGCAGGCGAACTGTTCCCGGGCAGCCTCGAATCCCGCAGCAAGAATCTGGGCAGAGCTCAGCTCAAGATCTTCGACTTGTTTCCTTTGCCCCTCATTCTGCTGCTTCAGCTCTTCAGCTTGCTTCTTCAGCTCTTCAGTCTGTTTCTTCAGTTCTTCGACTGCTTCCTGAGCTTGAAGAAGGTCTTCAGTAGCCTTCTTGGATTCTGCCTGCACCTGGCCCAGTTCAGCGGCGAGCTTCCCTTTTTCTTTGTTGGCTTCGGCAAGCTCAGCCATGGCGTCGTCCCTCTCCTTCTCCACCTTGCCCAGGAAGACCTCCCGATCGGCTGACCTTTGTTCCAGTTTCTTCACCTTGGCGGCGTCAGTTTTGATTAAGGCCTCCAGGTCAGCCACTTTGACGCGATAAGGTACGATCTTGCTCTCTAGCTCGATCTTCTCTTGAGCCAAGAGCTGTACCTTATGGCGTAGATCGGTGGCCTCCTTGCGCGCCACCCGGAGCTCGGTGCTCATTGCATCTTCTACTCGGGAGTGCTCAATCTCGGCGACTGTCAGATTGCAAGATAACCTCTCCGCCTCAATCCTTATGGAGTTATTTTCAGCTCGGAGGGTGAAGAGGTCATCCTGGAGCTTCCTGGTGGAGCTCTCCACAGCTTTAGATATAATGGCGGGGAAATCCTCCGCCATCATCTCGAGTTTTGCTGAGAAGGGCTCCCACATTCTCGTGACCTCAAGAGAGAGTTTTCCTTGTGGAGGCACCGGGTGGGTTGCTTGTTGGTTTTCGCCGCCACCTTCGTGAGTTGGTTGCTCAGCAGGTGCTTCTTGGCGTGGTGGCGACGTCGGGGATTCAGTAATCAGAATTGGAGAGTGGTGAGCACCTTCATCCCCGATTGGGCCAACGTTTGCGGTGGAGGCGTTTGATGGAGGACCCCCTCCAGCTGTTACATACGGCGTGGAGGCGCTCGGGGGGTTCTCCAAGAAGTTGGCTTCGGCGGCCTCACCTTCAGGAGGCGCAGATGCCAAGGGGATCGCTTGGACTGGCGAGGCGGGAGCTGGTGGAGGAGACAATGTTGGAGGCGGGGCAGGTGTAGATGGTGGTGTTGATGTTGGAAGAGGGGGTGGAGCGGGTGGTGAAGAAGGTGCCGCCCTCTTCCTCTTCGTGACGAGGCCATCTTCAGTTGCCTCGTCGTCTTCCTCTTCCTCCTCGTGGACTACTTGGGGAGCTTTCCTCTTTGGTTTCCTGAGGATAAGCTTTTTACGTTGGTTGGCGGGTTGGACATCGGGAGGAGTTGGGCCTGTGGGTGGCGATCTGCCCTGAGCAGCGGCGATCTCCACCACAGAGTTTGGCACGGTTTGGGAACCCGATGCCAACCCGTGGGTTCGGGCGAGCGCCCTCAGTTCAGCGAGCTTGCCCCGGCCCAACATATGATCTGCACAAAGCAAAAATGCTTGGGTTAACTCAGAGAGAAAAATAAATGCCCAAGGCAGTATGCAACAAAGCAGATATATGGTGCAGAAAATAAAACCAAAGTCTTGCGCACAACGCACAAGACGCCCAGAAACAGTTAACAGAGGTAATGTTAGAATAAAGACTTAGACGTTCTAACCTATGCGAATTTCGAGCTGGTCCTCGAAGAACTCGAAGCAGATGAGTGTGGTGGTGAGGAAGGTGATGTTGGCATCTGCCACACTCTTCCAGAAGAAGCAGAGGTCCCTGTCCAAGGCACCCATGCTATCAGGACTCCTTGGCCTCCTGAAGCTGCTTTTGGACTCTTTGTTCCCCTTGTTTACCCAATACAAGGGGAAACCATCGAGCAAAGAAGTGTCCTTGGCATTGGGGCGCACCTGGACGAACTTGCCTTTCCAGTCTTTGTAGGATTGCTGGAAGATAGAGAGGATCGACCTCCCAGCAATCCCGTTCAAGCTTACCCACAGACGATCTCCTGGGTGCTTGGCTTCAAAAAGAAATAAGAAAACATCCACCGACGCTGGCAGCCCCAAGTGGTCGCACATTATTTGGAAAGCCCGTATGAACGCCCAGCTGTTGGGATGGAGCTGGGCGGCGGCGATGTCGAGCTCGGTGAGAAGCTCCCTTTCAAAGCGAGTGAAGGGAAACCTAAGTTTCACCTTCTTGAACAGGGTGGTGTATATGAGGCAGAACAACCCGCCGGTGTTCCCCTTATCGTCAACGCACACCGGCATGTCGGGAGGGCAAGGTAGCACCGTCATCTTCTCGTCGTGCTCCTTGTGGAATGATTGGTGAGGCTCATCCCCCTTCGTCAATCGCAGAACTGCCCCAGCAGTGTTTACAGAAGATGTTTCCCTCAACAAGGTCGAGTTGGCCCAGGGATATAGTTTTTTGAAGTCTGGTGGGGGGACGGAGGCTCCTCCGGTGACAGGCGGAGTAGCCTGGGCCAGGTTAGGGCGGGAAGGTGCAGGCCTCTCAGCCTGAGAAGACGAAGCACCGCGTGCTCGCGGTGGGTTGTGTGCTTGAGAAGAGGGGTTTCGTGATGAAGGAGGAGGATTTGGGGTGATCTTTGAGCGAGTCATTGCTGAAGCTGCAAAGGAAGAAGAAAAGCAAAGGTGATCAGGGTTTGCAGAGGCTGACTCGATCACAAGAGAAGGGTGGAAAACGAACGAACGAAGGTTCGTTGCAACGAAGACAAAGCCCTAAGTTACGAAGAAGGAGAAACAGAAAAAAACAACCCACAACGTATGCATCAGACAGTTAAAGGATGACGCGAATCGGTTAAAATGCAGGGAAAATCAGCAGAAGAAGTAAAGGAAGTACCTTTTTATGATCGGAGAAGTGATGAAGGAAGTTGGTGATCTAGGAGGTTGGAGAACGTTGAGAGCTTTTTGCAGAAGAGAGTTGGAGCGTCTGAGAATACGAAGAAAGTGATGGAACAGTGAAGAGAAATGGGTTTAAGCGTTTTTCGAATAAGTTTGGGAAGCGCAAACGGCAGTTGAAGGTAACCGTTGATGAAGCCACGTGTCGAGCGATGGGAGGAGTGTTTGGTGGAGCGTCAGGGAAGCAGAAAGTACAACCGCTTGGAATTCTGCGCCAGCGCCACGTAGATCGGTATTGACATGACTCCTTTAGTCTTTTCGCTGGACAAGTCTTCGCTTAAGACTGGGGGGCTTGTGTACCGCCCTGGTAGTCGGAAGTGATGACGTGGCATCAAGCTATTGTATAGGCGTGTTGAGAGGACGCCAGGTTGGCTGAAGGGAAGGAGATCGGGGGGCTCGTGTGGTCGCCAGTTATTAAGTTGGCGTGCTCCGATCTCCAGCACACCAGAACCGGCGGTTACCCAGTTGAAGATGAAGTCGCCAGATGTAAACTCAGGCGACCAAGTGATTAGAGATCGCCGGAGCAAGCACATCGCCGAAGACGCAGGTGGTGCAGATTATGAAGGCGGCCGGCGAGACCACAGGGAAGGTGTATACGAAGGCACCCTAACTCGCCAATCCCAGTAGAGATCGCACTCCAGGACAACTATGCACTGGGCAGTACCATGCATGAGTAACTTAGCCAAATGAGAGTCAGAAGCAGCGCCCAAGTCAAGGAGGCTCCAGATGATGGCACGTGTACAGCTGGATGCGAGCCACGTGTCCAGGTCTGTAACTGCCAGGAGAGAGAAAGTGGCCAGGTATTTAAGGGTTCCCCAACGAACTTTTGAGGTACGCACGTTCAGATTGTATTCTTTACGCTTGCGAGTTCTAGAGCATACTGTGAGAGAGGACATTGCACGGCTCCTTGAGAGTTCTTGAGTGTTGCTCTTGAAGTATTTGGTGGTTCAGTCACTGACTTGGGCGTTGGAGTGCGATCGGCCGCAGCGGCGCCGCTCTGTTCTTTTGCAGGTTCTTGAGGTGGATCTTGACGAAGGACGGAGGTTGAAGCGGTGCACACGTCGATCCAAGTTTGACGAGGCAAGCTCCAGCGTTTTGGTCAACAGGCAGGATCAATCTTATTTTATTTGGTTCGCTGATTAAAATAATAAGTACTAATTAAATAATTAAAGAAATAATAATAATTTACTGATGTAGTATTAGAAAATAAATACGGCCACACATGACTACAAATTAATTATTTTAAGTATATTTGGTAAGAAATGGGTAAAAAGAATTTTAGAAATTTTTTGTGATTTTTTTTCCAATATTGCTTATAATACATTTTTATAGTTTACGGTGTCTTCGCAAACTCTAGTATTTCTTCTGAATTTTAAGAAGTTTTTTACTATTTTTAAATAAATATTATTTTTTATTAGTTGAATTTGTCCTGTGCTGGATTTTATTTGGTTAAAATATTTAAGAGATATTTATGAAAAACTAGAAAAAATGTTATGTTTGTCATATATGATGTTTATAAATTTTACTCGATTTTATTTAATAGCTTTCCATTAATATAATAATATACACGACAAATCTTTTTAAAATTTATGAAAAGTGAAAAAAAAAAATATACTATTATCACCCTAGAAGTTTATCAAGATGTTTACAAGGGCTTAAAATTATTAAGGTGAATTTCTTTTACTATAAAATTATCTTTTATGATGCTATTATATATATTAGAAAACTTATACCCAGTGATCCTGCCGCTTGACTTGAGTGCAAGAGTCTTGCCACGTCAAAGATCTCTCCTCTGGATCAGCTTCGCGCCACGTTAGCTTTTGCTCTTCACGCCTTAATTCCTCGCAAGAACCTGAAGAAAACAAAGTGGCGCCACTGCGGCCGATCGCGCTTCGACGCCCAAGTCAGTGGAGGAATCACTAAAAACTCAGAGAGAATATCTCAACTCGAGGAACCGTGCGTAGTGAATCTCAGTGTACTGAAAAGCGTTCTGAAAACGTACCTCAAAAATCTGTTAAGTGTTCCTTATATACCTGAGCCTTTTCTCTCTCCTGACGGTTACACCTCTAGACGCGTGGCTCACATCCAGCTGTACATGTGTCACCATCTGGAGCTTCCACAACTTGAGCGTCACTTCTACTCTTCTCGCCATTCGACTAAGTTATCCATACAGGGAGTAACTCAGTGCACGGCTTTCCTTGGAGCGCGACCCCTTAAGTGGCGAGTACCGGGTGCCACCACGTGCACCATCTCCGTGGTCTCGCATGCCACCATCTCAGAGAGAAACTGTTCCCTCGACCCGACCTCTGGCTAGGGTGTGATCATCTGATAACCTCATCCTTCGCTGCTACGTGACAAACATATCACTCGTCTTCCATACTTGTACCTCTTGGAAACCTTAAATAAGCTTTCCTGATCGTTCGGCGATGTGCCCCTTTCGACGGTGTGTAAACCACCTGATCTCTAGCATTCCGGCGATCTCTAACCACCTGATCTCCATACGGCGACTGTGACGCAACTCTGGTGACCGCCGGTTACGCACATTAGAGATCGGAGAACGCCACTTCAGCGATCGACGACTATACTGACTTCCCGATTTACTTCCCTTCTGTCGGCCAGGTGTCCCGTTCAACACGCCTATATTGTCGCTTGCTGCCACGTCATCACACCCGATGACCTGATCGGTACACAAGCCCCCCAGTCTTAAGCTGAGACTTGACCAGCGAAAAGACTAAGAAGTCAAATCATCGTCGATCTACGTGGCCCTTGTACGGACTTCCGTACGTTCGTACTCTTTTGCCTTTCTGACGCTTCACCAACCCCTTTTTAATCAAATGACACGTGGCTTCATCAACGGTTGTTTTTAATTGTCGTTTGCGCTTCCTACAATGTTCGAAACCCTTAAACCCTTCACGCTATTCACTGTTTCATTATCTTTCTTCATCCTCAAGCATTCTAAACGTTCTCTCTGCGAACTACGAAACCTTTCGTCTCCCACAATCTTCAACTTCCTTCAACATTTACCCGATCATCAAAAGGTAACTCTTTT
The DNA here is from genome assembly GCF_051622355.1 of Phaseolus vulgaris. Lineage (NCBI taxonomy): Eukaryota > Viridiplantae > Streptophyta > Magnoliopsida > Fabales > Fabaceae > Phaseolus > Phaseolus vulgaris. The sequence continues at coordinate 2,021,592 of NC_143506.1, read as the reverse complement.
ACTCCTTCTACTGATATTTGTTGCATTTTAATCGGTTTGCATCATCCATTAACTGTCTGGAGCATACGTTGTGGGTTGTTTCTCTTTTTCTCGTAACTTAGAGTTTCATTCCTGATAACGTCTACCCCAGTGAACTCTCACTCGTTCGTTCTATCTTCTTCGTCCTCAATCGAGTCATTCTCTTGCTATCCTCATTTTTTCCCTTTTCTTTCCTTTGCAGTTCCTGCGATGGCTCACACAAAGTCCACCGCTAATCCTCCTTCCTCATCGCGAAACCCTCCTCCCAAAACTCGTAGGGTTATCCCTGGGACAAACCCTCCACCAACACGCAACCCCCCACGAGCTTCTGGTGCTCCTTCCACACAGGCTGAGAGGCCTGCCTCTTCTCGTGCCAACCTTACCCAAGCAACTCCACCACAAGCCGGGGGAGTCTCCCTTCCTCCACGGGACTACCAAGAGCTTTACCCTTGGGCCACCCCAACTCTACTGAAGGAAACCTCGTCGATAAATACTGAGGTGGGGGTGTTTCGTCTGAAGAAAGGGGATTAACCCAACCTTTCATTTCACAAGGAGCACGATGACAATGTGACGGTGCTGCCTTGCCTCCCTGGAGAACCAATTTGTGCGGACGATAAAGGGAACAACGGCGAGTTGTTCTGCTTCGTCTACACCACGCTGTTCAAGAAAGTGAAACTTAGGTTTCCTTTCACTCGTTTCGAGAGGGAGCTGTTGACCGAGCTCGACATCGCCCCTGCCCAGCTCCATCCCAACATCTGGGCATTCGTGAGGGCGTTTCAAATCCTTTGCGTGCACTTGGGGTTGCCGGTTTCGGTTGATGTCTTCCTTTTTCTATTTGAGGCAAAGAATCCTGGAGATCGCCTCTGGGTCAGCTTGAATGGAATTGCTGGGAGGTCAATCCTCTCCATCTTCCAGCAATCCTATAAAGACTGGAAGGGGAAATTCGTCAAGGTGTGCCAGAACGACCAAGACCCTTCGTTGCTTGATGGCTTCCCCTTGTATTGGGTAAACAAGGGGAAAAAGGATTCCAGGGACAACTTCAGGAGAGTAAGAAGTCCTGACAACATGGGGGATTTGGACAAAGACCTTTGTCTCTTTTGGAAAAGTGTGGCTTCTGCCAACATCACCTTCCCCACTGCTCCAATAATCTCCTTCGAATTCCTCGAGGGCCAACTTGAAGTGTACATAGGTTAGCCCTTACCCCAACACCAAGACTCTCATTTTGTGTTGAAACTGTCTTAGCATTTCTACCATTCTGTCTTTGGCATTCTGTTTGTTCTGTACTGGTCTTGATCATTCATCCATGTGCTATTTGCTTATGTTATTTATGTATGTATATACTTGTATGTTCTGCTTCTGCTTTGGGGCATACTCATCTATTTTTTACCTTGTGCAAACGCAATGTTGGGAAAAGGAAAGCTGGCAGAATTGAGGGCGATCGCCCGATCCCACAAACTTGCGGCGAGCTCCCAAACTGTGTTCAACTCGGTTGTGGAGATCACCGTTGCCCAAGGAAAAACTCCTCCCCGAGGTCCAACTCCTTCTGGGGCCCTTCCCGCCCCAGAAAGGAAAAAACTGGTGTTGAAGAGACCAAAGAGGAAGACCCCTCAGGTGGTGTCGGAGGAAGAAGACGACGATGAAGACACCGAGGATGGTCTCATCACCAAGAGGAAAAGGGTAACCACCTCTACACCACCTGCACTCCCAACACCAACGCTGCCATCACCTCAAGCTCCGCTAGAACCAGTCCAAGCAGCACCACTGGCCGCCGCGCCCCCAGTGGTCGAAAGCAACGGCCCTAACTATGCAGAGAACCCTCCAAGCGCCTCAACACCATTTGTATCTGTTGGAGAGGGTCCTCTTTCCACCACATCCATCGCTGGGGCCGCACTAGAAGAAGATGAGGGTGCCCAGGCTTCCCCAATGCCTATAACAGAAGCCCCAACCTCACCACCACACCTTGAAGCCCCCCTTGTTGTACAAGCTCAAGAGGGTGGTGGTGAAAGTCAACATCAAACTCCACCAGCACCTCCAGCATCAGCCTCAAGTCTCCCAGATTCCTTCAAGGAGACCTTGGGACCCTCCGCAGCTCAGCTAAAGGCCATGGCGGAAGGTTTCCCTTCGCTTGTAACAAGAGCTGCGACGGATTCGCTCAAGAGGCTCCAACAGGAAAATCTCGAGCTCAAAGAGTCGAATCTCATCATAAAGACTGAGGCTGAAAAGCTCACATGCAATCTGCTGATGACGGAGATGGAACATTCAAGGCTGGAGGATGCGCTGGAAGCGGAACTAAGGAACACACGCAAGGAAGCCTCCGATCTGCGCCAAAAGCTGCACACTCAACTCCAAGAAAAGATTGACTTGGAGAGCAAACTGGCCCCATTTAGGGTCAAAGTGGCAGATTTGGAGGCTGCACAAAAAGCTGAAGCTTCCAGGGTGGAGAAGATTGAAAAAAGAGCAGAGAGGGAGGTCCTCTTGGGGAAGGTCGAAGCTGAGAGGGACAAGGCTCTCACTGAGCTCACCGAAGCTCGTCAGGAAACTGAAAGAATTGCTGCAGAGCTGGCCCAAGCTCGGGACGAGAGCAAGAAAGCTGCTGAAGAACTGGCTCGGGCTCATGAGGAGAGAGAAGAGTTGAAGAAACAAGCGTACGAGCTCAACCAAAGCGCTGCTCAAGTCCTCACCGCCGGGTTTGATGCCGCTCTGGAGCAAATAACATGCCAATATCCGGAGCTCGACCTCTCCATGTTATCGATCTGCAACGAAGTGGTGGATGGGAAGATTGTGCCTTCTGAAGACTAACTGCTTCCCCCCATCACCTCCTCTTTGAAAACCTTGAATTTGTCATTTGTTGGTAATATTTGAACTATGCACAACTTTGTTGGCGATGTATATATGACTTTTTTTTTTATTAGAGCGCTATCTTCTATGTTTTCACTTGACTTGGTCTTCTCTCTCTATCTGCTGCGTGATCGATCAACATAACTGGTAACACTCATTCAACTGGAGTAACTCATCGTTACCTGAACTTAACCCTTCACACACTGCTTTAACTCGAGCAAACTGTTAACCTTATAACAAACTTTACAAACTGTTAATTCAAAGTAAACTCGAGCCACCATCAATTATCGGCGACAACTTATACTTATACTTAAGGTAACAAACCTTATCGCAAAATCACTTGCTAGGCAGCAGGTTTTAACTCAATCTAATATTCTAAACACAGCTTACCTGATCTGCCAAGTGAAGTTCACGCTTCTCCGATCTGGTACTCGCCATACAACCCCCTCACTTTCTCAACCTTCACGCCATAGGGTTCTGGCGATGTTACCCTCTTTTGCATAACTTGATCATTGTTCCCTCATATGGGGCAGAGGCGCCTTTCGGATCCTTCTCTACCTCCCTGAGTTTTAGAACAATGATCTAGATAGTGAGGTGTTCTCTGCGAACCTATCTCAGCTATCCTTTGACTTCTTCCACCCTTCACGCCGTACCTGAACTCGTTCAAGACGAGAAGGATTTTATCTATCTTCACACCACCCGCAAGCGTGGAAGCTTTATCTGGTCTTACTGGGTCAACATTGATGTTTCACTTAAAGGGGAAAAGGCATTTTCCATCAACCTTCCCTTCCTGCCGTTTAAGGTCATGAAAACCCCTGACTTTTCAGTTTCATCTTGCCTGAATTCACTCTAAGGTGAGAAGGACTTTCTCTGGTGCCTCAACTTGCCCAAGGTGTACATCTCCTCCCCCCTGGATGCACTGAGGACTTTTAATCTTGCCTCAATATGCTTATGCAAAGAGGTCTTTCAATCTGTTCTTGCCTGCACTCGCTCAAAGGCGAGGAGGACTTTTCCTCTTTCTCACCTGCACTCGCTCAAAGGCGAGGAGGACTTCTTCTCTTTCTCGCCTGCACTCGCTCAAAGGCGAGGAGGACTTCTTCTCTTTCTCGCCTGCACTCGCTTAAAGGCGAGGAGGTCTTCTTCTTTTCTCGCCTACACTTCGCTCAAAGGCGAGGAGGACTTCTTCTCTTGCCTCATGACGCACGAGAGCGTTGAGGGCTTTAAACATTACTGGTGCCTCCGATCGCCGAAAGACGATGAGGTCTTTAAAACTTTTAACTATTACCGCCGATCGCCGAAAAACGATGGGGACTTAAAACTTTACTAGAAAGCATGCAATATAACTTTACTGTTGCCTTAGATCACGTACAAGTGATAAGGTCTTTTTTCTAAAAACTTTCAAAACAATAAGCATGCAATCTTAGAAACTCTAAACTTGAAAACTCTTCTTTATTGGGTGGCCTCATTAAAAACCCTCCTTAGGGAAAAAAGAGTGCCCCCTTGAAACTGTTTTAACAGAAACTATTTAAATCTCTTCATGTTCGTCTCTACTTACAAGGCTTTAACTGTAATACAATTTGAGATATGTGGCGTTCCAAGTGCGAGGAATCGCCCCTCCTTCTAACGTCTCTAAGCGGTAGGCGCCGTTCCCGAGCACCTCGGTTATTCTGAACGGTCCCGTCCACTTAGGCGATAACTTGTTCTCCATCTTTGATCCTGCCTGTTGACCAGAACATTGAACCTTGCCTCGTCAAACTTGGATCGACGTGTGCACCGCTTCAACCTCCGTCCTTCTTCAAGATCCACCTCAAGAACCTGCAAAAGAACAGAGCGGCGCCGCTGCGGCTGATCGCACTCCAACGCCCAAGTCAGTGACCGAACCACCAAATACTAAGAGCGAAAACACTCAAGAACTCTCAAGGAGCCGTGCAATGTTCTCTCTCACAGTATGCTCAAGAACACGCAAGCGTAAAGAGTGTAATCTGAACGTGCGTACCTCAAAAGTTCGTTGAGAAACCCTTAAATACCTGATCACTTTCTCTCTCCTGGCAGTTACAGACTTGGACACGTGGCTCGCATCCAACTGTACACGTGCCATCATCTGGAGCCTCCTTGACTTGGGCGCTGCTTCTACTCTCATTTGGCTAAGTTACTTATGCATGGTGCTGCCCAGTGCATAGCTAACTTGGGAGTGCGATCTCTACTGGAATTGGCGAGTTAAGGTGCCTTCGTACACCTTCCCTGTGGTCTCGCCGGCCGCCTTCATAATCTGCACCACCTTCATCTTCGGCGATGTGCTTGCTCTGGCGATCTCCAAACACTTGGTCGTCTGAGTTTTACATCTGGCGACTTCATCTTCAACTGGGCGATCGCCAACTTAATAACTGGCGACTACACGAGCCCCCCGACTTCCTTCCCTTCTGCAAGTCTGGCGCCTTGTCGACACACCTATACTGTAGCTTGATGCCACGTCATCGCTTCCGACTACCAGGGCGGTACACAAGCCCCCCAGTCTTAAGCGAAGACTTGTCCAGCGAAAAGACTAAAAGAGTCACGCCAACACCGATCTACGTGGCACTGGCGTAGAATTTCAAGCGGTTGTACTTTCTGCTTCTCTGACGCTCCACCAAACCCCTCACCCATCGCTCGACACGTGGCTTCATCAACGGTTACCTTCAGTTAACGTTTGCGCTTCCTAAACCCATTTCGAAAAACCCTTAAACCCATTCCTCTTCACTGTTCCATCACTTTCTTCGCATTCTCAGACGCTCTTACTTTCTTCTGCAAAAAAGCTCTCAGCGTTCTTCAACTTTCTGAATCACCAACATCCTTCATCGCCTTCCCGATCATAAAAAGGTACTTCCTTTCCTTCTTCTGCTGGTTTTTCCTGCATTTTAACCGATTCGCATCATCCTTTAACTGCCTGGTGCATACGTTGTGGGTTGTTTTTGCTATTTCCCCTTCTTCGTAACTTAGGGCTTTGTCTTTGTTGCAACGAACCTTCGTTCGTTCGTTTTTTCACCCTTCGTTCATGATTAGAGTCAGCCCCTGCGAGTCCTGATTACCTTTTCCTTTCTTCTTCCTTTGCAGCTTCCACCATGACTCGCTCCAAGATCACCCCGAATTCTCCTCCTTCATCGCGAAACCCTTCTTCTCAAGCACTCAACCCACCGCGAGCACGCGGTGCTTCATCTTCTCAGGCTGAGAGGCCTGCACCTTCCCGCCCCAACCCGGCCCAGGCTACCCCACCTGTCACCGGAGGGGCCTCCGTTCCCCCACCAGACTTCAAAAAATTGTACCCTTGGGCCAACTCGACCCTGTTGAGGGAAACGTCTTCTGTGAACACTGCTGGGGCAGTTCTGCGGCTGACTAAGGGGGATGAGCCTCACCAAACATTCCACAAGGAGCACGCCGAGAAGATGACAGTGCTGCCTTGCCCCCCCGAGCTGCCAGTTTGCGCCGACGACAAGGCGAACAAAGACGGGCCCTTCTGCTTTGTTTACACAACTCTGTTCAAGAAGGTGAAACTAAAGTTTTCCTTTACTCGTTTCGAGAGGGAGCTCCTCACTGAGCTCAACATCGCCGCCGCCCAGCTCCATCCCAACAGCTGGGCGTTTGTGCGAGCGTTCCAAGTCATGTGCGACCATCTGGGGTTGTCAGCATCTGTAGATGTCTTTTTATTCCTCTTTGAAGCCAAGCACCCAAGAGACCGCCTGTGGGTAAGCTTGAATGGGATTGCTGGGAGGTCGATCCTCTCCATCTTCCAGCAATCCTATAAAGATTGGAAAGGAAAGTTCGTCCAACTACTTCGACTTCAAATAATAATCAATTTAATCAACTCGTAATCTTAAGGCAATGAATCTTAGCGCAAAATCACTTTTCAAGCAACGAACTTTAACTCAACTACTGGCTTAAAACATCGCTTCACCCGATCTGCTTCATCAAAACGGGCCTTTAACTTTCTCGCCGTTGCTTGAACGTTTCCTGGTCGCCAAAGACTCTTGGCGATATCAGCTTCTTTCTGGCTCCATACCTTGGCCATTGTTTTTTTATCTGGGGGTAGAGGCGCCTTTCGGATCCTTCTCTACCTTCCTGAACTTCAAAACAAAAGACCGGGTGACTAGGCGTTCTCTTCGAACCTACCTTAGCCACCCTTCAAACTTCTTCCACCCTTTACACCATACCTGAACTCGCTCGAGACGAGAAGGATTTTATCTTGCCTGAACTCGCTCATAGGCGAGAAGGTCTTTAACTCGCCTGAACTCGCTCATAGGCGAGAAGGTCTTTAAATCGTGCCTCCACATTGCCCCAGGGGTTACATCTCCTCCCCCCAAGAAACACTGAGGACTTTTTACTAGTGCCTCTACATTGCCCCAGGGGTTACATCTTCTCGCCCCCAGAAACACTGAGGACTTTTACTGGTGCCTCTACATTGCCCCAGGGGTTACATCTTCTCGCCCCTAGAAACACTGAGGACTTTTTGCTGGTGCCTCTACATTGCCCCAGGGGTTACATCTTCTCGCCCCCAGAAACACTGAGGACTTTTCACTGGTGCCTCTACATTGCCCCAGGGGTTACATCTTCTCGCCCCCAGAAACACTGAGGACTTTTCACTGGTGCCTCTACATTGCCCCAGGGGTTACATCTTCTCGCCCCCAGAAACACTGAGGACTTTTTGCTCTTCCTCGCCTGCACTCGCTCGACGGCGAGGAGGTCTTTCTCTCGCCTCAGAACGTGCGAGGGCGTTGAGGTCTTTTAACTGGTGCCTCCGATCGCCAAAAGATGATGAGGACTTTTACTTTAACTGGTGCCTCCGATCTCCGAAAGACGATGAGGACTTAAAACTTTTTAGAAAGCATGCAATATATCTTTACTTGCCTTAAATCACTTATAAGTGACAAGGTCTTTCTTCAAAACTTTTCTGAAAACAACAAGCACGCAATCTAAAACACCTTTGAACTTCGAAAACTCTTCTTTTATTCGGTAGCCTCATTAAAAACCCTCCTTAGGGAAAAAGAGTGCCCCCTTCAAACTGTTTTAACAGAGACATTGTAATATAACTTTTGTGTTTGTCTGTACTTACAAAGTTTTCAACTGTAATATAACTTGAGGTGCGTGGCGTTCCAAGTACGAGGAATCGCCCCTCCTTCCAATGTCTCTAAGCGGTAGGCGCCGTTCCCGAGCGCCTCGGTTATTCTGAACGGCCCCGTCCACTTGGGCGACAGTTTATTCTCCATCTCGTACTGGTGGGCTTTCCTCATCACCAGGTCGCCTTCTCTAAACTGTCTCGGCATCACCTTCGAGTTGTATCTTCGTTCAATCCTTCTTTTCACCGCCTCAACTTTCAATCTCGCCTCTTCCCTGACCTCATCCAGTAGGTCCAGGTTCAGCCTTCTCTCTTCATTCGAGTCTTCCTCTACGAAGTTCTGGAATCTCGGCGAGTTCTCCTGAATTTCTACTGGAATCATTGCATCAGACCCATAGACCAAGCTGAACGGGGTCTCATGGGTTCCTGACTGTTCGGTGGTGTGATACGCCCAGACTATACGGGGTACCTCCTCAGCCCAACTTCCCTTGGCTTTCTCGAGCCTTCTCTTCAACCCTCTCAGCAACACCCGATTGGCTGACTCTACTTGGCCATTTGTCTGAGGGTGCTCGACGGATGCAAACACTTGTTGAATTCCCACCCCTTCGCACAGCTTCTTCAACAGGTGGCTTGCAAACTGAGTCCCATTGTCCGACACTAGGCGCTTGGGCACACCAAACCGGCACACAATGTTCTTCCACACGAAACCTTCGATCTTGTGTGCGGTGATCTGGGCCACTGGTTCTGCTTCAATCCACTTGGTGAAATACTCAATCGCCACCACCAAGTACTTCATCTACCTGATCGCCAGCGGGAATGGTCCCAGGATGTCGATTCCCCAAGTATGAAACGGCCAAGGACTGTAGATCGACTTCAACTCCTCGGGAGGCGCCTTGTGCCAATCGGCGTGCTGTTGGCATTGCTTGCAACACTGCGCATACTTCTTGCAGTCTTCTCTCATCGTTGGCCAGTAGTAACCTGCACGGAGGGTTCTTGCGGCCAGAGCTCGACCCCCGACGTGGCTTCCGCATATACCTTCATGGAGCTCTGCCATAATCCTCGTGCATTTCTCACCGTACACACATTCCAGGAGTGGGTGAGTGAACCCAAACCTGTACAACTCGCCATCGATCATTGTGTACTTGCAAGAATTTTTCTTTACCTTCCTAGCCTCTGTCGGATCCAGCGGGAGAAGGCCATCTGCCAGGCACCGCTTGTACTGTGTTATCCAGGTGTCTGGCTCATGGATAGCGCAGACCTGCGTTATGTTTACCTTTTCTCCTCGACATGCTCTAATTCTCGGCGACCTCAAAGTTTCTTGCGTCAGGGACTTATGGCTTCTCGCTGCTTTCTCCGTCGACTTGCTTATCTGAAGAACCAGGTGATCTGCTACAAATGCTCTCGGCGTCTTCAGAGTTTCTTGAATCACCGTCCTCTGCCTACCCCGTTGTCTGAACTGGCGAGCTTAGCTAGCAAGTCAGCTCGGGCATTCTGCTCTCTGGGCACATGCACTACTTCAAAGGAGGCAAAGGAACTCTTCAATTCCTGCACATACTCCAAGTAAGCCGCCATTTGTGGATCTTTAGCCTGGAACTCGCCTGTTACTTGCCCTGTGACTAGCAGCGAGTCACTCTTAGCCATCAACACCCTCGCTCCCATCTCCTTTGCCAACAAGATCCCGGCGATCAGCGCCTCATACTCTGCTTGATTGTTGCTGGCTTTGAAGGCAAACCTCAAAGATTGTTCGATCAGCACACCGTTGGGTCCTTCCAAAATGACTCCAGCACCGCTACCCTGCTGGTTCGACGATCCATCCACCGAGAGTACCCAACGGAAATCGTCCCCTTCAACTCGTGTCGCCTCAGACGAGAGCTCGACCACGAAATCTGCAAAGATTTGCCCCTTGATCGGGCCTCGGGGCTCATATTTAATATCAAACTCTGACAACTCTACTGCCCACTTCACCATCCTTCCCGCAACGTCAGGCTTCTTCAAGACCTTCTGGATGGGCAGGTCAGTCATCACCAGTATGGTGAAGCTATGGAAATAGTGGCGCAACCTCCTCGCCGAAAATACCACAGCCAGCGCAGCTTTTTCCAGGGCCTGATATCTCGTTTCTGGGCCCTGCAGCACCTTACTAACAAAATAAATAGGCTTTTGAACCTGATCTTGATCCTGGGCGAGCACCGCACTCACCGCCCTCTCAGTTACAGCAAAATACAACCTGAGAGGGGTTCCCACCAGTGGTTTGCACAAAACCGGCGGGCTCGCTAGATACTCCTTCAGCTTGACGAAAGCTTCCTCGCACTCCTTCGTCCAAGCAAACTTGTTATTGCGCCTCAAGCACTGGAAATAGGGATGGCCCTTTTCTCCGCTAGCTGACACGAAGCGAGACAGGGCTGCCATCCGACCTGTTAGCTGTTGAACCTCCTTCACCGTAGCTGGGCTCCTCATTGCCAAGATGGCGGCACACTTATCTGGGTTGGCCTCTATGCCTCTTTCAGTCAAGAGAAATCCCAGGAATTTTCCAGCCTCCACGCCAAAGATGCATTTCTCTGGATTCAGCTTCAGTCTGAACTTGGTGATCGTCGTGAACAATTCCTCCAAGTCTGCAACGTGCTTGCTTTTTTCCGGCGAGGTCACGACCATGTCATCGACGTACGCTTGCACGTTCCTTCCCAGCATCGGTGCAAGTACTCGATCCATCAACCTTTGGTACGTGGCCCCCGCGTTCTTCAGCCCAAACGGCATCACCTTGTAGCAGTAGCACGATCTCTCCGTCATGAAGGCTGTCTTCTCTTCGTCCATGGGATGCATCTTGATCTGATTATACCCCGAGAAGGCATCCAGGAAGCTCAACAACTTACACCCTGCGACACTATCTACTAGGGCGTCTATGCTTGGTAAAGGATATGAATCCTTTGGGCAAGCCTTGTTCAGATCAGTGAAATCGACGCACATGCGCCATTTCCCATTACTCTTCTTCACCAGCACGACATTTGCCAGCCATTCAGGGTACTGAACTTCCCTGATGTGGCCTGCAGCGAGGAGTTTTTGTGTTTCGTCCCTGATCGCCTGCCTCCTCTCCTCGTTGAACTTTCTTCTTCTTTGTCGCACTGGTCTCACCAAGTTGTCCATCGCCAGATGATGGCACAAGAAGTCGGGATCGATCCCGGGCATGTCCAAAGCGGACCATGCAAAGGCATCCAGATGTCGTTCTATCACCTCAGCAATCTGGTCCTGGAGCTCGACCTCCAGAGATCTTCCCAGCTTGAAGATCTTTCCCCCGATTTCTCTCTCGAGCCACTGCTCGACGGGTTTTGGTCTGGTCTCTCTGGCGATCACCGCCCTGGCGATTCCTAGTTCTCTCGCTTCCTCAGGGCGATTCCTTGCCTCTTCCTCTTCCAGACCAGCGTTCCCCTCCCCCAGCTCAGCGTCCACCATCTCCACGTCCCTTCCGGCGGTCTCTTCTGTTGCTGTCGATCTGGGCTTCACACCAGGAGGCGGGGTGGTTGTCACGTAACTTACCGACCTTTTGTTTTTCAGGCTATTCTCATAGCACTTTTTCGCTTCTTTCTGATCGGACTTGATGGTGATCACCACCCCCTCCATAGATGGCAACTTCACCTTCATGTGCCGGGTTGACGGTATGGCACCTATCCTGTTGAGCGTGGGTCTTCCCAACAGGATGTTGTATGCTGAAGGAGCGTTTACAACGAGGTATTTGATTTTCTCTGTTCTTGAACCCGCCACATCTGTAAACGTTGTCCTCAATTCTATGTACCCCCTGACCTCCACCTGGTCACCAGCGAAACCGTACAAACACCCTCCATAGGGCCTCAGCTGGTCAAGGGGCAGCTCTAGCTGCGTGAAAGTCGGCCAAAACATCACGTCTGCCGAGCTTCCTTGGTCCACCAGCACCCTGTGGACCCTTCTTCCTGCTGTGATCAACGAAATCACTATGGGATCGTTGTCATGAGGCACAACATCCCGTAGATCTTGCTTGGTGAATGTAATATCCACTTCCGGCGAGTGGTCTTCAAACATATCCACCTTCATCACAGACCTCGCGTACCTCTTCCTCTGTGATGCAGTGCATCCACCTCCTGAGAAACCCCCTGCAATGGTGTGGATTTCCCCGTGTGTGGGCATCTCGTGCTGCTGAGCCTCAGCACCTGCAGGCTGGGAGCTCGATGCTCCCCCCGTCCTCCTATCCAGCAGATAGTCATTCAGGAACCCGCTCTTAACCAGATCGTCGAGCTGGTATCCTAAAGATAAACACGAGTCCAAAGTGTGGCCAAAGCCTTGGTGAAACTCACACCAGGCATCTGGCTTTGGCCCCAGCACCTTGTCGCCCACCTTCTCGGGTGCCCTCAACCTGGCTGATATATTGGGAATGGCGATCAGGTCCGCCAATCCCATGACAAACTTGTGCTTAGGTGGGCGATTGCATTCCCGGCGGGCTGGTTGCGGGCATCCTTGGCCCCTGCCCTTGTTCTTCCTTGGATCATAAGGATGGCGAGTCCTCTGATCCCTTCTGGCCGCCGCTGTCTCCAGCACCCTCTATGGCTGGATCCTGGTCTGGGCGCGTGGCCTAGTGGGAGCCACGCTCCCTCTCTTCTCGGCGACTTCACTCTCGTCGGCGATGTGGGCCACCGCAAGTCGCCTAACCTCAGCAAACGTGGCGGGGTGAGCCCTGATCAATGCCTCGCAGAATGGTCCCGGCAGCACGCCCTTCTTGAATGCATAGACCAGCATTTCCTCATCCTTGGCCGGCGATCTGACCATCTGCGCTCCAAAACGATTCAAGTAGTCCCTGAGGGACTCTCCCTGGTACTGCCTTATATCAAACAAATCATAAGACACCCTGGGCGGTGCCTTATTCACGATGTACTGCTCGACGAAAATCTTCGAGAACTGCTGGAAATTGGTAATGTGACCGTTAGGCAGGCTCACAAACCACTCCAACGCCGTTCCCTGGAGTGTGCTCACGAACATCTTGCAGTATACGGCGTCCGATCCTCCTGACAGCATCATCTGCGTATGGAACGTGGTGAGATGAGCCTCAGGATCCTCCACGCCGGTAAAAACAGCCTTGACAGGTACCACACTCGTAGGAATAGGCGTGTCAGTAATCGCCTGGACAAAAGGCATAGGGAACACACGAGGCGGCGTCGACAGCGCGACCTCTTCAGCTACAGGACGCCCTTGCTGCTCCTGAAGAGCTTGACGCAGCTCCTCAGTCACCTTGCTGAGCTCATCATTCCTGGCCCGAGAGGCAGCCAGGTCCTCATGCATTCTCGCCTGTTCTATGCGCGAGGCTTCCACAGTTGCCTGCAACGAGCGCATAATCTCCACCATCTGCGCCATGGTCATGGCGGCGGCGCCTTCAGCAGCGATGGGCGCAACTGGACTTGAACGATTGCTTCTCATTTTTCTCATGAAATTTGACGAATCACAGAATGCAACGAACAACACTTCCTTCAGCTATGATTGATTAAGCGATCAATCGGTCAGAACCTCGCAAAACTTCGCAAGAAACTCAAGAACACAGAAAACCTCCACAGAAACCTGTAACTCCACCAGAAACTATCGCTTCCTCCACGAAGAACCAAACGAACCAACGAACTCAAATCTCACCGAACAAAACTCACGCAATCATCAGAAAACTTCACCTCACCGAAAAAAATCCGAATGATCGATGGAAAACGCGGAATCACCAAAAACAAATTTCAAACGAACGGTGAACTACGGTTGCACCAGCACACAACCTCACAGAAAATTACGAAAACCTCCAAGAACTCACGCTGCGGATGGGAACAAGTTTTACACTGCCCCACGGTGGGCGCCTGATGATCCTGCCTGTTGACCAGAACGTTGAACCTTGCCTCGTCAAACATGGATCGACGTGTGCACCGCTTCAACCTCCGTCCTTCTTCAAGATCCACCTCAAGAACCTGCAAAAGAACAGAGCGGCGCCGCTGCGGCCGATCGCACTCCAACGCCCAAGTCAGTGACCAAACCACCAAATACTAAGAGCGAAAACACTCAAGAACTCTCAAGGAGCCGTGCAATGTTCTCTCTCACAGTATGCTCAAGAACACGCAAGCGTAAAGAGTGTAATCTGAACGTGCGTACCTCAAAAGTTCGTTGAGAAACCCTTAAATACCTGATCACTTTCTCTCTCCTGGCAGTTACAGACTTGGACACGTGGCTCGCATCCAACTGTACACGTGCCATCATCTGGAGCCTCCTTGACTTGGGCGCTGCTTCTACTCTCATTTGGCTAAGTTACTTATGCATGGTGCTGCCCAGTGCATAGCTAACTTGGGAGTGCGATCTCTACTGGAATTGGCGAGTTAAGGTGCCTTCGTACACCTTCCCTGTGGTCTCGCCGGCCGCCTTCATAATCTGCACCACCTTCATCTTCGGCGATGTGCTTGCTCTGGCGATCTCCAAACACTTGGTCGTCTGAGTTTTACATCTGGCGACTTCATCTTCAACTGGGCGATCGCCAACTTAATAACTGGCGACTACACGAGCCCCCCGACTTCCTTCCCTTCTGCAAGTCTGGCGCCTTGTCGACACGCCTATACTGTAGCTTGATGCCACGTCATCGCTTCCGACTACCAGGGCGGTACAATCTTGATGGCAAAATTCATGAAGTTCTTCTTGAATCATGTAAGATATGGTGCGGAAGTTATGGATGTGTGTGTGCAAGATCCTCCTAAGAGTGGTGTTGATCTTGAAGGTGCATGAGGTGTATGAATATTGGGAGGTTCGGCCAGCCCAAGGAGAGGTGAAGGATGTGAAGTTTAGAGCCTAGAGTTATAGGGAGAAGCAAAGCTTGGCACAAAATGGCAGCATAACTTTACTCACAATAAACTTGAAAATACAAGGTGTAGGCTCCTTTTTTTATAGGTTAAAGAGGACCATAATGCAACCCTAATGCTAATCAAAATGAAATGCAAATTTACATCACATGGAGCACATGGCCATGTGGAGAATCCTTCTAGAAAGTGACCAAATCTTTAGCAAATCTAGGTCAAGTCTCATGGAATCAAGTTTATGCTATTTACACCACAACTAATACTAAGCTACCCCTAATGGGCCTTCATGTAGCATAAACAAATCTGCATGGATTCACTTGGCCATGGGCTTAGCAATTTGGTCCTAGACGCCCCTTTCATTGGCCTAGACGCTCTCCACCTTGAGCTAGACGCTCCTCCCATTTGGCCTAGACGCTCCTCCTTTTGCTCTAGACGCTCTTGGTCTGGCTTTGGATGCTCATGTCTTGGCTTTTGTCTTTCTTGTGAAGTTGTGCTTGGCCCTCTTCCATCATCCCCTCCCTCTTGAAAAGGATTTGTCCTCAAATCCAAAGCTTTTTCTTCAACTAGGGGGATGAGTGTGGCTGGATGGTGTCCATCATCTCCTCCTTCTTGAGAAGATCTATCCTCAGATTTACAGACTTGATCTCGGATAGCAGCCTCTTGCTTCGCCAAAGCTTGTCCTCCTGGATCAAACGTCCACCTATAGAAATCATCAAATAAAGCATAGGTGTTAGTTTGAAAATCAATTTTACTATGTTGCCATTTTTGTTTTTCTTTTGGTTTTGGCAACTTTGGACAATGTTTCTCTTTTGATTGTTGTACGTGTTCTCTAATCATCTTATGCATTTTGAAATGTGCATTTGTGGTTACTTTCTCTTTAGGCATAAATCCTATAGGAGATGGTAACAACTTAAAAGGAGAAAGATGATTTAGCCCACATATAACCTTAAAAGTAGAAATATAAGTAGTTTTGTGAACTACTTTATGGTATGTATGCTCATCTCTAGAGTTGTGTGTGCACTTCATGATTATTCTAGGCATAGTAGAAAGAGCTAGATTTTCAAATGTATTTTGACCATGCGTTTGAGGATGATAAGAATTTAAAGTGTGTAACTTAGTTGCAAGTTTTCCAAAGGAAATCCTCAAATCATGGTTTGCGAAATTTGGAGCTCTATTTAACACTATGCTTGAGGATAAACCATGAAGATGTATCACTTCTCTAGAGAAGAGTTTATCCATAACCATGAAGATTGAATCAAAACCTTTTGTTGTCCTAGGGAGTTTTAATATGAAATTTGTATCTTCCCAAGGATCATTTGCAAAAGGTGAAGGAGTATAGAGTTCATGAGACATTGCCTTGGGTGTAGTTTGAAAACAAGAATTGTACCTAAGGTAATGTCTTTGAACCTCTTTTCTCATGGGGGACAAAAGTTTTCCTTTTAAAAGCTCTAGAGTTTTATCAACTCCAATTTGACCCATGAGTTCTCCTTCTAGAAGACTTTTTCTCTTATGTGTCAAGATAGTCTTGTTGTTACAACCATTGTTTATGAGAATTTGTACACTTTGCAATGGTTGTCTCAATAAGACATGGCAAGTTTCTTTAGGCACTACTTCACATAAAAATTTGTTTTTGTAGATGCTTATAGAAAACTTGACATTCACTTGGTGATATCCTAGCACATATGAGAAATAATCTATTTCATTTTTATCTATGCAAGCTTCTTTTAAAGACTCTTCTTTTTTGCTTAGGCTTGCAAGTGTTCCTTTACAAAAGGTAAGGCTTTGAGGTTGTTCAACAAGACACATATTTTCAAAGGTATTTTTAGATCTTTTGTCTTGTTGAATGACCTTGTGGGAAGGAACACTCTTCTCCCACGCCTTTTGTTCCTCAAGGATCTTCTCATTCTTTTCTTTTTCTTTTTCTTTTTCTTTAGCTTCCCTTTCAACTTCCTCTCTTTTCTTTTGTATTTTTCTTTCCTTTCTTTCTTTATGGGAAGCAAACAATTTTTCTACCCTCATTTCCCAATCTAGGGAAGCTTCTATATTTTCTTTTCCATGGGAATGGGGTTGGTCTACCCTAACCTCTCTTGGGTTTTCTTGTTCTTTTCTATCTCTTCTATGTCTTCTAGGGGGTGCTTGATAATAATAATTTATTCTAAGGCTTCCCTCCCCAAAAGAATCATGATCTTTAGAGATAGATGCATGAGAAGGTAATTTTTTTAAAATGTGAGACTTCTCATCCTTTGCTTTAGTCAATACATTAAGTTTAGTCTCACTCTCCAATTGTCTATATGCAATTGATTGCATAGTTTGTGAAACTTCTTTCAAAAGAGTTTTTAAAGATTTTAATTCACTTCCAATAGACTTTGTAGAATGAGAAGAAGAAGACATGACTAAAACTTTGTGTATACAAGTATTTTACCTTGAGAAAATTTAATGAAGTCAAAGAAGGTAGTCTTCCAGGTAAGGGAGGTGAGTCACAGAGGACTACTTAAGTACCAAGCCTTTGCCTTAGCCAAAAACTATCCCTCAATGTCTTCACACAAAACTTCCTCTTAGTAAACTACTTAGAACACAATTAAGTTGAGAAATCAAAACTTTTTTTTTCAATGCAAGAAAACAATGTATGCTAACTAATCAACAAAGCTAGACGGTTTATCACAAACAAAATAATTATGCAAAGCGTCACTTACTAAGCAAAAGAAAAGGCAATTACAAACAATTAACAATTGCTAATTAAGAATTCTATACTAGTCGGCCCTAGGTGAGGCTTCTTGGACACTTTGAGCCCTTGAAGACAGACTCACCGTCTAAATCGTAATTAAGAGGTAATTAACAAAAATTAAGTTGCAAGGAAATTAAGAAAACTCCCTTTGTTGATCCTCTTTTTGCTAAATGCACTTCCTTGTTGTCTTTGCTTGTTGGCCCTCCAAGTGTTTGTAGTGTTTTTCAAGAAAGCTTGTTTCGGCCTTGGCTTTGTTTCCCCATAGAATGAAGGTCTTAATTCTCCAATTCCAGCACCTATCAAAAGACTAGACCTTACCCAAGTCAAGTTTCCATTCAATTAAGCACCAAAGGAGAATAAATTCCAGCACCAAATTAGAGGTCAAAGAACAAAAGCAAGAAACAATTTAATTGAATAAAACAATACCACCAAAAGGAGTTAGATTATGACAACTAGAAAGAGGTCCAAGAAATATTAAGCAAGCAAATAAAAGGTACCAAAATAAAGGTAGGCACACAAAAGAATCCTAAGAATAGCACTAGAATTAGATGACCAAATAAAAAAACAGCACCACTGGAAAATGTTGTGGGCCAGAAACGTGTTTTTCCCCAATTTATGCTGAGCTGTATTTTTAAGATATGATTCTGAAATTTGATATGCAAGATATTCAAGATCTTAGCTAAAATCTGGCTTTGGAATCACTCAAAACGCATGCACCAATTTGTTTTAATAAATTTTGCACACTGATTTTAAAAGATTTATCATTTTTTTTTTCTGTTGATTCTTTTGGACTAATTATTTTTTTGTCCTTTCTATAACACTTCAAACTTGCATATTCCAGAGAATCAAAATTTTCCTATGAGTGAAAATATTTTCTGGAACAAAACAGCCAGCACAGAAAATGTGAAACAGGGGATTCTGGAAAAACTGGAAAAAACAGTAAGATACCAAAATTTAAACACAATGGAATTTGTGAAATAGAACTTGTGTAGGATCTAAACAAAAATAGGAACTCAAACTAAAATTAAAAAGGCACCAAAAGATCAAAGAACAGCAGATTCAAAGCAATTAAAGATACCCAAAATCAAGAAACAATCAAGCCAAATAAAGGACTACTAAGAATTGTTGACATTGTGGATGAACATGACTTGACAAAACATATATGGATTCAGAAATTAAAGACTCAAAAGCATAATATGAACCAAATTAAAAGTGCAATAAAGACTTAAAAGCCTAAAAGAAAACAACAACTAAAAGGTGTATGGAATCCTATCACAATTTGCACAAGAAATTGTTCAAGATCAATTGAACAAAAGTGCACCGGTTGGATCTTCCAAATAGCACACCAAAACAAATTAAAATGCAAAAAACAGCAAGACAATTATGGAAATAAGATGAACAACATGAAATAAAGAAGAACTAAAAATGAAAAGACCAAAAGAAACTCATTTTGAAGAACCCAAGCTCATGATACCAAATGATGGCAAAATTCATGAAGTTCTTCTTGAATCATGTAAGATATGGTGCGGAAGCTATGGATGTGTGTGTGCAAGATCCTCCTAAGAGTGGTGTTGATCTTGAAGGTGCATGAGGTGTATGAATATTGGGAGGTTCGGCCAGCCCAAGGAGAGGTGAAGGATGTGAAGTTTAGAGCCTAGAGTTCTAGGGAGAAGCAAAGCTTGGCACAAAATGGCAGCATAACTTTACTCACAATAAACTTGAAAATACAAGGTGTAGGCTCCTCTTTTTATAGGCTAAAGAGGACCATAATGCAACCCTAATGCTAATCAAAATGAAATGCAAATTTACATCACATGGAGCACATGGCCATGTGGAGAATCCTTCTAGAAAGTGACCAAATCTTTAGCAAATCTAGGTCAAGTCTCATGGAATCAAGTTTATGCTATTTACACCACAACTAATACTAAGCTACCCCTAATGGGCCTTCATGTAGCATAAACAAATCTGCATGGATTCGCTTGGCCATGGGCTTAGCAATTTGGTCCTAGACGCGCCTTTCATTGGCCTAGACGCTCTCCACCTTGAGCTAGACGCTCCTCCCCTTTGGCCTAGACGCTCCTCCCTTAGCCCTAGACGCTCTTGGTTTGGCTTTGGATGCTCATGTCTTGGCTTTTGTCTTTCTTGTGAAGTTGTGCTTGGCCCTCTTCCATCACATCTCGTACTGATGGGCCTTCCTCATCACCAGGTCTCCACTTCTAAACTGCCTTGGCATTACCTTATAGTTATACCTTCGCTCAATCCTTCTCTTTACTGCTTCGGCCTTCACTCTCGCCTCCTCCCTGACCTCATCCAGCAAATCCAGATTCATTCTTCTTTCTTCGTTCGAGTCTTCCGCCACAAAGTTCTGGAATCTCGGCGAGCTTTCCTGGATTTCGACTGGAATCATCGCATCACATCCATAAACCAGGCTAAACGGGGTCTCGAGGGTTCCTGACTGCTCAGTGGTATGGTACGCCCAAACTATGCGGGGTACCTCTTCAGCCCACGATCCCTTAGCTTTCTCTAGTCTTCTCTTTAAACCTCTCAGCAACACCCGATTGGCAGACTCCACTTGGCCATTCGTCTGTGGGTGCTCGACGGATGCAAACACCTGTTGTATTCCCACATCTTCACACAGCTTTTTCAACAAGTGACTTGCAAACTGAGTCCTATTGTCTAACACCAGGCGTTTAGGCACACCAAACCGGCACACGATGTTCTTCCATACAAAGCTCTCGATCTTGTGTGCGGTGATCTGGGCCACTGGCTCCACTTCGATCCACTTGGTGAAGTATTCAATCGCCACTACCAAGTACTTCATCTGCCTGACCGCCAATGGGAAGGGCCCCAGAATGTCAATTCCCCAAGTATGAAATGGCCAGGGGCTGTAAATTGACTTCAGCTCTTCTGGGGGTGCCTTGTGCCAATCGGCGTGCTGCTGGCATTGCTTGCAACATTAGCATACTTCTTGCAATCTTCCCTCATCGTTGGCCAGTAATAACCTGCACGGAGAGCTCTTGCAGCCAGAGTTCGACCCCCGATGTGACTCCCACATATACCCTCATGGAGCTCGACCGTAATTCTTGTGCATTTCTCTCCGTGCACACATACTAGGAGTGGGTGTGTAAACCCAAACCTGAACAGCTCGCCATCGATCAGGGTGAACTTGCTAGAGTTCTTCTTTATCTTCCTAGCCTCCGTTGGATCCAGCGGGAGAACGCCATCTGTCAGGCAGCGCTGGTATTGCGTTATCCACGTGTCTGGCCTATGCGTAGCGCAGACCTGCGCCATGTTCACCCTTTCCCCTAGACATGCTCTTATCCTCGGCGTTCTCAAGGTCTCTTGGGTCAAGGACCTGTGACTCCTCGCCACTCTCTCCGTCGACTTACTTATCTGAAGAACCTGGTGATCTGCCACAAACGCTCTAGGTGTCTTCAGAGTTTCTTGAATAACGGTCCTCTGCCTACCCCCCTTGCCCGAACTGGCGAGCTTGGCTAGCAAGTCAGCTCGGGCATTTTGCTCCCCTCAAACAAGGCAAAGGAACCCTTCAACTCCTGCACATACTCCGAGTAAGCCGCCATCTGTGGGTCCTTGGCCTGGAACTCGCCTGTTACTTGCCCCGTGACCAACAACGTGTCACTCTTGGCCACCAACACCTTAGCTCCCATCTCCTTAGCCAACAAGATACCTGCAATCAACGCCTCATATTCTGCTTGATTTTTGCTGGCTTTAAAGGCAAATCTCAGGGACTGTTCTATCAGCACGCCATTGGGCCCTTCCAGAATGACTCCAGCACCGCTGCCCTGCTGGTTAGACGATCCATCTACCGAAAGCACCCAACGAAAATCGTCCCCCTCAACTTGTGCTGCCTCTGAAGAAAGCTCGACCACAAAATCAGTGAAAATCTGCCCCTTGATCGGTCCTCGGGGTTCATATTTGATGTCGAACTCCGACAGCTCCAAACCTGTCGATGATTTAGCTTCTCGGGATTTAGCTTCAATTTATACTTGGCAATCGTCATAAACAACTCCTCAAGATCTGAGATGTGCTTGCTCTTTTCTAGTGAAGTCACGACCATATCATCAACGTACGCTTGTACATTCCTCCCCAGCATCGGCACAAGTACCTTATCCATCAGCCTTTGGTACGTGGCCCCCGCATTCTTCAGCCCGAAGGGCATCACCTTGTAGCAGTAGCACGATCTCTCAGTCATGAAGGCGGTCTTCTCTTCATCCATAGGATGCATCTTAATCTGGTTGTACCCCAAGAAGGCGTCCAGAAATCTCAACAACTTACACCCTGCTGCACTGTCGACCAGGGCATCTATACTCGGCAAAGGGTACGAGTCCTTCGGACAAGCCTTGTTTAGATCTGTGAAGTCGACGCACATGCGCCACTTCCCGTTGCTCTTCTTTACCAGCACGACATTAGCTAACCACTCAGGATACTTGACCTCCCTGATATGGCCCGCGGCGAAGAGCTTCTGCGTTTCGTCCCTAATCGCCTGTCTTCTCTCCTCATTGAACTTTCTTCTTCTCTGTCGCACTAGTCTGACCTGAGGGTCCATCGCTAGGCGATGACACAAGAAATTGGGGTCGATTCCAGGCATGTCTGAAACAGACCATGCAAAAGCGTCCAGATGCCTTTCTATCACCTTGGCGATCTGGTCTTGTGTCTCACCTTCCAAAGATTTCCCCAACTTGAAGACCTTACCCCCGATCTCCCTCTCAAGCCACTCTTCGACTGGTTTGGGCCTTGTTTCACTGGCGATCACCGCCCTGGCGATTCCCGACTCCCTGGCCTCCTTTGGGCGGTTTCTCGCTTCTTCCTCCCGACCGGCATTCTCTCCCCCCGCCTCGGCGTCCATCATGACCTCGTCACTTTCGGTGATCACCTCCATCATCGTGTCAACAACCCGCCCCTCTGCTGGCCTGGGCTCCACACCGGGAGGCGGCGTTATGGTGACGTAGCTCACCGACCTCTTAGTCTTGAAGCTATTTTCGTAACACTTCTTTGCCTCCTTCTGGTCAGACCTTATGGTGATCACCACTCCCTCTATTGACGGCAACTTAACTTTCATGTGCCTTGTTGAGGGCACAGCTCCTATCCTGTTGAGGGTCGGCCTTCCCAACAGAATGTTATACGCCGAGGGGGCATTCACGACGATGTACTTGATCTTCTTCGTTCTCGAGGTCGCCTCGTCCGTGAATGTAGTTCTCAACTCAATGTACCCCTTGACCTCCACCTGGTCACCAACAAACCCATACAAGCATCCTCCATAGGGCCTTAACTAGTCAAGGGGTAGTTGCAGCTTGTTGAAAGTCGGCCAGAACATGACATCTGCCGAGCTTCCTTGATCCACCCGCACCCGGTGGACCTTCCTTCCCGCCGTGACTAGCGAGATAACTATGGGATCGTTGTCATGAGGCACAACGTCCCTGAGGTCCTCCTTTGTGAACGTAATGTCCACATCTGGCGAGTGATCCTCGAACGTTTCTACTGCCATCACAGACCTTGCATATTTCTTCCTCTGTGATGCAGTACATCCACCCCCTGAGAAACCTCCAGCTATGGTGTGGATCTCGCCGTGAATGGGCGCCTGATGCTCCTGGCCCTCACTGCTCGCCGGATGGGAGCTCGACGCTTGCCCCGTTCTCTTGTCCAGCAGGTAATCCTTCAAGAAACCGCACTTGACCAATTCGGCGAGTTGGTAACCCAGAGCCAAGCACGAATCAAGGGAGTGACCAAAACTTTTGTGGAATTCGCACCATGTGTCCGGTTTTGGTCCCAACACCTTGTCTGAAACTTTCTCAGGCACTTTAAGCCTGGCAGCTATGTTGGGGATGTGATCAGGTCTGCCAATCCCATGACGAACTCGTACCTCGGGGGGTGGTTGAACTCTCTAGGGCGCCTTGGCCCTCTCCCCTTGTTTTTCTTTGAATCGTAAGGATGGTGAGTCCTTTGATCCTTCTTGGCCGCCGCCGTCTCCAACACCCTCTGCGGCTGAATTCTAGTTTGGGCCCGTGGCTTAGTAGGAGCCACATTCCCTCTCTTTCCTGCAACCTCGGTCTCAGCAGCGATGTGAGCCACAACACGTCACCAGATTTCAGCAAACGTGGCGGGGTGGCTCCTAATCAGCGACTGGCTGAAAGGTCCAGGCAGCACGCCCTTTTTGAAGGCGTGCACAAACATCTCCTCGTCCTTGCCAGGCAAGCGGACTATCTGTGCTCCAAACCTATTCAGATAGTCCCTGAGGGACTCTCCTTGATGTTGCCTTACGTCGAACAAGTCATAAGACACCATAGGTGGCGCCTTGTTCACGATGTACTGGTCGACGAAAAGCTTAGAGAACTGCTGGAAACTGGTTATGTGACCTGTAGGCAGGCGGACGAACCATTCCAGCGTTGTTCCATGGAGTGTGCTCATGAACATCTTACAATAAACTGCGTCTGAGCCCCCTGACAGCATCATCTGCGTATGAAACGCGGTGAGATGTGCTTCAGGATCCTCCACGCCGGTGAAAGAGGCTTTCACAGCCACTATGCTCGCAGGGACCACCGTGTCCATGATCGCCTGAGCAAACGACATCGGAAAAACGCGCGGTGACGATGACGGTGCAACTTCTTCAACGGTTGTGCGTCCTCTCTACTCGTGAAGAGCTTGACGCAGCTCCTCATTAACCTTGCTGAGCTCTTCGTTTCTGGCCTGAGATGCGACCAGGTCTTCGTGCATCTTCGCTTGCTCAGCGCGCGACGCCTCCACATTCTCTTGCAACGTGCGCATCATCTCCATCATTTGCGCCATGGTTACGGCGTTCTCTTCAACAGGTGGCACAACGGAACTTGAACGCGTATTTCTCATCTTTCTCATGAAATATCAACAGATCAAACTCCAACGACCAGGACCTTCACCACCGGAACGACTGATCCAGCAATCAATCGGTCAGAACTTCTCTAACCTCGAAAAACTTCCAAGAGAACAACCGCGACAGCAAACGACCGATTCGGATATTCAAACTTCCACAGAAACTCGCGATCTCAACACGAACTTCCTACTTCTCCACTAAAACCCCCGATTCACCGATTGAAAACTCAAACGAACGGTGGAAACCTCGATTCATCGATTGAAAACTCAAAAGAACGGTGAAAACCTCGATTCACCGATTGAATGCTCAAACGAACGATGAAAACCTCGATTCACCGATTGAATGCGCAAACGAACGGTGAAAACCTCGATTCACCGATTGAATGCGCAAACGAATGGTGAAAGACTTCAGAAAATGGTTGCACCAGCAAACAACCACACAAGAACTGCAAAAACTTCAAGAAACTCACGCTGTGGACGGGAAACACGTTTTACACGGCCCCACGGTGGGCGCCTGATGATCCTGCCGCTTGACTTGAGTGCAAGAGTCTTGCCACGTCAAAGATCTCTCCTCTGGATCAGCTTCGCGCCACGTTAGCTTTTGCTCTTCACGCCTTAATTCCTCGCAAGAACCTGAAGAAAACAAAGTGGCGCCACTGCGGCCGATGGCGCTCCGACGCCCAAGTCAGTGGAGGAATCACCAAAAACTCAGAGAGAATATCTCAACTTGAGGAACCGTGCGTAGTGAATCTCAGTGTACTGAAAAGCGTTCTGAAAACATACCTCAAAAATCTGTTAAGTGTTCCTTATATACCTGAGCCTTTTCTCTCTCCTGACGGTTACACCTCTAGACGTGTGGCTCACATCCAGCTGTACACGTGTCACCATATGGAGCTTCCACAACTTGAGCGTCACTTCTACTCTTCTCACCATTCGACTAAGTTATCCATACAGGGAGTAACTTGGTGCACGACTTTCCTTGGAGTGCGACCCCTTAAGTGGCGAGTACCGGGTGCCACCACGTGCACCATCTCCGTGGTCTCGCATGCCGCCATCACGATCTGCTTCACTTGCACACCATGCATGTTTTGGGAAACTGTTCCCTCGACCCGACCTCTGGCTAGGGTGTGATCATCTGATAACCTCATCCTCCATTGCTACATGACAAACATACCAATCGTCTTCCATACTTGTACCTCTTGGAAACCTTAAATAAGCTTTCCTGATCGTTCAGCGATGTGCCCCTTTCCGCGGTGTGTAAACCACCTGATCTCCTAGCATTCCCCGGCGATCTCTAACCTCCTGATCTCCTAGTACTCACATACGACGACTGTGACGCAACTCTGGTGACCGCCGGTTACGCACATTAGAGATCGGAGAACGCCACTTCAGCGATCGACGACTATACTGACTTCCCGATTTACTTCCCTTCTGTCGGCCAGGTGTCCCGTTCAACACGCCTATATTGTCGCTTGCTGCTACGTCATCACACCCGATGACCTGATCGGTACACCCAGTATTATGATTTTTTTTAATATTATTTGATTTTATAACAGATTTAATAAAAATAAAAATAAATTTGCATCAATATAACTTATTTATTCATTCATACCTTTTTCTTCTATAGTTTTTAAGTTTATATCATATTTTGTTATAAAAAAATCAGTATATTACAATGTCGTTCTTATTAAAGAAAGAGTATAGAAATAAGTGAAAGAGGAAAAAAATATGAAAATACAAATTTCGTCAAGTTTATTTCTTTTAATTTTTATAATTCTTTAATTAGAATGCATACACTATTTATTCACTTTAATTTTCATACCAAAATTAAAAAGAATGGGTTGGCACGTTGCACTAATGGACCATAAGATTTTGCACTAGTGATGGATTATGTTGTTTCATTATTAAATATATTTTGACCAACAAAAAATAATAATGAATCTCATAAATTTTGAAAATTCATTTGATAGAAAGTTTATTAAATTAAAAATGTTGAAATTCAAGAATTAAAAATGATTTATTTGTATATGAACAAATAGTAGTTACAAAAAATATTTATGTTTTTTAACAATTTTCTCTTACCATGATCATTATCTTGGAGAGTCTTCATTTAGTTGTTTATAAATTTTTGGAGAATGTGGCTAATCTACATTTTAATTACAGTTTACCAATTACAAAAAATATTTGTTTTTGAAAAATTTTCTTTTACCATGACCGTTCTCTTGGAGAGCCTTCATTTAGTTATTTATAAATTATTGGATAGGAGGCCTATACTAAGAACATGGAATGTGGCTAATCAATGTTTTTAGTACAGTTCATTAAATTAAAAATGTCGAAATTCAAGAATTAAAAATGATTCTTTGTATACGAAAAAATAGCAGTTACAAAATATATTTATGTTTTTGAACATTTTCATGACTATTCTCTTAGAGAACCTTCATTTAGTTGTTTATAAATTATTGGATAGGAGGCCTATAACAAGAACATGGAACGTGGCTAATCTACGTTTTTATTACAGTTAATTAAATATTTGTAAATTTTTTGCTAATTTGTCTAATTTGTATTTGGTACAATTTGATTTATTTGAAATTTATTTGATTGTAAAAAGATTGTTTATTCAATATATTACATGGTGTACAAGTTTTCAATTTGTAGGGGACCGACATTGGTCTTTTCATATGAGAAAAAACCATGGAAGGGTTTTAACTCTCCATGGTGTCGAGCTAGATGCTCGATCTAATGTCTTCCGAAAAAATCATGGAAGGGTTTTTACCCTCCATGGTGTCGAACTAGATGATTGATCCAATGCCTTTCGAAAAAACCATGGAAGGGCTTTTACCCTCCATGGGGCCGAGTTAGACGCTCAGTCCACTATCGACCGAAAAAACCATGAAAGGGTTTTTACCCTCCATGGTGTCGAGCTAGATGACCGGTCCATTACCAAACGAGAAAACTAAGGAAGGTTCCTAACCCCAAACCACAAAAGAAAATGTATGACAGTTCACAATTATATATTTCTAACAAAGTATGATAAATTTATGATAGGACATGAATAAGCCAGTTGACAAAAGAGTATGATGGTGTTATCATTCAAAGGTCTTAACCCTCCATGGAGTTGAACATGACCTTGGTCCACAAATAAAGGTACAAATACTTCGTAAAAGCATATTATCCATGATCATTTCAAATTTTGTAGAAATTTATATGTATGTTTGGAAGGCAAGCATGATAGTTATGAGCCCCTCAAAGACAATATTTTTATCACAAGTATGTTCATAATCTGTATATTAGTGATGTATATATTCAAAAAAATTAGCAGAATAAAAACAACTTTTAGCCTCATTGGCTTATGCCTGAAGCTAGGGGGTTGTAGCGTTATGGGTCAAATCCCATGTTAAATATATGTAGGTTGATTGGAGATCGTTAAAGTAAACTTGACTTTTAGCTTTATTGGTTTATGCATGAGGCTAGGGGGTTGGAGCGTCAAGGGCCAAGTCCGATATTGCATATAAACAGGTCACCTACCGATATCCATATTTGAAGACATTAATGTCGTGTCACCGTAAATCAAGGGATCCCGAGTAATCAGCCTTAAATAGGAGGAGACAACATTTATTACTAAATTAAGTCAATAATAAGACCAAATACAAGGAGAAGGGGGGAGCACTACCCTATATAAGGGATCCCGAATAATCAACTTTAAATAGGAAGAGACAACATTTATTATTGAATTAATAATAAGACCAAATACAAGGAGAAGGGAGAGAGCACTACCCTATATAAGAGAAAGAAAACAACTCACAGATACACACAATACAGGGAGTACTTTCAACTCATATTTTACACTATACTCATTATATTTTATGTTCTTATTGACTTGAGCGTCAGAGTATCTTCTACAGGTGGAGGCCCCTCGTTTCCTTGGGATCCATGAAGCTTGCAAGGGTGATCAGGAGACCATCTCAAAGTTTAACTAACCTCAATCGAATGTTTTAAGTTTGAGATCGCCAATACTCTTATCTAGAACACATACTAAAATAATTTTGAAGATAAATAATAAAATTTATCCGGAGATATTAAGCTTGAGTTAAATTATATAATAACATCTATTTACGATCTTAGAAGGATGGTGTCTTCGAAAAGATTCTCATAGAAAAGAAAAACTGATATCCTATTTTTGCAATAAAAGGAAAAAAAAATATCTATAATTTTTTATTATAAAATCTAAGTACATTGGTAAGTAGTAATTTAAAGCAGAATAAAAAACAAGTAGTAATAAAACCAACAAGTTATTAGTTAAAGTGAAATTGGATTTGACTCATTTAAGTAAGATGTAAAATTTTAACCTTATTATATAACAAATTATGATTGAAAAAAAGTCATAGCAGAATCATTATTAATGAAAATAAGAAATCTTAAAACCATTACTTAAAAATGACTACTTTTTATTTGATTGATTAAAATTATAACTGAAAATATTCATATAAATTTTCTATAAGTCAAAGAATGACGTGTTATCTTTACTAAAATGTTTAATTTGTTATGATTTAATACAGGTAAAAAGATATTTTTTTATTAAAACAAATGAATTCAAGAAAGATAAATTTGCACCTCTTCATGCATTTTGTAAAAACTTGGTAAAAAATCATTTCCAGAAAAACAAAATTTACTAGAAATAAAAAATTTATCAAAAAATAAACATAACACTATAAAAAGAAAATTTAATACAATAAAAATCCATTAACGTCATGGTTACAATAATATATTTAATGAATGTATATAATTACATGGTCAAATATATACAAATCAAATTAAAGCAGCTTAAACAAAGATATAATATAATATTATATATATATATATTGATCCGGTCGATCATCGGCAGTTGATGACGTCAGCAGAAGATAACCACGTGGGCCACTCGTAGGGTGACACGTGGACCGGGTGACAGAGAAATCAGGGAGCAGATCACCTAGAACGGTGATCGGAGGTCATCCAAAGAGGTGATCGGTGGTCAGTAGCCAAGTGGCCGCCGACAGACCAGTCGGCAGAGAAGTCAGGGGACAGATCACCCAGAACGGTGATCGGTGGTCAGTAACCAAGCGGTCACCGACAGATCAGTTCCCAGATGAACACCTGTGGGCAGAACGCGAGAAGCAATAGGGCACCGATCAGTCATCGAGTGCATGGTCATCGGGGTCTCATGTTACACGCAGTTAAGCTGGGACTGAGGTTCCCAGCGAGAGCGTTACGCACGGACCTCGCATGAACATATCTCAGAGAATCGTGCATGAGAGTGGCCTGAGGGAGCTAGCAAACCGGTCAGTGATTGGCGACTCCCTCAACCCATTACGTGCATGACATCGTGAAGGGGAAATTGTCAACGCCAGAGAGCAATGCTTGGTGAGTGTGCCTAGACCAGCCACACCTGGCGTTCTCCTGAGAGTATGCGATTTACCCAGATAAAAGGAATGCGCTAAGTTACTCCGCAAGGGAATAACTTAGGCACACAGAGAGAAGTGCTAGAGCCCCTCAAGTAGTGACACGTGTGTGGTTAGTTGCATGCCTCCACGTGTCATCATCTGAGAGGGGCGCGGTCCAGACAAAGGTGCACTCCGTACCGCTAAAGGTACAGACAAGCGCAGACACGCGCAGACACTCCCGTTTTACTGATTCTGGAGGTACGTTGCCACAGAAAAGCACAACAGGGTTCTGACACATGCCAGAGAGGCATAACAGAATTCTGTTAGGCGCAGATACAGAGGGAGGCATAAAAGAGAATCAGAGTGAGATTGAGAGGAGAGTTTTTTACACGCTGTTTTTACACACATTATTTCTCTAGTGATTCTGTGATCTAACTTGAGCGTCGGAGCGCCACCGGCCGCAGAGGCGCCACTGTGTCTTTTTCAGGTTCTCAGAGAGGCAATCTGTGGAGCGGACTTGGAGGGCACGTGGTGTCAAGCTGGTGAGGAAGATCGTGACGAGGCAACGCTCTTGCGCTAAGTCAACAGGCAGGATCATATATATATATATATATTTGAAAAAAATTAAATATATTTTCTAATGTATGTTTTGTATAATGATTTTTTTTTATCGAATATAAACTTACAATAAAATAGGAGTAAACTACCACTAAGTGAAACACGTAAGGACTAAATATCAAAATATATAAAATCACAAAAAAAATCATACCTGTTTAATGTCAATCATCTCATCAACAGTATACTGGCTCCCAAATATTAATATTAACTTTTAATTGAAAGAATAATACTTGTGATAATACCTTATTTGTTTGACAACCTACTTTATTTATATATTTTATTAATTTTCTTATAATAAGATAATCTCATCAACAATATATTACTTTCCAAAATATTAATATTATGTTGGAATTAAAAGAATAATACTTATCATAATACCTTATTTATTACAACCTACATTATATTTTATATATTTTATTTAAGACTTTCTTATTATGATAAGTGATAATCTCTTTGTAAGTGTTGATGATTATCAGCCCCCGATTTTATATTAAAAATTCTATTATTATATTTAAAAAATCATGTATATATATATATATGAGTATTTAAAAATATGATTTAAGGATATGTTATTATAAATGAGAAGAGACTTTGTTTACTATCTTCTATATGTATGTACATCTTTTCTTATAATATTTTATATTCTTTTATATGCTTTTGAATTAAAATATGGAATCTATATATTAAGCTTGAGTTATATTAGGATAATAAAATCTATCTACAAGTGATCCTGCCTGCTGACCAAAACGCTGGAGCTTTGCCTCGTCAAACTTGGATCGACGTATGCGCCGTGCTAGCCTCCGTCCTTCACCGCGATCCACCTCAAGAACCTGCAAAAGACGAAACGGCGCCGCTGCGGCCGATCGCGCTCCGACGCCCAAGTCAGCGACTGAACCACCAATTACTCAAGAGTAAAACTCAAGAACTCTAAGGAACCGTGACCAGTTCTCTCTCAGTGTACTCAAGACTCGCAAGCGTAAAGAAATAATCTGAACGTGCGTACCTCAGAAGTTCGTTGGGAACTCTTATATACCTTGGCACTTTCTCTCTCCTGGCAGTTACACATCTGGACACGTGGCTCGCATCCAGCTGTACACGTGCCTTCATCTGGAGCATCCTTGACTTGGGCGTTACTTCTGACTCTTCCTTTGGCTAAGTCACTTATGCATGATACTACTCAGTGCACAGTTGCCTTGGAGCGTGATCTCTTCTAGATGGCGAGTTCGGGTGCCTTCGTACACACCTTCCCTGTGGTCTCGCCGACCGCCTTCATGATCTGCACCACCTGTTTCACCGTATGTGCTCAAGTAAGCTGTCCCCCGACCTTATCCTCTGGCCAGCTGGGAAGTACCCATCTGCCTTCATCTTCGGCGATGTCCTTGTTTCGGCGATCTCTAATCACTTGGTCGCCTGGGTTCACATCTGGCGACTTCATCTTCAACTCGGTGGCCGCCGGTTTAGGCATGATGGAGATCGGAGCACGCCAACTTAATAACTGGCGAGTACGCGAACCCCCCGACTTCCTCCCCTTCTGCCAGCCAGGTGTTCCATCCAGCACGCCTATGTCATAGCTCGACGCCACGTCATTATCCCCGACTACCAGGGCGGTACACAAGCCCCCCAGTCTTAAGTGAAGACTTGTCCAGCGAAAAGACTAAAGGAGTCACGTCACTACCGATCTACGTGGCGCTGGCGCAAAATTCCAAACGTTTGTACTTTCTGCTTTTCTGACGCTCCACCAAACACCCTTCCAATCGCTCGACACGTGGCTTCATCAACGGTTACCTTCAATTGTCGTTTGCGCTTCCAAAACCCATTCGAAAAACCCTTAAACCCATTTCACTTCTATTGTTCCATCATCTCTTTGCTTTCTCAAACGCTCCAAGCTTCTTCTGCAAACACCCACGACGCTCTTCAACCTTCTGGATTCTCAACTTCCTTCATCGTTCTTCCGATCATAAAAAGGTACTCCCTTTACTTCTTCTGCTGACTTTTCCTGCATTTTGACCGATTTGCATCATCCATTAACTGTCTGGTGCATACGCTGTGGGCTGTTTCTTCTGTTTTCTCCCTTCTCATAACTTAGGACTTCGTCTTCATTACAACGAACCTTCGTTCGTTCGTTTTTTCACCCTTCTTTCACGATCGAGTCAGCCTCTGCGAACCCTGCTCACCTTTCCCTTTCTTTTTCCCTTGCAGTTTCCGCGATGGCTCGCTCAAAGATCACCCCAAATCCTCCTCCCTCGTCACGTAACCCTCCGTCTCAAGCACATAACCCCCCACGAGCACCTGGTGCTTCTTCTTCCCAGGCTGAGAGGCCTGCAACCTCTCGTCCTGACCTGGCTCAGGCTACTCCACCGGTCGCTGGAGGAGCCTCCGCCCCCACTCCAGATTATGAAAAACTTTACCCCTGGGCCAGCTCGGCACTGCTGAAAGAGACTTCTTCGATAAACTCTGCAATGGCGGTACTCCGACTGAGGAAAGGGGACCAGTCGGATCTTTCCTTTCACAAGGAGCACGATAGCAAGATGATCGTGCTGCCTTGCCACCCTGAGGAGCCGATCTGCGCTGACGACAAAGCGAGCGGTGGCGAGTCGTTCTGCTTCCTCTACACGACATTTTTCAAGAAGGTGAAGCTCCGACTTCCCTTCACTCGTTTCGAGCGAGAGCTGCTGACCGAGCTCGATATCGCCCCCGCCCAGCTTCATCCCAACAGCTGGGCGTTCGTAAGGGCGTTCCAGATCATCTGTGCACATCTGGGACTGCCAGCGTCAGTGGATGTTTTCCTCTTCCTTTTTGAAGCCAAGCTCCCAGGAGATCGCCTTTGGGTGAGTCTAAACGGGATTGCTGGGAGGTCGATCCTTTCTATCTTCCAGCAATCTTATAAGGATTGGAAGGGGAAGTTCATTCAAATACGCCAAAACGACCAGGATGCCTCGCTGCTCGACGGGTTTCCCTTGTACTGGGTAAACAAGGGAAACAAAGACGCCAAGGGAAGCTTCAGAAGGCCAAGAAGTCCTGACAGCATGGGTGCCTTGGACAAGGATCTGTGCCTCTTCTGGAAGAGCGTGGCAGACGCCAATATCACCTTCCTCACCACTGCGCTCATCTCCTTCGAGTTCTTCGAAGATCAACTCGAGGCTCGCATAGGTTAGAGCTCACCTCGGTATCTAAGTCATTACTCTTGACACTTCTGCTAACTGTTTCTGGGCGTCTTGTCTGTTGTGCACAAGACTTTGGTTTATTTTCTGCACCAATTATCTGCTTTTCTTGCATACTGACTTATGTGTTTATCTCTCTCTCTGAGCTGACCCACATACCTTTGCATTATGCAGATCTTATGTTGGGCAAGGGAAAACTGGCTGAGTTGAGGGCGCTCGCCCGAGCCCATGGATTGGCGTCGGGTTCCCAGACCGTGCCAAATTCGGTGGTGGAGATCGCCGCTGCACAGGGCAGATCGCCCCCCAAAGGCCCAGCTCCTTCCGAGGCCCAGCCCGCCCAACAACGCAAAAAACTCGTCCTCAGGAAACCAAAGAGGAAAACCCCTCAAGTGGTTCATGAGGACGAGGAAGAAGACGATGAGGCAACCGAAGATGGCCTTATCACCAAGAGGAAGAGGGTGGCGCCTTCTTCACCACCCGCTCTGATGGCATTTCATGAAGTTCTTCTTGAATCAATGTAGAGTATGGGGCGGAAGCAATGAATGAGGGTGAGCAAGATCCTCCTAAGAGTGGTGTTGATCTTGTAGGTGCATGATAAGTATGGGTATTGAGTGGTTCGGCCAGCTCAAGGGAAAAGGTGAAGGAATTGAAGTTTAGAGCCTAGGATTCTAGGGAGAAGCAAAGTTGAGCACAAATTGGCAGCATAACTTTACTCACAATAAACTTAAAAATACAAGGTGTAGGCTCCTCCTTTTATAGGCTAAGGAGGACCATAATGCAACCCTAATGCTAGCCAAATGAAATGTAAATGTGAAGCACATGGGTGCACATGGCACATGGGTGCACAAATGAGCACATGGGGAGGGGTGTGTCTAGTTTTTATGCTCACCCCCTCCATGGTCTTTCTAGAATGTTCACACAAATATGCTTTCTACACTACTCTAATTACTAAGCACCCCTAATGGGCCTTTATGTAACAATTACAAAGGTCTTCTCTTCCCAAAACCGTAGCTTTGACCCATGTGTATGTGAAGCTAGACGGTCTAGAAGGGATCCTCATCATGGCCTAGACGCTCCTTATGTAGCCGCTCCTCATCATGGGCTAGACGCTCCTCTTCATGGGCTAGACGCTCCTTTTTGAGTCTAGACGCTCCTCATCATAGGCTAGACCGTCTAGTCTTGGAGGCTTGGCTTTCATCGTGTGGTGAGCTTGGGCCCTCCTCCATCATCCCCTCCCTCTTGAAAAGGATTTGTCCTCAAATCCAAAGCTTTTGCTTTTGAGGGGGCTTGTTGTGGCTGGATGGTGTCCATCATTTCCTCCTTCGGGAAAAGATCTATCCTCAGATTTGCTAACTTGATCTCGGATAGCAACCTCTTGCTTCGTCAAGGTGTGTCCTCCCGGATCAAATATCAACCTATGAGAATCTTGAAACAAAGCAAAGGAGTTAGAGTGAGTATTTGGAGAACAATTAATTGTGTGAAGTTGCCATCTTTGTTTTTCTCTTGTTTTGGTCAACTTCTCACAATGCTTCCCTTTTGATGGTTGTAGGTGCCTTCTAATCCTCTTATGTTTTCTAAAATTTCCAAAAGTAGTTACTTTTTCCTTAGGCATAATCCCTTTAGGAAATGGTGACAACTTTAAAAAGGCAAGAGGACTATGTTCACATACAACTTCAAATGGAGAGATATGAGTAATCTTGTGGACTACTCCATTATATGCATGCATAAAAGGAAAAGGATTCTTATCCCAAGAATTGTGGGTGTCCCTCATGATTTCGTGAAGCATAGAAGGGAGAGCTATGTTTTCAAATTTTGGAGCTCTATCCCTTATTTTTGAAAATAAATCATGGAGGCTTGTCACTTTTCTTAAGAAGAGTTTATCCACTTCCATGAAGAAAGAATCAAGACCTTTTGTCGTCCTAGGAAGCTCTAATTTGAAATGTGTGTCTTCCCATGGATCTTTTACAAAAGGTGAAGGAGTATAGAGTTCTTGGGACGTTGCCTTAGGTGTAGTTTGAAAACAAGAGTTATACCTAAAGTAATGTCTTTGAACTTCTTTTCTCATGGGTGACAAAAGTTTTCCTCTTAAAAGCTCCAGAGTTTTATCAACTCTCATTTGTCCCATGAGTTCTCCTTCTTGTAGACTTTTTCTCTTATGTGCAAAGAGAGTCTCGTTGGTACAACCATTGTTTATGAAAATTTGTACATTTTGCAATGGTTGTCTCAATAAGACATGGCAAGTTGTTCTAGGCACTACTTCATACAAAAATTGGTAGGTGCTTATAGATAACTTGTCATTCTTTTGGGGATATCTTAACACATTTGAGAAATAGTCTTGATCTATGCAAGCTTCTTTTAAAGACTTTTCTTTTGTGCTCATGCTTGCAAGTGTTCCTTTACAATAGGAAAGGCTAGGTTGTTCAACAAGAAGCATGTTTGTAAAGGTAGTTTCATTGTGATTGACTTGTTGAATGACCTTGTGGGAAGGAACACTATTCTCCCACGCCTTTTGTTTCCCAAATTTTTTTTCTTTTTCTATTTTTTCTTCATCCCTTTTGTGTTTCATTTGTATTTGGTCTTTTACCACTTGGGAATGTGGTAAAGGACTAAGTACAAACTTTTTGTGCTTGTGGATGAAAGAAATCTCGTTAGTTAGACCATTATGCGAGGTTTTCTTATCAAATTGCCATGGTCTACCTAATAAGACGTGGCAAGCTTCCATAGGTACTACATCACACAAAACATTGTCTTCGTAGTTACCTATAGAAAACTCGATTTCCACTTGTTTGTCTACACGTAGTTCTCCATCCTCATTGATCCATTGTAAATTGTAAGGTTTTGGATGAGGAACTACTTGTAGATTTAGTTTCTCAATCAATCTAGTGCTACAACAATTGCAGCATGATCCACCATCCACAATAAGAGAGCATATATTTTCGAAAATATTGCATCTAGTATGAAAAATGTTCTCTCGTTGTGTCTCAATGGATGCACTAGGTTGATTGTGGAGGATTCTTTGAATCATCAATAAGTCCCCCTCCAAAGGATTTATCCTCTCTCCTTCCCCCTTTCCTTGTGTACTAGGTTCATCCTCACCACTTGTGTACTCATCTTTTCCCTTTAAAAACAAAACCCTTTGGTTTGGACATTGCGCTTGCACATGCCTCTTCCAAAACATTTAAAACACTTGGTGTCCCTAGCACGGATGTATGGGGTGGAGGCATCTTTTACTAAGGGTTTGGTAGTTTCTTTGGATTCGTCTCTAGGTGTACTACCCTCCCTTTTAAAGTCTTTCTTGGGATAAGAGTTGGAGTAAGAACCCACCCTTTGACTTGAAGTTTTGCGCAAATTTTGCTGTTCAACTTTAATGCAAAGTTGAACCAAATCATTCAAGTCTTGGTAGGGTAATAGTTATACTCTATCCCTTATCTCAAGGTTGAGCCCACTTAGAAACCTAGATATGGTGGTGGTTTCTTCCTCTCTAATGGATGCTCTCATCATGTAGAGTTCCATTTTCTGCCTATACTCTTCCACACTTAAGTTCTTTTGTTGGAGTCTTTGGAGCTTGTCCATCAACTCCCTATGGTAGTAGGAAGGTATGTGGCGACGTCTTAGGGCTCCCCTAAGGTCATTCCAATATTCTATGGAAGGCTCCCTATGAAGACGTCGGTCTCTCTCTAGAGAGGTCCACCAATACATGGCATTGCTTTGGAAACTAAGGGTTGCAAAGGGTACTTTCCTCTCTTCACTCACTCTATGGCAAGCAAAGAGTTGCTCTACTTTCATCTCCCAATCTAGGTAGGCTTCTACATCTTCCTTACCATAGAAATGGGGTAGGTCTACCCTTACTTCCCTTGGGCTCTCTTGCTCCCTTTGCCTAGTTCTTCTAGGGGGTGGTTGGTAATAATCATTGATCCTACGACTTCCCTCCCCTAGAGACTCAATACTTTGAGATGCATGAGTAAGCGTTTTTTTTTATTTTTGTGTTTTTTGTGATTTCTCTTATTGAGCTTTAGCCAATTCATTGATTTTGTTCTCATTCTCCAATTGTCTAAAAGATATCAATTGTACCGCTTGGGATACTTCTTTTAAAAGAGTTTTCAAAGATTTTACTTCACTTTCAATAGACTTTGGAGAGTGAGAAGAAGAAGACATGGCTAAAACTTTGTGTATATAGGTGTTGTACTTTGAGAAAGTTTAGGAAAGTTAAAGAAGGTAGTTTTCCAGGTAAGGGAGGTGAGTCACAAAGGACTACTTAAATACCAAGCCTTTTCCTTGCCAAAAACTATCCTCCAATATCTTCACACAAGACTTTCTCTTAGTGAAACACTTAGAACACAAATAAGTTGAGAAATAAATGCAAGAAAACAATGTAAGCTATCTATGCAACAAAGCTAGTCGGTTTAGCACAAAACTAAACAAAATTAAACATGCAAAACGTAGCTATGAAAGCAAAAGAAAAGCAATTACAAACAAGTAACAATTACTAATCAAGAATGCTATACTATTCGGCCCTAGGTGAGGCTTCTTGGACACTTTGAGCCCTTGAAGACACACTCACCGTCTAAACGTAATTAACAAGGTAATTAACAATAAACCAAGTTGCAAAGGAAATAAGAGAACTCCCTTTGTTGATCCTCTTTTTTTTTATTAGTGCACTTCCTTGTTGTCTTTGATTGTTGATCTTCCAAGTGTTTGTAGTGTTTATTTCAAGAATGCTTGTTTCGGCTTTGGCCTTGTCTTCTCCTTAGAATGATGGTCTTTAATTCTCCAATTTCCAGCACCTAGCAAAGGGCTAAACCTTAACCAAATCAAGTTCCCATTCACATAAGCACCAAAGAAGAATTAAATTCCAGCACCCAAATTAGAGGTCAAAGAACAAAAGCAAGAAACAAATTTAATTGAATAAAACAGTACCACCAAAAGGATTTAGATTATGACAACTAGAAAGAGAGTCAGAAATTAAAGCAAACAAATAAAGGTACTCAATTAAAGGTTGGCACACAAAAGAATTCCTAAAGAAAAGCACTAGATTAGATGACCAAATAAAAAAAACAGCACCACTGGATATGTTGTGGGCCAGAAAACGTGTTTGTTCCCCGATTTATGCTGAGCTGTATTTTTAAAATTTGACTCTGAAATTTGATATGCAAGATATTCAGGATCTTATCTAAAATCTGGCTTTGGAATCACTCAAAACGCATGCACCATTTTTTTTTAATAAATTTTTCAATTTTGGTGTTCGGTTAGGCCAGCTGGAGCGCTTCAGATTTGCACTCTGATTTAAAAAGATTTATCATTTTTTTTCTGTTGCTTCTTTTGACCTAATTCTTTTTTTGTCCTTTCTATAACACTTTAAACTTGCATTTTCCAGAGAATCAAAATTTTCCTATGAGTGGAAATATTTTTCTGGGTTAAAACAGCCAAAACAGAGAAGGTGAAAACAGGGGAATTTGAAAAACTGGAAACAAAAACAGCAAGATACCAAAGTTTAGACACAATGGAAATATGTGAAATAGAATTTGTGTATGATCTAAACACAAATGAAACTCAAACTAAAAATTAAAAGGCACCAAAAGATCAAAGAACAGCAGATTTAAGCAAATAAAGAGACCCAAAATCAAGAAACAATCAAGCCAAATAAAAGGACTACTATGAATTGTTGACAATATGGATGAACATGACTTTGACAAAACATGTATAGATTCAGAAAATTAAAGACTCAAAGCATAATATAAACCAAATAATGAAAGCAATAAAGACTCAAAAGCCTAAAATAAAATAGCAACACAAGGTGTATGGAATCCTATCACAAATTGCACAAGAACTTGTTCAAGATCAATTGAACAAGAGTGCTTCGGTTGGATCTTCCACAAAGCACACCAAGAACAAATTAAATTGTAAAAAACAGCAAGACAAGTAAGGAAAGTAAATGACAATATGAAATAAAGAAGAACTAAAATTGAAAAGACAAGGAGCTACTCATCTTGAAGAACCAAAGCTCATGATACCAAATGATGGCATTTCATGAAGTTCTTCTTGAATCAATGTAGAGTATGGGGCGGAAGCAATGAATGAGGGTGAGCAAGATCCTCCTAAGAGTGGTGTTGATCTTGTAGGTGCATGATAAGTATGGGTATTGAGTGGTTCGGCCAGCTCAAGGGAAAAGGTGAAGGAATTGAAGTTTAGAGCCTAGGATTATAGGGAGAAGCAAAGTTGAGCACAAATTGGCAGCATAACTTTACTCACAATAAACTTGAAAATACAAGGTGTAGGCTCCTCCTTTTATAGGCTAAGGAGGACCATAATGCAACCCTAATGCTAGCCAAATGAAATGTAAATGTGAAGAACATGGGTGCACATGGCACATGGGTGCACAAATGAGCACATGGGGAGGGTTGTGTCTAGTTTTTATGCTCACCCCCTCCATGGTCTTTCTAGAATGTTCACACAAATATGCTTTCTACACTACTCTAATTACTAAGCACCCCTAATGGGCCTTTATGTAACAATTACAAAGGTCTTCTCTTCCCAAAACCGTAGCTTTGACCCATGTGTATGTGAAGCTAGACGGTCTAGAAGGGATCCTCATCATGGCCTAGTCGCTCCTTATGTAGCCGCTCCTCATCATGGCCTAGACGCTCCTCTTCATGGGCTAGACGCTCCTTTTTGAGTCTAGACGCTCCTCATCATAGGCTAGACCGTCTAGTCTTGGAGGCTTGGCTTTCATCGTGTGGTGAGCTTGGGCCCTCCTCCATCACGCTCCACCTCCTCTTCCAACGTCAACACCACCTTCCACGCCGGCTCCACCTCCAACACTGCTTCCTCCCCCAGCTCCCACCTCGCCAGTCCAAGCGGTTCCCCTGGCAGCTGCACTTCCTGTGGTTGAGGCT
Organism: Phaseolus vulgaris; assembly: GCF_051622355.1. Taxonomy (NCBI): domain Eukaryota; kingdom Viridiplantae; phylum Streptophyta; class Magnoliopsida; order Fabales; family Fabaceae; genus Phaseolus; species Phaseolus vulgaris. The sequence goes on along the minus strand of NC_143506.1, from coordinate 1,981,139 downwards.
GCCGAGCCCAACTTTATGGAGAACCCCCCGAGCGCCTCCACGCCCTATGTATCCGCTGGAGGGGGTCCTCCTTCAACTGCTTCAACTGCTGGAGCTGTACCAGGCGGGGATGAAGGCGCTCACAACTCGCCTATCATCATCACTGAATCCCCTCCATCGCCACCACGCCAAGAAGCTCCCATTCAACAACCAACTCAAGAAGGTGGTGGCGAGAACCAACAACAAGCTCCCCCGGTGCCTCCACGAGCAAGCCTCTCTCTTGAGGTCAAAACGGTGTGGGAGCCCTTCTCAGCAAAACTGAAGATGATGGCGGAGGATTTCCCTTCCATCATATCCAAAGCTGTGGAGAGCTCCAGCAAGAAGCTCCAGGATGACATCTCCGTGCTCCAAGAGGAGAATCGCCTAATCAGGATCGAGGCGGAGAAGTTATCCTGCAATCTTATGCTCGCGGAGATCGATCACTCCCGAGTGGAAGATGCTATGAGCACCGAGCTCCGGGTGGCACGCAAGGAGGCCACCGATCTACGCCATAAGGTGCAGCTCTTAGCTCAAGAGAAGATCGAGCTGGAGAGCAAGCTGGTCCCTTATCGCGTCAAAGTGGCTGACCTGGAGGCGTCGATCAAAGCAGATGCCGCCAAGGTAAAAACCCTCGAGAAGAGGTCAGCCGATCGGGAGGTCTTCTTGGGGAAAGTTGAGAAGGAGAGAGACGACACCATGGCCAAACTCGCCGAGGCCAAAGAGGAAAATGGGAAGATCACCACACAGCTGGCCCAGGCGCAGGCGGAATCCAAGAAGGTTACTGAAGACCTTCTTCAAGCTCGGGAAACAATTGAAGAACTCAAGAAACAAGCTGAAGAGCTGAAGCAGCAGAACGAGGGGCTCAAGAAGCAGATTGAAGAACTTGAGCTGAGCTCCGCCCAGATTCTCGCTGCTGGATTCGACGCTGCCTTGGAACAATTCGCCTGCCTGTACCCTGACTTGGATCTCTCCATGGTGTCGCTGAACAACGAGGTGGTGGACGGGAAGATTGTTCCTTCTGAAGACTAGCCGCTCGCTGCTTCCCTTCACCACTTACTCATTTGTCTCTCTCTTACCCAATTTACTTGTAATAAATTTTTCCCCTTTCTGCCCATGTATCTTGAACTGATCATACTTTATTATAAAGTCTTCTTCTTACAACTTCTCTGTCTGCCTTATCTCTCCTCGTATAATTCACTTCAACAAAATTAACTTAGTAACTCCGCGAGCGCGATTGCATACTTAACTGCTTCGAACCACTGACTTTTGAACAATAACATTCTAACAACTTATAACCTCAAGATAATGAACCTTAGCGTGAAATTGCTCTTCAAATAACGAACTTCAACCCAACTAATGGCTTAAGACACAGCTCATCTGATCTGCCTTATCAAAACGGGCCTTGGCTTTCTCGCCATCGCTTGAGTTTCTCCTGGTCGCCAAAGACTCTTGGCGATACCAGCTTCCTCTTGCCTTCACAACTTGGCCATTGTTCCTTTATCTGGGGGTAGAGGCGCCTTTCGGATCCTTCTCTACCTCCCTGAGCTTCAGAACAAAAGACCGGGTGGCTAGGCGTTCTCTTCGAACCTACCTTAGCCACCCTCCAAACTTCTTCCACCCTTTACACCATACCTGAACTCGTTCGCGACGAGAAGGATTTTATCTTGCCTGAACTCGCTCATCGGCGAGAAGGTCTTTAACTCGCCTGAACTCGCTCATCGGCGAGAAGGTCTTTAACTCGCCTGAACTCGCTCGTTGGCGAGAAGGTCTTTAACTCATGCCTCTACATTGCCCCAGGGGTTACATCTTCTCCCCCCCAGAAACACTGAGGACTTTTTGCTGGTGCCTCTACATTGCCCCAGAGGCTACATCTTCTCTCCTCTGGAAGCACTGAGGACTTTTCACTGGTGCCTCTACATTGCCCCAGAGGCTACATCTTCTCTCCTCTGGAAGCACTGAGGACTTTTCACTGGTGCCTCTACATTGCCCCAGAGGCTACATCTTCTCTCCTCTGGAAGCACTGAGGACTTTTTACTCTTCCTCGCATGCACTCGCTCGACGGCGAGGAGGTCTTTATCTCGCCTCAGGACGCGCGAGGGTGTTGAGGTCTTTTAACTGGTGCCTCCGATCGCCGAAAGACGATGAGGACTTTAACTTTAACTGAGGCCGCCAATCGCCGAAAGACGATGGGGACTTAGAAACTTTTTAGAAAGCATGCAACATAACTTCAACTTGCCTTAAATCACATATAAGTGACAAGGTCTTTCTTCAAAACTTTCGGAAAACAACAAGCATGCAATCTAAAACACTTTAAACTTTGAAAGCTCTTCTTTATTGGGCGGCCTCATTAAAAACCCTCCTTAGGGAAAAAAGAGTGCCCCCCCCAAACTGTTTTAACAGAAACATTATAAAGCTCTTCGTGTTTGTTCTTACTTACAAAGTTCTCAACTGTAATATAACTTGAGGTGTGTGGCGTTCCAAGTGCGGGGAATCGCCCCTCCTTCCAAAGTTTCTAAGCGGTAGGCGCCGTTCCCGAGCGCCTCGGTTATTCTGAACGGCCCCGTCCACTTAGGCGACAGCTTGTTCTCCATCTCGTATTGGTGAGCCTTCCTCATCACCAGGTCGCCTTCTCTGAACTGTCTTGGCATCACCTTCGAGTTATATCTTCGTTCAATCCTTCTTTTCACCGCCTCAGCTTTAAATCTTGCCTCTTCCCTGACCTCATCCAGTAAGTCCGGGTTCAACCTTCTTTCCTCATTCGAGTCTTCCTCCACAAAGTTCTGGAATCTCGGCGAGCTCTCCTGGATCTCCACTGGAATCATTGCATCGCACCCGTAAACCAAACTGAACGGGGTCTCATGGGTTCCTAACTGCTCGGTGGTGTGGTACGCCCAGACTATACGGGGTACCTCCTCAGCCCAGCTTCCTTTGGCTTTCTCTAGTCTTCTCTTCAAGCCTCTGAGTAACACCCGATTGGCTGACTCTACTTGGCCATTCGTCTGAGGGTGCTCGACGGATGCAAATACCTGCTGAATTCCCACCCCTTTGCACAGCTTCTTCAACAGGTGACTTGCAAACTGAGTCCCATTGTCCGATACCAGGTGCTTGGGCACACCAAACCGGCACACAATGTTCTTCCACACGAAACCCTCGATCTTGTGTGCGGTGATCTGGGCCACTGGTTCTGCTTCGATCCACTTGGTGAAATACTCAATCGCCACCACCAAGTACTTCATCTTCCTGATCGCCAGCGGGAATGGTCCCAGGATGTCGATTCCCCATGTATGAAACGGCCAGGGGCTGTAAATCGACTTCAAATCCTCGGGAGGCGCCTTGTGCCAATCGGCATGCTGCTGGCATTGCTTGCAGCACCGCGCATACCACTTGCAATCTTCTCTCATTGTTGGCCAGTAGTAACCTGCACGGAGAGTCCTTGCGGCCAGAGCTCGACCCCCGACGTAGCTTCCGCATACCCCTTCATGGAGCTCTGCCATAATTCTTGTACATTTCTCGCCGTGCACACATTCCAGGAGTGGGTGAGTGAACCCAAACCTATACAGCTCGCCATCAATCATTGTGAACTTGCTAGAATTCTTCTTTATCTTCCTAGCCTCTGTCGGATCCAGCGGGAGAAGGCCATCCGCCAGGCATCGCTTGTACTGCGTCACCCAGGTGTCTAGCTCATGGGTCGTGCAGACCTGCGTCACGTTCACCTTCTCTCCCCGACATGCCCTTATTCTTGGCGACCTCAAGGTCTCTTGAGTCAAAGACCTGTGACTCCTTGCCGCTTTCTCCGTCAATTTGCTTATCTGAAGAACAAGGTGATCTGCCACAAATGCTCTAGGCGTCTTCAGAGTTTCTTGAATCACCGTCCTCTGCCTACCCCCCTTGCCTGAACTGGCGAGCTTAGCTAGCAAGTCAGCTCGGGCATTCTGCTCTCTAGGCACATGCACTACTTCAAAGGAGACAAAGGAACTCTTCAATTCCTGTACATACTCCAGGTAAGCCGCCATTTGTGGATCTTTAGCCTGGAACTCGCCTGTTACTTGTCCCGTGACTAACAGCGAGTCACTCTTAGCCATCAGCACCCTGGCTCCCATCTCCTTAGCTAGCAAGATACCGGCGATCAGCGCCTCATATTCTGCTTGATTGTTGCTGGCCTTGAAGGCAAACCTCAAAGATTGTTCGATCAGCACCCCGTTGGGTCCCTCCAAGATGACTCCAGCACCGCTACCCTGCTGGTTCGACGATCCGTCCACTGAAAGCACCCAACGAAAGTCATCCCCCTCAACTCGTGTCGCTTCAGACGAGAGCTCGACCACGAAGTCTGCGAAGATCTGCCCCTTGATCGGACCTCGGGGCTCATACTTGATGTCGAACTCCGACAGCTCCACCGCCCACTTCACCATCCTCCCAGCAACGTCGGGCTTCTTCAAGACCTTCTGAATGGGCAAGTCGGTCATCACCAGTATCGTGAAGCTATGGAAATAGTGGCGTAACCTCCTTGCGGAAAAGACTACTGCCAGTGCAGCCTTCTCCAGGGCCTGATATCTCGTTTCGGGGCCTTGCAGCACCTTACTAACAAAATAAATGGGCTTTTGAGCCTGATCTTGGTCCTGGGCGAGCACCGCACTCACCACCCTCTCAGTTACAGCAAAATACAACCTGAGAGGGGTTCCCACCAGCGGTTTGCACAAAACCGGCGGGCTCGCCAGATACTCCTTAAGCTTGACGAAGGCTTCTTCACACTCCTTCGTCCAGGCAAATTTGTTATTCCGCCTCAAACACTGGAAATACGGATGGCCCTTCTCTCCGCTGGCTGACACGAAACGAGACAGAGCAGCCATCCGACCTGTAAGCTGCTGCACTTCCTTCACGGTAGCCGGGCTCCTCATCGCCAAGATGGCAACACACTTATCAGGGTTGACTTCTATTCCTCTTTCAGTTAAGAGAAACCCTAGGAACTTCCCGGCCTCCACGCCAAAGATGCACTTCTCAGGATTCAGCTTTAACCTAAACTTGGCGATCGTGGTGAACAATTCCTCCAAGTCCTCCGCGTGCTTGCTCTTCTCCGGCGAGGTCACGACCATGTCATCTACGTACGCTTGCACATTTCTTCCCAGCATGGGTGCAAGTACCCGATCCATCAACCTCTGGTACGTGGCCCCCGCATTCTTCAGCCCAAACGACATCACCTTGTAGCAGTAGCACGATCTCTCGGTCATGAAGGCAGTCTTTTCTTCATCCATGGGATGCATCTTGATCTGGTTATACCCCGAGAAGGCATCTAGGAAACTCAACAGCTTACACCCTGCAGCACTGTCCACCAGGGCGTCTATGCTTAGCAAAGGATACGAATCCTTTGGGCAAGCCTTGTTCAGATCAGTGAAGTCGACGCACATGCGCCACTTCCCATTGCTCTTCTTCACCAGCACGACATTGGGCAGCCACTCAGGGTACTGCACTTCCCTGATATGGCCTGCAGCGAGGAGCTTCTGGGTTTCGTCTCTAATCGCCTGCCTCCTCTCCTCGTTGAACTTCCTTCTCCTCTGGTGTACTGGTCTGACCTGATTGTCCATCGCCAAATGATGGCACAAGAAGTCGGGATCGATCCCGGGCATGTCCGAAGCGGACCATGCAAACGCATCCAGATGCCGCTCTATCACCTTGGCGATTTGGTCCTGGAGCTCAACTTCCAGGGATCTTCCCAGCTTGAAGATCTTTCCCCCGATCTCCCTTTCGAGCCACTGCTCGACGGGTTTTGGTCTGGTTTCTCTGGCGATCACCGCCCTGGCGATTCCCAGCTCCCTCGCTTCCTCAGGGCGTGATGGAGATCAAGCCCAAGAGAACATGGAGGCCACTCATCAAGCTCAAGAAGAGGTGGAGGCACAAATGGAGGATGCCCATGGAGGTCAAAGTCCACCTCAAAGGATTACAAGAAGCATGTTCAAAGCCTTGGGAGCAAGAGGACATTTATTTTCTCTTTTTGTAGTGTCTTTAGTTGAAGGTGCTTAGAGGGAAACCTTAGAAACCTCTTTTGTTATAGCATCTTTTAGGTTTTAAATAGGACCTTTAGGGGGGTGTATTAGTAGATAGGTGTAGGAGTAGAAAAGGGGGTGCCAAAGTGAAGGAAGGGATCACACCTTCCTTGCTTAGGCAAATTAGCGCCGGTTCTAGTGGCTTTTGGAGGGAGTTTTTGATTTGTTTAGCTTTCATTTTTCAGCACCTTAGGCTATAAATAGAGGTGCCTTCCTTGTAAATTTCAGATTTGAATTTTATCTAAAGAAACTATACTCAAAATTGGAGTGAGCATTTGGAGAGCTTTGAGCTTCTTCTCTAGTCTTATCTTGAAGGACCATGGTTTCCTCAAGTGGCGGCTTCCACACTCATCTAGGAGCATCCATTCTTCTAGTGGCGTGATCATCCAACCATTCCTCCATCTTCATGAGCATTCTCTTCTCCTTCCTTTCTTTTTCTTCAATTTGTTCTTGTTGCCTTGAGTTTTGAGTTGTTTTTGTTCGGTTCCTTTATTTTTTTCCAGCACCTATTTTCTGTTTAGTTTTTAAATTCTGTTCGGTTCTTTTGTTTTGAAGTTCAATTCTGTTCGGTTTGTTATTTTCCTTCTCCTTTGTTGATTCAATTTGACAATATTTGGTTCATCCAAATGAGTTTGGGATTTGGTACTTGTTTTGGTGAGTTCTTGATCTTAGAACTATGATCCAACTTCTAAGAAAGTGCCTCTACATTTTCCAGCTCAAGGTGATTCCTCAAAGTGTCAAGAATCTTGTTCTATGTGGCTATTGGAATCACATCATGTGGTATCATGAGTCTTAGGTTCATTCTTGTTTAATTGTTGAGTTGTGTGCACTTTAATTTCAAGAGCTCTTTAATTTTTCTTGCAATTTAAGTTTCTGTTTTAGAATTTTAATTGAGTATTCTTGCTGTTTTTCTTTTGCTCCAAGTGTTTGTGGAAAGGTTTATGGCACTCATAATTCTTATGAGTATGGTTGCTCTTTTGGAATGGCATTATCCTTCCTAGAGTTTACCTTAAGCTTCCTTTCACTTGTTACAATTTGTGTTGTGTCTTTTAATTTTTGAATCATGTCAAGTTTTGTCTTAGTCATGTTATTCCATATATGTCATTACTTCTAGTAGTACTTTTATTGTTTTGATTGTTTCTTGCTTTGGTGTCATATAATTTTCTGAATTGATGTTGATCCTTTGTGCATTTTCTTTTTAGAATTGAGTTCATACTTGTATTCTAGACCTATACAAGTTCCACTACATCATTTTCTATTATGTCTTTGCTAGTTCATCATTCTGTTTTTTTTATTCCTATTAGGATTCCTCTGTTTCTGAAAAGAGTGCTTACTGTTTTTCCTTATTGCAACTGATTTACGTACTGTAAAATTCTGAAATTCTGGATTTGAGATATTCAAAGTGTTAGAAAAGAATAGAAAAAAGAATCATTCAAAAATATGAAGTACACAAAAAATGATAAATAAAATAAAAAAAGTGTACATTCCTGCCGAAAAAAATACGGTAATCTGGCAGCGATTTTAAAAAATTTATTTCTCTCAATTGGCTTACTGTTTTTAATTGATTCCAGTGCCATTTTTGAGTTAACATCTTGAAGTTTCTGTGGTATAAATTTCATAATCCAGTTCGCTCTACAACGTTCCAGTTAAATCAGTGAATATCAAACACAGTTTGCATTAAAAAAAAATTTCCAGTAGCTAAATTTTTTTGTTTTCTTCATCTACTCTAGTGCTTTTCCTTAGGTATTCTTTTGTGTGCCTACTTTTCTCATTGAGTTCTTTATTTTCTTGATTGTCTTTCATTCTTACTCTTTGAGTTTGTCTTACATATAGTATTCCTTTTGCAATTACCTTTTCCTTGCTTATACCTTTTTCTTGTTTGTCTTTATTGTTTCTTTGGTTTTGTGGTGGTTTGCTCTTAAGATTGGTGTGCTTGCTTTGACATATTTCTTTTGAGGATTCCAAGGCCTCAAGATCAGATTGGTGCAAGAACATTATTTCTTTGAGAGTGATATCTTTTTCAGCCTTAAATTCACTTCGGCAGTTTCAATTGCAATGCTCACTGTTTTTGCTAATTTTTAACTTGTTTGCTGTTTTGTGTGTTTGCTGTTTTTTTTTAATTACAAATGGCTGGATCTTCAAGTGATGCATCCTCCAAGCAGAATTCTCCTTCCAAAGCTTCAATTCTTGGTGAATTACATGAAGCTCAAAGAACAATTAGAAGGTTGGAAGAGAAATTGCAAAAGATGGAGGTCAAACAAACTAGACCATCTCCTTCTATCCATGATGGACATCATTCTCATAGACCATCTTCAAGAGCTTCTTCAAATGATGTTGGCCGTGAAGATGAGCATAGGAGAAGGAGACCTCCACCCCAAGTCCATGGACAAAGACATCATCACCAAGGGGAAAGAATTCACTACGGCAATGGCTTCTACCATGATGCAAAGTCCAAGCTTCCTTCGGTCAAACTACCTTGCTTTAATGGTTCTAGTGATCCAAATGTGTATTTAGATTGGGAGGCTAAGTGTGAACAAATTTTTGAGATCCATGAGATCCAAGATGAGCATAAGCTCAAGCTAGCCACCCTAGAGTTTAGTGATTATGCCATGAAATGGTGGCATGGAATTGTAAAGGACATTATCTATCACAAGGGTCCTCCCGTGGACTCTTGGAACTCTTTAAAGGATCATATGCGCGCTAGGTTTGTGCCCCCACATTTTAGGAAAGACCTCATGTTGAGACTCCAACGGTTTCAACAAGGCACGCTAAATGTGGATGAATATTATAAGGAGCTTGAGACGCTTGTGCTTAAAATTGAATTAGAAGAAAGTGAAGAAGCCATGGTTGCTAGGTTTGTGAGTGGTCTTAGGAAGGATATCCAAGACATTGTTGAGTTACAAGAGTATTCATCATTGGGCTCTTTAGTTCATCTTGCAATGAAGGTGGAAGCCCAACTTGCTAAGAAAAACTCTTTTAAAAATGCTTCCAATAATGGATACTACTCCAAGTCTTGGAGAAACAAAACTTCTTTTTCAAAACATCCTTCCAAAGATTCTTCTTTCAAACCCAAGGAATCTAAGCCATCAACATCTAGACCTAAGTCTCCCACTAGAACATCTAACACTAAATGCTTTAAATGTATGGGTTATGGTCATATTGCTGCAAATTGTCCTTCAAAACGAAGTATGTACATGCATGAGGGCATTGTAGTTAGTGAGCATGATTCGGATTCTTCAAAGCATTCATTGCATTCTCATGCATCTAGTGAGGAAGAGAGTGAATGTCCACTTGAAGGGGACTTGTTAGTTGTGAGAAGACTTCTTGGACAAGTTTCACAACCTTTTGATGAAAGTCAAAGGGAAAATATTTTCCATACAAGATGTCTTATTCAAAACAACATTTGTTCCTTGATAGTGGATGGGGGTAGTTGTGCAAATGTGGCTAGTACAAGAGTAGTAGATAAGCTTGGATTGCCTACTATCTCTCATACAAAGCCCTACAAATTACAATGGCTTAGTGAAGTAGGAGAAATAATTGTTAATAAACAAGTCCTCATCCATTTCTCCATTGGAAAATACAAAGATGAGGTATTATGTGATGTTGTGCCCATGGAAGCCACTCATGTTCTTTTGGGAAGGCCTTGGCAATTTGATAGAAAAGTTTTACATGATGGCTTTACCAACAAATTATCTTTTGAATTCCATGGTCACAAGGTTACTTTAAAATCTCTCTCTCCAAGAGAAGTCCATGAGGACCAAGTTATCATGAAGAAAAAGAGGGAGAGTGAAAAAGATAAAAAAGATAAAAAAGATAAGAGTTCTAAGCCTACACTCCTTGTGTCTAGGCGTGACATTGAAAGGGAAATAGTGGCTCATCATCCTCTTTTTTTAGCCATCCCTAGAACTCTTAGCATAGAAACACTTGTTGATAGTCCTCATTGCTTGGAAAATTTGGTAGAAGAGTTCAAAGATGTGTTTCAAGATCCTCCAAATGGACTTCCACCTTTGAGAGGGATTGAGCACCAAATTGATTTGATACCGGGCTCTTCTTTACCAAATCGTCCCGCATATAGGACCAATCCAAGTGAAACCAAGGAAATTCGCCAACAAGTTGAGGCTTTGATTGAAAAAGGGTGGGTGCAAGATAGCATGAGTCCTTGTGCTATGCCTATCATCTTAGTGCCAAAAAAGGATGGCACATGGCGAATGTGTTCGGATTGTAGGGCCATAAATAACATAACCATTAAGTATAGGCATCCCATACCTAGATTAGATGATTTGTTGGATGAATTACATGGTTCAAAAATCTTTTCAAAGATTGATCTTAAAAGCGGCTACAATCAAATCCGTATCAAACCGGGTGATGAATGGAAGACGGCTTTTAAGACCAACTTTGGTTTATATGAGTGGTTAGTTATGCCTTTTGGTTTAACTAATGCACCAAGTACCTTCATGCGCCTCATGCATCATGTTCTTAGACCTTTCATTGGTAAGTTTGTTGTGGTTTACTTTGATGACATTCTCATTTATAGCTTATCTTTGAATGACCATAGGTTGCATGTTAGGCAAGTTTTGGAAACCCTTAGGAAGGAACATTTGTATGCTAACCTTGCTAAATGTATGTTTGCTCTTGATCATATAGAATTCCTAGGGTTTGTTGTGAGTTGTAAAGGGGTCCATGTGGACAAAACCAAGGTGGTGGCCATTCAAAATTGGCCTACACCGAAATCTTTGAATGAGGTCCGAAGTTTTCATGGGCTTGCTTCTTTCTATAGAAGATTTGTCCCAAACTTTGGTACCATTGCCGCACCACTCAATGACATAGTGAAAAAGGATGTGGTCTTTCATTGGGGAGAAGCACAACAAAATGCTTTTGATACTTTGAAAGAAAAATTGACTAATGCTCCCATCTTGGCCCTTCCTAATTTCACTAAGACATTTGAGATTGAGTGTGATGCTTCAAGCATAGGTATTGGGGCTGTTCTCCTTCAAGAGGGCCACCCCATAGCCTATTTTAGTGAGAAATTGAAGGGAAGTCATCTCAACTATTCCACCTATGATAAGGAATTATATGCACTTGTTAGGGCTTTGTTTACTTGGCAACACTATCTTTTTCCCAAAGAGTTTGTGATACATAGTGATCATGAATCTCTTAAATATTTGAAAAGCCAAAACAAACTTAACAAGAGGCATGCTAAGTGGGTGGAATTCATTGAGCAATTTCCTTATGTGATCAAACACAAGCAAGGCAAAATAAATATTGTGGTGGATGCTCTTTCTAGAAGATACACCTTGCTAAATCTTTTAACCTCTCAATATCTTGGTTTTGATCACATTAAGGAACTTTATCATGATGACCTTGATTTTTCTCTCCTCTATCAAGAGTGTCTTAAGGGAGGACACAAAGATTTTTTTATTCAAGATGGCTTTCTTTTTAAAGGAAAACGTCTTTGTGTTCCCCAATGCTCTATTAGATTATCTCTTGTTAGAGAAGCTCATGAGGGGGGCTTAATGGGACATTTTGGGGTTGCTAAAACTTTGGATGTGTTGCATGAACATTTCTTTTGGCCTCATATGCATAAACATGTTCATAGTTTGTGTGATAAATGCATAGCTTGCCGCAAAGCTAAATCTAAGATGCATCCCCATGGTCTTTATACTCCTCTTCCTATTCCTTCAATGCCTTGGGTAGATATATCTATGGATTTCATCTTAGGCTTACCCAAGACATCAAAGGGAAAGGACTCCATTTTTGTGGTAGTGGATCGTTTTTCAAAGATGGCTCACTTTATTCCTTGCCACAAAGTGGATGATGCATGCCACATTGCAAACCTCTTCTTCCAAGAAGTGGTTCGCTTGCATGGGATTCCTAGGTCTATAGTGTCCGATAGAGATCCTAAGTTCTTGAGTCACTTTTGGAAGACCTTGTGGGGCAAGCTTGGAACTAAGCTTTTATTTTCTACCACTTGCCACCCACAAACCGATGGTCAAACCGAGGTGGTAAATAGAACTTTGGGACAACTATTGAGATGCTTTATTTCGGGGAATCCTAGAGTGTGGGAGAATTTACTACCCCATGTTGAGTTTGCATATAACCGAGTAGTAAATTCTACCACCTCCCATTCTCCTTTTGAGGTGGTCTATGGGTTTAATCCCCTAACACCTCTTGATCTTCTTCCTATTCCCCTTCTTGACGATGTCTTGTGCAAAGATGGGGATGAAAAGGCTTCTTTTGTGAAAACTTTGCATAAAGACATCAAGAAGAGAATTGAGAAGAAGGTTGGCAAGTATGCTGAACTTGCCAATAAAAGGAGAAAAGCATTGTTGTTTGATGAGGGCGATTGGGTTTGGCTTCACTTGAGGAAGGATCGTTTTCCTACTCAAAGGAAGTCCAAACTAATGCCCCGAGGGGATGGACCTTTCCAAGTCCTCAAGAGGATTAATGACAATGCTTATGAGTTAGATATGCCTGATACATTCTTAGGTAGTCATACTTTTAATGTCAGCGATCTAACTCCTTTTTCTGTAGGTCTCCAGAATTCGTGGTCGAATTCTCTCCAACTCGGGGAGTATGATGGAGATCAAGCCCAAGAGAACATGGAGGCCACTCATCAAGCTCAAGAAGAGGTGGAGGCACAAATGGAGGATGCCCATGGAGGTCAAAGTCCACCTCAAAGGATTACAAGAAGCATGTTCAAAGCCTTGGGAGCAAGAGGACATTTATTTTCTCTTTTTGTAGTGTCTTTAGTTGAAGGTGCTTAGAGGGAAACCTTAGAAACCTCTTTTGTTATAGCATCTTTTAGGTTTTAAATAGGACCTTTAGGGGGGTGTATTAGTAGATAGGTGTAGGAGTAGAAAAGGGGGTGCCAAAGTGAAGGAAGGGATCACACCTTCCTTGCTTAGGCAAATTAGCGCCGGTTCTAGTGGCTTTTGGAGGGAGTTTTTGATTTGTTTAGCTTTCATTTTTCAGCACCTTAGGCTATAAATAGAGGTGCCTTCCTTGTAAATTTCAGATTTGAATTTTATCTAAAGAAACTATACTCAAAATTGGAGTGAGCATTTGGAGAGCTTTGAGCTTCTTCTCTAGTCTTATCTTGAAGGACCATGGTTTCCTCAAGTGGCGGCTTCCACACTCATCTAGGAGCATCCATTCTTCTAGTGGCGTGATCATCCAACCATTCCTCCATCTTCATGAGCATTCTCTTCTCCTTCCTTTCTTTTTCTTCAATTTGTTCTTGTTGCCTTGAGTTTTGAGTTGTTTTTGTTCGGTTCCTTTATTTTTTTCCAGCACCTATTTTCTGTTTAGTTTTTAAATTCTGTTCGGTTCTTTTGTTTTGAAGTTCAATTCTGTTCGGTTTGTTATTTTCCTTCTCCTTTGTTGATTCAATTTGACAATATTTGGTTCATCCAAATGAGTTTGGGATTTGGTACTTGTTTTGGTGAGTTCTTGATCTTAGAACTATGATCCAACTTCTAAGAAAGTGCCTCTACATTTTCCAGCTCAAGGTGATTCCTCAAAGTGTCAAGAATCTTGTTCTATGTGGCTATTGGAATCACATCAGGGCGATTCCTCGCCTCTTCTTCCTCTAGACCGGCGTTCCCCTCCCCCAGCTCGGCATCCACCATCACCACGTCACTCCCGGCGGTCTCTTCTATCACCGTCGGCCTGGGCTTCATACCAGGAGGCGGGGTGGTTGTCACATAACTCACCGACCTCTTGATCTTCAGGCTATTCTCATAGCACTTCTTTGCTTCTTTCTGGTCGGATTTGATGGTGATCACCACCCCCTCCATAGATGGCAGCTTCACCTTCATGTGCCGGGTCGACGGTATAGCGCCTATTCTGTTGAGCGTGGGTCTTCCCAGCAGAATGTTGTATGCTGAAGGAGCGTTCACGACAAGGTACTTGATCTTCTCTGTTCTCGAACCCGCCTCATCTGTAAACGTAGTCCTCAATTCTATGTACCCCCTGACCTCTACCTGGTCACCAGCGAAACCATACAAACAACCTCCATAGGGCCTCAACTGGTCAAGGGGTAGCTCCAACTACGTGAAAGTCGGCCAGAACATCACGTCTGCCGAGCTTCCTTGGTCCACCAGAACCCTGTGAACCTTCCTTCCTGCTGTGATCAACGAGATGACTATGGGGTCGTTGTCATGAGGCACAACATCCCGAAGATCTTGCTTGGTGAACGTAATGTCCACATCCGGCGAGTGGTCCTCAAACATATCCACCGTCATCACAAACCTCACATACCTCTTCCTCTGTGATGCGGTGCATCCACCACCCGAGAAACCTCCTGCAATGGTGTGGATTTCTCCGTGGGTAGGCATCTCGTGCTGCTGAGCCTCACCACCTGCTGGTTGGGAGCTCGACGCGCCCCCCGTCCTTCTATCCAGCAGATAATCATTCAGGAACCCGCTCTTGACCAGGTCGTCGAGCTGGTATCCCAAAGCTAAACATGAGTCCACGGTGTGGCCAAAGCCCTGGTGGAACTCGCACCAGGCGTCTGGCTTTGGGCCCAGCACCTTGTCGCCCACCTTCTCAGGCGCCTTCAGCCTAGCTGATATATTGGGAATGGCGATCAAGTCCGCCAATCCCATGACAAACTTGTGCTTTGGCGGGCGATTGTACTCCCGGCGTGCTGGTTGAGAGCGGCCTGGGCCCCTGCCTTTGTTCTTCCTTGGATCGTAAGGATGGCGAGTCCTTTGATCCCTCTTGGCCGCCGCTGTCTCCAGCACCCTCTGTGGCTGGATCCTGGTCTGGGCACGTGGCCTAGTGGGAGCCACGCTTCCCCTCTTCTCGGTGACCTCACTTTCATCGGCGATGTGGGCCACCGCAAGTCGCCTAACCTCAGCAAACGTGGCGGGGTGAGCCCTGATCAACGCCTCACAGAAGGGTCCCGGCAGCACGCCCTTCTTGAACGCGTAGACCAACATCTCTTCGTCTTTGGCCGGCGAGCGAACCATCTGCGCCCCAAAACGATTCAAGTAGTCCCTGAGGGACTCTCCCTGGTACTGCCTTATGTCAAACAGATCGTAAGACACCCTAGGCGGCGCCTTGTTCACTATGTACAGCTCGACGAAGATCTTCGAAAACTGTTGGAAGTTGGTTATGTGACCTGTAGGCAGGCTCACAAACCACTCCAGTGCCGTTCCCTGGAGTGTGCTCACAAACATCTTACAGTACACGGCGTCTGATCCTCCTGACAGCATCATCTGCGTATGAAACGTGGTGAGATGTGCCTCAGGATCCTCCACGCCGGTAAAAACAGCCTTCACAGGTACCACGCTCGCAGGGATAGGCGTGTCTGTAATCGCCTGAGCAAAAGGCATAGGGAAAACGCGAGGCGGCGTTGACGGCGCGACCTCTTCAGCGACTGGACGCCCTCGCTGCTCCTGAAGAGCTTGACGCAGTTCCTCAGTCACTCTGCTAAGCTCATCATTCCTGGCCCGAGAGGCGACCAGGTCCTCGTGCATTCTTGCCTGCTCTATACGCAAGGCTTCCACATTCGCCTGCAACGAATGCATGATTTCCACCATCTGCGCCATGGTCATGGCGCCTTCAGCAGCAACGGGCGCAACTGGACTTGAACGGTTGCTTCTCATTTTTCTCATGAAATCTTAACGAATCACAGAGAGCGATGAACAACACCTTCTTCAGCGACGATCGATTCAGCAATCAATCGGTCAGAAATTCGCAGAAACTTCGAAGAACCTCAAGAACACAGCAAACCTTCACAGGAACTCACAACTCCACCAAGAACCAACGCTCCTTCCACGAAAATTTAAACGAGCAACAGAACTCAGATCTCACCGATTAAAAATCGCGCAAGCAGCAAAAAACCTCACCTCACCGAACGAAAACCCAAACGAACGGTGGAAAACGCGAAATTACCGAACGAAACCTAGATGAACAGCAGACAATGGTTGCACCAGCACACAACCACACAGAAACTGCAGAAACCTCCAAGAACTCACGCTGTGGATGGGAACAGGTTTTACACGGCCCCACGGTGGGCGCCTGATGATCCTGCCTGCTTACCAAAACGCTGGAGCTTTGCCTCGTCAAACTTGGATCGACGTATGCGCCGTGCTAGCCTCCGTCCTTCACCGCGATCCACCTCAAGAACCTGCAAAAGACGAAACGGCGCCGCTGCGGCCGATCGCGCTCCGACGCCCAAGTCAGCGACTGAACCACCAATTACTCAAGAGTAAAACTCAAGAACTCTAAGGAACCGTGACCAGTTCTCTCTCAGTGTACTCAAGACTCGCAAGCGTAAAGAAATAATCTGAACGTGCGTACCTTAGAAGTTCGTTGGGAACTCTTATATACCTTGGCACTTTCTCTCTCCTGGCTGTTACACATCTGGACACGTGGCTCGCATCCAGCTGTACACGTGCCTTCATCTGGAGCATCCTTGACTTGGGCGTTACTTCTGACTCTTCCTCTGGCTAAGTCACTTATGCATGATACTACTCAGTGCACAGTTGCCTTGGAGCGTGATCTCTTCTGGATGGCGAGTTCGGGTGCCTTCGTACACACCTTCCCTGTGGTCTCGCCGACCGCCTTCATGATCTGCACCACCTGTTTCACCGTATGTGCTCAAGTAAGCTGTCCCCCGACCTTATCCTCTGGCCAGCTGGGAAGTACCCATCTGCCTTCATCTTCGGCGATGTCCTTGTTTCGGCGATCTCTAATCACTTGGTCGCCTGGGTTCACATCTGGCGACTTCATCTTCAACTCGGTGACCGCCGGTTTAGGCATGATGGAGATCGGAGCACGCCAACTTAATAACTGGCGAGTACGCGAACCCCCCGACTTCCTCCCCTTTTGCCAGCCAGGTGTTCCATCCAGCACGCCTATGTCATAGCTCGACGCCACGTCATTAGCCCCGACTACCAGGGCGGTACAACAAGCTTGAGAAAGATTGTGTCTTAATAGATGCTTATTAAAGTAAAATTAATATTCTACTTTTGTATTTTTATTTTTATTTTTTGCAAAGTAAAGAAATAAAAGTTATCTATCAATTTTATTATGAAATCTAAGTACATTGGTAAGTAACAATATAATGAAGAATAAAAAACAATCAGTAATATATACACAAATTTATTACTTAAAGTGAAATTTAAACCTTATAATAGAAAAAAGTATGACTGAGAAAAGAGATATATAATTGAAATTTGATAGATATAGAAGTGTATGGTAATGGGCCTTGACCCGATTATGTAATAAGTGAGTCGGTTTCCGAGCTATTCTACAAGACGATGTTATTTTGGCATACGTTAGGAAATCTCGAATTGACTAGTCTTAATGACTCAATCAAGACAGAATCAGGAAGGATATGGTGGATTTTATCAATATATACCAAAAGAGGCACCAGCAAAAAGGATCATATTTACACATCAGTATGCACTCATTCTTGACTATCATTAGATGTTCAAGGCTTAAGGTTGTTGAACCCTTTTGTCTGGAACATTTTGGCGTCCATCGTGGGAAAGGTAAAAAATTTCCTGCACCAGTAGTTACAAGTTAGAATGCGAACGGGACAACGAGTAGCACTAGAGGAGATAAATGGAGCCCCACCGCCAGACACAACTAGAATGTCAGTAGAAATGATAGAAGCAATAAGGAGGCAAAATGACAAGCGCATAAAGGAATTCATGAGGGTTCAAGAGGAAGTAAGGTTGAGGATGTAGGAATCACTCAAACTGCAAGAAAAGTTACAAAGGCGAAATGAGGAGCTCTAGAGGGGATCCTACCTGTTGACCGGGACGCAAGAGCCTTGCCTCGTCAAACCTGGATCGACTTCTGCGCCGTGTTAGCCTCCGTCCTTCGTCGCGATTCACCTCAAGAACCTGTAAAAGACAGAACGGCGCCGCTGCGGCCGATCACGCTCCGACGCCCAAGTCAGCGACTGAACCACCAAATACTAAGAGAAAACTCAAGAACTCTAAGGAACCGTGCAAAATTCTCTCTCAGCGTACTCAAGACTCGCAAGCGTAAAGAAGCAATCTAAACGTGCGTACTTCAGAAGTTCGTTAGAATCTCTTATATACCTGTGCACTTTCTCTCTCGTGACAGTTACACATCTGGACACGTGGCTCGCATCCAGCTGTACACGTGTCACCATCTGGAGCTTCCTTGACTTGGGCGCCACTTCTTACTCTTCAGGTTTTTGGCTAAGTTACTTATGCATGACACAACTCAGTGCATAGTTGCCTTGGAGCGTGATCTCTCCTGGGTGGCGAGTTCGGGTGCCTTCGTACACACCTTCCCTGTGGTCTCGCCGGCCGCCTTCATGATCTACTTTACTTGCTTCACCGTGTATGTTCAGGTAAGCTGTCTCCCGAGCTCATCCTCTGGCCAGCTGGAAAATGACTATCTGACTTCATCTTCGGCGATGTCCTTGTTTCGGCGATCTCTAATCACTTGGTCGCCTGGGTTCACATCTGGCGACTTCATCTCAAACCCGGTGACCGCCGGTTTAGGTATGCTAGAGATCGGAGCACGCCAACTTAATAACTGGCGACTACTCGAGCCTCCCGACTTCCTTCCCTTCTGCCAACCAGGTGTCCCGTTCAACACGCCTATATGATAGCTCGCTGCCACGTCATCACTTCCGACTACCAGGGCGGTACACAAGCCCCCCAGTCTTAAGCGAAGACTTGTCCAGCGAAAAGACTAAAGAAGTCACGTCACTACCGATCTATGTGGCGCCGGCGCATAATTCCAAACGTTCGTACTTTCTGCTTTTCTGACGCTCCACCAAACACCTTTCCAATCGCCTGACACGTGGCTTCATCAACGGTTATCTTTAGTTGTCGTTTACGCTTCCAAAAATCATTTGAAAAACCCTTAAACCCATTTCATTTTTACTGTTCCATCATCTCTTTGCCTTCTCAAACGCTCTGAACTTCCTCTGCAAACCCACGACGCTCTTCAACTCCTCTCAATCCCCAACTCCCTTCAGCGTTTGTCTGATCATCGAAAGGTACTTCTTTTACTTCTTCTGTTGATGTTTGCTGCATTTTAACCGATTCGCATCATCCATTAACTGTCTGGTGCATACGCTGTGGGTTGTTTCTTCTTCTTCTCCCCTTTCGTAACTTAGGGCTCCGCCTTCCATTTCTTTCATCACAACGAACCTTCGTTCGTTCGTTTTTCATCCTTCATTCGCAATCAAGTCGACCTTTGCAACCTTCGCTCACCTTTCTTTTCCTTTTTCCTTTGCAGTTCCTGCGATGGCTCGAACAAAGACCACCGCGAATCCTCCTCCCTCGTCGCGAAACCCTCCATCTCAAGCTCATAACCCACCGCGAGCACCTGGTGCTCCCTCTTCCCAGGCTGAGAGGCCTGCAACCTCTCGCCCCAACCCCGCTCAGGCTACTCCACCAGTCGCTGGAGGAGCCTCCATCGCCTCTCCAGACTACAAGAAGCTATACCCCTGGGCCACCTCAACTTTGCTGAAGGAGACTTCCTCAGTAAACTCTGCTGTGGCAGTGCATCGATTGAAGAAAGGGGACGAGCCCAACCTTTCGTTCCACAAGGAGCACGATGACAAACTGACGGTGCTGCCTTGCCCCCCCGACGTGCCAGTCTGCGCAGATGACAAAGGGAACAACGGCGAGTTGTTCTGCTTTGTGTATACCACCCTATTCAAGAAGGTGAAACTTAGGTTCCCCTTACCCGTTTCGAACGGGAACTACTAACCGAGCTCGACATCGCCGCCGCCCAGCTCCCTCCCAACAGCTGGGCATTCGTGCGGGCGTTTCAAATTGTGTGCGCACATTTGGGAGTACCGGCCTCGGTAGACGTGTTCCTCTTCCTGTTCGAGGCCAAGAACCCTGGAGATCGCGTTTGGGTGAGCCTGAACGGAATTGCTGGGAGGTCGATCCTCTCTATCTTCCAACAATCTTACAAGGATTGGAAAGGTAAATTCGTCCAAGTGCGCCAGAATGATCGGGACACTTCGCTGCTCGACGGCTTTCCCTTGTACTGGGTAAACAAGGGAAACAAAGACTCCAAAGGAAGCTTTAGAAAGCCAAGAAGCCCCGACAACATGGGCGCTTTGGACAAGGACCTGTGCCTCTTCTGGAAGAGCGTGGCAGACGCTAACATCACCTTTCTCACCTCTGCGATCATCTCCTTCGAGTTCTTCGAGGGCCAACTCGAGGCTCGCATAGGTTAGTGCTTACCTCAACATTATCGTTTCTGCCCTGCGCTGCATCTCTGTTATCCATTATTGGGCGTCCTGTTTGTTGCGCACCAGACTTGGTCTTTATTTCCCGCACCACTTGTTTGTCTTATTTGCGTACTTACTCATGTGTTTTACTTTTGTCTTTGAGCTCACCTGTATACTTTGCACTATGCAGATCTCATGCTGGGCAAAGGCAAGCTAGCTGAGTTGAGGGCGCTCGCCCGAGCCCACGGGTTGGCGTCGGGCTCCCAAACTGTGCCCAACTCAGTGGTGGAGATCGCCGCTGCTCAGGGCAGATCGCCCCCTCAGGGCCCAGCTCCTTTAGAAGCCTTGCCCGCCCAACAACGCAAGAAACTCATCCTAAGGAAGCCAAAGAGGAAAACCCCTCAGGTGGTCCATGAGGATGAAGAAGAAGACGATGAGGCAACTGAAGATGGCCTCATCACCAAAAGAAGAAGGGTGGCACCTTCTTCACCACCTGCTCCACCTCCTCTTCCAACACCAACACCGTCTTCACCACCAGCTCCAATTCCAACACCGCCTTCTCCCCCAGCTCCAACACCGCCAGTCCAAGCGGTACCTTTGGCGGCTGCATTTCCTGCGGTTGAGGCTACTGAGCCCAACTTCATGGAGAACCCTCCGAGCGCCTCCACGCCATTCATATCCGCTGGAGAGGGTCCTCCTTCAACTGCCTCAATCGCCGAAGCCGCGCCAGGTGGGGATGAAGGTGCTCACAACTCGCCCATCATCATCACCGAGTCCCCCACGTCTCCACCACGCCAAGAAGCTCCAATTCAACAACCAATTCAAGAGGGCGGTGGTGAGAGCCAGCACCAGGCTCCTTCAGCGCCTCCACAAACAGTGGTTGCAAACGTTCCTCTTGCGGTTAAGGGAATCTGGGAACCCTTCACAGCCAAACTCAGAATGATGGCAGAGGATCTCCCCTCCATCATATCAAAAGCTGTGGAGAGCTCCAGCAAGAAACTTCAGGACGACATCTCCGTGCTCCAAGAGGAGAATCGCCTAATAAGGATCGAGGCGGAGAAGTTGTCTTGCAACCTTATGCTGGCAGAGATCGACCATTCAAGAGTGGAGGACGCCATGAGCACTGAGCTGATAGTGGCGCGCAAGGAGGCCACCGATATGCGCCACAAGGTGCACCTCCTAGCTCAAGAGAAAATTGAGCTGGAGAGCAAACTGGTCCCCTACCGTCTCAAGGTGGCTAGCCTGGAGGCGTCGATCAAAGCAGACGCAGCCAAGGTAGAAAACCTTGAGAAGAGGTCAGTAGATCGGGAGGTTCTCTTGGGCAAAGTTGAAAAAGAGAGAGATGACACCGTGGCTAAGCTCGCCGAGGCCAAAAAGGAGAATGAAAGGATCGCCGCAGAGCTGGCCCAGGCGCAGGCGGAAAACAAGAAGGTTACTGAAGACCTCCTTCAAGCTCGTGAGACAACTGAAGAACTAAAGAAATGAGCTGATGAGTTGGAACAGCAGACCGAGGGGCTCAAAAAGCAAACTGAAGAGCTCGAGCTGAGCTCCGCCCAAATCCTCGCTGCTGGGTTTGACGCCGCCCTAGAGCAATTTGCCTGCCAGTACCCTGATTTGGACCTCTCCATGGTGTCGCTAAACAATGAAGTGGTGGATGGGAAGATCGTTCCTTTTGAAGATTAGCTGCTTCCCTCCATCGCTTTTCCTCTGTTCTTTTCCTGCACAACTTACTTCTAATAATTTTTCCCTCTTTGGTACATGTATTTTGAACTGATACCACTGTATTATGAAGTTTTCTACTTCTTTATACAATTTCTCTGTCAACTTTATTTCTTCTTGTATAAACCGCTTAAACGAAATTGACTTAGCAACTCTGCGAGCGCAACTGTTTACTAACCGCTTCAAACTATCAACTTTCGGACGATATCATTCCAATAACTTGTGAATTTTAAGGCAGTCGAGCTTCAGCGTAAAACTCATTTGCTAAACAGCACGTTTTAACTCAACTGATAGTTTAAGGCATAGCTCACCCGATCTGCTCCATTAAAACGGGCCTTAATTCTTGCCATCGCTTGAATTTCTTCTGATCGCCAAAGAGTCTTGGCGATGCCGGCTTCCTCTTGCCTTCATAACTTGGTCATTGTTCCCTCATCTGGGGGTAGAGGCGCCTTTCGGATCCTTCTCCACCTTCCCTGACTTTCAGAACAGTAAGCCGGATAGCTAAGTGCTCTCTTCGAACCTACCTTAGCTATCCTTTAAACTTCTTCCACCCTCCACACCGTACCTGAACTCGTTCGAGACGAGAAGGATTTTATCTTGCCTGAACTCGCTCGACGGCGAGAAGGTCTTTAACTCGCCTGAACTCGCTCATCGGCGAGAAGGTCTTTAACTCGCCTGAACTCGCTCATCGGCGAGAAGGTCTTTAACTCGCCTGAACTCGCTCATCGACGAGAAGGTTTTTAACTCGTGCCTCTACATTGCCCCAGGAGCTACATCTTCTCTCCCCTGGAAACACTGAGGACTTTTTACTGGTGCCTCTACATTGCCCCAGAGGCTACATCTTCTCTCCCCTGGAAGCACTGAGGACTTTTTACTGGTGCCTCTACATTGCCCCAGAGGCTACATCTTCTCTCCCCTGGAAGCACTGAGGACTTTTACTCTTTCTCGCCTGCACTCGCTTGACGGCGAGGAGGTCTTTATCTCTTTCTCGCCTCAGGACGCGCGAGGGCGGCGAGGTCTTTAAACATTGCCGGTGCCTCCGATCGCCGAAAGACGATGAGGACTTTTAACTTTAACTGATGCCGCCAATCGTCGAAAAACGATGGGGACTTAGAAACTTTTTAGAAAGCATGTGACATAACTTCAAAACTCGCCTTAAATCACTTTTGAGTGACAAGGTCTTTCTTTTTTCAAAACTCTTGCAATAACAACAAGCATGCAATCTAAAACACTTTAAACTTCGAAAACTCTTCTTTATTGGGTGGCCTCATCAAAAACCCTCCTTAGGGAAAAAAGAGTGCCCCCTTTTAAACTGTTTTAACAGAAAGCTTGCAAACTCTTCGTGTTTGTTTTTACTTACAAAGCTTTTAACTGTAATATAACTTGAGGTGTGTGGCGTTCCAGGTGCGAGGAATCGCCCCTCCTTCCAACGTTTCCAAGCGGTAGGCGCCGTTCCCGAGCGCCTCGGTTATCCTGAACGGTCTCGTCCACTTAGGCGACAACTTGTTCTCCATCTCGTACTGGTGGGCCTTCCTCATCACCAAGTCGCCTTCTTTAAACTGCCTTGGCATCACCTTCGAGTTATACCTTCGTTCAATCCTTCTTTTCACCGCCTCAGCTTTCACTCTCGCCTCCTCCCTGACCTCATCCAGCAAATCCAGATTCAACCTTCTTTCCTCATTCGTGTCTTCCGCTACGAAGTTCTGGAATCTCGGCGAGCTCTCTTGGATTTCCACTGGAATCATTGCGTCGCATCCATAGACCAGGCTAAACGGGGTCTCATGGGTTCCTGACTGCTCGGTGGTGTGGTACGCCCAGACTATATGGGGTACCTCCTCAGCCCATGATCCCTTGGCTTTCTCTAGCCTTCTCTTCAAACCTCTCAGCAATACCCGATTGGCCGACTCTACCTGGCCATTCGTCTGAGGGTGCTCGACGGATGCAAACACTTATTGAATTCCCACCCCTTCGCACAGCTTCTTCAACAGGTGACTTGCAAACTGAGTTCCGTTATCTGACACCAGGCGCTTGGGCACACCAAACCGGCACACGATGTTTTTCCACACAAAGCTCTCGATCTTGTGCGCGGTGATCTGGGCCACTGGTTCTGCTTCGATCCATTTGGTGAAATATTCAATTGCCACCACCAAGTACTTCGTCTGCCTGATCGCCAATGGAAAAGGTCCCAGAATATCGATTCCCCATGTATGAAACGGCCAAGGGCTGTAAATCGACTTCAACTCCTCGGGAGGCGCCTTGTGCCAATCGGCGTGCTGCTGACATTGCTTGCAACACTGTGCATGCTTCTTGCAGTCTTCCCTCATTGTAGGCCAATAGTAACCTGCACGGAGAGTCCTTGCGGCCAGAGCTCGACCCCCGACGTGACTTCCGCAGATCCCTTCATGGAGCTCGGCCATGATTCTCGTACATTTCTCTCCGTGTACACATTCCAGGAGTGGGTGTGTGAACCCAAACCTATATAACTCGCCATCAATCATCGTGAACTTGCTAGAATTCTTCTATATCTTCCTGGCCTCCGTCGGATCCAGCGGGAGAAGGCCATCCGCCAGGCATCGCTTGTACTGTGTTACCCAGGTGTCTGGCTCATGGGTAGCGCAGACCTGTGCCACATTTATCTTCTTGGCGATCTCAAGGTCTCCTGAGTTAAAGACCTGTGACTCCTCGCCGCTTTCTTCGTCGACTTGCTTATCTGAAGAACCAGGTGATCTGCCACAAATGCTCTAGGCGTCTTCAGAGTTTCTTGGATCACCGTCCTCTGCCTACCCCCCTTGCCTGAACTGGCGAGCTTGGCTAGCAAGTCAGCTCGGGCATTCTGCTCTCTGGGCACATGCACCACTTCAAAGGAGACAAAGGAACTCTTCAACTCCTGTACATACTCCAGGTAAGCCGCCATTTGTGGATCCTTGGCCTGGAACTTGCCTGTTACTTGTCCCGTGACTAACAGCGAGTCACTCTTAGCCATTAGCACCCTGGCTCCCATTTCCTTGGCCAACAAGATTCCGGCGATCAGCGCCTCATACTCTGCTTGGTTGTTGCTGGCCTTGAAGGCAAACCTCAGGGACTGCTCAATCAGCACACCGTTGGGCCCTTCCAAGATGACTCCAGCACCGCTACCCTGCTGGTTCGACGATCCGTCCACTGAAAGCACCCAACGAAAATCATCCCCTTCAACTCGTGTTGCTTCTGACGAGAGCTCGACCACGAAGTCTGCGAAAATCTGCCCCTTGATCGGACCCCGGGGCTCATACTTGATATCGAACTCCGACAACTCCACCGCCCACTTCACCATCCTCCCAGCTACATCGGGCTTCTTCAGAACCTTCTGGATGGGCAAGTCGGTCATCACTAGTATAGTGAAACTGTGGAAATAGTGGCGTAACCTTCTCACCGAAAAGTCACTGCCAGTGCAGCTTTCTCCAGGGCCTGATATCTCACTTCGGGGCCCTGCAACACCTTACTGACAAAATAAATAGGCTTTTGGGCCTGATCTTGGTCTTGGGCGAGCACCGCACTCACCGCCCTCTCAGTTACAGCAAAATACAGCCTGAGAGGGGTTCCCACCAGCGGTTTGCACAAAATCGGCGGGCTCGCCAGGTACTCTTTAAGCTTGACGAAGGCCTCTTCGCACTCCTTCGTCCAGGCGAACTTGTTGTTTCGCCTTAAACACTGAAAATACGGATGGCCCTTCTCCCCGCTAGCTGACACGAAACGAGACAGGGCGGCCATCCGACCTGTAAGTTGCTGCCCTTCTTTCACGGTAGCCGGGCTCCTCATCGCCAAGATGGCAGCACACTTATCAGGATTGGCTTCTATTCCTCTTTCAGTCAAGAGAAATCCCAAGAACTTCCCCGCCTCCACGCCAAAGATGCACTTCTCGGGATTCAGCTTTAACCTGAACTTGGCGATCGTGGTGAGCAACTCCTCCAAGTCCGCAACGTGCTTGCTCTTCTCCGGCGAGGTCACGACCATGTCATCTACATACGCTTGCACATTCCTTCCCAGCATTGGTGCAAGTACTCGATCCATCAACCTTTGGTACGTGGCCCCCGCGTTCTTCAGCCCAAAAGGCATCACCTTGTAACAATAGCACGATCTCTCGGTCATGAAGGCGGTCTTCTCTTCATCCATGGGATGCATCTTGATCTGGTTGTACCCCGAGAAGGCGTCCAGGAAACTCAGCAACTTACACCCTGCAGCACTGTCAACCAGGGCGTCTATGCTTGGCAAAGGATACGAATCCTTTGGGCAAGCCTTGTTCAGATCAGTGAAATCGATGCACATGCGCCATTTGCCATTGCTTTTCTTCACCAGCACGACATTTGCTAACCACTCAGGGTACTGGACCTCCCTGATATGGTCTGCAGCGAGGAGCTTCTGGGTTTCATCCCTGATCGCCTGCCTTCTCTCCTCGTTGAATTTCCTTCTTCTCTGTCGCACTGGTCTGACCTGGTTGTCCATTGCGAGATGATGGCACAAGAAGTCGGGGTCAATCCCCGACATGTCTGAAGCAGACCATGCGAAAGCATCCAGATGTCGCTCTATCACCTTGGCAATCTGGTCTTGGAGCTCAGCCTCCAAGGATCTTCCCAACTTGAAGACCTTTCCCCCGATCTCCCTTTCGAGCCATTCCTCGACGGGTTTTGGTCTAGCTTCCCTGGCGATCACCGCCCTGGCGATTCCCTGCTCCCTCGCTTCCTCTGGGCGGTTCCTCGCCTCTTCTTCCCGATCGGCGTTCTCTCCTTCAGCCTCAGCGTCCATCATGGCGACGTCTCCTCCGGCGGCCACCTCCATCGCTGCACCAACAAACCGCCACTCTGTTGGCTTGGGCCTCACACCGGGAGGCGACGTCGTCGTGATGTAACTCACTGACCTCTTGTTCTTCAGGCTATTCTCATAGCACTTTTTTGCTTCTTTCTGGTCAGACTTGATGGTGATCACCACCCCTTCCATCGATGGCAACTTCACCTTCATGTGCCTGGTCGAAGGCACAGCTCCTATTCTGTTGAGTGTTGGTCTTCCCAACAGAATGTTATATGCTGAGGGAGCGTTCACGACGAGGTACTTGATTTTCTTCGTTCTTGAGCCCGCCTCATCCGTGAAGGTAGTTCTCAACTCTATATACCCCCTGACCTCCACCTGATCGCCAGCGAAACCATACAAACACCCTCCATAGGGCCTCAGCTGGTCAAGGGGCAACTGCAACTGTGTGAAAGTCGGCCAGAACATTACATCTGCCGAGCTTCCTTGGTTCACCAGTACCCTGTGGACCTTCCTTCCCACCGTAACAAAACGAGATGACTATTGGATCGTTGTCATGAGGCACAACGTCCCTGAGATCTTCCCTCGTGAACGTGATGTCCACGTCTGGTGAGTGGTCCTCAAACATGTCCACCGTCATCATAGACCTCGCATACTTCTTCCTCTGTGATGCGGTGCATCCACCACCCGAGAAGCCTCCTGCAATGGTGTGGATCTCTCCGTGGGTAGGCATCTCGTGCTGTTGAGCCTCACCACCTGCTGGCTGGGAGCTCGACGTGCCCCCGTCCTCCTATCCAGCAAGTAATCATTTAGGAACCCGCTCTTGACCAGGTCGTCGAGCTGGTATGCTAAAGCCAAACATGAGTCCACGGTGTGGCCAAAGCCCTGGCGGAATTCGCACCAGGCGTCTGGCTTTGGTCCCAACACCTTGTCGCCCACCTTCTCGGGCACCTTCAGCCTGGCTGATATATTGGGAATGGCGATCAGGTCCGCCAACCCCATGACAAACTTATGCTTCGGCGGGCGATTGTACTCCCGACGTGCCAGTTGAGGGCGCCCTGGGCCCCTGCCTTTGTTCTTCCTTGGATCATAAGGATGGCGAGTCCTCTGATCCCTCTTGGCCGTCGCTGTCTCCAGCACCCTCTGTGGCTGGATCCTGGTCTGGGCACGTGGCCTAGCGGGGGCCACGCTTCCCCTCTTCTCGGCGACCTCACTTTCGTCGGCGATGTGGGCCACCGCAAGTCGCCTAACCTCAGCAAACGTGGCGGGGTGAGCCCTGATCAACGCCTCACAGAAGGGTCCCGGCAGCACGCCCTTCTTGAATGCGTAGACCAACATCTCCTCATCCTTGGCCGGCGAGCGGACCATCTGCGCCCCAAAACGATTCAAGTAGTCCCTGAGGGACTCTCCCTGGTATTGCCTTATGTCGAACAGATCATAAGACACCCTAGGCGGCGCCTTGTTCACTATGTACTGCTCGACGAAGATCTTCGAAAACTGCTGGAAATTGGTTATGTGACCCGTAGGCAGGCTCACAAACCATTCCAGCGCTGTCCCCTGGAGTGTGCTCACAAACATCTTGCAATACACAGCGTCCGATCCTCCTGACAGCATCATCTGCGTGTGAAACGTGGTGAGATGTGCCTCAGGATCCTCCACGCCGGTAAAAACAGCCTTCACGGGTACCACACTCGCAGGAATAGGCGTGTCCGTGATCGCCTGAGCGAAAGGCATAGGAAAAACGCGAGGTGGCTCCGACGGCGCGACCTCTTCAGCGACTGGGCGCCCTCGCTGCTCCTGAAGAGCTTGGCGCAATTCCTCAGTCACTCTGCTGAGCTCTTCGTTCCTGGCCTGAGAGGCGACCAGGTCCTCATGCATCTTTGCCTGCTCTATGCGCGAGGCTTCCACATTCGCCTGCAGCGAACGCATGATTTCCACCATTTGCGCCATAGTCATGGCGCCTTCAGCAGCAACGGGCGCAACTGGAGTTGAACGGTTGCTTCTCATCTTTCTCATGAAAACTTGACAGATCACAAAGAGCGACGAACAACACCTTCCTAAGCGACAATCGATTCAGCGATCAATCGGTTAGAGCTTCGCAAAACTCTGAAGAACTTCAAGAACACAACCTTAACAGCGAACCTTCGCAGAAACTCACGACTCCACCACAAACCACCGTTTCTTCCACGAAAATCCGAACGAGAGGCGAAACTTAGATCTCACCGATTAAAACTCGCGTAAGTAGCGAAAAACCTCACCTCACCGAACAAGAACTTAAACGAACGGTGGAAAACACGAAACTACCGAACAAAGCTTAGATGAACGGCGAAAAATGGTTGCACCAGCACACAACCACACAGAAACTGCAGAAACCTTCAAGAACTCACGCTGTGGATGGGAACAGGTTTTACACGGCCCCACGGTGGGCGCCTGATGATCCTGCCTGTTGATCGGGACGCAAGAGCCTTGCCTCGTCAAACCTGGATCGACTTCTGCACCGTGTTAGCCTCCGTCCTTCGCCGCGATTCACCTTGATCCTGCCTGTTGACCAAAACGCTGGAGCTTTGCCTCGTCAAACTTGGATCGACGTATGCGCCGTGCTAGCCTCCGTCCTTCACCGCGATCCACCTCAAGAACCTGCAAAAGACGAAACGGCGCCGCTGCGGCCGATCGCGCTCCGACGCCCAAGTCAGCGACTGAACCACCAATTAATCAAGAGTAAAACTCAAGAACTCTAAGGAACCGTGACCAGTTCTCTCTCAGTGTACTCAAGACTCGCAAGCGTAAAGAAATAATCTGAACGTGCGTACTTCAGAAGTTCGTTGGAGACTCTTATATACCTTGGCACTTTCTCTCTCCTGGCAGTTACACATCTGGACACGTGGCTTGCATCCAGCCGTACATGTGCCTTCATCTGGAGCATCCTTGACTTGGGCGTTACTCCTGACTCTTTCTTTGGCTAAGTTACTTATGCATGATACTATTCAGTGCATAGTTGCCTTGGAGCGTGATCTCTTCTGGATGGCGAGTTCGGGTGCCTTCGTACACACCTTCCCTGTGGTCTCGCCGGCCGCCTTCATGATCTGCACCACCTGTTTCACCGTATATGCTCAAGTAAGCTATCCCCCGACCTTATCCTCTGGCCAGCTGGGAAGTGTCTATCTGCCTCCATCTTCGGCGATGTCCTTGTTTCGGCGATCTCTAATCACTTGGTCGCCTGGGTTCACATCTGGCGACTTCATCTTCAACTCGGTGGCCGCCGGTTTAGGCATGATGTAGATCAGAGCACGCCAACTTAATAACTGGCGAGTACGCAAGCCCCCCGACCTCCTTCCCTTCTGCCAACCAGGTGTACCATCCAACACGCCTATATCATAGCTCGACGCCACGTCATTACTCCCGACTTCCAGGGCGGTACACAAGCCCCCCAGTCTTAAGCGAAGACTTGTCCAACGAAAAGACTAAAGGAGTCACGTCACTACCGATCTACGTGGCACTGGCGCAGAATTCCAAACGTTTGTACCTTCTGCTTTCCTGACGCTCCACCAAACACTCTTCCAATCGCTCGACACGTGGCTTCATCGACGGTTACCTTCAACTGTCGTTTGCGCTTCCAAAACCCATTCGAAAAACCCTTAAACCCATTTCACTTCTACTATTCCATCATCTCTTTGCTTTCTCAAACGCTCCAAGCTTCTTCTGCAAACACCCACGACGCTCTTCAACCTTCTGGATTCTCAACTTCCTTCATCGTTCTTCCGATCATAAAAAGGTACTCCCTTTACTTCTTTTGCTGAGTTATCCTGCATTTTGACCGATTCGCATCATCCATTAACTGTCTGGTGCATACGCTGTGGGCTGTTGCTTCTGTTTTCTCCCTTCTCGTAACTTAGGACTTCGTCTTCATTACAACGAACCTTCGTTCGTTCGTTTTTTCACCCTTCTTTCACGATCGAGTCAGCCTCTGCGAACCCTGCTCACCTTTCCCTTTCTTTTTCCTCTGCAGTTTCCGCGATGGCTCGCTCAAAGATCACCCCAAATCCTCCTCCCTCGTCACGAAACCCTTCATCTCAAGCTCACAACCCACCACGAGCACCTGGTGCTTCTTCTTCCCAGGCTGAGAGGCCTGCAGCCCCTCGTTCTGACTTGGCTCAGGCTACTCCACCGGTTGCCGGAGGTGCCTCCATTCCCTCCCCAGACTTCAAAAAGCTATATCCATGGGCCACCCCGACTTTGCTGAAGGAAACTTCCTCAGTAAACTATGCTGGAACAGTTCTTCGATTGAAAAAAGGAGACGAGCCCCACCTGTCGTTCCACAAGGAGCATGACGATAAGATGATGGTGCTACCTTGCCCCCCCGATGTGCCAGTTTGCGCAGATGACAAAGGGAATAACGGCGAGCTGTTTTACTTCATATACACCACCCTATTCAAGAAGGTGAAACTTAGGTTTCCCTTCACTCGTTTCGAAAGGGAGCTACTCACCGAGCTCGACATCGCCGCCGCCCAGCTCCATCCCAACAGCTGGGCATTCGTGCGGGCGTTTCAAATCATGTGCGCACATCTGGGACTGCCAGCGTCAGTGGACGTTTTCCTCTTCCTGTTTGAAGCCAAGCATCCAGGAGATCGCTTGTGGGTGAGTCTGAACGGGATTGCTGGGAGGTCGATCTTCTCTATCTTCCAGCAATCCTACAAGGATTGGAAAGGCAAGTTTGTCCAAGTGCGCCCAAACGACAAGGACGCCTCGCTGCTCGACGGCTTCCCCTTGTATTGGGTAAACAAGGGGAATAAAGAGTCCAAGGGAAGCTTCAGGAGGCCAAGGAGCCCCGACAACATGGGAGCCTTGGACAAAGATCTGTGCCTCTTCTGGAAGAGCGTGGCAGACACCAACATCACTTTCCTTACCACTGCGCTCATCTCCTTCGAGTTCTTCGAAGATCAACTCGAGGCTCGCATAGGTTAGTGTTTCAACGTTTAAGTCTTTGCCTTGTGCTATTCCTCTGTTAACTGTTTCTGGGCGTCTTGTCTGTTGTGCACAAGACTTTGGTTTATTTTCTGCACCACTTATCTGCTTTTCTTGCATACTGACTTATGTGCTTATCTTTCTCTCTGAGCTGACCCACGTTCCTTTGCATTATGCAGATCTTATGTTGGGCAAGGGAAAACTGGCTGAGTTGAGGGCGCTCGCCCGAGCCCATGGGTTGGCGTCGGGTTCCCAGACCGTGCCAAAATTCAGTGGTGGAGATCGCCGCCGCCCAGGGGAGATCGCCCCCCAAAGCCCCAGCTCCTTCCGAGGCCCAGCCCGCCCAACAACGCAAAAAACTCGTCCTCAGGAAACCAAAAAGGAAAACCCCTCAAGTGGTTCATGAGGACGAAGAAGAAGACGATGAGGCGACTGAGGATGGCCTTATCACCAAGAGGAAGAGGGTGGCGCCTTCTTCACCACCTGCTCCACCTCCACTTCCGACGTCAACACCACCTTCCACGCCGGCTCCACCTCCAACACTGCTTCCTCCCCCAGCTCCCACCTCGCCAGTCCAAGCAGTTCCCCTGGCAGCTGCACTTCCTGTGGTTGAGGCTGCCGAGCCCAACTTTATGGAGAACCCCCCGAGCGCCTCCACGCCATACGTATCTGCTGGAGGGGGTCCTCCTTCAACTGCCTCCACTGCTGGAGCTGTACCAGGCGGGGATGAAGGCGCTCACAACTCGCCTATCATCATCACTGAATCCCCGCCGTCGCCACCACGCAAAGAAGATCCCATTCAACAACCAACTCAAGAAGGTGGTGGCGAGAACCAACAACAAGCTCCCCCGGTGCCTCCACGAGTAAGCCTCTCTCTTGAGGTCAAAAGGGTGTGGGAGCCCTTCTCAGCAAAACTGAAGATGATGGCGGAGGATTTCCCTTCCATCATATCCAAAGCTGTGGAGAGCTCCAGCAAGAAGCTCCAGGATGACATCTCCGTGCTCCAAGAGGAGAATCGCCTAATCAGGATCGAGGCGGAGAAGTTATCCTGCAATCTTATGCTCGCGGAGATCGATCACTCCCGAGTGGAAGATGCTATGAGCACCGAGCTCCTGGTGGCACGCAAGGAGGCCACCGATCTACGCCATAAGGTGCAGCTCTTAGCTCAAGAGAAGATCGAGCTGGAGAGCAAGCTGGTCCCTTATCGCGTCAAAGTGGCTGACCTGGAGGCGTCGATCAAAGCAGATACCGCCAAGGTAAAAACCCTCGAGAAGAGGTCAGCCGATCGGGAGGTCTTCTTGGGGAAAGTTGAGAAGGAGAGAGACGACACCATGGCCAAACTCGCCGAGGCTAAAGGGGAAAATGGGAAGATCACCACACAGCTGGCCCAGGCGCAGGCGGAATCCAAGAAGGTTACTGAAGACCTTCTTCAAGCTCGGGAAACAATTGAAGAACTCAAGAAACAAGCTGAAGAGTTGAAGCAGCAGAACGAGGGGCTCAAGAAGCAGATTGAAGAACTTGAGCTGAGCTCCGCCCAGATTCTCGCTGCTGGATTCGACGCTGCCTTGGAACAATTCGCCTGTCTGTACCCTGACTTGGATCTCTCCATGGTGTCGCTGAACAACGAGGTGGTGGACGGGAAGATTGTTCCTTCTGAAGACTAGCCGCTCGCTGCTTCCCTTCACCACTTACTCATCTGTCTCTCTCTTACCCAATTTACTTGTAATAAATTTTTCCCTTTTCTGCTCATGTACTTTGAACTAATCATACTTTATTATAAAGTCTTTGTGCTTCTTCTTACAACTTCTCTGTTTGCCTTATCTCTCCTCGTATAATTCACTTAAACGAAATTAACTTAGTAACTCCGCGAGCACGATTGCATACTTAACTGCTTCGAACCACTGACTTTCGAACAATAACATTCTAACAACTTGTGATCTCAAGGTAATGAACCTTAGCGCGAAATCGCTCTTCAAATAACGAACTTCAACCCAACTAATGGCTTAAGACACAACTCATCTGATCTGCCTTATCAAAACGGGCCTTGGCTTTCTCGCCGTCGCTTGAATTTCTCATGGTCGCCAAAGACTCTTGGCGATACCAGCTTCCTCTTGCCTTCACAACTTGGCCATTGTTCCATTATCTGGGGGTAGAGGCGCCTTTCGGATCCTTCTCTACCTCCCTGAGCTTCAGAACAAAAGACCGGGTGGCTAGGCGTTCTCTTCGAACCTACCTTAGCCACCCTCCAAACTTCTTCCACCCTTTACACCATACTTGAACTCGTTCGGGACGAGAAGGATTTTATCTTGCCTGAACTCGCTCATCGGCGAGAAGGTCTTTAACTCGCCTGAACTCGCTCATCGGCGAGAAGGTCTTTAACTCGTGCCTCTACATTGCCCCAGGGGTTACATCTTCTCTCCCCCAGAAACACTGAGGACTTTTTGCTGGTGCCTCTACATTGCCCCAGAGGCTACATCTTCTCTCCTCTGGAAGCACTGAGGACTTTTTACTGGTGCCTCTACATTGCCCAGAGGCTACATCTTCTCTCCTTTGGAAGCACTGAGGACTTTTTACTGGTGCCTCTACATTGCCCCAGAGGCTACATCTTCTCTCCTCTGGAAGCACTGAGGACTTTTTACTCTTCCTCGCCTGCACTCGCTCGACGGCGAGGAGGTCTTTATCTCGCCTCAGGACGCGCGATGGCGTTGAGGTCTTTTAACTCGCCTCAGGACGCGCGAGGGCGTTGAGGTCTTTTAACTGGTGCCTCCGATCGCCAAAAGACGATGAGGACTTAGAAACTTTTCAGAAAGCATGCAACATGACTTCAACTTGCCTTAAATCACATATAAGCGACAAGGTCTTTCTTCAAAACTTTCGGAAAACACCAAGCATGCAATCTAAAACACTTTAAACTTTGAAAGCTCTTCTTTATTGGGCGGCCTCATTAAAAACCCTCCTGATCCTGCCTGTTGACCAGAACGCTGGAAACTGCCTCGTCAAAGGATCGACTTGCGCACCGCTTCGAACGTCCGTCCTTCTTCAAGATCCACCTCAAGAACCTGCAAAAGAACAGAGCGGCGCCGCTGCGGCCGATCGCACTCCAATGCCCAAGTCAGTGACCGAACCACCAAATACTGAGAGCAAGAACGCTCAAGAAATCTCAAGGAACCGTGCAATGTTCTCTCTCACAGTGTGCTCTTGAACTCGCAAGCGTAAAGAGTATATTCTGAACGTGCGTACCTCAGAAGTTCGTTGGGAACTCTTATATACCTGGTCACTTTCTCTCTCCTGGCAGTTACAGACTTGGACACGTGGCTCGCATCCAACTGTACACGTGCCACCATCTGGAGCCTCCTTGACTTGGACGTTGCTTCTACCCTCATTTTGGCTAAGTTA
Source organism: Phaseolus vulgaris (assembly GCF_051622355.1). NCBI lineage: Eukaryota > Viridiplantae > Streptophyta > Magnoliopsida > Fabales > Fabaceae > Phaseolus > Phaseolus vulgaris. Next base: position 1,946,039 of record NC_143506.1, on the reverse strand, counting down.
CTCATGCATGGTACTGCCCAGTGCATAGCTAACTTGGGAGTGCGATCTCTACTGGAATTGGCGAGTTAGGGTGCTCTCGTACACCTTCCCTGTGGTCTCGCCGGCCGCCTTCATAATCTGCATCACCTTCATCTTCGGCGATGTACTTGTTCTGGCGATCTCCAATCATGTGGTCGCCTGAGTTTACATCTGGCGACTTCATCTTTCACTGGGTGATCGCCGGTTCTGGTATGCTGGAGATCGGAGCACGCCAACTTATCAACTGGCGACTACACGAGCCCCCCGACTTCCTTTCCTTCTGCGGATCTGGCGCCTTGTCAACACGCCTATACTGTAGCTTGGTGCCACGTCATCACTTCCGACTACCAGGGCGGTACACAAGCCCCCCAGTCTTAAGCGAAGACTTGTCTAGCGAAAAGACTAAAAGAGTCACGCCAATACCGATCTACGTGGCACTGGCGCGGAATTTCAAGCGGTTGTACCTTCTGCTCCTCTGACGCTCCACCAAACCCCTCACCCATCGCTCGACAGGTGGCTTCATCAACGGTTACCTTCAGTTACCGTTTGCGCTTCCCAAACCCATTTCGAAAAACCCTTAAACCCATTTCGCTTTACTGTTTCATCACTTTCTTCGTATTCTCGAACGCTCCAACCCTCTTCTGCGAAAAAAGCTCTCGACGTTCTTCAACTTCCCGAATCACCAACATTCTTCATCGCCTTCTTGATCATAAAAAGGTACTTCCTTTCCTTCTTCTGCTGGTTTTTACTGCATTTTAACCGATTCGCATCATCCTGTAACTGTCTGGTGCATACGTTGTGGGTTGTTTTTGCTGTTTCTCCTTCTTCGTAACTTAGGGCTTTGCCTCTGTTGCAACGAACCTCCGTTCGTTCGTTTGTTCACCCTTCGTTCATAATTAGCGTCAGCCCCTGCGAGTCCTGATTACCTTTTCCTTTCTTCTTCCTTTGCAGCTTCCACCATGACTCGCTCCAAGATCACCCCGAATCCACCTCCTTCATCACGAAACCCCTCCTCACAAGCACACAACCCACCACGAGCGCGCGGTGCCTCATCTTCCCAGGCTGAAAGGCCTGCACCTTCCCGCCCCAACCCGGCTCAGGCTGCTCCGCCTGCCACCGGAGGAGCCTCCGTTCCACCACCAAACTTCAAAACCCTGTACCCCTGGGCCAACTCGACCCTCTTGAGGGAAACATCTTCTGTGAACACTGCTGGGGCAGTTTTGCGGTTGACCAAGGGGGACGAGCCTCATCAAACATTCCACAAGGAGCACGACAAGAAGATGATCGTGCTGCCTTGCCCCCCCGAGCTGCCAGTTTGTGCTGACGATAAGGCGAGCAATGACAGGCCCTTCTGCTTCGTCTACACAACCTTATTCAAGAAGGTGAAGCTCAAGTTCCCTTTCACCCGTTTCGAAAGGGAGCTCCTTACCGAGCTCAACATCGCCGCCGCCCAGGTCCATCCCAACAGCTGGGCGTTTGTGCGACCATCTGGGGTTGCCCGCCTCGGTGGACGTATTTCTGTTTCTCTTCGAAGCCAAGCACCCAGGAGACCGCCTGTGGATTAGCTTGAATGGGATTGCTGGGAGGTCGATCTTCTCCATCTTCCAGCAATCCTATAAAGATTGGAAAGGGAAGTTCGTCCAAGTGCGTCCTAACGACAAAGACGCCTCCCTACTCGACGGCTTCCCCTTGTACTGGGTGGACAAGGGGAAGAAAGAGTCCAAGAGCTGCTTCAGGAGACCCAGAAGTCCTGATAGCATGGGAGCGTTGGACAGAGATCTCTGCCTCTTCTGGAAAAGGGTGGCGGATGCCAACATCACTTTCCTCACCACCACCCTGATCTGCTTCGAATTCTACGAGGACCAACTCGAAATTCGAATAGGTTAGAACATTTAACCTTTTGTTTTAATACTACTTCTGTTCAATTGCTTCTGGGCGTCTTGTGCGTTATGCGCAAGACTTTGGTTTTATTTTTCTGCACCGATCATTTGCTTTGCTGCATACTGCCTTATGCACTTATTTTCTCTCTAAGTTAACCCATGCATTTTCGTTCTATGCAGATAACATGTTGGGCAAGGGTATGCTCGCTGAATTGAGGGCGCTCGCCCAAACCCACGGGTTGGCAACGGGCTCTCAAACAGTACCAAATTCGGTGGTGGAGATCGCCGTCGCACAGGGCCGATCGCCACCTAAGGGCCCAGCTCCCTCCGACGTCCAACCCGCCGCGCATCGCAAGAAGCTTGTTCTCAAAAGGCCTAAGAGGAAAGCTCCTCAAGTCATCCACGAGGAGGAAGAGGAGGACGACGAGGCCACTGAAGATGGTCTTGTCACGAAGAGGAAGAGGGTGGCACCTTCTTCACCACCTGCACCACCCCCTCTTCCCACGTCAACGCCACCATCCACGCCTGCTCCTCCTTCATCATCGCCACCTCCACAAGCTCCTGTTTCACCAGTCCAAGCGATCCCGCTGGCCACTGCGCCACCTGCGGTTGAGGCCCCCGAGCAAAACTTCATGGAGGACCCCCTGAGCGCCTCCACGCCATATGTATCAGCTGGAGGGGGTCCTCCTTCGAATGCCTCCGTTGCAGATGTTGCTCCAATCGGGGATGAGGTTGCTCATACCTCTCCAATTCTAATCACCGAATCCCCGATGTCGTCACCACGTCCAGAAGTGCCTGCTGAAGAACCAACTAAAGAAGGTGGCGACGAAAACCAACAACAGGCCCCCACAGTGCCTCTACAAGCAGCAAACCTCCCTCTTGAGGTCACGAGGATGTGGGAGCCTTTATCTGCCAAGCTGAAGACGATAGCAGAAGACATCCCCGCCATCATAACCAGAGCTGTGGAGAGCTCCACCAGGAGGCTCCAAGACGACCTCTTCACCCTTAAAACTGAGAATAGCACCATCAGGGTCGAGGTGGAGAAGTTGTCTGCCAATCTGACACTCGCGGAGATTGAACACTCCCGAGTAGAAGACGCAATGAGCACCGAGCTCAGATTGGCGCGCAAGGAGGCCACTGATCTCCGCCATAAGGTGCAGCAACTGGCTCAAGAAAAGATTGAACTGGAGAGCAAGATTGTGCCTTATCGCGTCAAGGTGGCTGACCTGGAGGCTCTCATAAAAACTGACGCCGCCAAGGTGAAGAAATTGGAGCAAAGGTCAGCCGACCGAGAGAAACTCCTTGGACAGGTGGAAAAGGCGAGGGATGACGCCATGGCTGAGCTCGCCGAAGCCAACAAGGAAAAAGGGGAGCTCGCTGTCGAACTGGGACAAGCGCAAGCAGAATCCAAGAAGGTTGCTGAAGACGTTCTCCAAGCTCAAGAAACCAATGAACAACTCAAGAAGCAAGTTGAAGAGCTGGAGCAGCAGAATAAAGAGCTGAAGGAACAAACTGAAGATCTCAAGAAGCGGATTGAGGAACTTCAGAGGCAGATTGAAGAACTCAAGCTGAATTCTGCTCAAATTCTGGCTGCTGGATTCAAAGCTGCGCGGGAACAATTTGCCTGCTTGTTCCCCGACCTGGACCTCAGCATGGTGTCTCTTGATAACGAGGTAGTGGATGGAAAAGTGTAAAATTAACCTTAAGGCAATTAACCTTAGCGTAAAATTACTCTTCAAGCAACAAACTTTAACTCAACTACTGGCTTAAAACATTGCTTCACCCGATCTGCTTCATCAAAACAGGTCTTTAACTTACTCGCCGCCGTTTGAACTTTTCCTAGTCGCCAAAGACTCTTGGCGATATCAGCTTCTTTCTAGCTTCAGGCCTTGGCCACCGTTCCTTTATCTGGGAGTAGAGACGCCTTTCGGATCCTTCTCTACCTTCCTGAACTTCAGAACGAAAGACCGGGTGACTAGGCGTTCTCTTCGAACCTACCTTAGCCACCCTCAAGACTTCTTCCACCCTCTACACCATACCTGAACTCGTTCGAGACGAGAAGGATTTTATCTTGCTTGAACTCGCTCATAGGCGAGAAGGTCTTTAACTCGCCTGAACTCGCTCATCGGCGAGAAGGTCTTTAACTCGCCTGAACTCGCTCATCGGCGAGAAGGTCTTTAACTCGCCTGAACTCGCTCATCGGCGAGAAGGTCTTTAAATCGTGCCTCTACATTGCCCCAGGGGTTACATCTTCTCGCCCCCAGAAACACTGAGGACTTTTCACTGGTGCCTCTACATTGTCCCAGGGGTTACATCTTCTCGCCCCCAGAAACACTGAGGACTTTTTACTGGTGCCTCTACATTGCCCCAGGGGTTACATCTTCTCGCCCCCAGAAACACTGAGGACTTTTTACTCTTCCTCGCCTGCACTCGCTCGACGGCGAGAAGGTCTTTATCTTGCCTCAGAACGCGCGAGGGCGTTGAGGTCTTTTAACTGGTGCCTCCGATCGCCGAAAGACGATGAGGACTTTAAAACTTTAACTGGTGCCTCCAATCGCCGAAAAACGATGAGGACTTTAAAACTTTAACTGGTTCCTCCAATCGCCGAAAAACGATGAGGACTTTAAAACTGTTTTAGAAAGCGCATAATATATCTTTACTTGCCTTAAATCACGTATAAGTGACAAGGTCTTTCTTCAAAACTTTCTGAAAACAACAAGCACGCAATCTAAAACACCTTTGAACTTCGAAAACTCTTCTTCTATTGGGTAGCCTCATTAAAAACCCTCCTTAGGGAAAAAAGAGTGCCCCCTTTAAACTGTTTTAACAGAAACATTGTAATGTAACTTCATGTTTGTCTTTACTTACAAAGCTTCTTAACTGTAATATAACTTGAGGTGCGTGGCGTTCCAAGTGCGAGGAATCGCCCCTCCTTCCAATGTCTCTAAGCGGTAGGCGCCGTTCCCAAGCGCCTCGGTTATTCTGAACGGTCCCGTCCACTTAGGCGACAGCTTATTCTCCATCTCGTACTGGTGGGCCTTCCTCATCACCAGATCGCCTTCTCGAAACTGCCTTGGCATCACCTTCGAGTTGTATCTTCGTTCAATCCTTCTCTTCACCGCTTCAGCCTTCAATCTCGCCTCTTCCCTGACTTCATCCAGTAGATCCAGGTTCAGCCTTCTCTCTTCATTCGAGTCTTCCTCCACGAAGTTCTGGAATCTCGGCGAGCTCTCCTGGATCTCTACTGGAATCATGGCATCACACCCATAGACCAAGCTGAAGGGGGTCTCATGGGTTCCTGACTGCTCGGTGGTGTGGTACGCCCAGACTATACGGGGTACCTCCTCAGCCCAGCTTCCCTTGGCTTTCTCGAGCCTTCTCTTCAATCCTCTCAGCAACACCCGATTGGCTGACTCCACCTGGCCATTCGTCTGAGGGTGCTCGACGGATGCAAACACTTGTTGAATTCCTACCCCTTCGCACAGCTTCTTCAACAAGTGACTTGCAAACTGAGTCCCATTGTCCGACACCAGGCGCTTGGGCACACCAAACAGGCACACAATATTCTTCCACACGAAACCTTCGATCTTGTGTGCGGTGATCTGGGCCACTGGTTCTGCTTCAATCCACTTGGTGAAATATCAATCGCCACCACCAAGTACTTCATCTGCCTGATCGCCAGCGGGAAGGGTCCCAGGATGTCGATTCCCCATGTATGAAACGGCCAAGGACTGTAGATCGACTTCAACTCCTCGGGAGGCGCCTTGTGCCAATCGGCGTGCTGTTGGCACTGTTTGCAACACTGCGCATACTTCTTGCAGTCTTCTCTCATCGTTGGCCAGTAGTAGCCTGCACGGAGAGTCCTCGCGGCCAGAGCTCGACCCCCGACGTGGCTTCCGCATATACCTTCGTGGAGCTCTGCCATGATCCTCGTGCACTTCTCGCCATGTACGCATTCCAGGAGTGGGTGAGTGAACCCAAACCTGTACAGATCGCCATCAATCAATGTGTATTTGCTGGAATTTTTCTTTACCTTCCTAGCCTCTGTCGGATCCAGTGGGAGAAGGCCATCTGCCAAGCATCGCTTGTACTGTGTTATCCAGGTGTCTGGCTCATGGATAGCGCACACCTGTGTCATGTTCACCTTCTCTCCTCGACATGCTCTAATTCTCGGCGATCTCAGAGTTTCTTGCGTCAGGGATTTATGGCTTCTCACTGCTTTCTCCGTCGACTTGCTTATCTGAAGAACCAGGTGATCTGCTACAAATGCTCTCGGCGTCTTCAGAGTTTCTTGAATCACCGTCCTCTGCCTACCCCCCTTGCCGGAGCTGGCGAGCTTAGCTAGCAAGTCAGCTCGGGCATTCTGCTCTCTGGGCACATGCACTACTTCAAAGGAGGCAAAGGAACTCTTCAATTCCTGCACATACTCCAGGTAAGCCGCCATTTGTGGATCTTTAGCCTGGAACTCGCCTGTTACTTGCCCTGTGACGAGCAGCGAGTCACTCTTAGCCATCAGCACCCTCGCTCCCATCTCTTTGGCCAGCAAAATCCCGGCGATCAGCGCCTCATACTCTGCTTGATTGTTGCTGGCTTTGAAGGCAAACCTCAAAGATTGTTCGATCAGCACGCCGTTGGGTCCCTCCAAAATGACCCCAGCACCGCTACCCTGCTGATTCGACGATCCATCCACCGAGAGTACCCAACGGAAGTCGTCCCCTTCTACTCGTGTTGCCTCAGATGAGAGCTCGACCACGAAATCTGCAAAGATTTGCCCCTTGATCGGGCCTCGGGGCTCGTACTTAATGTCAAACTCTGACAGCTCCACTGCCCATTTCACCATCCTTCCTGCAACGTCAGGCTTCTTCAAGACCTTCTGGATGGGCAGGTCAGTCATCACCAGTATGGTGAAGCTATGGAAATAGTGGCGCAACCTCCTCACCGAAAATACCACAGCCAGCGCAGCCTTTTCCAGGGCCTGATATCTCGTCTCAGGGCCCTGCAACACCTTACTCACAAAATAAATAGGCTTCTGAGCCTGATCTTGATCCTGGGCGAGCACCGCGCTCACCGCCCTCTCAGTTACAGCAAAATACAACCTGAGAGGGGTTCCCACCAGCGGTTTGCACAAAACCGGCGGGCTCGCCAGATACTCCTTCAGCTTGACGAAGGCTTCCTCGCACTCCTTCGTCCAAACAAACTTATTATTCCGCCTCAAGCACTGGAAATAGGGGTGTCCCTTCTCTCCGCTAGCTAACACGAAGCGAGACAGGGCTGCCATCCGACCTGTTAGCTGCTGGACTTCTTTCACTGTAGCGGGGCTCCTCATCGCCAAGATGGCGGCACACTTATCAGGGTTAGCCTCTATGCCTCTTTCAGTCAAGAGAAAACCCAAAAACTTTCCAGCCTCCTCGCCGAAAATGCATTTCTCTGGATTAAGCTTCATCTTGAACTTGGCGATCGTCGTGAACAATTCCTCCAAGTCTTCAACGTGCTTGCTTTTTTCTAGCGAGGTCACGACCATGTCATCGACGTACGCTTGCACGTTCCTTCCCAGCATCGGTGCAAGTACTCGATCCATCAGCCTCTGGTACGTGGCCCCCGCGTTCTTCAGCCCAAACGGCATCACCTTATAGCAATAGCATGACCTCTCCGTCATGAAGGCTGTCTTCTCCTCATCCATGGGATGCATCTTGATCTGATTATACCCTGAGAAGGCATCCAGGAAGCTCAGCAACTTACACCCTGTAGCACTATCTACCAGGGCATCTATGCTTGGTAAAGGATATGAATCCTTTGGACAGGCTTTATTCAGATCGGTGAAATCGACGCACATGCGCCATTTCCCATTACTCTTCTTCACCAGCACGACATTTGCCAGCCATTCAGGATACTGGACTTCCCTGATGTGGCCTGCAGCGAGGAGTTTCTGTGTTTCGTCCCTGATCGCCTGCCTCCTCTCCTCGTTGAACTTTCTTCTTCTCTGTCGCACTGGTCTCACCAAGTTATCCATCGCCAGATGATGGCACAAGAAGTCGGGATCGATCTCGGGCATGTCCACAGCGGACCATGCGAACGTGTCCAGATGCCGTTCAATCACCTTGGCGATCTGGTCCTGGAGCTCAACCTCCAGGGATCTTCCCAGCTTGAAGATCTTTCCCCCGATTTCTCTCTCGAGCCACTGCTCGACGGGTTTTGGCCTGGTCTCTCTGGCGATCACCGCCCTGGCGATTCCCAGTTCTCTCGCTTCCTCAGGGCGATTCCTTGCCTCTTCTTCCTCCAGGCCAGCGCTCTTCTCCCCCAGCTCAGCGTCCACCATCTCCACGTCCCTTCCGGCGGCCTCTTCTGTTACCGTCGATCTGGACTTCACACCAGGAGGCGGGGTGGTCGTTACATAACTTACCGACCTCTTGTTTTTCAGGCTATTCTCATAGCACTTCTTCGCTTCTTTCTGATCGGATTTTATGGTGATAACCACCCCCTCCATAGACGGCAACTTCACCTTCATGTGCCGAGTCGACGGTATTGCACCTATCCTGTTGAGTGTGGGTCTTCCCAACAGGATGTTATACGCTGAAGGAGCGTTTACAACAAGGTACTAGATTTTCTCCGTTCTTGAACCCGCCACGTCTGTAAACGTAGTCCTCAACTCTATGTACCCCCTGACCTCTACCTGGTCATCAGCAAACCCATACAAACACCCCTCATAGGGCCTCAACTGGTCAAGGGGCAATTCCAGCTGCGTGAAAGTCGGCCAGAACATCACATCTGCCGAGCTTCCCTGGTCCACCAGCACCCTGTGGACCTTCCTTCCTGCGGTTATCAACGAAATTATTATGGGATCGTTGTCGTGGGGCACAACATCCCGGAGATCTTGCATGGTGAATGTAATATCCACTTCCGGCGAGTGGTCTTCAAACATATCCACCGTCATCACAGACCTCGCGTACCTCTTCCTCTGTGATGCGATGCATCCACCTCCTGAGAAACCCCCTGCAATGGTGTGGATTTCCCCGTGCGTGGGCATCTCATGCTGCTGGGCTTCTCCTCCTGCTGGTTGGGAGCTCGACGCACCTCCCGTCCTCCTATCCAGCAGATAGTCATTTAGGAACCCGCTCTTAACTAGATCATCGAGCTGGTTTCCTAAAGAAAAACACGAGTCCAAAGTGTGGCCAAAGCCCTGGTGAAACTCACACCAGGCATCAGGCTTTGGCCCCAGCACCTTGTCGCCCACCTTCTCGGGCGCTCTCAACCTAGCAGATATATTGGGAATGGCGATCAGGTCCGCCAGTCCCATAACAAACTTGTGCTTAGGCGGGCGGTTGTACTCCCGGCGTGCTGGTTGCTGGCGTCCTTGGCCTCTGCCCTTGTTCTTCCTTGGATCATAAGGATGGCGAGTCCTCTGATCCCTTCTGGCCGCCACTGCCTCCAGCACCCTGTGAGGCTGGATCCTGGTCTGGGCGCGTGGCCTAGTGGGAACCACGCTTCCTCTCTTCTCGGCGACTTCACTCTCGTCGGCGATGTGGGCCACCACAAGTCGCCTAACCTCAGCAAACGTGGCGGGGTGAGCCCTGATCAGCGCCTCGCAGAATGGTCCCGGCAGCACGCCCTTCTTAAATGCATAGACCAGCATTTCCTCATCCTTGGCCGGCGATCTGACCATCTGCGCCCCAAAGCGATTCAAGTAGTCCCTGAGGGACTCTCCCTGGTACTGTCTTATATCAAACAAATCATAAGACACCCTGGGCGGTGCCTTATTCACGATGTACTGCTCGACAAAAATCTTCGAGAACTGTTGAAAATTGGTTATGTGACCGTTAGGCAGGCTCACAAACCACTCCAACGCCATTCCCTGGAGCGTACTCACAAACATTTTGCAGTAGACGGCATCTGACCCTCCTGACAGCATCATCTGTGTATGGAACGTGGTGAGATGAGCTTCAGGGTCCTCCACGCCTGTAAAAACAGCCTTAACCGGAACCACGCATGCAGGAATGGGCGTGTCAGTAATCGCCTGATCGAAAGGCATAGGAAAAACGCGAGGTGGCGACGACGGCGCGACCTCTTCAGCAGCAGAACGCCCTTGCTGCTCCTGAAGAGCTTGACGCAGCTCCTCAGTCACCTTGCTGAGCTCCTCATTCCTGGCGCGAGAGGCGACCAGGTCCTCATGCATCCTCGCCTGCTCGATGTGCGAGGCTTCCATAGTTGCCTGCAACGATCGCATCATCTCTGCCATCTGTGCCATGGTCATGGCAACGGCGCCTTCAGCAGCGACGGGCGCGACTGGACTTGAACGATTGCTTCTCATTTTTCTCATGAAACTCAGCGAATCACCGAATGCAGCGAACAACACTTACTTCAGCTACGATCGACTCAGCGATCAATCGGAAAAAACTGTGCGAAGCTTTGCAAGAAAACTCAAGAACACCGCAAACCTTCAAACAAACCTGCAACTCCACCAGAAACCACCGCTTTCCCCGCGGATAACCAAACGAGCGAAAAGAACTCAGACTCCACCGAACAAATCACGCGTAGACAGCAGAAAACCTCACTTCACCGATCAAAAACCCAAACGAACGGTATAAAACGCGAAATTACCGAACAAATCTCAAGCAAACAGCGAACGATGGTTGCACCAGCACACAACCACGCAGAAAACTTCGAAAACCTCCAAGACCTCACGCTGTGGATGGGAGCAAGTTTTACACGGCCCCACGGTCGGCGCCTGATGATCCTGCCTGTTGACCAGAACGCTGGAAACTGCCTCGTCAAAGGATCGACTTGCGCACCGCTTCGAACGTCCGTCCTTCTTCAAGATCCACCTCAAGAACCTGCAAAAGAACAGAGCGGCGCCGCTGCGGCCGATCGCACTCCAACGCCCAAGTCAGTGACCGAACCACCAAATACTGAGAGCAAGAACGCTCAAGAAATCTCAAGGAACCGTGCAATGTTCTCTCTCACAGTGTGCTCTAGAACTCGCAAGCGTAAAGAGTATATTCTGAACATGCGTACCTCAGAAGTTCGTTGGGAACTCTTATATACCTGGTCACTTTCTCTCTCCTGGCAGTTACAGACTTGGACACGTGGCTCGCATCCAACTGTACACGTGCCACCATCTGGAGCCTCCTTGACTTGGACGTTGCTTCTACCCTCATTTTGGCTAAGTTACTCATGCATGGTACTGCCCAGTGCATAGCTAACTTGGGAGTGCGATCTCTACTGGAATTGGCGAGTTAGGGTGCTCTCGTACACCTTCCCTGTGGTCTCGCCGGCCGCCTTCATAATCTGCATCACCTTCATCTTCGGCGATGTACTTGTTCTGGCGATCTCCAATCATGTGGTCGCCTGAGTTTACATCTGGCGACTTCATCATTCACTGGGTGATCGCCGGTTCTGGTATGCTGGAGATCGGAGCACGCCAACTTATCAACTGGCGACTACACGAGCCCCCCGACTTCCTTCCCTTCTGCGGATCTGGCGCCTTGTCAACACGCCTATACTGTAGCTTGGTGCCACGTCATCACTTCCGACTACCAGGGCGGTACACCTCCTTAGGGAAAAAAGAGTGCCCCCTCCAAACTGTTTTAACAGAAACATTGTAAAGCTCTTCGTGTTTGTTTTTACTTACAAAGTTCTTAACTATAATATAACTTGAGATGCGTGGCGTTCCAAGTGCGGGGAATCGCCCCTCCTTCCAAAGTTTCTAAGCGGTAAGCGCCGTTCCCGAGCGCCTCGGTTATTCTGAACGGCCCCGTCCACTTAGGCGACAGCTTGTTCTCCATATCGTACTGGTGGGCCTTCCTCATCACCAGGTCGCCTTCTTTAAACTGCCTTGGCATCACCTTCGAGTTATACCTTCGTTCAATCCTTCTTTTCACCGCCTCAGCTTTTAATCTTGCCTCCTCCCTGACCTCATCCAGTAAGTCCAGGTTCAACCTTCTTTCCTCATTCGAGTCTTCCTCCACGAAGTTCTGGAATCTCGGCGAGCTCTCCTGGATCTCCACTGGAATCATTGCATCGCATCCATAGACCAGGCTGAACGGGGTCTCATGGGTTCCTGACTGCTCGGTGGTGTGGTACGCCCAGACTATACGGGGTACCTCCTCAGCCCAGCTTCCTTTGGCTTTCTCTAGTCTTCTCTTCAAGCCTCTGAGTAACACCCGATTGGCTGACTCTACTTGGCCATTCGTCTGAGGGTGCTCGACGGATGCAAATACTTGTTGAATTCCCACCCCTTCACACAGCTTCTTCAACAGGTGACTTGCAAACTGAGTCCCATTGTCCGACACTAGGCGCTTGGGCACACCAAACCGGCACACAATGTTCTTCCACACGAAACCCTCGATCTTGTGTGCGGTAATCTGGGCCACTGGTTCTGCTTCGATCGACTTGGTGAAATATTCAATCGCCACCACCAAGTACTTCATCTGCCTGATCGCCAGCGGGAACGGTCCCAGGATGTCGATTCCCCATGTATGAAACGGCCAGGGGCTGTAAATCGACTTCAACTCCTCGGGAGGCGCCTTGTGCCAATCGACGTGCTGCTGGCATTACTTGCAGCACTGCGCATACTTCTTGCAGTCTTCTCTCATTGTTGGCCAGTAGTAACCTGCACGGAGAGTCCTTGCGGCCAGAGCTCGACCCCCGACGTGGCTTCCGCATATCCCTTCATGGAGCTCTGCCATAATTCTTGTACATTTCTCGCCGTGCACACATTCCAGGAGTGGGTGAGTGAACCCAAACCTATACAACTCGCCATCAATCATTGTGAACTTGCTAGAATTCTTCTTTATCTTCCTAGCCTCTGTCGGATCCAGCGGGAGAAGGCCATCCGCCAAGCATCGCTTGTACCGCGTTACCCAGGTGTCTAGCTCATGGGTCGTGCAGACCTGCGTCACGTTCACCTTCTCTCCCCGACATGCCTTTATTCTTGGCGACCTCAAGGTCTCTTGAGTCAAAGACCTGTGACTCCTCGCCGCTTTCTCCGTCGATTTGCTTATCTGAAGAACCAGGTGATCTGCCACAAATGCTCTAGGCGTCTTCAGAGTTTCTTGAATCACCGTCCTCTGCCTACCCCCCTTGCCTGAACTGGCGAGCTTAGCTAGCAAGTCAGCTCAGGCATTCTGCTCTCTGGGCACATGCACCACTTCAAAGGAGACAAAGGAACTCTTCAATTCCTGTACATACTCCAGGTAAGCCGCCATTTGTGGATCTTTAGCCTGGAACTCGCCTGTTACTTGTCCCGTGACTAACAGCGAGTCACTCTTAGCCATCAGCACCCTGGCTCCCATCTCCTTAGCCAGCAAGATACCGGCGATCAGCGCCTCATATTCTGCTTGATTGTTGCTGGCCTTGAAGGCAAACCTCAAAGATTGTTCGATCAGCACCCCGTTGGGTCCCTCCAAGATGACTCCAGCACCGCTACCCTGCTGGTTCGACGATCCGTCCACTGAAAGCACCCAACAGAAGTCATCCCCCTCAACTCGTGTCGCTTCAGACGAGAGCTCGACCATGAAGTCTGCGAAGATCTGCCCCTTGATCGGACCTCGGGGCTCATACTTGATATCGAACTCCGACAGCTCCACCGCCCACTTCACCATCCTCCCAGCAACGGGCTTCTTCAAGACCTTCTGAATGGGCAAGTCGGTCATCACCAGTATCGTGAAGCTATGGAAATAGTGGCGTAACCTCCTTGCGGAAAAGACTACCGCCAGTGCAGCCTTCTCCAGGGCCTGATATCTCGTTTCGGGGCCCTGCAGCACCTTACTAACAAAATAAATGGGCTTTTGAGCCTGATCTTGGTCCTGGGCGAGCACCGCACTCACCGCCCTCTCAGTTACAGCAAAATACAACCTGAGAGGGGTTCCCACCAGCGGTTTGCACAAAACCGGCGGGCTTGCCAGGTAGTCTTTAAGCTTAACGAAGGCCTCTTCGCACTCCTTCGTCCAGGTAAACTTGTTTTTCCGCCTCAAACACTGGAAATATGGATGGCCCTTCTCTCCGCTAGCCGACACGAAGCGAGACAGGGCGGCCATCCGACCTGTAAGCTGTTGTACTTCCTTCACAGTGGCTGGGCTCCTCATCGCCAAGATGGCGGCACACTTGTCAGGGTTGGCTTCTATTCCTCTCTCAGTTAAGAGGAAACCCAAGAACTTCCCAGCCTCCACGCCAAAGATGCACTTCTCGGGATTCAGCTTTAACCTGAACTTGGCGATCGTGGTGAACAATTCCTCCAAGTCCTCCGCGTGCTTGCTCTTCTCCGGCGAGGTCACGACCATGTCATCTACGTACGCTTGCACATTTCTTCCCAGCATGGGTGCAAGTACCCGATCCATCAACCTCTGGTACGTGGCCCCCGCGTTCTTCAGCCCGAACGGCATCACCTTGTAGCAGTAGCACGACCTCTCGGTCATGAAGGCAGTCTTTTCTTCATCCATGGGATGCATCTTCATCTGGTTATACCCCGAGAAGGCATCCAGGAAACTCAACAACTTACACCCTACAGCACTGTCCACCAGGGCGTCTATGCTTGGCAAAGGATACGAATCCTTTGGGCAAGCTTTGTTTAGATCAGTGAAGTCGACGCACATGCGCCACTTCCCATTGCTCTTCTTCACCAGCACGACATTGGCCAGCCACTCGGGGTACTGCACTTCCCTGATATGACCTGCAGCGAGGAGCTTCTGGGTTTCGTCTCTAATCGCCTGCCTCCTCTCCTCGTTGAACTTCCTTCTCCTCTGGCGTACTGGTCTGACTTGATTGTCCATCGCCAAATGATGGCACAAGAAGTCGGGATCGATCCCGGGCATGTTCGAAGCGGACCATGCAAACGCATCCAGATGCCGCTCTATCACCTTGGCGATCTGGTCCTGGAGCTCGACTTCTAGAGATCTTCCCAGCTTGAAGATCTTTCCCCCGATCTCTCTTTCGAGCCACTGCTTGACGGGTTTTGGCCTGGTTTCTCTGGCGATCACCGCCCTGGCGATTCCCAGCTCCCTCGCTTCCTCAGGGCGATTCCGCGCCTCTTCTTCCTCTAGACCGGCGTTCCCCTCCCCCAGCTCAGCATCCACCATCACCACGTCACTTCCGGCGGTCTCTTCTATTACCGTCGGCCTGGGCTTCACACCAGGAGGCGGGGTGGTTGTCACGTAACTCACCGACCTCTTGTTCTTCATGCTATTCTCATAGCACTTCTTCGCTTCTTTCTGGTCGGATTTGATGGTGATCACCACCCCCTCCATAGATGGCAGCTTCACCTTCATGTGCCGGGTCGACGGTATAGCGCCTATTCTGTTGAGCGTGGGTCTTCCCAGCAGAATGTTGTATGCTGAAGGGGCGTTCACAACAAGGTACTTGATTTTCTCTGTTCTCGAACCCGCCTCATCTGTAAACGTAGTCCTCAATTCTATGTACCCCCTGACCTCTACCTGGTCACCAGCGAAACCATACAAACAACCTCCATAGGGCCTCAGCTGGTCAAGGGGTAGCTCCAACTGCGTGAAAGTCGGCCAGAACATCACGTCTGCCGAGCTTCCTTGGTCCACCAGAACCCTGTGAACCTTCCTTCCTGCTGTGATCAACGAGATGACTATGGGGTCGTTGTCATGAGGCACAACATCTCGAAGATCTTGCTTGGTGAACGTAATGTCCACATCCGGCGAGTGGTCCTCAAACATATCCACTGTCATCACAGACCTCGCATACCTCTTCCTCTGTGATGCGGTGCATCCACCACCCGAGAAACCTTCTGCAATGGTGTGGATCTCTCCGTGGGTAGGCATCTTGATGGAGGAGGGCCAAGCACACCTACCCAAGCAAGCCAAGGAGAGCGTCTAGACCAAGACCAAGACCAAGATGAGCGTCTAGGACGTGAAGGTGAGCGTCTAGGACGTGAAGGTGAGCGTCTAGGACGTGAAGGTGAGCGTCTAGGACGTGAAGGTGAGCGTCTAGGACGTGAAGGAGGGAGGCTACCCTTGGAGCTAGACCGTCTAGGTCCCCTTACAAGATCAATGGCCAAACATATTCAAACACAAGCAAATGAGGCCACGGATGGAAGAGAGAAGGCTTTGTATATGTTTGCATAAAGGCCCATTGGGGGTACTTAGTAGATAGGATAGTGTAGGAAGCAATTTGGATGGAAACCTTCTAGAAACTAGGGTTGTGTATGGCCGGTCATTGCACCCTAGAATTTAGATTTAATTTTGGTTTTCTTTTCCTTGTAATGTAGCTTATCATTTACGTCCCAAACTAGCCTATAAATAGGAAGGCTAGCTCATTGTATTTGACAAGTTTAATTGAGTATTGTTATGCTGCCCATTTTGTGCACTAGCTTTACTTCTCCTAGAAATCTAGGCTATAAACTTCACTCCCTTCACCTTTCTTCATAGAGCTGGCCGAACCTCTCTAATCCATACTCCTCATGCACCTTCAAAGCCATCACAACTCCTAGGAGGGCTTTGTTTCACTCACCCATTGCTTCCGCCCCATTTTTCACTACTTTGATTCAAGAAGAACACATGAAATGCCATCATTT
Source organism: Phaseolus vulgaris (assembly GCF_051622355.1). Taxonomy (NCBI): domain Eukaryota; kingdom Viridiplantae; phylum Streptophyta; class Magnoliopsida; order Fabales; family Fabaceae; genus Phaseolus; species Phaseolus vulgaris. Next base: position 1,929,611 of record NC_143506.1, on the reverse strand, counting down.
GGTATCATGAGCTTTGGTTCTTCAAGATGAGTAGCTCCTTGTCTTTTTAATTTCAGTTCTTCTTTATTTCATCTTTGTCATTTCAATTCCTTACTTGTCTTGCTGTTTTTTATATTTTAAATTGTTCTTGGTGTGCTTTGTGGAAGATCCAACCTAAGCACTCTTGTTCATTTGATCTTGAACAAGTTCTTGTGCAATTTGTGATAGGATTCCATACACCTTTGTGTTGCTATTTTGTTTTAGGCTTTGAGTCTTTATTGCTTTCATTATTTTGCTTCATATTATGCTTTGAGTCTTTAATTTTCTGAATCTATACATGTTTTGTCAAGTCATGTTCATCCATATTGTCATCAATTCTTAGTAGTCCTATTTTTTGGCTTGATTGTTTCTTGTTTTGGGTCTCTTTATTTTGCTTTAATCTGCTGTTATTTTGATCCTTTGGTGCTTTTTATTTTTTAGTTTGAGTTCATAATTGTGTCTTAGTTCATACACAATTTCCATTCTCACATTTCCATTGTGTTAATTTTGGTTATCTTGCTGTTTTCTTCCAGTTTTCCAGATTTCCCCTGTAACACCTCTCTGTTCTCGGCTGTTTTGTTTACAAAAAATTTTCCACCCATAGGAAAATTCTGAATTTCTGGAAAATGCAAGTTTAAGGTGTTATAGAAAAGACAAAAAAAGAATGAGGTCAAAAGAAGCAACAGAAAAAAAATGATAAATCTTACAAAATCAGAGTGCAAATCTTGAGCGCTCCAGCTGGCCTAACTGCACACCAAATTTGCAAAAATTATTAAAAACAAATGGTGCATGCGTTTTAGGTGATTCCAAAGCCAAAATTTAGATAAGATCCTGAATTTTATTGCATCCAAATTTCAGAAACAAATCTTACAATTACAGCTCAGCATAAATCGGGGAACAATCACGTTTTCTGGCCCACAACATTTTCCAGTGGTGCTGTTTTTTTATTTGGTCATCTAATCTAGTGCGTTTCTTTAGGAATTCTTTTTGTGTGCCAACTTTTATTGAGTACCTTTAATTGTTTGCTTTAATTCCTTGAATCTCTTTCTAAGTTATCATATTATAAATCCTTTTGGTGGTACTGTTTTCTTTCAATTAAATTTGTTTCTTGCTTTTGTTTCTTGACCTCTCTTTTGTGGGTGCTGGAAATTAATTCTCTCTTGGTGCTTATGTGCATGGAAATTGACTTGGTTTAAGGTTAAGCCCTTGTGAATAGGTGCTGGAAATTGGAGAATTAAAGCCAACTTTCTAAGGAGGAGTCAAAGCTAAGGCCGAAACAAGCTTCCTTGAAACAAACACTACAAACACCTAGAAGATCAACAATCAAGACAACAAAGAAAGTGCACTAACCAAAAAAAAGAGGAACAACAAAGGAGGTTTTCTTATCTCCTTTACAACTTGGTTTATTGTTAATTACCTCTTTTAAATTACGTTTTAGACGGTGAGTGTGTCTTCAAGGGCTCAAAGTGTCCAAGAAGCCTCACCTAGGGCCGAATAGCATAGTCATTTTGCTTAGTAATTTGTTGCTTGTTTGAACTTGTATTTCTTTTGTTTTGGTAGAAACGTTTGCATGTTTAGTATTGTTTAATTTGTGCTATACCGACTAGTTTTGCTGCATATCTAGCTTACATAGTTTTCTTGCTTTTTGATTTCTCAACTTCTTGTGTTCTAAGTGTTCTACAAAGAGAAAATTTTGTGTGAAGTCATTGGAGGAAAAGTTTTTGGCAAGGAAAAGGCTTGGTACTTAAGTAGTCCTTTGTGACTCACCTCCCTTACCTGGAAAACTCCCTTCTCTAACTTTTCTAAACTTTCTCCAAGTAAAACACCTATATACACAAAGTTTTAGCCATGTCTTCTTCTTCTCACTCTCCAAAGTCTATAGAAAGTGAAGTAAAATCTTTGAAAACTCTTTTAAAAGAAGTATCCCAAGCGGTACAATTGATCTCTTTTAGACAATTGGAGAATGAGAACAAAATCAATGAGTTGGCTAAAGCTCAAGAAGAGAAGTCACAAAAATCACAAAAATAAAAAAAAAACTCATGCATCCCATTCTCAAAGTATTGAGTCTCTAGGGGAGGGAAGCCGTAGAATCAATGATTATTACCAACCACCCCCTAGAAGAACTAGGCAAAGGGAACAAGAGGTGCCAAGGGAAACAAGAGTAGACCTACCTCATTTCCATGGAAAGGAAAATGTAGAAGTATATCTAGATTGGGAGATGAAGGTAGAGCAACTTTTTGCTTGCCATAGGGTAAGTGAGGAACGAAAAGTACCCTTAACCACCCTTAGTTTCCAAGGGAATGCCATGTATTGGTGGACCTCTCTCGAAAGAGATAGACGTCTTCATAGGGAACCTTCCATTACATATTGGAATGACCTTAGGGGAGCCCTAAGACGTCGACATATACCCTCTTACTACCATAGGGAGTTAATGGACAAGCTCCAAAGACTCCAACAAAGAAATATGAGCGTAGAGGAGTATAGGCAAAAGATGGAGCTCTATATGATGAGAGCCTCTATTAGAGAGGAAGAGGAAACCACCATTGCTAGGTTCCTTAGTGGCCTATCACTTGAGATAAGAGATAGAGTAGAGCTCTTACCTTATCAAGACTTGAATGATTTGGTTCAACTTTGCATTAAAGTTGAGCAACAAAACTTGCGCAAAACTTCAAGTCAAAAGGTGAGCCCCTATTCTAGCTTTTATCCCAAGAAAGAGTTTAGAAGGGAGGGTAGTACATCCAAGGAAAAACCAAAAGAGCCTACCAAACCCTTCACCAAAGAAACCTCAACCCCACCCATCCGAGCTAGAGATGTCAAGTGTTTTAAGTGCTATGGTAGGGGGCATGTGCAAGCACAATGTCCAAACCAAAGGACTTTGTTTTTAAAAGGTGTAGACGAGTACACTAGTGGCGAGGATGAGCCTAGTGAGAAAGAGGAAGGGGGAGAGGATGAGAGGGTAGCTCCACTAGAGGGAGAATTGCTTATGATTAGGAGAACCCTCAACAATCACCCTAGCACATCCATGGAAACACAAAGGGAGAACATCTTTCATACAAGATGCAATGTTTTAGAAAATATATGTTCTCTCATTGTGGATAGTGGATCTAGTTGTAATTGTTGTAGTGCTAGGATGGTTGAAAAGCTTAAGCTACAAGTAGTTCCTCACCCAAAACCTTACAAACTTCAATGGCTTAATGAAAATGGGGAACTACATGTAGACAAGCAAGTGGAAATCAAGTTTTCCATAGGGAACTACAAAGACAAAGTTTTATGTGATGTAGTGCCTATGGAAGCTTGCTATATCTTATTAGGGAGGCCATGGCAATTTGATAAGAAAACCTTGCACGATGGTCTCACTAACGAGATTTCCTTCACCCATAAATATAAGAAGTTTGTACTTAGTCCTTTACCACATTCTCAAGTGGTGAAAGACCAAATACAAATGAAACAAAAGAGGGATGAGGAAAACAAAAAAAAAAAAGAGCTAGAAAAAGAGAAAATCCTTAGGGATAGAAAGGCGTGGGAGAAGAGTGTTCCTTCCCACAAGGTTGGTCAACAAGAAAAACCTCTTGAAAATGTTTTTGAAAACTTGCTTCTTGTTGAACAACCAAGCCTTATCTTGTGTAAAGGAGCACTTACATGCACTGCCACAAGTAGTGAACTCATGGTTTTACCTCCTCAAGTAGAAAACCTTTTAAGTGAATTTGAAGATCTATTCTCCCAAGAAGGACCCATTGGGCTTCCTCCTCTTAGGGGGATAGAACATCAAATTGACTTTATACCGGGGGCAAGCCTACCAAATAGGCCTGCTTATAGAACCAACCCCGAGGAAACAAAGGAGATAGAATCACAAGTTCAAGACTTGTTGGAGAAGGGTTGGGTTCAAAAGAGCCTAAGCCCTTGTGCTGTACCTGTCTTGTTGGTGCCAAAAAAAGATGGAAAATGGCGTATGTGTTGTGATTGTAGAGCAATCAACAACATCACCATCAAGTATAGGCATCCAATCCCAAGGCTTGATGATATGCTTGATGAATTGCATGGGTCAACTCTATTCTCCAAAATTGACCTTAAAAGTGGATATCACCAAATTCGAATCAAGGAGGGTGATGAGTGGAAAACCGCTTTTAAGACCAAATTTGGACTATACGAGTGGTTGATGATGCCCTTTGGGCTTACTAATGCTCCAAGCACATTCATGAGGCTTATGAATCACACCTTGAGGGATTGTATAGGTAAATATGTAGTAGTTTACTTTGATGATATCTTAGTCTATAGTAAAAGCCTAGAAGACCATCTAAGTCACCTTAGGGAAGTTCTTCTAGTTCTTAGGAAAAATAGTCTTTTTGCCAATAGGGATAAGTGTACCTTTTGTGTAGATAGTGTAGTTTTCTTAGGTTTCATAGTTAACAAAAAGGGGGTGCATGTAGATCCCGAGAAAATCAAAGCCATCCGCGAGTGGCCAACTCCACAAAATGTAAGTGATGTAAGAAGTTTTCATGGGTTAGCTAGCTTCTATAGAAGGTTTGTCCCTAATTTTTCTAGTCTAGCTTCTCCCTTGAATGAACTTGTGAAAAAAGATGTTGCATTTTGTTGGAATGAAAAGCATGAGCAAGCCTTTCAAAGGCTCAAAGCTCAACTCACCAATGCACCCATTCTATCTCTTCCAAATTTTTCCAAAACTTTTGAGATAGAGTGTGATGCATCGGGGGTAGGCATAAGTGCGGTTTTGTTGCAAGGTGGACACCCCATTGCTTATTTTAGTGAAAAACTCCATGGTGCCACCCTCAACTACCCCACCTATGACAAAGAGCTCTATGCTCTTGTGCGAGCCCTAAAGACTTGGGAACACTACCTTGTGTCCAAAGAATTTGTTATCCATAGTGATCACGAGTCTTTAAAATATTTAAAGGGCCAACACAAGCTCAACAAGAGACATGCTAAATGGATGGAATTTCTTGAACAATTTCCTTATGTAATCAAATACAAGAAAGGAAGCACCAATATAGTGGCCGATGCTCTTTCAAGACGGCACACTCTCTTTTCAAAACTAGGTGCCCAAATTCTTGGATTTGACCACATAAGAGAGCTTTACCAAGAAGATCAAGAACTCTCATCCATCTATGCCCAATGTCTACATATAGCGCAAGGAGGTTACTATGTGTCCGAGGGATATCTTTTTAAAGAAGGAAAACTTTGCATTCCCCAAGGAACACATAGAAAACTCCTTGTCAAAGAATCACATGAAGGGGGACTCATGGGCCATTTTGGAGTTGATAAAACTCTAGATCTTTTAAAAGCAAAATTTTGTTGGCCACACATGAGGAAAGATGTCCAACGACATTGTTCTAGATGTATCTCACGTTTAAAAGCAAAGTCTAGAACAATGCCGCATGGACTCTACACCCCTTTGCCGATTGCAAATGCTCCTTGGGAAGACATTAGCATGGATTTCATTTTAGGACTTCCTAGGACTGCAAGAGGCCATGACTCTATCTTTGTGGTAGTGGACCGTTTTAGCAAAATGTCCCACTTTATTCCATGCCACAAAGTGGATGATGCTCAAAATATTTCTAAACTCTTCTTTAGAGAAGTGGTGAGACTCCATGGTCTCCCTAGAAGTATAGTGTCCGATCGAGATCCCAAGTTTATAAGCCACTTTTGGAAAACTCTTTGGGGTAAACTTGGAACTAGACTACAATTTTCAACTTCTTGTCATCCTCAAACGGATGGTCAAACCGAAGTAGTCAATAGATCTCTTGGAACTATGCTTAGGGCTATCATGAAGGGAAGCCACAAATCTTGGGATGAGTACCTTCCCCACATTGAATTTGCTTACAATAGAGTAGTTCACAAAACTACTAATGCTTCTCCTTTTGAGGTCGTATATGGTTTTAATCCTCTCACGCCTATGGATTTAATACCCCTTCCTAATCCACAAGATTTTGTACATAAGGAAGGAGTACTCAAAGCTGATTTTGTCAAGAAAATGCATGAGAAGATTAAAATCCAAATACAACAACAAAATGAGAAGTACACAAAATACAACAACAAAGGGAAGAGAGAAATAATTTTTGAGGAAGGTGACTTAGTTTGGCTTCATCTTCGAAAAGATAGATTTCCAAATCAAAGGAAGTCCAAACTAAGTCCCCGAGGTGATGGACCTTTCCAAGTTCTCAAGCGAGTCAACAACAATGCATATAAGTTGGACCTACCTCTTGAATATGGAGTACATGACACTTTTAATGTAATTGATCTTTCTCCATTTGTATGTACCAATGACGATGACGAGCTGGATTTGAGGACAAATCCTTTCCAAGGGGGAGGGGATGATGGAGGAGGGCCAAGCACACCTACCCAAGCAAGCCAAGGAGAGCGTCTAGACCAAGACCAAGACCAAGATGAGCGTCCAGGACGTGAAGGTGAGCGTCTAGGACGTGAAGGTGAGCGTCTAGGACGTGAAGGAGGGAGGCTACCCTTGGAGCTAGACCGTCTAGGTCCCCTTACAAGATCAATGGCCAAACATATTCAAACACAAGCAAATGAGGCCACGGATGGAAGAGAGAAGGCTTTGTATATGTTTGCATAAAGGCCCATTGGGGGTACTTAGTAGATAGGATAGTGTAGGAAGCAATTTGGATGGAAACCTTCTAGAAACTAGGGTTGTGTATGGCCGGTCATTGCACCCTAGAATTTAGATTTAATTTTGGTTTTCTTTTCCTTGTAATGTAGCTTATCATTTACGTCCCAAACTAGCCTATAAATAGGAAGGCTAGCTCATTGTATTTGACAAGTTTAATTGAGTATTGTTATGCTGCCCATTTTGTGCACTAGCTTTACTTCTCCTAGAAATCTAGGCTATAAACTTCACTCCCTTCACCTTTCTTCATAGAGCTGGCCGAACCTCTCTAATCCATACTCCTCATGCACCTTCAAAGCCATCACAACTCCTAGGAGGGCTTTGTTTCACTCACCCATTGCTTCCGCCCCATTTTTCACTACTTTGATTCAAGAAGAACACATGAAATGCCATCACATCTCGTGCTGCTGAGCCTCACCACCTGCTGGATGGGAGCTCGACGCGCCCCCTGTCCTTCTATCCAGCAAATAATCATTTAGGAACCCGCTCTTGACTAGGTCGTCGAGTTGGTATCCTAAGGCCAAACATGAGTCGATAGTGTGGCCAAAGCCCTGGTGGAACTCACACCAGGCGTCTGGCTTTGGTCCCAACACCTTATCGCCCACCTTCTCGGGCGCCTTCAGCCTAGCTGATATATTGGGAATGGCGATCAAGTCCGCCAATCCCATGACAAACTTGTGCTTTGGCGGGCGATTGTACTCCCGGCGTGCTGGTTGAGAGCGCCCTTGGCCCCTGCCATTGTTCTTCCTTGGATCGTAAGGATGGCGAGTCCTCTGATCCCTCTTGGCCGCCGCTGTCTCCAGCACCCTCTGTGGCTGGACCCTGGTCTGGGCACGTGGCCTGGCGGGAGCCACGCTTCCCCTCTTCTCGGCGACCTCACTTTCATCGGCGATGTGGGCCACCGCAAGTCGCCTGACCTCAGCAAATGTGGCGGGGTGAGCCCTGATCAATGCCTCGTAGAATGGTCCCGGCAGCACGCCCTTCTTGAATGCGTAGACCAGCATCTCCTCGTCTTTGGCTGGCGAGCGGACCATCTGCGCCCCAAAGCGATTCAAGTAGTCCCTGAGGGACTCTCCCTGGTACTGCCTTATGTCAAACAGATCATAAGACACCCTAGGCGGCGCCTTGTTAACTATGTACTGCTCGACGAAGATCTTCGAAAACTGTTGGAAGTTGGTTATGTGACCTGTAGGCAGGCTCACAAACCATTCCAGTGCCGTTCCCTGGAGTGTGCTCACAAACATCTTACAGTACACGGCGTCTGATCCTCCTGACAGCATCATCTGCGTATGAAACGTGGTGAGATGTGCCTCAGGATCCTCCACGCCGGTAAAAACAGCCTTCACAGGTACCACACTCGCAGGGATAGGCGTGTCTGTGATCGCCTGAGCGAAAGGCATAGGGAAAACGGTTGACGGCGCGACCTCTTCAGCGACTGGACGCCCTCGCTGCTCCTGAAGAGCTTGACGCAGTTCCTCAGTCACTCTGCTAAGCTCATCATTCCTGGCCCGAGAGGCGACCAGGTCCTCGTGCATTCTTGCCTACTCTACACGCGAGGCTTCCACATTCGCCTGCAACGAACGCATGATTTCCACCATCTGCGCCATGGTCATGGCGCCTTCAGCAGCAACGGGCGCAACTGGACTTGAACGGTTGCTTCTCATTTTTCTCATGAAATCTTAACGAATCACAGAGAGCGATGAACAACACCTTTTTCGGCGACGATCGATTCAGCAATCAATCGGTCAGAAATTCGCAGAAACTTCGAAGAACCTCAAGAACACAGCAAACCTTCACAGAAACTCACAACTCCACCAAGAACCAACGCTCCTTCCCCGAAAATCCAAACGAGCAACAGAACTCAGATCGCCTTCATGATCTACTTTACTTGCTTCACCGTGTATGTTCAGGTAAGCTGTCTCCCGAGCTCATCCTCTGGCCAGCTGGGAAATGACTATCTGATTTCATCTTCGGCGATGTCCTTATTTCGGCGATCTCTAATCACTTGGTCGCCTGGGTTCACATCTGGCGACTTCATCTCAAACCCGGTGACCGCCGGTTTAGGTATGCTAGAGATCGGAGCACGCCAACTTAATAACTGGCGACTACTCGAGCCTCCCGACTTCCTTCCCTTCTGCCAGCCAGGTGTCTCGTTCAACACGCCTATATGATAGCTCGCTGCCACGTCATCACTTCCGACTACCAGGGCGGTACAAGAGGCAAATGGATGATCGGAATAGGGACGACTGTCTAGAGGAAGAAGTAGACCCGAATTTTCAACCATTTTCAGAGGAAATTTTGAATGAGCCAATCCCATTGAATTATGTTTTTTCCCAAAATAGTTTCGTTCAATGGGAAACAATAACCAAATGCCCACATTAAGAATTTTAGGGCACAAATGTTGATTTATGGAGGATCAGATGCAGTGCGATGTAAGATGTTGGCGAGATTTTTGGTCGGAACGAGTCTTGACTGGTTTAGTAATTTACCAGCAGGATCGACATGTCATTGGAGGTTTTTGTTAAATTGTTTGTGGCTTAATTTGTGGCAAAAAAAGCTAAGCCCTAGAAACATCATATCTTTTTTAATTTGTGGCATTTCAATGAGGTGGTGGTACAGATCCCTCAACCAAATGAGGGAATGTGTGTCAAGGCATTCATTAGGGGTTTGAGATTGGGAAGATTCAATGAGTCGTTGGTACGCAGAAGGCTGGAAGACATGGCGACTATAAATCTTAGAGCCACGTCTTATGTTAAGGCAAAAGAATTCACTCTTGAAAAGAAATAAGAGGAAAGAAGGAATGAGGAATGAGGACGACCAAAGGGTGAAAGGGCAGTGATAGGAGTTAGGCCAATTCAAAATAGGGGAGGACCATTAAAAATGAGGAAGGATGATTGTGTAATGGGAGGTCCTTATGGAGGGGGAAAGGCTATGAATGAAAGAAGAGATGGAAGGT